>NC_077228.1:275147094-275747094 GCF_027887165.1 Monodelphis domestica
AGAATTTCATAAGGGGGCAGCAATAAGCATGCCAGTTTCACTGCTATTGAATTAAATGTAAGATACACTTAAAAGTGTTGTTATTGTTGTTCAGGCATTTCAGTCATATCTGACTCTTCACGGCCCCATTATGGGTTTTCTTGGCAAAGATCCTGGAGTGGTTGGCCATCTCCTTCTCGAGCTCATTTTATAGATGAAGAAATTAATGCAAACAGGGTTAAGTGACTTGCCCAGGGTCATACAGGTTAGTCAGTTTTGGGAACCAGATTTTAATTCAGAGAGATGAGTCTTCCTGACTCCAGGCTTAGCACTCTATCCACTGGGCCAACTGTACTACCATAAATGCAGTCAAGACTATATTATCATTTATAGTTATTATCAGGTAATTCAGGGGAAATGAATTACCATTAAATACAGCAAATATAGATAAAACTACATTACTATTTCATATGCAATCCTCTTTTTCTAATTTTTATATATTGAAATGTTCGTGTTTGTTGACATTTGGTTATGTTCATAATATAAGGTATGTGTTGAGGAGTCAGGGTTACAATAATAAAATAGGAAAGAAATGAAAATAGAAAAAATAAAAGAAAAAAACAACTAATGATGTTTTTCTTTTAAAGCATCATTTAAATATACTCTTAAAGAGAAAAAGATTGGAATTAGGAAGGTCGATTAGGTTATCTCGACAGTAGGAGAGAAATAATGAGAGCCTGGATTAGAGAGGGAGAATAAAAAAGAGAGGAGAGATTGAATACATATCTCAGAGTCAGAATCAAAAGGATGTGGAAATTGCTGAGATGCCAGAGAGGAATGAGGGGAAAAAGCCACAAAGAACAGGGGAGACAGTGAGTGATGCACCAGTGACAGATAGAGTAAAGTCAAAATGACAATAAGCTTGGGTTTTGGACATGTTGAGTTTCAGAGCCTCATGGGACATGCTGGTGGAAATGTCGAACTGAAATTCAAGGCAGAAGTTGGCTCTGGGAATATAGATTATGGAATCATCTACAAAGAGGTGAGATACATGGAAGGTAATGATGTTTGCCAAGAAGAGGAGAGGACCCAAGAGAGAGCAATGGAGGATGCACACACACAAAGCATAGAAGAGAAAAATGAACCCATAGAGGAGATGGCACAGTATGTGAAGCATAAGGCCTTGAGTCAGGAAGACTTGAATTCAAATCCAGCCTCAGATACTTACTGGCTGTATGACTCTGGGCAAATCATTCACTCTGTTTGCCTCAGTTTTCTCATCTGTAAAATGAGCTGGAGAAGGAAATGGCAAACCAATACAGTATCTTTGCTAAGGAAACCCCAAATGGGGTTATGAAGAGTTGGGCATGACTAAACAATTCAACTACAACAACATAGGAGATAGAGAAAGACAAATCAGAGGTCAAGGGCACAGTGAATACTGAGAGTGTTGAAGGCTTGTCAAAAAGAGGCCACTGGTAGTGATAAAATGCTGGAGTGGAATGAACCCTGGATTTGAGACAGAAAATCCAGGTTCAAAGCCTGTCACGGAACCACTGAGGAGTGATCTTAGATAAGTCATTTGCACCCTCTCAATCTCAGTTTATCCAACAGCAAAGTGAGTTAGTAAGAGGAAATTATTTCTAAATTTCATGATCCTTTGGTCTAGCCATCAGGAGACTATTGGAGACCTTAAAATAAGAAATTTCAGTAGAGTGGTTTAAGATGGGAGCTCAAATGCATGGATTGAGAAGTGTGTGGGTGGTGAGGAAGTGAAGGCAGCTAGTGTAGATTATTTTTTCTAGAAATTTAACAGTGAAACTGGTTCTTTTCTGTCTTTTTTTTGTTATAGGGGGTTGCTCTCTGGGGGAAGACAGACAGAGAAAGAGGGAGGGAGGGAGGGAGGAAGAGAAAGAGAAGGGGAAAGAGAGAGACCCAGGGAGACAGAAAGAGACAGACAGAGACACAGAGAGAGAGACAGAGAGAGAGAGAAAGAGCGAGACACAGAGAGACAGAGAAAGGGAGAAGGAAAGAGAGAGAGAGAGAGAGAGAGAGAGAGAGAGAGAGAGAGAGAGAGAGAGAGAGAGAGAGAGAGAGAGAGGAAGAGGAGAGAGGGAAAGGGAAAGGGAGAAAGAAAGAGAAGAGAGAAAGGGAAAGGGAGAGAGGGAAAGAGAATAATTGTGAAATGTAAGTGATGTAAAAGAAAGATAAATAGATATATATTATTTTAAAAACAAATGTCTGTATGATGGCCTATTCCCAGAATGGGTGACACTTTGTGGAAACGCATGGAAGCCAGATCTGGAGTATGAGAGAAAGACACAAAGAGAATCTGAAGAGGGAGAAGGAAGGCTCAGGAAATATGCAGCAGAAGCAAGCAGGAGATACTACGAATTCAAAGAAGGAGCCTGAGAAGAAATAGCCCAACAAGTAGAAGGAAAAGAAAGAAAGAGGAGAGTGTTTATTTGGGGGGTATGCAGGATGTGATGGCAAGTGCCAACTGGTCAAAAACTATTGAGAAGTCAAAGAGAACCAAGAAAAGGCCTTCTGATCAAGTCTCAACAACTGTCAAAGTTGAGATTTCTGGCTGTCCTGAAAAGAGTAAATTTATTCAAGTGGTAGGATTGGAAATATGAACCCAATGCATTCAGAATTGAGCAGGTGATTAAAAAAAAATGGAGGTGTCCAGAATGGATGACTCCAAGAATTTATTAATAAATAATAAAAATTTTTTCATTTCATTTGTGTCTGACTCTTTGTGACCCCATTTGGGGTTTTCTTGGCAGGGATACTAGAGTGGTTTGCCATTTCCTTCTCCAGATCATTTTACAGATGAGGAAATTGAGGCAAATAGGATCAAACTTGTATAAGGTCACACACCTTTTAAGAAGTGTCTGAGGTTACATTTGAACTCAGGTCTTCTCAACTCCAAGCCCGGCACTCTATCTACTGTGCCACCTGGTTGCTCTATTAATTAAAAAATTAATTCAATAATAATAAAAATTAATTAATAAAATAGTAGCTAGCATTTCTATAGTGTTTTTTAAAACCCTTACCTTCTCTTTTAGAAGCAATACCAAGTATCAATTCTAAGGCAGAAGAAAGATAAGATCTAGGCAATGGAAGTTAGGTGGCTTGTCCAAAGTCATACAGCTAAGAAATGTCTGAGGCCAGAATTGACCTGTAGTGTTTTCAGATTTGGAAAGCACTTTATAGATACTTCATTTTAATCTTACAAGTCTGGGAGGAAGGTACTAGTATTATCCTCTTTTTACAGATGAGGAAACTGAGGCAGACAAAGGTTAAGTGACTTGCTGGTAAATGTCTGAGGCCTTAAAGGTCTTCCTGACTCCAGGCCCAGGGCTCTCCACTTGTCCACCTAACTGCCTCATTTGGCAATGAAGAGAGGAAAGACATAGAATGATAGCTTGACAAGGATAGGATGGAGGGAAGGTTAAATATGGGGTAGCTCTGAATATGGAGAATCAGTAGTTAGGAAGATAGTGAAAATGAGAAAGATGGGGAGGGAATGATTTCAGGGACTGGAATAGAAAGACTAAGGCAGGTGCTACAGGCATAGAGGTCTCATGGTACAGTAGGACAAACCGATTAAGGTCAGAATTGGTGTAAGAAAGCCTAGTATTCTATTCTAGTGTTTGACTACAGATATCCCTCCATTTCTCTGAGCCTCAGTTTTTTTCACCTGTAAAATAGGGAACATAACATTACCACTGCCCATCTGACAGGGTTAATTTGAGAAAAGGGCTTTGTGAACTTTAATAAATAAATGTGAGTTATTCACATCCTGAGAAAAGGCACAGAAAATCAGGAGATGGCAGAGATTGGGGAGAGAATGGAATGATCACACAAATGTCACACGAGTGGCTTCCCAGGACTGGAGAAATTTACTGAATTTTCATGTACTTAAGTATGAGCAACCAGGGGTTCTTTCTTGGTTCTGACACTGACTTATCAGGTAATCCTAGAAGAGGTCACTTGACCCCTCAGTGCCTCAATTCTCTCTCCCTGAGGTCAAAGAAAAGGGCACAAGCCCCACTAGCTCTCTCTCAGAATGGAGATGGATAAGATAATAGCTGTAAGTGCTTTCTCTCCAGAATCGTCTCTAGAGAGCTTAAAGGGGATTCTTTCCCCAGGAAAAATTAATTTTTGCCAAAAAAAAGAAAGAAAAACTCTTAAGCTCTCAACACAAAAGCCCAGAGCTTTGTCTCTTTTGTTCCATAAATCAAGGCCAGGAAGGCAGGGAAGAGGTGCCAGCAACCAGCGGCCCTCCTCCCGAGATACAGAAGCAAGAGGAATTCACTTCCAATTCAGTGGCAACAAGAAAATAACCTTTTCACCAGAGCAGCAAGGGTTACAGGGCTTGGGAATGGGGGGAGAGAAAGGGAAAAAGGACCGAAGAGGGAAGAAAGACTAGAGACAAGTGATGGAGATTGAGAGAAAGACAGAGAGAGCAAACAATGAATGGAGAGAAACAGAAAGGGGAGAAAAGACAGAGACAGAAAGAGAAGACAGGGAGGGAAAGCAAAAGAGAGACAGATAGACAGATGGAAAAGGAGAAAGACGAGACAAAAAGAGAAGACAGAGGGAGAGCAAGACAGAGAGAGAAGAAAGGGGGAACAGACAGATGGAGAGGAAGAGAAGGAAAGAGAAGGGAGACAGACAGACAAAGAAGACAAGGGATAGGGAGAGTGAGATTGTGGAAGAGACAGAGACAGAAAAGATGGGGGAGAGACAGAGAGAGGGAAGGAGGAAGAGAGAGACAGAGACAGGGATGAGAGAGGGAGACAGAGATGGGGAGAGACAGACTGAGATACACAGAGAGAAAGAGGTCAGAAAGTGGGAAACAGAATCAGTGAGGAAAGGGAGGGAAAGACAGACAGGGAGAAAGAAACAGAGATAGGGCAAGAGACAGAGACAAAGGGACAGCCAGACAGTTACCCTGCAAAATCCTATTGTGGTACCTATGATAGAGGGGTAGAAGAGAACTGGTATTGAGAACAGTGTGGACTGGAAAGAGTCTCTCTTGTGTTATAGGTAAAACAGTTTCAGTCCTGCCACCAGTCAGCTAGGTTAGACACAATACCTGCCCTCAGGAAACCTTTAATCTGATGACTGGAAGCTTCAAAAACCTTAAAATGCTATATAAATGTGAGTCATCATTATTGTCATCACAATTTTTGTCCAGGCATGTGATTTCATCATGTAAGGAACTTGTGGTAAAGAAACTCCCTCTATCAGTGCAAGAATGCACTTTCTCTACCATTTATAATCTTAGAAAGTTGGGGAGGGGGGGGTACAGCTGGGTGGCAACTCTGGGCAAGTCACTTAATCCCCATTGCCTACTCCTTACCATTCTTCTGCCTTGGAACCATACACAGAATCAATTCTAAGATGGAAGGTAAGGGAGAAAGAAAGAAAGAAAGAAAGAAAGAAAGAAAGAAAGAAAGAAAGAAAGAAAGAAAGAAAGAAAGAAAGAAAGAAAGAAAGAAAGAAAGAAAGAAAGAAAGAAAGAAAGAAAGAAAGAAAGAAAGAAAGAAAGAAAGAAAGAAAGAAAGAAAGAAAGAAAGAAAGAAAGAAAGAAAGAAAGAAAGAAAGAAAGAAAGAAAGAAAGAAAGAAAGAAAGAAAGAAAGAAAGAAAGAAAGAAAGAAAAGAGAAAGAAAGAAAGAAAGAAAGAAAGAAAGAAAGAAAGAAAGAAGCCTGGATATCCTTTGCTCTTCTGTCTTAAAGAGTTGTTACTAAGATAGAAAGTAAGGGTTTTTGAAATAAATGAATAAAAGGGACAGCTAGGTTGCACAGTGGATAGAGCACCATGTCTAGAGTTGGGAGGACATGGGTTCAAATCTAGAGACACTTCCTAGCTGTGTATGGCCCTGAGCAAGTCACTTAACCCTATATGCCCTTGCCCTTCTGTCCTAGAGTTGATACTAAGACAGAAGAAATGGGTTTTAAAAAATAATAATGAAATTAATTTAAAAAATAAAGTTGCCTGGAGCTCTGGGTGGTTAAGAGCCCAGGGACACACAGCCAGTATGGCTCAGAGATAGGACCTGAACCCAGATCCTTCTGACTCAGAGCCCTCTATGGCTCTCTGTCTTCTATGCCATGCTGCATTTATCTTATAATAGTTACCATTGTTATAAATCTGGTATAAGGTAAAGACAGGTATAAGGTATAAGACAGGTAAGCCTGTCCTCAGAGGGATCCCAGTTAGATTGAGGAGAGAGAGAACAGCCCTGCCAGCTCTGTTTTATGGGGGATTCTCCAGATGGTAGAACAGTGGTTCTCAAAGTGCAGGGGGCCAGGGACCCCTGGAGATGCACAAGAGCCTTTCAGGGGATCCTTGAAGTTTTTATCATAATACTAAAACATTTTAACTTCTGATATAATAGATATCAATAGATCTAATCCACATAAACAAAAGCTCTTTAGGGTCCTGAATAATTTTTAAGACTGTAAAAAGGTAGATAAGGTACTGAACTTAAAAGTCAAGGAAGACCTAAGTTCAAATCCCACTGTAGACATTTACTGACTGTGCAAGTCTGGACAAGTCACTTAATTCCTCTAGACCCCGGTTTCTTCATCCATAAAATGAAAGGAATAGGCTTTAATGGCCTTTAAGTTCCCTTCAGCTAGGTGGCAAAATGTATACAGCACAAAGCCTGGAGTCCGAAAGACCCATCTTCATCATCTGCCTGAGTTTGAATCTAGCTGTGTGACCCTGGGTAAGTCCCTTTGCCCCATTTGCCTCTGTGTCCTCATGTATAAAATGAGCTGGAGAAAGAAATGGCAAACCACTCCAGGATCTTTGTCAAGAAAACCCCAAACGGGATCGTAGTTGGACATAACTGAAATGACTGAACAACAATAAAAGTTTCTCTCTAATTCTAAATCTGAGTTTATGTAGAGAAGTTCAAAGTCTAATTAATGTCGTGGAGCACTGTAAACCATCAAGTGTGACATAAATGTGAGTGTGTGTATGTATGTATACATATATACATACATACACACATACATATAAGCTCCAGTAACCACTGTCCAGCTTAGAAACAAATAATTTCTTATATTTAGGAAGATCCATTCCAAAAGATCTAAACATTTAGGTGCCACCAACTCCAGGAACCTGCCTGATTCCTACTCCTGTGTCCATCCTGTACCACACCACTAGTGTGTTCTCATACCTAAGGAGGAAGAATTTCCAATTGCTCCAATATGTGGAAACTGCAGCAAGATGAGTTTGGGCTCAGTAATAGTAAGTATCTATATCTATCTATCTATCTATCTATCTATCTATCTATCTATCTATCTATCTATCATCCATTCATCCATCTATCTATCTATCCATTCATCCATCCATCTATCTATCCATTCATCCATCCATCTATCTATCTATCTATCTATCATCCATTCATCCATCTATCTATCTATCCATTCACCCATCCATCTATCTATCTATCTATCTATCTATCTATCTATCTATCTATCATCCATTCATCCATCCATCTATCTATCTATCTATCATCCATACATCCATCTATCCATCTATCTATCCATCCATCCACCATCTACCGACCCTCTCTACCTACCTTCCTTCCTGCCTGCCTGCCTGCTTGTCTGTCGGTCTCTCTCCATACAACACAATCTTTTTTTTTTTAAACTCTTACCTTCTGTGTTAGAATCAATACTACTAAATATCAGTTCCAAAGTAGAAGAGTGGTAAGGATTAGGCAAGGGGGGTTAAGTAACTTGCTCACAGTCACACAGCTGGGAAGTGCCCGAGGCCAGATTTAAATCCGGGACATACTACTTCCAGGCTTGGCTCTCAGCCCACTGAGCCACCTAGCTGCCCCCACATGTTCTTTAATATTAGGTCAGTTTGGTGAAGCAGTAGTTAGAGTGCCAGGCCTGGAATCAGGAAGACTCATCTTCATGGATTCAAATGTGACCTCAGACAGTTACTAGCTGTGTGACTCTTGGGCATGTCACTTCACCCTGTTTGCCGCAGTTTCCTCATCTGTCAAATGATCTGGAGAAGGAAATAGCAAACTAGTCAGATGTGTGCCACTGGATAAATAATAAACACACAGAAGTGTGCCACTTCAATCTACCTCAGTTTCCTCCTGTGTAAAATGAGCTGGAGAAGAAAATGGCAAGCCACCAGCTCTACGCCAGTGAGTAAGTCACTTCACACAGTTTGCCTCAGTTTCCTCATCTGTCAAATGATCTGGAGGATGAAGTAGCAAAGCACTCCAATATCTTTGTTTAAAAAATCCCTAATGAGGTTACAAAGAGTCAGCTGAAAAAACAACTGAACAATAATAACAACATTCTTTCATTATTGATATGATATAGTATATTGTTAAAGTTAAAATTCTCTAGAGACTTTCTTAATTTATAATTGTTTATTAAATAATAAAAAGTGGGCCAGAGAAAGAAAAGGCACCAGCTACATGTGGCCAGCTACTCTCTTCACAAGATTCTTTCCCCCAGTCAGCCATATGCCAACTCCACAACCAGATCTCAGGCTAGCCAGGGGGCTCTCCTGAGCAGCCCTGAACCCAGCCATGTATGGGCACCAGGGCTCCCCTACCCAGAGCTCACTATTGCTGACACTCTCCTAGCTACCACCCCCCTCCCCAGCCAGCTGTGTGGACACACTCCAGTGTGCCCGAGCTCTTCTAGTCATCTCCTCTCTCCAAGGTCCTCAAGCATAGGAGACCTTCTTCCTTCGATTCCCCTTGTGACTTCACTTTCCCAAGTTCCTCTGTCCAGGTCATTGGCAGGTCTTCCGGCCACCAGGAGTCATCATGCAGCCCTTAAAATAACCGAAGAGTACAAGAACAGTGTCTCCCAGCATTGTAGGGAACATTATACTCATCGCCCCAGAGAGATATGGTTCAGAGGTTCATAAGTAAGATCCTTTGCTTTCAAATCCAAAGTGATCTTGACAGACTTGTTACATTTTCATAATATATCATGTAGGTATATACAAATTTAAATATACAAATATTAATGGATTTAATATTTAATGTATTTAATATTAAATGTAAATAAATAAAATATTAAATATATAACAAACATTAACATAATATAAGAAAAACATTATATACTAAATATGTTACTATATGTATAAGAAAACATTAAATAGATAATATATATGTTAATACACATATCATAAAAACACTGACTATATAATAAACATGTTCACATATACATAATAAAATGTTAAATACATAATAAACATGTTCATGTGTGTATATGATAAAGGATTAAATATATAATAAACATGTTTATATGTATATAATAAAATGTTCAATATTATGTTAAGATGTCTATAATAAAAATGTTAAATATATGTTCATATACATAAAATAAAAATGTTAACTATATAATAAATATGTTAATAAAAATATTAACTATATAATAAACATGTCTGTGTGTGTAATAAAATGTTAAATATATAATAAACATGTTCATATATACATAATAAAAACATTAAATATATAATAAGCATGTTAAAATATTCATATATGTATAATAAAACATTAAATATATAATAAACACATTCCTATATAATATGAGAATTAAATAAAGTAAACGTGTTAATATGCGTATAATAAACCATTAATTATATTTATATATGTATATATATATATATAATATATCTTCTTGTCTTCTCTGTTGGAATGTGAGTTCCACTGAGGGTAGGGTTTTGCCTCCGTTATCTTCTGTGCCCAACACAGAGTGATGGATTAATAAACGCTTGTTCATTAAATGACCAATTGATCTTCCACAGATTTTTATTTCAAAGGAAACTCGGTACCTGCCCTTGGAGAGTCCGTTTCCGTAGCGCACGCTCTGCACGCGCCTGCATTGGTGTGGGGATGGCGGCGGACGAGCCCAGCGGCCCCGTCTTTTCTTTCTGGTCTCACCTGGCAGCTCCGAGGTCACAGAGTATCGCGAGAGGAGCACTGCTCTCACCTTCCCCCGCCGCGCGCTCCACTGAGGTCCTTCACCCCGTCTCCCACAAAGGCGATGTCCTCGGGATGCATTTCAGGGTTGGCCGAAGTCGAGCACTCAGCCGGGTGTTTGGCTGCCCTCCGAGGGGCGCGATGAACATTGGTCAGTGGATGTCTAATTCAGGCCAGTCCCTCTGTGTCCTGCCCGTCCTGGGGAGCGAGCTCGGCCCGATGAATGGCCTGCCCGCCTGAGGAACGCCAAATAATCCTCCGGGAAAGAATCACTGTCATTATAATAATAAACAACTGAAATGTATATAGGCCTACAAAAGGTCTACAAAAGGCTTACCATCTGCGCATCAGGACTGTGGTAAGTGCTATTAACATCCCCATTCTATGGACAAGGAACTCGGCCGGTCAATAAACGTTCGAGATGAGAATTGGACCAAAGGTCAATATATAGGATTATGAGTCTAGCCTAATGGGAATGAAAGCTTGAACTAGGGAGAAAAATGTCTATTTGACCTTCAGAGAAAGAACCCTGGATGTTGAGTCAGAGGACCTGAGTTCAAATCCTACCTATGTCATGTGCCACCTTCATGGCACTTTGCCTCAGTTCCTTCATCTGCAAAAGGAAGGAAATGGACAACATGGCCTTGAAGGTCTCTACTAGATTATTAAGATCTATGATCTGGGGCAAGTAGGTGGCACACTGGAAACGGGAGGTCCTGGATTCAAATGTGACCTCAGACACTTCCTCACTTTGTGACCTTGGACAAGTCACTTAACCCCCATTGCCTAGCCCTTACTACTCTTCTTTCTTGGAATCAATACTCAGTATCAATTCTAAGTCAAAAGATAAGGGCTTTAAAAAAGAAAAAAAAAGAACTAGATTCATCTTCGGGCAGCCGGGTGGCTCTGTGGATTAAGAGCCAGACCTGGAGATGGAAAGTCCTGGGGTTCAAATCTGCCCTCAGACATTTCCTGGCTATGTGACACTAGGCAAGTCACTTCACCTTGTTTGCCCCAGTTTCCTCATCTGTCAAAGAGCTGGAAAAAGAAACAGCTAACCACTTCAGTATCTGCCAAGAAAACCCCCAAAATAAAGTGAATAATAGTATACTTTTTAAAAATAAAGCCTTACTATTTGCCTTGGAATGAATATCAAGGATTGGTTCCAAGGCAGAAGAATGGTAAGGGCTAGGCCACAGGGGTTTAGGATCACACAGCTAAAAAGCGTCTGAGGTCAGATTTGAACCTAGAACTAATCCTGGCATGAATAGTCAGGCATGACTGAACAAACGCATACATCTGACTTGTTACTCTTCTATTCAAGAAACATCCATGGCTCCTCACTCATCTAGCCTAAGTACAAACTGTTCAGCTCTACATCTAATGTCCTTCACTATCGAACTCGGGACAGGACTGCTCTTCCAGGCCTTCCACACATTATTCCCCTTCACTAGAAATTAGCCTACTCCATGTTCCTAGAACATGGCTCTCCATTTCCCACCTCCAGACCTTTGCCTGAGCTATCCCACCATTTGTGGTTTACATTCGTCTCTCACTTCTACTTCTTGAAACCTGGTCACTTCCTGCAAGGTTCAGCTCATGGAACAGCTTCCTCAGGAAACCTTGATATTAAATCTCCTTAGTCAGCACTTGCTCATTTCCCCGCCTCAAAGCATCACATGTTTCACATGCTGTGTTCCCTCAGCAGAATGTAATCACTTTGAGGGTAGGAACTGTTTTTCACTTTGCCTAGGATAGTGTCTTTCACACATGGTTTTGTTGTTCAGCCTTTTCCATTGTTTCTAACTCATTAGGTTCCCATTTGGGTATTTTCTTGGCAGAGATACTTGAGAGGTTTGCCTCTTTCTTCTCCAGCTCATTTCACAGATGAAGAAACTGAGACAAACTGGGTGAAGTGACTTGCCATGGGGCAAACAGCTAGTGGTTTGTCATTTCCTTCTTCAGCTCATTTGACAGATGGGGAAACTGAGGCAAACAGGGTGAAGTGACTTGCCCAGGATGGCACAGCTAGGAAGTGTCTGAGGCTCAATTTAAACTTAGGTCTTCCTGACTCCAGGCCCAGTGCTCTAACTACTACACCATCCAGCTGCCCTCTCACACCTGGTAGTCACTGACTGGCCAGATGGTACAAGAAATGTTTGTCGAATTAGTGAGTGAAAAGAAAATATTGTTATTAAGGTTGTTAGCCATTCATTCACCCAAGGAGGATGACAAGACTAGGGAAGGGCCTGGAAACTGTCATATGAAGATCATTAAAGAATTGGGAGGGGGGCAGCTGGGTAGCTCAGTGGATTGAGAGCCAGACCTAGAGACGGGAGGTCCTAGGTTCAAATCTGGCCTCAGACACTTCCCAGCTGTGTGACCCTGGGCAAGTCACTTGACCCCCATTGCCTAGCCCTTACCTCTCTTCTGTCTTGGAGCCAATACACAGTATTGATTCCAAGATGGAAGGTAAGGGTTAAAAAAAAAAAAGAATTGGGAGTTTTCAGCTTAGAGAGGAGAAGGCGCCTAGTTTGGGAGGAAAATGGGGAGGGGAAGGTGGAGACATGATACCCATCTTAAAAAATATGAAGAACTATCATAAGGACCGGCTTGGCTCCAGAGCACCAAACCAGGACAAATGGGTGACATTTCAGGTCATAAGGAGATTTCTAATAATAAAAAGCCATCCAAATGCTATCCACTTCCAGAGAAAGAATGGATGGAGTCTGAATGCTGATCAAAGCACATAATTTTCCAAGGTGGCTGGGTGGTTCAGTGGATAGAGAACCAGGCCTGAAGATGACGGCCAGTCCTGAGTTCAAATGTGGCCTCAGACACTTCCTAGCTGGGTGACCCTGGGCAAGTCACTTAATCTCCATTGCCTCACCCTTCCCATTTTTCTGCCTTGCAACTAATACTTAGTATCCATTCTAAGACAGTTAGGCTTTATTTTTTTAAAGCATGCTATCATTCGCTTTATTTTCCTTGTGTTTTTTAAAAATATTTGACTAATATGGAAATCTGTTTTGCATGATCACACATGTGTAACCTATTTCAAATTGCTTACCATCTCAGGAAGGGGGGGAGGGAGAGAATTTGGAGCTCAAAATTTTAGAAACAAATGTTCAAAATTGTTTTTGAGGAGTTAATTAGCTGGTCCATTGCCTAGCCCTTAACCTCTTCTGCTTTAGAACCAATAAACAGCATTGATTCTAAGATGGAAAGTGGGCAGGAGGTTTAAATTTGTTATGTAATTGGTAATAAATATTACTAAAAAATAATACAAGTTGTCAACAACAGTTAGCATTTATATAACACCTACTCTGTGCCAGGCACTGTGCTACGGCTTTACAAATGTTATCTCATTTGATCCTAACAACAATCCTGTATGGTAGGTATAATTATTTGCCCCATTTTGCAGGTGAGGAAATTAAGGCAGCAGAGATTAAATGACTGGTCTAGTCTCACACAGCTATTAAGAGTCTAAGAGCAGGGGCAGCTAGGGGGCTCAGTAGAGAAGGGAGATCTTGGTTTCAAATCCAACCTCAGATACTACCTGTGTGGCCCTGGGTAAGTCATTTAACCCCAAATACCTAGCCTTTACCACTCTTCTGTCTTGGAACCAATACTTAGTAGCATTGACTCCAAGAGAGAAGGTAAGAGTTTTTTGTGTCTTTTAAGAGTCTAAAGACAGACTTGAACTCAGTTCTTCCCAACTCCAAGCCTATCTCTATCCACTATGCTACCTAACCACTTGCCTTATAAGCTACTCAGTTCTCTGTCACTGGAAGTATTCTAGTAGTGATTGAATGACCACCTACTAGGGATACTACAGAGACAATTCCTGCACTGAGTAGAAAACTAGACTGATGGCTAACAGCCATCAATGCTGTTCAATGCTGTTTCTATGATTCCAGGCAACTGCCTAGCATAGACTCACTCCATTTTCAGGGTGCTACTGGAATCATCACTGTTAGATATTCATAATCCAGGTTTTTGTGACCCTCTGAATTTTCCCCATGGCATCTTATCCTTTGAAAAACACAGATCTAGGGGGTAGTTAGGTGGCTGAATGGATTGAGAGTCAGGTCTGGAGACAGAAGGTCCTTGGTTCAAATATGACCTCAGATACTTCCTGGCTGTGTGACCCTGGGCAAGTCATTTAAACCCCATTGCCTAATCCTTTCTGATCTTTTGTCTTGCAACCAATACACAATATTCATTCTAAGACTGGGCATAAGGGAAAGGAAGGAAGAGAGACAGAGAGACAGAGAAACAAAAAGAGAGAGAGAGGGAGAAAGAAAGAAAGAAAGAAAGAAAGAAAGAAAGAAAGAAAGAAAGAAAGAAAGAAAGAAAGAAAGAAAGAAAGAAAGAAAGAAAGAAAGAAAGAAAGAAAGAAAGAAAGAAAGAAAGAAAGAAAGAAAGAAAGAAAGAAAGAAAGAAAGAAAGAGGAAGGGAGGGAGGGAGGGAGGAGAGAGAAATAGAAAAAGGAAGAAATGGCTCTTACCAGTCACCTAAAAGGATTAGTGAGAATACTCAAATTTTTAAAGTTTCTCCCATCACTCAAAAGATAACCCAATGTCTTCAGGTAAGGTTGCAATTTAGGCCTTGTACACCCAAGAGAGCACACTGCTTGTCAGTTCCCACTCCCATCAGGGAGAATCCAGTTAGCACCCTCCTTAGAACCCCCATTCCCAGTATTTGCCCATAGAATTGGCCTTACCTACAGCCCCTCCACCCAGCCCATTCCCCCATGCTCTCCCACACACACCAAAAGAACAAGAATTCACATCATGTAATGCCACTTTGAAAAGGTGGCCAAGCACTGCCCAAGGGGATGGGGGCCAGGTTTCTGCTTGGATATTTTCCTCTTCTTAGCCCCAGAGTTCCTAGGGCTGCTCACCCTCCCTCTTGGGTTACTCATCTCAGAGACACGCTTGAATAAACAGCTCAAGACTATCTCAGAAGGCAGGAGAAAAAGCTCAACAAGCCCTACATGAATGGGGAGGAGGCAGCTGCTTCCATGATGTAATCCTAAGGGCCAGACGGCCCCAAAATCTCTTCTCTGAGCCATTGTGCTAGAAATGACAACCATTTGTAACAACAGCTCACCAATTAGAGCTTTACAGCTGATGACTACCTGTCCATACAGTGACTAGCAGTGCAAATATTAAAATCCCCATTTTTATAGATAGGGAAACTGAGGATAGAAGAGGCCTGACTTGCACAAGGTCACACAGCTAGTGTCAGAGGAAGGTCTTATGACTCATTTTTAGAAAAGACACTGAGCAGTTTGGGCATATCCAAAGAAGAATCATTGTGAGGATGAGAGAACTAGAAATCATGCCCTGAGACGAGGTATGTTTTGATGACAAGACTAACTCTTACAAATTATTGAAGGTCCCCAATAAGCTTTTGCTTATGTGGGTTTTATCTGTCAGTAAGAAATTTAAACAGATCAATTTTTAAAACATATATTCACTAATTTTCTATTTATTTAATTAGTTGATAATTTAATTAAGTGATCTTAAATAAAAACCCATTGCATATAGCATATTTTATGAAAAACAACTGTGCTTCCCAAGACAAAAAAGATTTAGTGAGAAAAGTGCCATTGTTTTCTATATTTTAACAAATCTCTTTTAAGGTCTAACTTAATAGGAGACAGCTGATTTCTCCTATCTGTTTCTGCATTCAATCTGGTGTGATAAGTTGTTTCAGCTGAAATATATGAAGAAAATTTGGTTTCAAAAGAGATATGTGGCTAGAAAAGCAGGTTTATTTTAACGGGCAAATAATATCTTAATGTTATTCAGGAAAAAGGCTTTGATCTGCTAGGCCCCATCAAAGGGTCTTGGACCATTGGGGCCTTGGACTACAGTATAGGAATTGCTTCTTGGGGCAGCTAGGTAGCACTGTGGATAGAGTGCTGGGGCTCCAGTCAGGAGAACCTAGGTTCAAATCTTGGCTGTGTCACCCTGGGCAAGACACTTAGCCCTAGCTACTCTTTTGACTTAGAATTGGTACTAAAAAGGTATGTTTTTTTTTATTGCTTCTCTAAAAGAAGCATCTGAACCAAGGGAAGTAGTGCATAATAGAGTGCATAAGACCCATAGGTGGTAGAGTGGAAAAAGTGCTGAGCCTAGGATCAGGAAGACTCCTCTTCCTGAGTTCAAATCTGGTCTCAGATACTTCCTACATGTGTGACCCTGGGCAAGTCCCTTCACCCTGTTTGCCTTGGTTTCTTCCTCTGTAAAAATGAGCAGGTGAAGAAAATGGCAAACCACTCCCTTATCTTTCCAAGAAAACCCCAAAAGAGTGCATAATAGAGTGCATGGAACCCCTAGGTGGTAGAGTGGATCCCAAAAAATTTAGTGTATGTAAAGTACTTTGTAGGTCTTAAAGTTCTGCATGGATGTCAATTATTATTATGTTTAGTCTGAAGTAGAGAAGACTTAGGGAGTATATGTGATAGCTAACTTCAAGTTAATGAAGGTCTAGCAAGTCAAGTGGCACAGTGGATACAGTGCTAGACCTGGAGTCAGGAAGACTTATCTTCCCAAGTTCAAATCTGACCTCAGACATTTTGTAGCTGTGTGACCCTGGACAAGTCACTTAAACCCCACTGCCTATCCCTTACCACTCTTCTGCCTTGGATTGGTTCCAAGATTAGGGTTTAAAAAAAAAAGAAGTCTACTGAATGCCAGGCACTATGTGAAGTAAGAGCTTTACAAATAACATCTCAAAAGTAGAGTAGTCCTTCCCCAGAGGTCTAAAAGTAGAGACTGGATAACTATTTGACAAGGATATCATGAAAGGGATTCATGTTGGAGGAGAAGTAGAGTTAAATGACATCTGCTGTTGTTCATCATGTCTGACTCTTCATGACCCCATTTGGGATTTTCTTGGCAAAGAAGCTGGAGTAATTTGCCATTTTCTTCTCCAGCTCATTTTACAGATTAAGAAACTGAAGCAAACAGGGTAAAGTGACTTGCCCAGGGTCACATGACTAGAAAGTGTCTTAGGCCAGATTTGAACTTCCTGATTCCAAGCCCAGAGCTCCATCCACCATATTGCCTAGCTGCCCTTGTGGGGTTGGATCTGATAGTCTCAAAAGTCCCTTCCAGCTCTAAATCTTGGACCCAGGTTTTCTACAATTTCAATTGTTTTCTTTAAGATATTTGATTCCTCCTATACCTTTAAACCATAGCATGGAGGGCAAGATGCTCCCTCCCTCCAATCTCCATCCTTCCTATCCTCTCTTCCCATTCCCAGTCCATCAGCCTGGAATCACAGATGATGCTCTAGGGAAGAAAGCACACCCACGTCCTCCTACACACATACACACACACTTCTGGTATTGTTTCTGCTCTATGAGAACCATGGGGGCACTGCTCCTCTAAGCATATCATCCAATGGCATGTGAAGCTGAAGAGAGATACTTTTTGACATTGCCATGAATCTACCATCCCATTCCCCCACTCCTTGTTCCCCATCTCTAGTTAAAGCACTGAGGAAGAGACCCAGACACCGTAGTAAGGCAAAAAGATGTGTTGATAATTCTTCCCTTGGCATTATACTAATCTCTCCTCTCTTCTCTCTCCTCCTCTCATCCCCAAACATCTTCCCCAAGCTATGGCTCAGTTTGTAGAAAGAAGGAATAGAGGGCAGATAGGTGGTACAGTGGATAAGGAAGGATCCAGACCTGGAGACAAAGTCCTGAGTTCAAATCTGATCTCAGATACTTCCTAGCTATGGGACTCTGGGTAAATCACTTAACCCCAACTACCTAACCCTTACCACTTTTCTGCCTTGGAACTGACACTTAGTATTGATTCTAAGATGGAAGGAAGGAAGGAAGGAAGGAAGGAAGGAAGGAAGGAAGGAAGGAAGGAAGGAAGGAAGGAAGGAAGGAAGGAAGGAAGGAAGGAAGGAAGGAAGGAAGGAAGGAAGGAAGGAAAAGGAAGGAAGAAGGCGCCATGTCCCATCTCTCACTCTGCCTCTACTCTGTTCTTTTATTAGTCCTGCCCCCTAACTAGACCTCTTCTGACCATGTCCTCAAGGATCTTGGCACCTAAAGGAAGTTCTCTCTCTGAAGCACTCCTAGCCCTAAAAGACTGACCATAGGATCACAGATTTAGAGATGAAAGGAACCTTAGAGATCAACTAGTCCAATCCCCTGTCCCCATTTTATAGATTGGGAACCAAGCCTCAGTATAATTAAGTGACTTGCTCAAGGTCACTCAGGTGACAGAGTTAGGATTTGAACCTAAAACTTCTGACTTGAAAACCAGTGCTTTTTCTACTGCCTCTCAGATATCCCTCAGAGTTCCCAAGGTAAAGGCATTTCTGGAGACAGAGCTAGAGGCTGTATTATTTAATGGGAAGATCACTGGATTGGGGGTTATTAGACGTGGTTTTGAATCAGGGCTCTGCTGTGCACTAACTGTATAATCTTGGGCAAATCATCTTACCTCTCTGGACTAAATATTACTCATTACCAAAATAGCATCGTGGGGATAGGGGATGGGGCTGGAGGGAGAATAGGAGCTAGGGGGGTTGAGTGGATTCCCTACCAGTTCTCTATCCTATAACCTAGGGCTACTGACAATAGAGTGCATGAACTGAGTGAGTTCATAGAGGCGAGTGAGTATAACTGCGAGTGAGTATAATGGGGAGGGGTCTTTTCCCACAAGAGACCTATAATCTGTTTGGAGGACATGAAACAAGCACAGAAAGAGTATCTGAAGGAATTCAATAAGCAATATTCATTATCAAATGCATAAAGTATATTCTGCAAACTGACTGGCTTTAAGGGAGCTTCTTGTCATTCTAATGTCTCAGTTTCCTCTTCTGTCAAATGATGGGGATTGAGTTGAATCGGAAGTTCTTAACCTAGATTCTGTGAAAAAAAAATTGTAAACCCTTACCTTCCACCTTAGAATCAATGCTATATGTTGGTTCTAAGGCAGAAGACTGGTAAAGGCTAAGCAGTGGGGTTAAGTGACTTGTCCAGGGTCACACAGCAAGAAATGTCTGAGGCCAGGATTCTCATCTCTAGGCCTGGCTCTCAATCCACTGAGCTACCCAGCTGCCCCCTTGTGAAATTTTTGAAATCTATTTTGAAAATTATATTTCAATATAATTTGTTTTCTTAGATAATTACGTGTTTTATGCCTTTAAAAACATTGTTCTGAGAAGTGGTTCATAGACTCCCCCCAGATGGCTAAAGGAGTCCATAGTCCAAAAAAGGTTAAAAACCCTGAGCTCTGTGACATTTCTAAAGTCCCTTCTATCTCTCTGGTTCTAGCTACCTAGAATTCTAAGATTCTAAGGGCCCATGGGTACAAGATAAAGGTTGGATCAAAAAAGACTGCTATTCATGAAGGAAGACTTCCTAGAAGAGACTACTGGGCTTGGCTTTAAGAAAGGGAGGGGGCAAGAATAGGCAGAGAGGAATCAGGAGTGCATTTGAGGGGGAGGGTGGAAAGATGGCACACTGTACAAAGATAGGAAGGCAGGAATTATCACATCCATTTCTCGACTAGACATTCCAAATTCATATTGAGTAAATGAATGGTTTAGGGTACAATGAAGAAGAAGAATGAAATATGGAGATTCCTTGAATCTAGGCTGAGCAGGTGAGATTTAATATAATTGATAATAGGGAATCATGGTGCAGGGTAATGACATGAAACAAATGGTGTTTGAAGACCATTCTGGTAGCAGTGTGTAGGATGGATGGGAAGGGAAGAATAGAGTGAAGGCTATTTTACAGGATCCAGCAGGAGATGAAGGCCTAGAAGAGGTTGATAGTCATGGCACCCACAATCCTCGAACCAAACTGACTTCACACCAACCTTCCACTTGCTACCATTCTAGGCTACAGGACTCCAAAGGGCTGGGAGAAGCCCTCATTTTTGACAATTTCCACCATTCACAGATTTATCCCTTGGAACTACATTCCTCCTACCCCCTGCATAAGACTTGTACTCCTGGAAGGTAGAGGGGAGGATATGACATAAAGATAATGGAAGAGAGAGTTCTGGGAGAGCTCTGGGGATGAAGGTATTAGATTAGATAGGAAATGCTATAGGGATGACTCTATTGGATATATGGCAGAACCCTGGATCCTCTCTCACACACACACACAGACCTCTACAACTCCCACCATATTTCCCAAATGCTAGTAGAGTTGGAAGTAGGTTGGAAGCCATTGTTCTACCCACCATTTTTTTCTTCAACCTGAGCAGACCCAAGGAGAGACCACTTTTCTCTGCCCTAAAAGGCTCCAGAACCAGGTTGGCTTTGATTCTGAGTGATGCTTCCATAATGTCATAGTGTGATTGAGGAAGAAGGACCAAAAAAAAAGAAGAAAAAAGGTGCTCTCAACCTCTGGTTTCTACTAGAAATTCCATCCCTTTAGCTAAAGGCTGTGATCCCAGTTAATGGTAAATCTTCTTTAATGCTGTTATCAGACATTTGTACCTCAGTGGGAAGGAGTTTATCAGCCTTCTTTTTCTCAGAGAACAACTGTTGATATAGAGAGGGATGCTGGGACCAGAAGCAAATAGAAAAAGAACAGGGGAGACTATGGGGTATAGAATGGAGAGCCCTGGGGTTCTTGGAAACTACCACCTTCACATTGAGGTGGGGAGGGGGCTGTTCAGAGACAAACAAACTTGAACTAGACCCTAGAATTATGAAGAGCAGACCAAGCTGGGCATCAAGGGTTGCATCTCCCCAGTCCTCACCATACACTCCCCCCAGTCCCCAGGTGCTTCCCCTCCCTATCCCCATGTTTTGTAGCATCCTGCACAGCCATAACGGAGAGCGCAAACTTTCCTGATCGGATCGGGGCTGCCCTCCCTCCTGAGGAATGATTTGTACCTGGGTTCCACCCCACAACACATCCCACCGAGCAGGTCTCCCGACCAAGCCCCCAGAGTGTTTGGGTAGATGAAGAAAGGGCTGGAGAGGAGACCAGAAACAACTGGGTGGGGGTGGGATCAGGACTGGGCAAAGCAGATTCTTAGGACATACGAGCTTCGGGGAGTAGGTGTGGTGAGGATACTCACACGGTCATGGAGGGACACGGGGAGAGGTCGTACCTAGTGCTGAGGGATAGAACCTGAGGGAACTGAAGGAATCTCGGTCCCTGAGCGGAGGAGCCCCATTAGCAGTCATTTCGGGGGCGCGCTGGCCACTCACCTGCAGGATACGGTGATCTCCACCTTGGTGGCTGGTATGCTGCCGGCCAGGGAGTCGAACTCACTCACAGACGCCATGTCCTCCGGCTGCTCCATTGCCCGGCTAAGCCCCCAGCACCACTGCCCACCCACCCACTCCTAAAGGCAAAAAGAAACCTTTGGGGGGGGGGCTTCTTCTGGGGCTTCCCAGGAGCCTGGAAGCAGCTGGGGTGGGGTGGGGGGGAGCTGAGTCCAACCCAGGGGCGATGAGCAGGGGTGAGAAGAGAAGAGAAAAGGAGGACGAGAAGGGGCGTGGGAAGAGAGAGAGAACGGGTAAGTGGAGAAAGGAGGAGAAAAGAAGAACAGGACGTGGAGAGGGAAAGGAAGAGAGAGCAGCAGCAGCTGGGAGAGGGAAAGGAGAAAGATGGGGAAAGGGGTGGAGAAGAGAGGGGGGGAGAGGGAGATGGAGAGTAGGAGACAGAAAGATAAGAGTATGAGATGAGAAGAGGAAGTGGGGGAAAGGATCGAGAAAGGGAGGCAGAAAGGAGGGAAAGGAGATGGAGAGGGGGGAAGCAAAGGAGAGGAGGAGGGGGCTGCTGGAGAGGGAGATGGGAAGAGGGGTGTTGGAGAGGAAGATGGGGATTGAAAGGGAGAATGGGAGAATGGAGAGGGCGGGACGGAGGAGGAAGGAAGGGGGAACCGAGCTGGCAAAGTGGGGGACGCAGGGATCTAGGTGGCTGCGTGGTCGGGCTCCAAAGCTCGCCTGCCTCTAGTCTCCAAGCAGGAGAGCAGAGCTGGGAAACTGGCTAAGAGAGCGCCTCCTCCTCTGCTCCGAGGCAGCCGGGCTGCGGGAAAATCAAATTTCCCCAGCTCCAGGTGCCATCCCTTCCTGGACCGAACCGGCGTGGGGTACGCCGAGAGACTAGGGGGTTCAGGCGAGAAGGGGCGGAGACGGTTCCTAGAAGTGGCAGGATTAGGGCGGGGTCCTGGCGGGGCGGGGGATACCGTGGGGCTCGCCTTGGGGGTGGGTCCCAGCCTGTGCAGCGGGTTGGGGAGGCTGGAGCGGGGTGTTGGGGGGGAGGCAGAAGAGGGGGCAGGGGGGAGGGGAAGGAAGTGGATACAGGAGAGCAGGTCTGGCTGTGCTGGGAGGAGGCGAGCAAAGGTCTCGCTTTGGGGGTAGCAGGATGCCCTGAGAGAGTTCGGTACAGCAGAGGTTTGGAGGAGAATAAGATGAGGTGAAAGGGGAGGTACGGGCACGGGAGGTGGACTGAGGGATAGAGAGGATGCGTGGGGAAAAAGGGACACAGAGAAGTGTGAGGTGGTCTGAGGAGCTATTTGTTGCTGAGGAAAAAGAGGGGAGGTCGAGGTCTGTGGTCAGAGAGTGGGGGGGGGGGGGCAGGGGGCGGGAATCCTAACTGGTATGTGAGAGATGCTGCGTGTTTTAGCAGGGATCGAGGTTGGATGAGAAGAGGGTGGGGAGTAAGGGGGAGGGCTCAGGGTGGGTAAGAAGGAGGTATTCTTTAGGTTTGCAGCTAGGGGTATCTCGAGCTGAGTGGAGATGTGTGTGTGTGTGTGTGTGTGTGTGTGTGTGTGTGTGTGTGTGTGTGAGAGAGAGAGAGAGAGGGGGGGGGGGAGGTGGTCAGGTAAAGGGGGATTCCCAATGATGCTGGAGAGTCTTTGGGGAGGGAGGGTTGCATGGGGATATCTGTGAAGACAGGAGTCTAAGGCGTGTGTGGTGAGCTGTGGGTGTGGGTGTTTCAAGATCGTAGGAGATGGGGAGGGCAGGACATCCCAATATCCTGGAGGCAGCTAGTCTCCTGACTAATCTCTGGCATCAGTCTTAAGATGATATAGTGGAAAGAACCTGGTTTAAGAATCATAGAATATCATGGGGGCAACTAGGTGTTACTGTGGATAAAGAGCCAGACCTGGAGTCCAGAGGATCTGGGCTCAAATCTGGCCTCAGACACTTCTTAGCTGTGTGACCCTGGGCAAGTCACTTCACCCCATACACCTAGCCCTTGCCGTTCTGTCCTAAAATTGTCACTAAGGAGGAGAAGAAAGAACAGAGGACATGGAGAGGGAGAGGGAAAGGAGGAGAGCAGCAGCAGTAGCAGCAGAGAGAGGGAAAAGAGAGATGGGGAAATGGGTGGGGAAAAGGAGATAGGGAGAGGGAACTAGGGATGGGGAGTGGAGAGAGGGAGATGGAGAGTAGGAGACAGGAGGAGATAAGAGAATGAGCTGAGAAGAGGAAATTGGAGAAAGGAACAAGATAGGGAGGCAGAAAGGAGGGAAAAGGAGATGGAAAGAGGTTTTTAAAAATCATAGAATATCAAGGTTCTAAGGAAGTCCAGAAATCACATATCAAACTCACAAGTGAATTAGAATCCTTTCTATTCTCATTCCTGCTATTTACAAATTGGGTGATACAAAGACCATTATAACAGTCTCCTGGTGAACTATTCTCCCTATTACCCTCCTTCCCCTTTCCAGCCCATCCTCTAAATAACTGCCAAAATAATGTTCTTTAAGCAAGACTGGACCATGTCACTCTTCACCTCTATAAATTCCTGAAGCTCCCTTTTGCCCCTAAAATAATAGTATATGTATATGTATGGCTGCTAGGTGACACAATAAATAGAGCACAGGGCCTGGAATCAGGAAGACCCGAGTTGAATTATGATCTCAGACTTACTAGCTATGTGACCCTGAGACACTGTCACCTCTGGTGATCTTAGTTTGTTCATCTATAAAATGGGAATTAATAACACCTACCTCCCAAGGTAATTGTTAGATAATCAAATTAGATAATAATTGTAAAACACTCAGAATAGTGCCTGGCATGTAGTAAGTGCTTTATAAGTGTTAGCTATTATGATTGGCTATTAGTTATTATACAGCACTTTAAGGTTTTTCGAAGCACTTTACTCATTTTATCCTCACAACCATAGAAGGTAGGTGCTATTATAAATCCTCATTTTACAAATGAATAATTTTGGTTACATCAAATTAAAAAGGGTTTGTACAAACAAAACCAATGCAACCAAAATTAGAAGAGAAGTAACAAACTGGGGGGGGGGGGGAATGTTATAACAAAAATCTCTGACAAAGGTCTAATTTCTCAAATTTATAAGGAACTAAGTCAATTTACAAGAAATCAAACCATTCCCTATTTGACAAATGGTTAAGGGGCATGAATAGGCAATTTTCAGATGAAGAAATCAAAACTATCAATAATCACATGAAAAAGTGTTCTAAAATCCCTCCTGATTACAGATAAGGAAACTGAGAGAGACAGTAGTTAAGGGCTTGTCCAAAATTGCATAGTAAGTATATGGGATAGGATTTGAACTCAGGTCTTCCTGACTTGAGTTCTATCTACTAAGCCATCTAGCATAGTAGGAATATAGTGGGGTAACTAGATGAGTCAGTTATTAGAGCTCAGGGTCTGGAGGCACTCAGACACTAATTGTGTAACCCTATGAAAGAAATGGCAAATCACTCCAGTATCTTTGCCAAGAAAACCCTAAATGGGATCACACAAAAAATGGACATGACTGAAAACGTCTAAAAAACACTAATATTTGCAGTCTCATTATCCATTTCTCTCCTTCTCCCTGTTCTTCCCACAGAGCATTCCCATATCCTATTGTGTCCATGTCCCTGGTGCATTCCTTCCTCATTACTGCTAAATTGAATCCTCTTCCTTTTAAAAACTGCTCAAACATCATCTGCCTTCTTGATTCCTTCCTGCCACCCCATCACCACCACCCTTCTGATGCCCTCCCTCCATAACTCTATTTTGTGTTTATCCTGTATAGCCTTAGATGGGTACAAATTGTTTCATCCATTCAATTAGACTATAAACTCCTTGAGAGTGGAGATTCTCTCATTCTTGGGTTTTGTGTGCTGAGGGCTTTATGCAGTGCCTGAAACATGTTGTTCAGTCGTCTGATCTTATCTGGCTTTTCATGAACCCTTACACCAAAGCATGTATTGTCCCTGTCTGTGGGGTTTTCTCGGCAAGGATCCTGGAGTGGTTTGCCATTTCCTTTCTTTTTTTTAAATTTGCTCAATTTCAAACATTATTCCTTGGTTACACAAGTCATATTCTATTCCTCCCTTCTCTCCCCTCTGTCCTTGATCAGAACCTATTTCCATGTTGTTGGTGTTTGCATTAGGATGTTCATTTAGTGTCTGCTACTGCTGCTGCTCTCCTCCTTTCCCTCTCCCTCTCCATGTCCTCTGTTCTTTCTTCTCCTCCTTAGTAACAATTTTAGGACAGAAAGGCAAGGGCTAGGTGTATGGGGTGAAGTGACTTGCCCAACCATAGCTCTATCAACCCATGTATTCAAGCAGTTGTTTTTCTTCTGGGTTTCTACTCCCACAGTTTTTCTTCTAAATGTGGATAATGTTTTTTCTCGTTGATTCCTCCAAGTTGTTCAGGATCACTGCATTACCACTAAAGGAGAAGTCCATTACGTTCGATTGTACCACAGTGTATCAGTCTCTGTGTACAATGTTCTCCTGGTTCTGCTCCTCTCACTCTGCATCAATTCCTGGAGGTTGTTCCAGTTCACATGGAATTCCTCCAGTTCATCATTCCTTTGAGCACAATAGTATTCCATCACCAACAGATACCACAATTTGTTCAGCCATTCCCCAATTGATGGGTATCCCCTCATTTTCCAATTTTTGGTCACCACAAAGAGCGCAGCTATGAATATTCTTGTACATGTCTTTTTCCTTATTATCTCTTTGGGGTACAAACCCAGCAGTGCTATGGCTGGATCAAAGGGCAGACAGTCCTTTAGCACCCTTTGGGCATAGTTCCAAATTGCCCTCCAGAATGGTTGGATCAATTCACAACTCCACCAGCAATGCATTAATGTCCTGACTTTGCCTCATCCCCTCCAACATTCATTACTTTCCTTTGCTGTCATGATATCCAATCTGCTAGGTGTGAGGTGGTACCTCAAAGTTGTTTTGATTTGCATCTCTCTGATTATAAGAGATTTAGAACACCTTTTCATGTGCCTTTTAATAGTTTTTATTTCTTTGACTGAAAATTGCCTATTCATGTCCCTTGCCCATTTATCAGTTGGAGAATGGCTTTATTTTTTGTACAATTGATTTAACTCTTTGTAAGTTTGAGTAATTAGACCTTTGTCAGAGTTTTTTGTTATGAAGATTGTTTCCCAATTTGTTACTTCCCTTCTAATTTTGGTTACATTGGTTTTGTTTGTACAAAAACTTTTTAATTTAATCACATGATTATCTCAATAGATGCAGAAAAAGCCTTTGACAAAATGCAACACCCATTCCTATTGAAAACACTAGAAAGTAGAGGAATAGAAGGGTCTTTCCTAAAAATAATAAACAGTATATATCTAAAACCATCAGCAAGCATCATCTGCAATGGGGATAAACTAGATGCATTCCCAATAAGATCAGGAGTGAAACAAGGATTCCCACTATCACCCCTATTATTTAACATTGTACTAGAAACACTAGCAGTAGCAATTAGAGAAGAAAAAGAAATTGAAGGTATTAAAATAGGCAACGAGGAGACCAAGCTATCACTCTTTGCAGATGACATGATGGTCTACTTAAAGAATCCTAGAGATTCAACCAAAAAGCTAATTGAAATAATCAACAACTTTAGCAAAGTTGCAGGATACAAAATAAACCCACATAAATCATCAGCTTTTCTATATACCTCCAACACAGCTCAGCAGCAAGAACTAGAAACAGAAATCCCATTCAAAATCACCTTAGACAAAATAAAATACCTAGGAATCTACCTCCTGAGACAAACACAGGAACTATATGAACACAACTACAAAACACTCTCCACACAACTAAAACTAGACTTGAGCAATTGGAAAAACATTAACTGCT
Source organism: Monodelphis domestica (assembly GCF_027887165.1). Lineage (NCBI taxonomy): Eukaryota > Metazoa > Chordata > Mammalia > Didelphimorphia > Didelphidae > Monodelphis > Monodelphis domestica. The sequence continues at coordinate 275,174,157 of NC_077228.1, forward strand.
CATGGATAGGACGAGCCAATATAATAAAAATGACCATCCTACCCAAACTTATTTATCTATTTAGTGCCATACCCATTGAACTACCAAAATACTTCTTCACTGATTTAGAAAAAAACATAACAAAATTCATTTGGAAGAACAAAAGATCAAGGATATCCAGGGAAATAATGAAAAAAAAAACACATATAATGGGGGCCTTGCAATCCCTGACCTTAAACTATATTACAAAGCAGCAGTCATCAAAACAATTTGGTACTGGCTAAGAGACAGAAAGGAGGATCAGTGGAATAGACTTGGGGTAAGTGACCTCAGAAAGACAGTATATGACAAGCCCAAAGATCCCAGCTTTAGAGACTAAAATCCACTATTTGATAAAAACTCCTGGGAAAATTGGAAGACAGTGTGGGAAAGATTAGGTTTAGATCAACACCTCACACCCTACACCAAGATAAATTCAGAATGGGTGAATGACTTGAACATAAAGAAGGAAACTATAAGTAAATTAGGTGAACACAGAATAATATACATGTCAGACCTTTGGGAAGGGAAAGATTTTAAAACCAAGCAAGAGCTAGAAAATATGACAAAATGTAAAATCAATCATTTTTATTATATCAAATGCTATTTCCTTTCTATTGGAGTTTGATTCATTTCAGTCATGTCCAATTCTTTGGGATCCCATTTGGGGGTTTTCTTGGCAAAGGTACTAGAGGTTTGCCATTTCCTTCTCTAGCACATTTTATAGAAGAGGAAATTGAGGCAGTGTGAAGTGACTTGCCCAGAGTCACACAGCTAGAATGTGTCTGAAGTCAGATTTGAACTCAGGAAGAAGAGTCTTTCCTGATTCCAAACCCAGAGCTCCATCCACTGCACCATCTAGCTACTCCCTAGAACATAATAGGCTTAACAAATGCTCAATAATCGATTGATTATTTGACTCTAACAGGTCATTTAGAGGCAGCATGGCCTACAGCCAGAGTTCTCAACCTTGTGCCCCTTGGCTTACCATAAAGCACTCCCTCCCCATTCAATAAAAAAAGAATGAGTTCTAGAGTTTACCATGCATAGTCACATCAGAAATCAAATCAAAAGATTAATTTTATTTAAAACCTTTACCTTCTGTCTTACAATGAATACTCAGTATTTGGTCCAAGGCAGAAGAGAGGAAAATGGCTAGGCATATGGGGTTAAGTGATTTGCCCAGGGTCACACAGTTAGGAAGTGTGCGAGGTTAAATTTGAACCCAGGAACTCCCATCCCCAGGCCTAGCTCTCTATCTACTGAGCCACCTAGCTGCCTCAAAATTAGTTTTTTATAAGGAAAATTTCATTTTGTTCATAACATTGATTTAACTAATAGTATTATAACTTTTACTAGATTTCAATAAGAAATATTAGTTATTTATAAAACATTACCCATACTGCCTTGACAAGTACCCCTGAGGTTCTCTTATGGTGGAAGATTTCTATCTTACAAAATAGAGAGTTGGCTTTGGCATCAGATGGACCTAGATTCAAGTCCTTTACCTGGCACATATTCCTAGACCACAGGCAACTCACTTAGCCTCTCAATGAGCCAGGCATCTCTCTAAGTCTATAAATTACAAATGAGTTGCTGAGCAAAGGTCATCCTTCTGGGAAAACAGACTCCCACTCCAATCTCTTTTCCCAGCTCTAGCTCCATTTATCCCATCTTTTTTGCCTCTGTCTCTCACCTATAAAGAAGGATCTCAGAGCATCAGTCACACTTTTGGACAAATGGACCGAGTCCCCTCAGTAACCTCCTTTCCCTGCTCTGTTATTGTCTAAGTCATTTCAGTTCTATCTGACTCTTTGTGATTCCATTTGGTGTTTTCTTGGGGGAGGGGGAGAATGTAGGGGTTTGCTATTTCCGTTTCTAGCTCATTTTTACAGATGAGGAAACTGAGGCAAACAGGGTGTAGTGACTTGCCCAAGGTCACATAGCTAGCAAATGTCTGAGGACAGACACTCATTTGAACTCGGGAAGTTCAAGATGAGTCTTCCTGACTCCAGGCTCTGCTCTCTATCCACTGTAGCACCTTGCTGCTTATCTTTTTTCAAAATTAAAGGACTGGGCAGTCTAACACTGGGAAAGTCACTTACCTTTTCTGGGCTTTCATTTTTCACCTGTAAAATGAAGCAGTTGAACCAGATGAATGTTTTTATTGCTGTTGTTTAGTTGTTTTTCAATCATGTCCAACTCCTCATGACCCTATTTGGGGTTTTCTCAGCAAAGACACTGGAGTGGTTTGCCATTTCCTTATCCAGCTCACTTTACAGATGAGGAAATTGAGGCAAACAGGGATGGAGTAACTTGCTCAAAGTCACATTGCTAGTAAATGTCTGAGGTAAGAATTGAACTCAAGAAGACGAATCTTCTTGTCTCTAGACTCAGCACTCTATCCACTGAGCCACCTAGCTGCCCAGTGGATGTTGTCATTGTAGTGGGACTAAAGCATATCTCAAAAACCCAAGCGAGCAAGAAGCTGAGAAACAAGGGGCCTCTCTCCCACCTCATCCAAGCACACTTGTCTTTTCCTCTGCCTAGAATACCACCCAAGGCACCAATTCTGCACCCTCACCTTCAACTCACATGCCAAACACACTTCCTTCAGAAAGCCCTTTCAAGAATATTTTGGCATATCTCCAGAAAAATCTTGCTTTACTTTCTATTGACTTGAAAGCTCCTATCCCAGCTAATTAAATTTGCTTTGACGATATTTGATCTTGATATTTACTCTTTAAAAAAAAAATCTTGCCTTCTCTCTTGGAATCTTGATCGCAGAAGAGTGGTAAAGGCTAGGCAACTGGGGTTAAGGGATTTGCCCACAGTAACACAGTAAGGAAGTATCTGATAGCAGATTTGAACCCAGGACTTCCCATCTCCAGGCCTGGCTCTCTCTGTTACCTGGCTGGCCCTCTATATTTACCCCTCATACATCTCTGGAGGGAGATTCTTTACAAACCTTTGATCCAAACCAGCATCCCTCTTCCTGGGCCATTCTTTAAAGGGAGCCCATCCTTTCCCAGAAAGCTTAGGGAGAGGAGTCAGACAGAGGCAGTTAAGCCTGGGGCCAGATAAGAAAGCCACAGTTCTGCCTCGGACTGATTCCTCTGTCAGAGCTTCCCTCCATCGTTCAGTCTGAATTCTCAGAACATCATTAGATTGATCTACCTCTCACCAAAAGTAAATACAAAAGCTTATTTCAAAGCCAAATAGAAATATTTTTTCACTGTTTGGGATTATCCATGATGCTGCTTCTCTCCATTAGTGCAGAAAATTGAGAGTTGCCATGCAATAGTTTTAATTTATTCCTCTATGACCATTCCATTCAATTCAACAAATTTTTACTACATGACAAGATATAAGGCTCTGAGAGAAAAGATGGGGAAGATTCCAGACCTGTAGAGTTGAAGAGCTGCTAGTGAGTGATGAGAATCAGAACTAAGCTCTATGGTGCCATGGGGCATTGAAGTGGCATGGTGGATGGAGCACTGGGCCTGGAGTTGGGAAGATCTGAATTCAAAACCAAGCTCAGTTACTTACTAGCTGTTTGACCCTGGGCAAGTCACTTAGCCCTGTTGGCCTCAGTTTCCTCATCTGTAAAATGAACTACAGAAGCAAATGGCAAACCACTCCAGTATCTTTGCCAAGAAAATCTCAAATGGGGTGACAAAGAGTTGGACACAACTGAAATGACTGGACAACCAAAAATGTGGTGCTAAAAGATTACAAAAGACTTAAAAAATATTATCTTATTTGATCTGTACAACAACTCTGGGAGGTAGGTGCTATTATTTATCCCAATTTTACAGATGAGGAAACTGAGGCAGAGAGGGGTGAAATGAGCTGTCTAGGGTGTGAGGCTGGATTTCAAACTCAGGTCTTGCTGGCTCCAAGTCCACTGTTCTGCCTGCTTGCAACACCTCCCTGGTTCTGTGGAAGTGATAATAAATAAAAAATAATCAAAATACAGAAGGGTAGATGAGTAAAAAGGAGAAAAAAAATAAAGGGGAGGAGCGAACTGAAGACACAAAGATCACAGAAAGCTTTATGGAGAAAGTAATGTTGTCCTTGGACATTGGAGACTTTTACCAATCAGATCCTGGGTGGGTGGCTGGGGAGGCATTCTAAGAATAAGGAACAGCAGGAGCAAATACATGGAGGTGGGCTACGGTAGGTTGTCAGGGGAACGAAGAGTCATCTGGCTTGGCAGGTTCACAAAGCATGTGAAGGGAGAGTTGTGTGAAGAAACCTTGGGGGGGTGGGGAGGGAAAGCTGGAACTTGATTTCAGAAAACCTTCAATGCCAGCCTAAAAAATGTGTCCATTATCTGGATGGTAATAGTGAGCCATTGAAGGGTTTTGAGCAGGGGAATGACATAGAACAGTTATTTGGTTCTTTCATTTCTTTTTGATTAGACTAATTGCTAAGTGGCACAAGGGATAGAAACCAGAGCCTGGAGTCAGAAATCCTGAGTTCAAGTCCAGCCTAAGGCACTGTGTAACCCTGGAGAAGTTGTTTAACTGTGCCTCAGTTTCCTCATCTGTAAAATAAAGATGTTAAATTAGATAATAAGAGGATAACTAGGAATTAAAAAAAACCTCTTACCTTCCATATTTTTTTTTTATATTTTTCCATGTTTACATGATTCATTTTCTTTCCCTCCCCGCTTCCCCCCCCCCACTTCCAGGAGCTGACAAACAATTCCATTGGATTATACAAATTTTATGATAACCTATTTCCATATTATTAATTACCTTCCATCTTAGAATCAATACTGTGTATTGGTTCCAGGGCAGAAGATCGGTAAGGGCTAAGCAATGGGGGTCAAGTGACTTGCCCAGGGTCACACAGCTGGGAAGTATCTGAAGCCAGATTTGAACCCAGGAGCTCCCTTCTCTAGGCCTGGCTCTCAATCCACTGAGCCACCCAGCTGTCCTCAAATAGAATTAAAACAACAACAACAACAAACCAACCCTTACCTTCTGTCCTGGAATCAGTATTGGTTCCAAGGCAGAAGAGCAAGAAAGGCTAGACAATATTAAATGTCACCCCGCCTAGAAAGTGTCCAGTTTGAACCCAGGATCTCCCATCGCCAGGTCAGGCTCTCAATTTACTGCCCCCAATAAATAAGATTTTTTTTGTTCATTAAAGTACTTTATTGAAATTTTTCACAGAACTACATTGAGTTTTAACAAATAAGATTTTGCCAATCAGAGACTGTACCGGTATTCTAAGAAGAAAGGCCAGCACGAGGGAACAGAGACCCAGGTGGGGAAGGAGAGGCCTTTTTGGCCACAGAAAATTCTTTGGAGAGAAGCTCCCCTCCATTTGGGAAAAATGTCGCCAGGCCTGAGTCCCTTGGCGCCGGGCTGTCAATATCCCACTGACGTCACATTTCTGGAGAAGCCGCTGTTCCGAGCACGTTATCTGGGAGAAGAAGGAACAAGCTGGTCAGCCAAAGGAGGGACAGAGGCCATGCCGGGCCGGGTTTGGGGAGACGAGGAGCTCCAGAGCCCAGTTATTTTAGTCCTGATCTTAATGCCATGTTCCTACTGAGAACACGTCAACGGTTTCATGAAGCACCATTAGGGTTTGTTTTTTCTCCCCACCAAAAGGTTATTTCTTCAGGAAGGACAAGCCGGGGCTCCCCAAAATAGCCCAGGTTATCAGCGCCTTTCCGGGAGAGCCCCTGGAGCCGGAGGGTGGCGGGCGCTTGCCAGGGAGGCTCTCCATGGGGTGGGCTCGCCAATCTTCCCGACGGGGACTGGAGCGGGGCTCTGGCCGGCCCATCTAGCAGTCACTGTGCGTGCGTCCTTCTGATTACAAGCCACAGGCACGCAATCATCAGGGCACAAAAGGAGCTGGAATAATTGGCACCGGCACTTCTCTGCAAAGACTTGCAAAGCGCTCCCGCCTGACCTCCTCCTCCTCCTCCTCCTCCTCCTCCTCCTCAGTACTAATGACTCCATCGCAATTTTAGAAGGCAACCTCCGGCCCTGCAGACAAGAAGAGAATACCGAAGCCTGCAGCCTCCTTGAATGGCACGGGTCCGCTGAAGAGGAGTTTGGTATCCCTCCCCCGGGGAAATGAGTTAAAGGGCCAGGATAAGGGGCAGTGAGGGGGCTCTGAGGATAAAGAGCCAGGACTGGATGTCCTGGGTTCAAATCCAAATTCAGGGGGGCAGCTGGGTAGCTCAGTGGATTGAGAGTTAGGTTCAGACATGGGAGATCCTGGGTTCAAATATGACCTCAGATACCTCCCAGCTGTGTGACCCTGGGCAAGTCTCTTAAACCCCATTGCCTAGCCCTTACTGCTCTTCTGCCTGGGAACCAATACACAGTATTGATTCTAAGACAGAAGGGAAGGGTTAAAAAAAAAAAAGAATCACTAATTGGTATCAAGTCTGAGACAGAAGCTGAGGGTTTATTAAGATTTTTTAATCCTTACCTTCTGCTTTAAAATCAATACAGTCTACTAGTTCTGTGGCAGAAGAGCAGTAAGGGCTAAGCAAAGGGGGCTAAGTGACTTGCCCAGGGTCACCCAGCTAGGAAGTGTCTGAGACTGAAGGTAAGAAAGAGGTTTAAGAAAACAAAAGGCCTGTCTGGCCTGGGTAAGGCAGGAGATGTGTGCATTTGGAGGTCTTGAAGGAACAATAGGACTCCCTACAGCTAGCTTCTCAGCAGCCAGTGGTATATGTATATGTAGTGTCTTGACTACAATTCCAGTGTTTATTGTGGTTCAGTCCTACACACTCTTTGTGACCCCATTTGGGGTTTTCTTGGCAAACATACTGGAGTGGTTGGCCATTTCCTTCTCCAGCTCATTTGACAGATGAGGAAACAGAGATAAACAAGTTTAAGTGACTTGTCCAGGGTCACACAGCTAGGAAGTATCTGAGGTCTAAATTGAACTCAAGATGAGTCTTCCTGACTCCAAGCCCAGGGCTCCCTCCACTACATTCCTCCCCTCCCCTATGCCACCACCACTAGATTTAGCTATCTCCTGATTGTAACAATGAAGATACTTAGCTCTTCCTTTATTGGGAAGATTGAATTGCAATCCACAATCTATTTTTAGATTTTAATCTCCAAAAGGTGATAACTCAGTATTTTAAGTATATTAACTACAAAAAGATGTTAAGTAACTACAAAAGGTGAACTAACCAAAAAAGGTGTTAAGTAACCCAAAAAGATATAATCTAACCAAAGAAGGTGTGAACTAATGAATGGGCAGTCCTGGAGAAGAGCGTCTGCTGTGATTGGTAGATGTGAAATTTAGGGGAGGTGACACAAGAGAAAAAGATCTTTAAAAAGAGGATCAGAGGCCAGAAGAAGATATATTCTAGTCAAGATGGGAGTTGGATGAAAGATCTCTGACTCGGAGTTGGACTGGAGGAACTCGTGCAGGAGACCTCAGACTGCTTTTCCATTTTAGACAGTCACCCTTGGTGAGTGAAAGGCTGACTTAGTGACCCCAACTTTCTGGAGGCATGAAGCCTCCAGGAAAGGCCCATCATCTTAAGACTCTCTTCCCCTGGCTGGGGCTTAGAAATTCTAACTGGTTCAGAGGAAGCCAGAGCTTTCTCTCTCTCTCTCCCCTTTTCTCTCTTCCTTAATATCTTCCCTCTATTGTAAATAAACTACCATAAATTCCATTTACTTTAGTAATTCATTTTGGGATTTAGAAATTAAAACCCTGGCGACCACCTATACAAATGTTCAGAGTCCAACCACAATTAAATTGAACATGCCACATCTCTAGCTAAGTTCTGAATCCCCTTACCCAGCACCAGCAGGATGGTCAATAAAAGTAGTCCTACAATTCTGAAGACAAAGAATGCTATCCACCTCCAGAGAAAGAACTGTTGGAGTATAAATGCAGGTGATTTATTACTTGTTTATTTCAGTCTATGATTTGGGGTTTGGGTTTTACCAGATTATTCATTTACAAAAATGAACAATATGGAAATAGGTTTTGAGTTGATAATGCATGTATAACCCAGATTGAATTGCTGGTCAGCTCCAGGAGGAGGGAGGGAAGAGGGAAGGGACAGCATGAATCATGTAACTTTGGAAAATTCTTTTGTAAATTTGTGAGGAATAAAATAAAGATAAAAAGTAAAATAAAATAAAAATGGTCCTATTCCTTCTATCTGCCACATTTTTCATATCCCACCCCTCCCCATCCTGGCTACACCCACTGCCACCACCAGTTTAGGCCCCCATCACCTATCTGATTGTAATGACCTCCTCCCTGGTCAGCCCATCTCCAGGATGGAAAATCCATTCCACAGCAGCCCATAGATGTGACCATGTCACTCCCCAGCCCCTAAAGCCTTTAGAGGCTCCCCTTTGCTTTCTGAATACAATATAATCCCCTCAGCTGGATATTTGAGTCCTTCCAAAATCTGTGTTTCAGTCAGAATGGAAATGTAACTATTTCCTCAAATCTGTTCTGTTTTGTTTTTCTGTTGGGTTCTTTCCCCATTGTATTGGAATTTTCTTCTTGTTACTCATTTTCCATTTTGATCTATTTTCATTTTCTTGTGTAGTTTATCTCTTTAGTGTTTGTTTGGTTTTGGGAAACTGGCTTTGTTTAAATGTCTCACTCTGACATCTTGAGTGGAAGACTGTTTTCCCACCTGCTTACTCTCTCTTTCCTCTGTGTCTGCTATGTCTGGAATGGACCCCTCTCCATTTCTGATTCCTGAAATCATTCCCTTCCTTCAAGGATTCGTTCAGGGGTTACTTCCAGTGTGGTACTCTGGACAGTGTGCTGGATTTTTAAGTCTGGAAAATCTGGGTAAAAAGCCCATGAGTATCACTTATTCCTGTGTGTCCTTAGGCAAGCTATTTTACCTCCATTTCCTCATTTATGAAATGAAGAAATAAGCCTAGATGGTCTTTTAAGATCCTTTCCAGGTTTTTACAGATTGATGTATCTAGGGTTCTCCTCCATGAAACCTTCCCTGATTCCTTCAGCTAAAAATAATTCCTCCAGGACAGGTAGTGGCTTAGTGGATTCTGGGGTCCTGGGTTCAAATGGCCTCAGGAATTTCCTAGCTGTGTGATCCTAGGCAAGTCACTCAACTCCCATTGCCTAACCCTTGCCATTCTTCTGTCTTGAAACAATACTTAGTATCAACTATAAGGTAAGGGTTTAAAAAAAAAAACTTTTCAAGTGCCAGCTAATCTCTTCAGTGTCAACTATATCAATGATTAGCATCCCACTATACTGTTAGCTTTTACCAAGAGGTATTGACTGAAAAGATGTGGCAAAAATTAAACTGGGTCACACTTTCCCTTCTAGATCTTGGTCCAAGGTGAAGAGCAGACTTAGACTTGAATTGATAGCTAAAAGCAGCTAGGTGGCTTAATGGATAGAGAGCTGGGCCTGAAATTGGGAGCTCCCAAGTTCAGATTTAGCCTCAAGATAGTTCTTAGCTATATGACCCTGGGCATGTCATTTAACCGTGTTTCCCTGGCCCTTGCCACTCTTCTGCCTTGAAACCAATACTTAGTACCAACTCCAAGATGGAAGGTAAGAGGTTTTTGTTTTTGTTGGGTTTTTTAAAGTATTTTCTTTTTCCTTGAATCTCTCATCCTTCTTTCTGACCTCTTCCATGCCATAGAAATCTGACCTTTTCTTCTATCTTTAGGCATTGATCACATTCCCCTGCCTTCTGGCTGTTCCATGAACAAGACTCCCCATCTCTTGGCCCCAGACATTTTCTCTGATTGTCCCCCATTCCTGGAATGTTCTCCCACCTCAGCTCTGTGACTTCCTTTGATTCCCAACTAAAAGCTCTTCTTCTACCACCCCTTTTCCCAAAGTCTTTTGCTTCTAGCAGCTTCCCTCTTTCAATTATTTCTTATCTGTCCTGGAAATAGCTTGTTTTATTTGCTCGTTGGCTGTGAGCTCCCTGAGGGTAGGGGCTATCTTTTGCCTCTTCTTGTAACCCCAGCACTAAGTATGGTGCTGGGGCATATTATAGGTCCTTAAAAATGATTAATGATTGTGTATTCCACTTATCTTTGTACCTATCATCCCACTCCCATTGAAAGAAACAAGGGCTTTGAGGACCAGGACTGTGCCATCTTTTCCTATCTGCATCCCCAGCTTCCAGCACAGTGCCTTGCATATATGTATATGTACATACCCATATATATGTATGTATGTATAAATAAAGACACCCCACCCTGTGACTTCTTTTTTTAACCCTTACCTTCTGTCTTAGATTCAATATTAAGTGTAAGTTCTAAGGCAAAAGAACAGAAAAGACTAGGCAATTGGGGATAAGTAGCTTGCCCAGGGTCATACAGCTAGAAGTGTCTGAGGTTAAGTTTGAACCCAGGACCCCCGTCTCCTGGCCTGGATTTCTACCCACTGACATGCAGCAGAATCTTAAGGAGCCCATCTCAGAGCCACAGAATTCTGAAGGCAGGAGGAAGCATTGGACTCTAGGCAGGTCAGGCGCCTGCCCTCTGCCACTCAAGACAGATGGTTGTCCATCTATTTTCAAAGATCCTCAGGGATGCAAATTATAGTCTGTACCACACAATTTAGCATTTAATTATATCCTGTCTTGTATTGTCTGCTTTTGTTTTCCCTTGTGTTAGTCTTGTCTCCCCAACGAGATTAGAATCAGTGAATATTAGAGCTGGAAGGAAAGGGAGAAATCATTTAGTCCAATATTCACATTTTACAGATGAGGAAACTGAGGACCAGAGACCTGCCTAAAGTCACATGGTCTTGCTAGTTGGTAGTAGAACCAGGATTAGAATCTAGGTCTCTTGGCCATCAATACAGTTCTCTTTTCACTATACTGAGTTGTTTTTCAGTTGTTTCCAATGCTTTGTGACCTCATTAGGGGTTTTCTTGGCAAAGATACTGGAATGGTTTGCCATTTCCTTCTGCTACTCATTTTTCAGATGAGGAAATTGAGGCAAACAGGATTAAGCAGTTTTCCCAAGGTCACCTCGTTAGTGTCTGACCCTGGTCATCACTTAACTTTGTTTTCCTCAGTTTCCTCATCTGTAAAATGAGTAGCAGAAGGAAATGGCAAACCACTCCAGTATCTTTGCCAAGAAAACCCCAAATAGAGTCACAAAGAGTCAGATGTGACTGAATGACTCAACAATAACAATGACAAGTGTTCAATTGCTTTGGATCAGGAAATTTACTTTCCATTCCAAAGGAACCCTCTATTTTAACTTAAATCCATTCTTTCTTGTTTTGGCTGCTGGTATAATGGTGGGAGCTCTGCATTTGGAATCAGAGGAACACAGTTCAAAATCTATCTCTGCCACTTAACTCCCTGTGTGACCTTACATGAGTCATTGCCCTCTCTGGGCCATGATTTAGATGGTCTCTGGGCTCCCTCCCAACTTTATGGTCCCATCCTCTGAAGGCATTTGGAAGGCAGCACAATTACAGCCCCAGACCCAGTCTTCTTCCACCATACCATATTGTTTGTCAGTGTCATCCTCCCATCATTCCAACACCACCTCCGGTCTCAGATATTTTTATAATTACCACTTTGTAGTAGTATATGTGGAATTATGACAGGGTAAATCCTAGAATTACACGTAGTAGTAGTCTCTCGGTAACCGAGGATGACTATTGTCTTTGTGTGTTTTTGTACACAGAGACACTCGTGCATGAAGATTTAAGTGGAAAAGTCAATGCACAGAGACAGTCCCACTCTCTCGGCGTTGGAAGCCTGGGTCCAGTGGCACGAAAAGTCGTTACGCCTGGAGACTTCCTCAGCTGCATTGGATGGCTGTGTTGTCTTTTGTGCTCCAACACGCCCTAAGCACTCCACAGTGCCTTGCTGTATCGCCATCTCAGCCGTTGAACCTTCTTATTGGTTTCTTCCATGCAATAGATTAAATATACATGTATATACACACACACACATATAAAAATATATATAAAAGAACACATCTCCTGTATTGGTCCAAATTAAGGTCATTGATGAGTTGAAGAGTGTTCAAGAGGTCAAACAGGATGGTGAAGGGCTCTGAGTCTTTGCAAAAAAGTATGTAAGTGCCTACTTGAGATAGCTATATAGTACAGTGGATAGAGTCCAGGACTTGGAGTCATGAAGATTCGAGTTAAAATCTGGTCTCAAACTCTAGGTGTAGAACCCTGAGCATGCCAATTAACCTCTATTTGCCTCAGTTTCAACTGTAAAATAGGAATAAGGACACTTACCTCACAGGGTTGTTATGATGATCAAATAAAAGAACATTAGTAAAACATTCAGTACAGTACCTAGTACCCAGAAAATGCTAATAAATGCTTGGTCCTTCCTCTCCTCTCTCTTCCTCTTCCCTACTACATGCCAAGTGTTATAGCAGGTGGTGGAGATGTGAAGATTGGTTGAAGGAAGTGGGGATTTTAAGCTTGGAAAGAAGATTCACAGAGGATGTCATATAGATATCTCTATATGTAGATATATAGAGAGAGTTACCTTCAAGTATCTGAAGGGCTCTCATCTGAAGGAGGGATTAGATTTGTTCTGTTAGGTCCCAGAGAACAGAACCAGGGGTAGTGGGTAGAAGTTGCAAAAAGACTTGTCAAGAAGGCAGACAATTCTGCCTCTTGAAAATCTTAAAGAAAAAAAAACAGAACCAAAACTCCATAATACACTAAAATACTACAGTGGGAAGATCACTTGTCAGGTATGTCACAGGAGGACAGATGTCCAATGAGGTCCCTTCATCTCAAATTCTGTGATTCTAATTAAAGCAAATGGTAGTACATGAATGTAGTGGAATATGATTACATTGCAAGAAATTATAAATACAATGAATACAGAGCACAAAAAGATGTATATAGATGCAAAATGAAGCAAACAAAATCTGAAAAAGAAAATATATAACAATATAAATTTTTAAAAAATCAAAATAAAACTGAATACTATGTACTTATAATCTAGTCCCAAAAAAGAGAAGAGAAAACACATCTCACTCCCTTCTTTGCAGAGGTAAGGGACTATGGGTATGGAAAATTGCACTGTCAGACTCAACTGATATGCTGATTAATTTTATTGAACTGCTTTGGGGGAGGGGTATCAAGAGAAAGATAGAAAAATAAAGATGACATAAAAACAAGATATAAATAAAAAAAATTTTTAACTCCCTCCCTTCCATCAATGCCCAATTCAAGGACCCCCTTCCTTGAAGGCTTCCCTGATGTTCCCATATTGAACAAGATCTATCCCTCCTCAAATTTCTCATCCAATTTCAACCTTTGCTCTTACTGAGTACCTTTTAGGCAAATTTTGGAAGATTTCATGATTGTAAGCTATCCAAAATTTTAAAAGGCTAAGTATCTTGCCCAAAGACATAGAGCTAATAGATTAGAGGCAGAATCTGAATCCAAGTCTTCCTGATTCCAAATTCTGCACTTGGTCTACTCTATCAGAATATCTTATGCTATAATTAACTGTACAATCTTGTACCTCCTGACTAAGATCTTGAGTGTAGGGACTGTGCTGGACTTGAACTCTGTATTTCAGAAGAGTGTCTTGTACACTGTAGATACTTAATAAACTTTTTTTAATTGAAATTGAATTCTAGGATATGGAACTAGTAGAAGCAAAGGCATGTTAAGTGGAAAAGCAAAGAGTTTTGTGACTGGGGGAATAGTTCAGTTCAATAAGAGCCTACAATAGTACAGTGGGTGAGAATGATACACAGCTGATAATTGCCCCTCAAGACTTGGTCCCCAAACCCTCCACACACTGTAGGAGCCTCCCTACAACTCTCACCACAGCAGGGTGGGGTGCTGTTTTTCAGCATATCTCTGATTTCATCCTCATAGGAGGCTCCTGGTAGACTGACTTTCTCTGTAACTTCTCAAAGAGCTGCGAGTACCTAGTCAGACATTAAGAGGTCAAGTGACATGCCCATGGTTACACAGTAGTATATGGTTGAGGTGACTTGCACACAGGTTTTCCAAGTATCAAATCCAAATCTCTCCATTGCAACATGTCACTGTGCTCATAAAGTGGGTTAGGTGGAATCACAAACTATAACCACTGGAAGGGATCTCTGCAGCTAGCTAGTTCAGCCCTTTACCCAACTGTAAATCCTTTCTACAATATCCTTGGGAAGTAGTTCTCTAGTCCCTGGTCAAAGACACCCAGTGAGGGGAAATTCACTACTTCATGGGGCAATTCATATTATTTTTTACAAATTGCTCTAATTACTAATGTGTTTTTTCTTGTTTTAGTTTCTACCCATTATTTAATGCCATCTGAAGGCAAGCAGAGCAGAACTACCCATTTCACATAATAACCCTTAAAATATCCAAAGATAGACCTCATCTCAAAATCTATTCTTCTTTAAGTTAAAAATCCACAGTTCCTTCGATATTAACTTATGCTAGTTTGTAATCCCTTTACTAGCCCAGTCATCCTCCTCTAAATGTGTCCTAACAAGTTAATAGTCCATCCAAAGCATGACACTCATAGGTGAACATAACATTATACACCTAGAATTAGAGTTGAAATAAACCTCAGAGGCTATCTACTCCAACCTGCTCATTTTACAGAAGAGGAAACCAGGATTCATAAAGATAAAAATGTCTCCAAAGTAGGAATTTGATGCCAGCCTCTCTGACTCCCCAGGACTGGGCTGCTTCCCATGGGTTTGCAGGGGATCTCAGTCTCCCTGTCCATAACCCCCCTCCAACAAAATCTCAGATTTGATACGTTGGCGCCACCAGGCTCAGCAGACAAGGAGTTGGGTAGGTGACAAGCCTGGGGAATGGGGCAAAAGGGATAGTCTTTCCTATTTGAAACTATTTGGCTGTTTTAATCCAGGGCCAAAATAATTCCACCCCCTTTCATTGCCTTCCACCTCTTGGGGGCTGCTTCGGTCCTTGGATGGACTGCCCTGTATCTGGATCTATCTTTCCGCTTCCTCACCCCACTTCTTCCCTCAAGCAATGGCTTTTACTCCCTCAGAGGCTTCTGGATCTTTCTGAACTGTCATGTCACTCCCTCTACACCTACCCCACAGCAGCCCCCAGATTCTCTGTCATTCTTGCTATTGAACATCTCCCCTTCCTTGCAGTCAGTGTTGTGGGAGGCCTGCAACTCCATCAAGGGTGAAGCATGGATGATTTTTTAAAAAACAAAATTCATTTTCATGCCAAGCTGCATTCATCAGCTCCCCCTGGCCCCCAGCTCACCCTTCCCAAACCTCGCCCCCGCCCCAACCCTGCAACTCAAGTGTGATTGAAATGCCACCAGACCCAGTTTCTAAATGAAAACTGAACTCCCTGGCGCATTGCCCCTGGTGGTACTTATTCTTCTTACATCTCTATTTCTCCCTGCTGCCATGATTACCCAGGGTTTTCATTAACTCTGAGACTGCTGTGCAGTGAACAGCTCATCAGAAATATGGATTCCCATCCTGTCTTCTACTCTCTGGCTTGAGGAAGGTGGTCATGACTTAACAAAACACATTTATTCCCTGGTAATGTGATCATTCTCTCCATTAAGGGATACTCTCTGAGCTGCTGCTGATGGGGGAAGGGGCAGGTCTGGGAGTGAGGGGAGGAACGGAGGGCTAGGGGAAGGGCTCTTGGGGCAAAAGCCAGCAAATCCCCCTGCCCCCCATGGCCTGGGTGGCAAGAGTCAGGGCTCCTTTAGCTCATTTCTAATACTGAATCACAGAATGCCAGAGCAAGGAAGAAAGGGACCTTAGAGACAGGTTCGAAGAAGAAGCATAAAGTGGAGAGCGCTGGGAGCCTGGATTCAAATCCTGACTGACTCAGAGCCTGTAAGATCCAAGACAATTTGCTTAACCTCTATAAAATGAGGAGGTTGAACTTGATTGCCTGGGATATAACCTTTCCAGTTTGGAACTATGATCCTCTAGCCCTGTCACTGCACAGATGGAGAAACATCACTAAAGAGAGAAAATTATTTGCTCCGAGACATACAACTAATAAGAGGTGAAGGTGGAGTTCAACCCCAGGTCTTTTCCTGTTATGGAGCCCAGGCCTTTTTCTCTCGTTTTCCTCATATTTAATGTATGAATAATTAGTAACCCTTCTACCGCCTTAGTCACAGGGATAGATTGTGGAGAAAATTAGAGGATGTGATTTAACCCCTTGTTTCATAAAGCCAGGGAACCTCAGAGCTAGAAGACACATTAGAGGTCATGGAGTCCATTCTCCCTCATTCAACTGAAGAGAAAACTGAACATCAGGAGAGTAACATGGTCTGCCCAAGAGGAATGGACAGCCAGGGAATGAAGGAGGAAAGCTTAGAAGATAGGGGAGAGGAGCAGAGAGGGGGAATAGAATGAAAGGGAGGAGGGTAGGAAAGAGGGAAAGAAGGAAAGAAGGAAACAGGTTGAGAGAGAAAAAAAGAGGAATGGGGAGGAAATGGGAGAGAGAGGAGGGAGAGAGAGAGAAGGATGGAGTAAAAGGGAGAGTGTGAATAGGAAAGAGAGAAGGAAGGAAGGAAGGAAGGAAGGAAGGAAGGAAGGAAGGAAGGAAGGAAGGAAGGAAGGAAGGAAGGAAGGAAGGAAGGAAGGAAGGAAGGAAGGAAGGAAGGAAGGGAGGGAGGAGGGAAGGAAGGAAGGGAGGGAGGAAGGGAGGCAGCAATTTAGTGAAATCCTTCCTCAGTTTTAGGCTCCAAGTATTTTTCTTTCATTTTCTTTTAAACAGCAGCACAAATTTTTCAAAGGTGAAATCCAAAAGGCAGGCTTCTCTTTTATAAACATTGGCAAAGAGACAAATGCAAAATCCTATGTGTTCTCGACTTTGGGCGCTTTCCAGACCTGGCAAACACAAAATGGTCATACCCCTCTTCTTTTTCTTCCCCTCCTCCTCCTCCTCAGTTTAATAAGGAAGCAGGATTATTCCTTCTCCCTCCTCCCCCATAGATCTTCCCTAGGAGAACATTTTCAAGGTATAAAACAGCAGTTTCTAATGTAGCCCTGGCCAGATTCTGCTGGAGAAGGAAGCTCTTTCACTGAGATTTCCTCAGTGGTGAAGTTAAAACATCTATGACCCAATAAACACACTGATTAGGATCACTTGGGCTCTCTCCCTCCCTTCTACTAAGACTCAGTAAGTCTGAGGGAGAAAGAGGACCAGGAGGATGAGCAGGAAGCTGTCTTGCTCCCTTTCTGGGCTCTGCATGGTTCTGAGTCAGAAAGGGAGCTCGAGGGAGGGCACTGAGCAAAGGCTACCTCTCCGCCTTCCTCCTTACCTTCATGGGCACCACTAGAAATCAGTGAGTCAACGAGCCTTCATTCAATCATCAGGCACTTACTACATTGCCAGGCACTCACAGAACTAATCACCTGGCATACAAAGAAAAGCAAAAACAATTCCTGTCCTCAAGGAGCTAACTCTCTAAATGAATGTTACTCATGGTTCGAGCTACTAGAATGGAGACGCTCTTTGCCCAACTGTCAAAATAAATTATAGGCTAATGGAGCAAATAGGATCACAGATATGATTATAGAGATTACAGGATCATAGATCTAGAGCTGTAAAGAGCCTCAGAGGTCACCTAAACCAATCCTAGGGCAGCTAGGTGGTGCAGTGCTCTAAGATTTGCAAAGAGTTTTACATCCATTATCTTAGCTGAGCATCACAGCATTCTGAATAAAGTGGAAGAAAACTGGAAAGGGGGTTGTGTTTGTGTATTGGGAGTGGAGGGGAATAACAAAGGACTTTGCATGCCAAATGTGGGCAAACTAGGTGGCATAGTGGATAAAGCTATGAGTCAAAGTCAGGAAGACTCATCTTGGGAAGTTCAAATCTGGCCTCAGACACTTACTAGGAGTTTGACCCTGGGCAAGTCACCTAATTTTGTTGCCTGTTGGCCTCAGTTTCTTCATCTGTAAAATGAGCTGGAAATGGCAAACTGCTCCAGTATATTTGCTAAGAAAACCTCCAAATTTTAACTCTGTGACCCTGGGCAAGTCACTTAACCCCCTTTGCCTAGCCCTTACCACTCATCTGCCTTGGAATCAATACTTACTATAGATTCTAAGACAGAAGGTAAAGTTGTTGTTTTTTTTAATGTATATGTGGTATGTATGTGTAGTCATGACATGGGGAATATAGAAATATGTATTGTATGAAAGCACTGATAAAACCCATATCAGACTATTTACTGCCTTGGGTGGGGGTGTAGGGAGAGAATCTGAATCATAAAATGTCAGAAAACAGTTGTCAAAAATTGTTTCTATATGTAACTGAAAAAAATAAAATTTGGTTTTAAAAAAATGAGCTGGAGAAGGAAATAGCAAACCAGTATATCTGCCAAGGAGATTCCAACTGGGGTCACAAAGGGTTGGACACAACTGAAAACTATTGAACAAAACCAATCCCATCATATTATACATGGGGAAACCAAGGCCCAGAGAGGTTGTGACAAGGTCATAAAAGTAGTAAGTGGCAGAGTTGGAAATGATAAAATTACAGATCTAAAGCTGGAATGAAATGAAAGTTCATCAGTTCTAACCCCCTCATTTTATATTTCAGTCTCAGAGAGGTTAATAGATTTGCCCAAGATTAGAGAGCTAGTGAATGGCAGAACCTGGATTTAAACTCACAAGTTCAGCCCTCATGCTCATTCTAAATCTCAGGCATCTAATCAAATATTACTCCTTTTTTAATTTTCTTGTTTTTCCTTCCTTCTTCCCTCCCTCCCTCCCTTCTTTCCATCCTTCATTTCTTTCTTTATTTTTCTCAGAGGAGGAAACTAATTCCCAGAAAGGAAAAGTGAGTTGTCTTAACAAGTGAAATAAGTCAGAAAGCACTAATGGAACCTAGATCTCAACTCTAAATTAAGTGCTTTTTGTAGTATACTAGAATGTCTCTCAAGGCTGCTAGATAATTCTATGGATAGAGAAAGAAACCTGGAGTCAGGAAGATCTGAGTTTCAAATCTAACCTCACTAGCTGTGTGACTCTGGGCAAACTGTTTGCCTCGGTTTTCTCATCTGTCAAATAATCTGGAAAAGAAAATAGCAAACCACTGTAGTACCTTGATCAAGAAAACAGAAATGGGGTCACAGAGAGTCAGACATGACTAAAAGGGCCAAACAACAATAAAACAAAACAATATTTAAACAAAAGTTTTGCTTTCAGGGACCAACCAAGCACAGGGCTTCAGAATAATAAGATCTCAATTCAGAGTCAAAAGACTTGTTCAGTTGTGACAAACTCTACATGACTCCGTGCATTTTGTCCATAGGGTTTTCTCAGCAAAGATACTGAAGAGGTTTGCCATTACCTTCTCCATTGTGTTCCTATTTTACAGAGGAGAAACTAAGGTAGGTAGGTAGTAAGTGTCTAAGCCCACATTTGAACTCAGGTTTTCCTGACTCCAAACTTGGTGTTCTATCCTCTGCACCACATAGATGCCCACAAGGGCAAAATCTAGATTTCCAGATCCTGGGAGATGCTGTCTTTCTACATCCTCAAGGTCTAGCAGGCACCATTTAGTAAAATCCTGTTGAGCAGTAGAAGACTTCTAGATCTCAGTACACACATTTTTCTGAAGCATAAGGGAATCTCAGGTGTGTCCTTGGAGTGGCCCCTAGTGGGAAGATTCCACATAGCATACCAATTTGAAATGAACTGGCAAACAATGAAACCACTGAAATTGTTCAGATTCATAGAAGCATAAAATTATAACTTTGGAAGGGAACTTGGAGATCATTGGCACTAGTCCACACCTAAGCAGAACTTCCTGCCAAAAAGGAAGGAAGGAAGGAAGGAAGGAAGGAAGGAAGGAAGGAAGGAAGGAAGGAAGGAAGGAAGGAAGGAAGGAAGGAAGGAAGGAAGGAAGGAAGGAAGGAAGGAAGGAAGGAAGGAAGGAAGGAAGGAAGGAAGGAAGGAAGAAAGGAAGAAAGGAAGAAAGGAAGAAAGGAAGAAAGGAAGAAAGGAAGAAAGGAAGAAAGAAAGAAAGAAAGAAAGAAAGAAAGAAAGAAAGAAAGAAAGAAAGAAAGAAAGAAAGAAAGAAAGGAAGGAAGGAAGGAAGGAAGGAAGGAAGGAAGGAAGGAAGGAAGGAAGGAAGGAAGGAAGGAAGAAAGAAAGAAAGAAAGAAAGAAAGAAAGAAAGAAAGAAAGAAAGAAAGAAAGAAAGAAAGAAAGAAAGAAAGAAAGAAAGGAAGGAAGGAAGGAAGGAAGGAAGGAAGGAAGGAAGGAAGGAAGGAAGGAAGGAAGGAAGGAAGGAAGGAAGGAAGGAAGGAAGGAAGGAAGGAAGGAAGGAAGGAAGGAAGGAAGGAAGGAAGGAAGGAAGGAAGGAAGGAAGGAAGAAGGAAGGAAGGAAGGAAGGAAGAAAGCAAGAAAGCAAGAAAGCAAGAAAGAAAGAAAGAAAGAAAAAGAAATCAGGCAGGAAGGAAGGAAGGGAAGGAAGGGAGGGAGGGAAGGAAAGGAGGGAAGAAAGAGAGAAAGAGGAAGGGAGGGAAGGGGGAAGGAGGAAGGGAGGGAGGAAGAAGAGAAAGAAGGAGAAAAGAAGGGGAAGCTCTCTTTCTTATACGTCTGTTTATTCCATTTGTTGTTGCTGAATCATTTTTCAGTTGTGTCAGAATCTTTGGAACCCCATTTGAGAAATTCTTGGCAAAGGCACGGAGGTAATTTGCCATTTTCTTCTCCAGCTCATTTTACAGATGAGGAAACTGAAACAAACAGGGTGAAGTGACTTTCCCAGGGTCACAAAGCTAGTAAGTGTCTGAGGTCGGATTTGAACTCATCAAGATAAGTCTTCCTTACTCCAGGGCCAGCACTTTATATATCCACTGTGCCACCTAGCTACCTATTCCATTTTCAGAGAAATCAAATTGATCAGTCAATTACTCAACATTTATTAAGTATCTGCTATGGGCCAGGCAGGCACTATGCTAAATTCTGGGGATACAAGAAGAGGCAAAAGACAAGGAGTTCACAATCCAATGGGGAAGACAACTAAGTTCAAACAAAATATATGCAGGATAGGTTGGAGATAACCAGAGTCTCTAGAATTCAGTGGATCAGTGTCACTTCAGTCATGTAGAAAGACCTCCATGAACTGATGCAGAGTGAAGTAAGCAGAACCAGGAGAACATTGTACACAGTAACTGAAATATTATGGAATGATCAACTGTGATAGAGGCAGCTACTAACAGCAATACAAAGATCCAGGACAATTCTGAGGGTCTTAGGACAAGAATGCTATCTATATTTAGAGAAAAAACTACTGGAGTCAGAATACAGATGAAAACATATGACTTATCATTTGTTTATTTTGGTATATGTTTGAGGGTTCTAGTTTTATAAAATTATTCACTTACAAAATGAATAATATGGAAATATGCTGCATGATAATATATGTATAACCCAGAATGAATTGCTTACCATCTCCAGGAGGGGGAAGGGAAGAAAGGAGAGAGATAATTTGGATCATTAACTTTGGAAAACTTATATGGAAATTTGTTATTAAAATTAAAAGAAATATTTAAATTTTTAAAAAGGCATCTTGTAAAAGGTAGAATTTTAGCTGGGATTTGAAGCCAGGAGGTGGAGATGAGGAACGATAAAGTTCCTAGCATGAGAGACAGTGAATGAAAATATGAAGTGTCTTGTTCTAAGAACAGTAAGGAGTAGAATAAGATCAGGACTGTGCTGGAACCAATTCTAATTTTCTTTCTTTTTTTCTTTTTTAACCCTTACCTTCCATTTTAGAATCAATACTGTATGTTGGTTCCAAGGCAGAAGAACAGTAAGGGCTAGGCAAGGAGGCTAAGTGACTTGCCCATGGTCACACAGCTAGGAAGTGTCTGAGGCCACATTTGAACCCAGGACCTCCCATCTCTAGGCCTTGCTCTCTGTTAGCTATGCCCCTCCCCCCAACTCTAATTTTCAATGTGAGCATTCAGCAATTACTACAAATCGAGGCTTGATTTTTTTGGTTTACTTTCTCAATTTAGTAAAGTAATAATATTAATTAAACTTAAAAGTTTAAATTTTCGCATATATTTCCTTTCCATACCCCTCCCTCCATAAATCAACATACTTCTGCAATCATTTTGCTCCATAAACAATGCATGAGTTCAATAAGAGTATAGTAGAGTAGGCAGCTTGGTAAATCCTTGGATTGAGAGCCAGGCCTATAGATGGGAGGTCCTGGATTCAAATCTGGCCTTAGTCACTTCCTAGCTGTGTGACCCTGGGCAAATCACTTAACCCCCATTGCCTAGCCCTTACTGCTCTTCTGCTTTAGAACCAATATACAGTATTGATTCTAATGCAGAAGGTAAGGATTGGGGGAGGGGGAGAAGGATGCAGTAAAAGGCACAGGAAATGAAGTTATTACCATACTGGACCCCTGGTGACTGTAAGATAATAATAATAACTGGTATTAACATAGCACTTTAAGGTTTGCAAAGTGTTTTACATGCATTATCTTATTTGGGCCTGTAGCAGTTAAAATTAGTTTCTCTGCTAGAAGTATTATATTTTTATGAGGTTTATTAAAGATTAAGAATTAAAGAAAATACAAAATAAGAAAGCATGTGTCTAGGCTCAGAGAGCCCATTCACAATCACTCTACATCCTGCCTGGTAGAACTGCATGTGTCCAGGTAGAGCAGCGTGTGATCAGATCAGAAGCCCAGAGAGAGAGACATGTGCTTGGAAGCACAAGCAGGAAGAGAGGGAGAAAAAGGTGGAGTCCGTTTTAAAAACCCCTCCCTCCTCGCAGCCCAGGTGATGACCTCAACTGAGATTATGACTCTGGGAGCTACCAAGGACTCCTGGGAATTGAAATCTGGGGTTCAAATCTCCATTTTTATATTTCTCTGTATGATCCTTGTTGGGAAAAATAATTTCCCCAAAAGGATCATGAAAACATAATCAACTTAAAGATTATAATAATTTGAGGATAAGAGGAAAAAGAACAAAGCCAATAATTGCTAGGCACATTGACAAAAAGCCAGTTAGGGGGAAGTCCCCTTTGGCATGAAAGTATAGATACAAATAAATGTTCAATCAACCACACCCAAAGTTCATTCTTGATCTTCTTGTGCAGCTTGTGGTCTGGAGGCTTCTTCATGGTGTCTTCTCCAAACAGTTCAGTTTCTGGATTCAGAGAGGTACCATCTTTCTTTACCTAAAATTCTTCTTAAGAGGAATTTAAACTTTGCAATTTAAAATAATAATATTTTTACATTTCCCCATTAAAAGGGTAATTGAAAAAGCACAGGATCACTTAGGGATGCATGACTAAGTTATGAGGTATATGAATCAATTGGTAAGAGAAATTAAAAAGACATCAGAAAAATCCAAATAAAAAAGAAAATTACTGGATGAAAATATAGACTATCAAAGTCTTATGTATAAAAATTCTAAGTAAAGGAAAAGTAAATCTGTAACAGGTCCTTGAATCAGGGCCCAAGTAAAATGATCTAAGCAATGATGCAATTACCCAGTCAGTAGCCAGGACTATAGAAAGTTTCCCACACTATGAAAGACAGAAAAGGGACCAAATACCAGATTATAGGAGCCAAGTAGGAGCCAAGTTTGGGGATACTCATCTGTATTTTCAGAATGAGTGTGGACACAAGGAAGGACTATGTCTTAACAAATGTTAAACATAGCAACCTCGAGTCTTCACACTAGGTTCAAGAGCTTTGTATTGGCTTGGAAGTACATCAATCCATCCTGGATTGGTTTATCTTTGGCCCTATGCAATGACTCTTTTGTGTATATCTTGTCCTGGAATCAGACAGAATAATTTAAGCAAAGTCCCATAATTTTTTTAAACAATTAGTGGCATCATTTTTATAGTCTCAAGCTTTTGGGGCATGCATTAGCAAATGTATCTTAAACTTATATTACTGCAAAATCAAAAAGTTAAAGAAAATCTTAATGCTGGTGACATGTGCTTCAAATATAAAAAAAGGAGAGAAAAAATTAAAAAAACTGAAATAGTATATTGTACATGCAAGAAAAATATAATAAAAGAGTTTTTAAAATTCAAAAATGTAGCTTATAATCATTGACACACTGTGTCAACTAAGAAAATATAAAATGCAAGGCTTTCTCACCAAAAATGAGATCCATTTCCTCTTCATATCTGGCCATGATCCACTGTGAATTTCACAAGGTAACAGTTTTTTTATAAAGAAAAGTAATATAAATATGTAGATATCAGTATCCCCAAAATTCTCAATAGCCCAATTAATTACAATAGCAAACAAATACACTATCATATTTCACATAAGTTGCTGTATGGCATCTTTTTAAAAGCCTATGAACTGATGGATATTTGTCACAATTTTTTACAATCATAGCAAATCTTTCAACCTTGGTAAACATATTTTTAAACAAAGTAAAACTTATTTTGGGTTTTGAAGAACATCATCAAGAATCTAGATATCATTCTGGTGGAAGTTAAGTAGTGAGCTGAAGAGTGATAAATGAGGGGTGCTCCTATTTTGGAGGCTTCTAGGGGTACATGCCCTGGGATTAACTGCCCAATTTCCATTCACATTTTTAGAAATGTGGGAAGGTTGGGGGTTATAATTGTATTTCACTTCAGCTACTAGAATGAGCCTTACACCTCTTGTTAGGGACAGGCAAAAATGACCAGAGATTGTTAAGAAAAACTCTAAAAATCATGTCTAAAGAACCCTTAAAATCAAATTGAGATATTTAGAAACAAAGTAAAACTCATTAAATTTTCCAAAGGTTGTTATAGAAATTTTCTGATGGAGTCCATCTATTCTCTATGTGACAATTTACAAAGTCAAAAATAGAAAAGCTGTTTTTATATGGGCTTATTCAATGTTTGTTCAGTATGGTTATAGGGGAAAAGCAACAGAATTTAAGAGTAATTAAAACCCAGTACATTAAAATGATACAGTGTAACAGAAAAGTACGGAATGCAGTAATATATGAACATAAAATCACAAAGTTAAACCTTAAACAAAATCAGCAAAATGAAATGGAATACAGAGATTTTTTTTTTTTATAAAACACAGTCTGAAATGCCTTAAAAATATAACCTCCAGTCTCTTTAAAGTTCCTTGGATTTTTATCCATTTAGATGCCTATTGTCAGAAGGCAGAAGATTGGTATGAGCTAGGCAATGGGGTTTAAGTGACCCGCTCAGGGCCACACTGCCAGCAAGTGTTTGAGGCCAGATTCCAACCCAGGACCTCCTGTCTCTAGGCCTGGCTCTCAATTCATTGAGCCACTGAGTTTCCTCCCCATAGTAAAAGTGGATTTTAGGAATTTCAAAGTCGGCTAAAGAGTTGCAGGAAGGTGAATTTTTCCCCTGGCACACAGGTGAAATAAATGAAATTACCAGAACAGCCAAAAGATATCCTTTTAAATAGCCCATTGCTTGTAAGTTCCTGTTTGGAAAAGTCTCTTCTTTTTTTCCCTTTCTTTCTCCCCTCCTGTGACCCCCTGGCTCCAGTCCACGTGGAGACTAATGGTAGCCTAAGGGAAAATTACCCCCTTTTTTTACCAGCTGATAGAAATGAGTCCTGGACCTGGGGCAATGAGAGGTCTGCTCCAAGGCTAGAGTTTGCTGGGGTGGGCGGGCGGGTCACCAGGTGATCCAGATCTGGGTCAAACAGGTCCGGACACTGGGAACAGGAGCTGAGCCAGGGCTGGGGCCAGGTGAGCGGCAAACAGCAAACAAGTCTGGAGCGGAGGCAGGAACGCAGGCAGGCAGGGCCGGGAGTCGGGAGCCCATGAGCTATCTAATGACTGAAACGAGCTGAATCAGCAACAGCTATTGCAAGGGTAAAAAACCTTGGCCAGAGAAACGTGGCTTAAAAAAAATTCTAGGCAGTAGCTATGAAAAGCTGAACTTAGTAACAGTAGAGAAAAGAATCAGAAGATTGAGGGTATTTGGTTTTTCCGATGTGGTAAGTCAAAACTGTAGCAATTAAAATTAGTTTCTTTGCTAGAAGTATTATATTTTTATGAGGTTTATTAAAGACTAAGAATTAAAGAAAATACAAAATAAGAAAGCATGTGTCTAGGCTCAGAGAGCCCATTCACAATCACTCACTCTACATCCTGCCTGGTAGAACTGCATGTGTCCAGGTAGAGCTGCGTGTGATCAGATCAGAAGCCCAGAGAGAGAGATATGTGCTTGGAAGCACAAGCAGGAAGAGAGTGAGAAAAAGGTGGAGTCCGTTTTAAAAACCCCTCCCTCCTCGCGGCCCAGGTGATGACCTCAACTGAGATTATGGGGAACTCTGGGAGCTTCCAAGGACTCCTGGGAATTGAAGTCTGGGGTTCAAATCTCCATTTTTACAGGCCTCACAACATCCCTGAATAAGGTATAAGAAGATTGGAAAGGTGTGTGTGTGGTGGGGGCGAGGGGGGTGTTTTGGGGGTAAGAGGTTCTAATAAACAACTTTGCAAGCCAAATGGCAGAAGCTAGGTGGCACAGTGGATACAGTGCTGGCCCAAAAGGCAGGAGGACATCTTCTCAAGTTCAATTCCAGCCTTAGATACTTAATGATTCTGGGTAAGTCATTTAACCCTGTTGTTTCTTCATCTGTAAAGTGAGCAGAAGAAGGAAATAGAAAACCACTGCAGTATCTTGGGCAAGAAAATCCCAAATTGGGCCATGAATTAGACACAGCTGAACAACAACAGTGCCAGAAAGCAAATTTCCTTATTTGATCGAGAGAGAGAGAGAGAGAGAGAGAGAGAGAGAGAGAGAGAGAGAGAGAGAGAGAGAGAGAGAGAGAGAGAGAGGAAGAGGGGAAGGAAGAAGGGGGTGTGGTTTAGGAAAGACCACTTTATGATTTTATTGATGGGATTTTTGTTCTATCAAACTTGAAATCTTCTTCCCTTTAAGTCCCATTCTGCCCACCTCCCATATCATCATTTTGTTCTCTGAAGCCAAGTAGAAGGCAAATCTAATCTACCTCTTCCACAAGAAGCTTAGATCTTTGCTGGCTTTCTTAATTTCCCAAGAGACCAAGTTGAACATTTTTATCAAAGAAAGGGACAAGATATTGCTCTAGTCCAGTGATGGTGAACCTTTCAGAGACTGTGTGCTGTGCACAGTCCCCTGTCTTCCCCAGATGGAGTGCCACACGTGCCCCACCCCGCTCCTTATCCCAGACAGAGGAGGAAGCACTCCCATTGGGCTGCTGGCAGAGAGGCAGGTTCTATGAAAAATGTCCTCAGGCATAGTGAAGGGGGAAAGGAGCAGCTCCGCCCTAGGCCTTCCGCCTTTTTAATAACCAACTCTGTCAGGAAATGGCAGGTATGCCCATAGTGTTCTGTGTGCCCTCTCTAGCATATGTGCCATAGGTTCACCATTACAAGTCTAGTCCAGGGAAGGCTATATGCTATGGCATGGAGACTGTGCCTAATGTAAGAGTTGTGATCCTAGGCTTACTGTTGTTCACTGGTTTCAGTGTGCCCATTTGGTTTTTTCTTGGCAGAGATGCTAACATGGTTTGCCATTTCCTTCTCCAGCTCATTTTACAGATGAAGAAACTGAGGTAAACAGGTTAAGTGACTTGCTCAGAGTCACCCAGCAAGTAAGTATCTAAGGCCAAATTTGAACTCAGGAAGATGAGTCTTCCTGACTCCAGACATAGCACTTTATCTACTGTGCCACCTGGTTGCCCTTAATCCTAAATTTAGTGATTCCTTTGTTTAGTTTGTTTAAACTATCATTCAATTTGTTTTCTAAACTCTAGGATATTTCTGCTATATTTTCTAGACCATGCGAACCTGCCTCATGTCTTGAGAATTCATTTACTCATTTAATAAAGATCTGGAATAATGCTTAGACAGTTACTAGGGGACAGGACAGGTCTTGATCCAGAATGTTTGTGTGAAGGGAAGACTGCTGGATTTGGAATTAGAAAAGCTGAGGTTGAAACTCAGTTCTACTACTTACTAACCTATGTGACCTTGGGCAAATCACTACCCCTTTCCCAGCTTCTATTTCCTCATCTGTAAACTGGAAGGGTTGGAAAAGATGACCTCTAAACTTGCGGCTCTAAATCTATCTATAATAATAATTGGTATTTATCACTCTGAGGTTTACAAAATACTTTATATCTATTATCTCATGAATTTTACAAAACCCCTGAGTAAAGTATAAGAAGACCAGAAAGATGTATGTAGAGGAGGAAGTTATGAAGAGTTTTGAATGCCAAGTCTATGATCAGTATCCAAGCCATAGTGGCTTCTACATTCCTCTTTAAAAATGGAAGACACTCCCCTGCCACATTTTCGTAATGATGGCAGTAATAGATTTTTTTAAAAAATATCTCAGCCAAGGTTGAAAGATTGCTACATCTGAAAAACTTGTAACGAGTATCCATTAGCTTTAAATGTCATATGGCAGACTCATGTGAATCCTAATGATAGTGTGTTTGTTTGCTCTTGTCATTAAATGGGCTATTATAAATTTGGAGATGTTGATACTTCTTGAATGTGCATTATCTGTTGTTCTACTGTTCTTCATTAAAAAAAAAAAAAAAACCTGAGGGGGCAGCTGGGTAGCTCAGTGGATTGAGAGCCAGGCCTAGAAATGGGAGATCCTAGGTTCAAATCTGGCCTCAGAAACTTCCCAGCTATGTGACCCTGGGCAAGTCACTTGACCCCCATTGCCTAGCCATTACCACTCTTCTGCCTTGGAGCCAATACACAGTATTGACTCCAAGATGGAAGGTAAGGGTTAAAAAAACAAACAAAAAAAACCTGTTACTTTATGAAAATCACTTGCACTCACAGTGGTTCGTGGCCAAGTTGAAGGAGGAAATGGATCTCATTTTGGGGTGAGAAATCTTTGTATTCTACCTTTTCTTAGCTGACATAGTGTGTCAATGATTGTAAGATACGTATTTTTTATTTTTTAAACTTTTTTTATTGTTTTTTTCTTTGATGTGCAAAATGATTTTTGTTTCTTCTCTCCTTTTTGTATTTGAAGCATGTCACCAGTATTAAGATTTTCTTTAACTTTTTTGATTTTGCAGTAATATAAGTTTAAAATACATTTCCCCTAATGTCAATGTAGCTTTAGACTATAAAAATGCCATTGATTATTTAAAACAAAATTATGGGACTTTGCTTAATGATTCTGTCTGATCCCAGGAGAAGGAAATACAAAAAGAGCCATTGCACAGTGATAAAGAAGCACAAAGATACTTGCATAGTGCCAAATTGAGCACAAGGTCAGAGACCAAACCAATCCTATGTGGATTGATGGCATTCTGCGCAAAGAGCACAAGGACTTGATCATGTGTGAGACTCAAGGTTGTGGCTGTTTAACACATGTTAAATGCTGGACTTCCTTATAATACACACTCTATATCAAATACATAACATCGATTATTCTGACTCCATCCTGGCTCCCATTTGCTCCTATAATCTAGTCCCTATTTTGTCTTTCATAGTATGGCAAACTTTCTGTAGTCCTGGCTACTGATTGGGTAAGTACATAATTGTTTAAATCACTTGAAATGGGCCCTGATTCAAGGACCTGTTATAGATTTATTTTTCCTTCACTTAAAATGTTTACACATAAGACTTTGATAGTCTATATTTCATCCAGAAGTTATTTTTTCCCTTTTATTTGGATTTTTTTTGTTTTTTATTTCTCTTGCCTACTGATTCATATCCCTCATAACTCAGCCATGCATCCCTAAGTGATCCCTGTGTTTTTCAACATCCTTTTCAGAGGGGAATGTGTAATTATTCTAAAATGAAGAGTTTAAATTCTTTTTGAGAGTAATTTTATGATAAGAAACATGCTACCTCTCTGAATCCAGAAAGTGAACTGTTTGGAGAAGGCACCATGAAGATGCCTACACAGACATGCTACACCAGAAGATCCAGAGTGAATTTTGTGATGTGGTGATTTGAATCATGTAGGATTGAATATATTTGTTTTTGTATGTATACTCTTATGCCAAATGGGACTGCCCCCTAACTGGCTTTTTGTCAATGCACCTAGCAATCATGGGTTTGTTCTTTTCCCTTTTATCCCCAAAAGTACTGTAATTTAAAAGTTGATTGTTAAATGATCAAATTGGGGAGACTAGCACCCCAAAATGATCATCAAGGGGGATGTATAGTTGAAAATATGTTACCCTAAAAAAGAACTACATTTCCCAGGAGCCCACTGACTTCCTGGCATTACATAATTTCTGTAGGCAGGGAATAAATTTAGTGGGTGTTCTGGGCC
The DNA here is from genome assembly GCF_027887165.1 of Monodelphis domestica. Classification (NCBI taxonomy): domain Eukaryota; kingdom Metazoa; phylum Chordata; class Mammalia; order Didelphimorphia; family Didelphidae; genus Monodelphis; species Monodelphis domestica. The sequence continues at coordinate 275,204,389 of NC_077228.1, forward strand.
TCAGCCTCTTTGGTTTCCTATCCTGAGCATGGTGGTGGTAAGCATGGGGATTTGAACAGGCTAATTAGCCATTGGCACGTAGTTTTTATTTTGTATCACTTTTATTCCTTTATTTCTAATGATCATTAATAAATCTCCTAAAATATAATATTTCTATTATTGAGATTAATTTTAACTTTTATACCTCCATCTATCTTTTTTCTTTTTGGTCATGTTAGTCAATATGGTAGGTGTGAGGGGGCAGCTGGGTAGCTCAGTGGATTGAGAACCAGGCCTGGAGATGGGAGGTCCTAGGTTCAAATCTGGCCTCAGCCACTTCCTAGCTGTGTGACCCTGGGCAAGTCACTTGACCCCCATTGCCTAGCCATTACCACTCTTCTGCCTTGGAGCCAATACACAGTATTGACTCCAAGATGGAAGGTAAGGGTTTAAAAAAATATATATGGTAGGTGTGAGGTGGTATCTCAGTCATTTTAATTTGCATTTCTCTAATCAGTAGTGATTTGAAGCATTTTTTCCTAAAACTCTGAAGAATTTAAATCTCTTCCTCCGAGAACTATCTGTTCATATCCTTTGACCATTTCTCGGCTGGGAAATGTCTTTGTAATTTATAATCTTAGCGTCACCTGGAGAGATAAAAAGGTTTGGCACGTGTCACAGGTAGAACTTAAACCAGGTCTTATTGGCTTGGAAGTGAGCTCTCTATATATTCCCATTCCACCTCTGGATATTTGAATGTAGTAGAATATTATTGTATTCTACAAAATGACAAAAAGTATAGATTCATAGAAACCTGGAAAGCTTTGTATGTATTGATGCAGAACCAGGGAAACAATTATATAATGACTACAATAATGTACAGAAAACAATTTTGAAAGACTCAAGAACTCTAACCAATGCAATATCCAATAAAGGCTGCTGACAGAGATTGATTGATGAAGCATTCTTTCCAACACTTGGCAAAGAAGTGATGGACCAGAGGCACAGAATGAGACAGTTTCAGAAATAGTTAATGGGTTCATTTGTTTTGTTAGATGATATTTATTTGTTTTGAGGGAGGACTTCTATTTTTGATTGGGAGAATTAGAGCTGGAGGGTGATGAAAAGTTGCAATGGAATGTCAACCTAACTAAAAAAAATACAGAGGAGACCAGGAGGAAATTCAGAAAGAGGCACAGACAAGCAGGGTAGGTTTGATACTATCACATTAGATTTAATATGCACTTTTAAAAAATGTACATAAAAGAAGTTACAGCTTCATATGCCATCTTCTTTTTCTAGTCTCTACATGTTGAAATGTTTGTTGCTTGTAACAATCATAATAAAAAGTAAAAAAAATGTTGAAACTATCATCTTAGATTTGTTTTTGAGGAAGAAAACACACCTTCAATTGAAGGATGCTCTGCATTCACAAATGCTTCAAAAGCAGTAGATATTGTTGCTTAAACATGTTTTTCATTTCTCTTTTCCCTGTAGACTCCTGTGAAAATGAGGCCGAGGGAGAAGGGAGGTCCTAGGTTCGAATTTGACCTCAGATACTTCCTAGCTGTGTGACCCTGGGCAAGTCACTTAACCCCATTGCCTAGCCCTTACTACTCTTCAGTCTTGGAACCAACACATAGTATTGATTCCAAGATAGACATTAAGGTTAAAAAAATAATAATAAAGTTAAGAGAGTGACCACCTTGGGTGACTCAAATGGATTCAAAAGTCTGAATATCATTTTACTTGTAAAAACATAATTGAGCAGAACTTTCAGGTTTGCAAAGCATTTTGCTCATAACCCTGAAAGGAAGGTAGTATGCATGTGTCCTGTTACAGATGAGGAAAACTGACCCTAACCAAAAGGGAATGACTTGACCAATCATGAAGGTCCGATCAGGGATGGAATGAAGACTATTTAACAACAGGCAACCTGGGTTCCAGTTCTAGCCCTGTTACTAACTCCCTGTATGACCAAGAGTAAAGCAATTCTCTCAAGGACTCAATTTCCTCAATAGTAAAATGATGAGGTTGAACTAGTAAACCTTTAAATTCACTTCTTGTGCTAAAAAGTCTATTGGTGCCTTGGTTCTAGGTCATAATATAAAAATAAAATGGACCAAGACATTCAGAATTTAGATGACCAATGTTTGCTAAACTAAACCCAAGACTGGGGCTTAGGACCTAACCCTGACTAAAAATGTTTTGACAAAGAAAGGGGGTGTCCCCAACCTTTTCTTGATGAGTCATCTTTTTCTTTCTTGAGCTTTATGTCCTTTACTGGGGGCTAGATGTGAGCAGTACAATTCAGTGGGAAAAGTCAGAAAACCTGCTTCTATAGCATTAAAAATGTGAAAGGGACCTAAAAGGCTATCTAGTCCAGCCTCTCTCATTTCATAAATGAGGTAAACTGAGGCCCAGGGAAGTTGTGACTTTCCCAAGGCTACCTAGTGGTTCAAAGCCCCTTTAGTAGCCAGCTATGTGTCACTTCCTCACTCTAGGCTCAACATTCACTGTTATAAAATTAAGACAAGGCAATCTCTATGGTCAACTCCAGCTTTGATACTTTGATACTTTGATACTCTATCTTTCTAAGTTGCTGTTGCTGCTGCTGCTACTAAAGGGATGTGGATAGAACACAAACAGAATACAGCTTTTGGATGAGATGGGAATCCTCCCCCTTGCTCTTTAGTCAAAAGAAAGGGGCCTCACATTGCAAAAACTGACAAAAAGAACCCCAAAAGGCTGAGAGATCCACTCGTAGATCATTGTCTACTGTTTGGGGGAATGCTGAAAGGGCGTAGGAGCAGAGGAAAATTGTCAAGTTGCTGTATCTGCCCAAATGCCACAACTGCTTGTGTTTCCATGACTTTTCTTTAATTTCTATTGGTCCATCATATTCCAGTCTATCTAGTATGGTCCTCTTACACCAAACAATGCAACACAAGTGTAAAGAACAGGGCTGGGGGAAGCCATCATCACAGTCACAAAGGGGTACTTTAGAAATTATATGGGCAAGGGCAGCTGAGTGGCTCAATGGATAAGAACACCAGGCCTGGAGACAGGAGGTCCTGGGTTCAAATTTGTCTCGGGAACTTCTTAGCTGGATAACCCTGGAAAAGTCACTTAGCCCCAATTGCTTAATCCTTGCAGCTCTCTTCTGCCTTGGAACTTATAATTAGTATCAATTCTAACACAGAAGGTAAGTTTTTCTTGTTTGTTTGTTTGTTTGTTTTTTATTATAGGGGCTTCCTCTTAAGTCTAAAATTCTAACCCTATACCCCGGACACCTTGAATTCCCCTGTCTCATTTAATGAGCATGAGATGGCAGAAAAAAAAAATAGCAGACTGGAAGTCAGGAGATTTTTTTTCTCCCACAGACTTTTTTACCAAAGTTATTTCCATTCTATAGGGGTGGGGGTGGGGGGGGGAGAGAGAGAGAGAGAGAGAGAGAGAGAGAGAGAGAGAGAGAAAGAGAGAATCTCTAAGATCATTCTAGCTCTAATGCACTGATGTATTTTGTTTTTTAAATCAGTCACTTCTAGATAAATGCTTCCCACCCCCCACCTTTCGTAATAAAGAAAAGCAGTTTAAGCACAGAACAATAAATCCAGTGACTCCATCTGATGCTGTGGTCTCCCATCTCTTCAGCCAACAGGAGGAAGTATTTTTATTATGCTTCATTATCTGTTCTCCATGAGGATTAGGTTTTTTTTTCCTTCAATTACTCAGTTTTGACTTCCTTTTTTAGCACTTAATACTCTTATAAGTGAGGGAAGGAACACAGAAGAGTGGGAAGGGCTCAGGACTCAGGAATCCGGGGGCCCAGTTCTACCAGTTCCTCCTTCCAGTACCTGAAAGACTGTGAGCATCTGCAAAATAGGGAGAGTAACACAATCCCTCTCCCTCTCCCTCTCCCTCTCTTTCTCTCTCTCTGTGTCTGGGGGGAGGCAGTTTCCTAAATCTTAAAAGTGCTATAGAAATTCAAGTTATAATGGAGCCCATATTCAGCTGGATCCTTACTCATCTCAAACACTCCCACTCAAAGCTCTCCATTGCTTATCCTACTCCCACATTTAAGGCTCCAATTTAGCCCATTCAGAGTTTAGCACTTAATAAAGGATTTTTTTAAAATGATGTTATTTGGAAAGCAAAGCATCTACTGGGAGTAACAAAGGAAGATTAAAAGATGTAGTCTTCCCTTTGCGGAGATGAAGGGGGGAGAACTACACAAGTACAGCACCAGTCCCATCAACACGGGGGTGAAAATGTACAGTGGCAGATTGCCTGCAAGCTAAATGAATAGCTCAGGTCTCTCAGCTGAGTCTATCTCACCCAATCTAAATTTAATTCCCCCTCACAGACAAATACCAGTCGATATCGCTTATGTTCTCTTTCCTCTGCTCTATCTCCTGTTTTAAATAAGAGCTGTTCTTGAATGCAACAGCTCTGAAATACTTTTATGATGATAATGATGATCATGATCATGATGAAGGAAGCCCTATTTCCACTATAGCTCACTAGAGATCCATAAACCTAAAACAATGCAAAATCTCAAAGATATTAACTGTTGCAGTAGCTGGGAAGCTTATTATTAGGGTTAAGATAATGACTAACAGACGGCATGAGAATATTACAAATGAGAATGACAACCAAATGTCAAAATCCAATTTTATGTTATTACCCATGCAATATGATAGTATTAACTCTATCCCCCCTCCTCTTCCCCCACATAACAGGAAGTACATTCTAAAAGTGAAGTATACTATGGTCCTAGTTTGAAGCAGTTAAGGTGATAATGCCTTTCACCTCTAGACAGCTACTTTTAGAAGAGAATTTATAATTCAGAGAAACGTGGCAGGACTTATATGAATTGTAAAGTCAGTAGAACCAGGAAAACAGTATATTCGATGACTACAATGATGTACATGGAAAGAATACATGCTGAGTGCTGAATGATTATCATAACCAAAACTGTCCTCAAATAGACGAGAAATGCACCTCTCACCTCTCTTCTCTTCAAAAAGGCAGAGGTACTCAGTGGTGTAGAACAACAACTGTCCAGACAGATGGTTGATGAGTTAGTAAGCTTTGATGAACTGTTCTTTTCTTCTTGCTGTCTTATTCTCAGTTACAAGGGATTGTTTTCAGGGGTAAGGAAAAAACATTCAGAAATGAAGGTAACATAAAACAAACAACAGAATCCATAGTCTGCAATTATGGCCACTGAAGATCTCACTTCCTTGCTGGAAAATGAGGAGTTAAACAAAATTATTTTTTTCCTTGACTGAAATTTATTTTAAAATTAATTATATATAAACCCTCCCACCTAACACTCTCTAAGAGATTTGACTGTTGTCTTCTCTGTTGGAAGTGTTTTCCATTTGGCAAAAATTCAGTATGATTTTGTTTTGTTTGGGGTGTCTTAGAAACAATCTTGTTTGTGCCCAGGATTTCAAAAATATATACATGTGTGTGGAAAAGGTTTGAACACAAATATGCATATTTATATTTATAGTCCTCTACACACACACACACACACACACACACACACACACACACACACACACACACACACACAAAATCAGATACAAATTCTGTTGCCATTAGTCACCAAATTCAAGGAGTAGGACTCCCTGGAAAGAAATTAGGTTTGGATTGAATAAGTCTACATTCACCAGTATCTCCTGATTCTATTTAATTTTTTCCCAGATGGATCAAAAGAAACAAATATAGGAGAGAATAGGTCTGGTCAATTGCTATAATGGGTGTATGTACCATATTTTGACATTTATATCCTGAGGAGAAGGAAAAAAGTATCTTTTAATTAAAATGCACTTTAATCTCTAGTGCATCTGAGACACTGAGCTTAATCTCCAGGACAAAACTAAACCATAAGTCCAATGATGACTCATGAGCAAATAGATGCAAATGCAGAGGTCATTTTGCCCTGAAGTCCACAGGTCACCTAGGAATTGGCCAACTGAGAAATCTCCAATGAACTTGTTGGGGTTGGCCATGAATGTATCTGCCTAGACTCCAATTTCATCCAGATGGGTAAGCCTTGATAATCTTCACATCATCAACAGGACGATCCTGGGCATTTGTCTCTACCATACCCACTCGATTCACCATCCCTATGCCCTGACACACACGGCCAAAAATGGTGTGCTTCCCATCAAGCCACTGGGTAGGAGCCAAGGTCACAAAGAATTGGCTGCCATTGGTGTCCGGCCCTGCATTGGCCATTGCAAGAATTCCAGCCCCTGAAAGGGAGAAAAAGGGACAGGAAAAGTAGCAATGAACCTCATAGCTTCACAACAGAACTATTAAGGATTCCAAAATTTATGGCTTTAATTCTGGTCTTCATTACACTTGCTTAGAATCCCTGAAAAATCCCCAGTCTTATTGGACTATTTTAGACTACCTCCTTTTATTTCTCTTCTTGGTCCCCAGGCATCTCAATTCTTAGATGAGTATTTCTCAGGCAAATATATTCATATCTGCTCTCATCAGACCTTTTGCCCTCTCAAGATGACTGATATACTACCCAGAATCCTCTCCCTACCACTCTGTTCAACAAATCTTTCTGGACAGCTTCTGAAAACCCATCAATAGCAATATTCAGCAAATACTTAGAGGCCAAAACACCTCAGAAGGGCTCTTTACATTACTCAGCAGGCCATGAGGAAATACCTTTTCTCATATCTGCCAATTCTTTTTGTTCCACCAGAGCTAAGCAGCTGCCAGAACCCATGCTAATCTCCCAGTCACCTGGAGTGACAGCCAAAAGAAGAGCTTTTTACATTTTAAAATCCACTGCCCTGCCCTGGCTTTCTGGTCTGATTTATACACACCTGTGAATTTCAATTCTGGATGAAGTTCATCTTCAAACTGTTTGCCATAGATAGATGCACCACCTCTGCCTGCCCAGGAAGAGAACAAATGAATTAACTGCACAACCTCACAACAGGAAAGGGATGATCCAAGGTCAAAGGACTTTGTCTCAAAAGGGAAGGAAATATTAATGAGCAGTCCAAGCTTCTCCTCATAACTCCCCTAGACTTATTTAAAATTACATAGCCCAGCAGGGAAAAGAACCTAATAAAATCAGAGTGGCCACAGTGGATTCATTGAATACCATTTCTTGTTATTGAACATCATCATTAATGACCTAGATGGTGGAATAAAAGGGACCCTCATCACTGAGGGGTCAAGACAAAGGAGGAATAGGCCCAAAGCAAGTAGAATAGAGAATAAGAATTAGTAAGACCTTTGAGTTGAAATGGTAAAAATCAAATAAAATGAGGTTGGGGAAGAAACAGGTTAACACAAGACAGCTAACAATATCAGCAAATGTGACCACTGGGAAACCTTTACCAAATGGTTGCCTGAATATAGTGATACTGAGCAATGTATCAATTTACATGGTCCTTGCCCTTCAAGAGCTTATAATAATTTATAGAAAGCTCAATAGAGATAAAAATAATAAAGAGGGATCTAAATGTCTCAGAAGACATACAAAAGCACAGCCAGCTGCTTTTAATCAGAATGATGCTGTAGGTGTGAAGTGTAAGACATGTAGAAACCAAAATGATATCAAATGTCTATGCCATTTGATACATACTTGGTATGGTTTGACAATTACTCTGTCCAGCTATGACCTTTGAAGCCACCATTCCATCCCAATATAAAAGCTGTTTCTTTTTAAAACAAGCAGGATTAAAAAACAAGCAAGATTAACAACTATAAAGACAACTTTGAAAGACTTTCAGAAAAACACAAGGATCAAACATGATTCCAGAGGATTTTGATGGAGGCAGGATGGATTTGGGGTACAGAATGAAACATTTAAAATTAGTTTAATTTTTTAAAAGAAAGTATAAAACATTAAAGCAAGCAAGACTTGCAGCAATCATCATAAAGACAGATAATTCCAACAATATCCCTACTACCATTTAGGAGTAGGAAATCAAATGTAGGGGATAAAGTTGAGAAGTTAAGACAAGAAGATTCTAAAAGTTCACTGCAACAAATGTTTTTATGAGGTGGCTCACTGGATTGAGAGTCAGACCTGGAGAAGGGAGGTTCTGGGTTCAAATTTGACCCCAAAGACACTTTCTTGCTGTGTGATCCTAAGCAAGTTGCAACCCCCATTGCCTAGCCCTTGACTCTCATGCTTTGGAACCAGTTTATAGTATTGATTCTAAGACAGAAGACATGAATTTTTTTTTTAAATCAATCACCAATGAAGCCAATGGTAAAATTTAGCTTTGTATAATTCTAACATCGCCAGAATAGAAACAAAAACTAAAGCAAGTCAATCAGCCAAAAACATTTGCCCTACATTTATTGTGTACATGGCCTCATATGAAGTCCTATCAGGAGATACTCTATTGATGCTATGCTTTCTCTAAAAGATTGTGAAAGATGGAAATGGAAGAGGGATGGACCTCCTTCTCCCAGGTCCCAGGCCATCCAGAATCCATTAAAACTCCAAAGAATCTTGTGGGGAAACAAGTATTTCAGAGTGTTCTTATTCCCTACCACTCCTGCCTATGTCCCTTTCACTCTTCTGGCTGGCTACTGACCAAAACCCTCCCCAAACCCAGTTCTGTGGAAGAGAATCCAGAATCCCCACTGGGACTCTCAGGTCCTCTTCTCTACTTCCCAAGGTACACTTCAAGAAAGGATGTAACTGCTTACAATACTTGGATGAATTGGAATCATTACTTGGAATCATTAACCACAGTCCTTCCAGAACAAAAGACTCCCACACCTTAACACTTGCCCTGACATTCATTGCATCATAGGGTCCTCCAGGCCTTACATCTGCCATACAGTAACATGCATCCTCCAGACTCCCAGGCACAGACATCTGATCTGCCCTTAGGCCTTTCCATCTGCCTTGCTGAAATTCCCTCAGGACTTCCAAGTTATCTCTCCTATCCTAAAGTCTTTCTATCTTTTCTCTCTCTCTTTCTTATATATATTTGTCTCCCCTAATTAGAGGATAAATTCCCTGAGAATAATTGGGATTGAATCACTTTACTTTTTTTGACTTCTAAAAATTGATCACTCATTTTTAGTATCCTTTTCTTTTTAAATTTTAAGATCCAAATTCTCTCCCTCCCTCCCAACCCTTTCCCACCCACTGAGAAGGCAAACAAAATTATATTAATTATACATCAACCAAGCAAAACATATTTCCTTATTAGCCACATCAAAAAAAAAAGGAAAAAAGCAAGAAAGTTATACTTCAATTTGTACTCAAGAGTTCTTCAGTTCTTTCTGAAGGTGGATAGCATTTTTTCATGAATGTGTTGAAAGTGCCTTGGATCACTGTATTGATCAGGGCAGCCAAGTCTTTCATAGATGATCATTAATATAACATTGGTGCACAAAGATCTCCTGGTTCTTCTCACTTCACTTTGCACCAGTTCATCACTTTAATCTCCATTTCTTTATCATCTAAATATCATCACAAAAATAGCTACTTTAAATATTTTTGTACATCTTAGTCTTTTTCCTTTTATCTCTTTGGGCTTCAGACCTAGTAGTGGTATTGCTGGATCAAAGAGTGTGCTTTATAGTCCTTTGAGTGTAATTCCAAATTGTGCTTCAGAATAAAGAGACTAGTTCATAACTCCACCAACAGTTATACAGTATACCTATTTTCCCTCATTTGCTTTAGTATTTGTCATTTCTCATAAGTATAAAGTTATAGGTCAGAATTGTTTTAATTTACATTTCTATGAGCATTTTTTCATGACTATATATATAGCTTTGATGTCTTCTTCTGAAAGCTGCTTGTTCATATCCTTTGATGATTTATCAATTGAGGAATAGCTCTAATTCTTATAAATTTATTCAGTTCCCTACATATTTGAGAAATGAGGCCTCTATCAGAGAAATTTCCCATCAAACTTTTGATATTACTTCATTGTCTATGGTACTTTTTAGCAAAATGTTGTTTACCTGATTATCACTTTTAAGTAGGTCTATTTTTGCTTTTGCTTTGTCTCAGATCATGATTTCTAACCCTGCCTCTGAAGCATAAGAGATTCTGCTCCAACCCTTTATTGTAACTCTGTGTATGTTTTTCTGTTTCAAGTACTGTCTAATCCATTCTGCTATTTGTTTCTATTTTATGGCTGAGCACATCCCATTCAGACTCAGTTATGATTACTGAATATTTCCTTCCATCCTATTTTCTTCTGTTAATCTCCTCAAAAGTCTTTTTTCAGACTGTCTGCCCTTTGGCCCAGCCATAGCACTGCTGGGTTTGTATCCCAAAGAGGTAATAAGGAAAAAGACTTGTACAAGAATATTCATAACTGCACTTTGTGGTAGCAAAAATTGGAAAACGAGGGGATGCCCATCAATTGGGGAATGGCTGAACAAAGTGTGGTATATGTTGGTGATGGAATACTATTGTACTAAAAGGAATAATAAAGTGGAGGAGTTCCATGGAGACTGGAACATCCTCCAGGAAGTGATGCAGAGCGAGAGGAACAGAACCAGGAGAACATTGTACACAGAGACTGATACACTGTGGTACAATCGAAGGTAATGGACTCCTCCACTGGTGGCAATGCAATGACCCTGAACAACCTAGAGGGGTACAGAAGAAAAAACACTATCCACATCCAGAGGAAAAACTGTGGGAGTAAAAACACTAAAGAAAAACTACAGCTTAATGACATGGGTCAAAGGAGATATGAATGGGGAAATAGACTCCAAATGAACACCTTATTGTAACTACCAACAACATGGAAAGAGGTTCTGATCAAGAACACAGGCGATACACAAACTGTGCATCAGCTATGGGAGGGGTGGGGGAGGGGAGGGAGGGAACTAAAATGATTTTTGTAACCAAGGAACAATGTATGAAATTAAAAATTTAAATTTAAAAAAAGAGAGAAAATGAGAGCCTTAAATATTTGATTACAATAATAAAACCATTCGGATCTCAATGAAAAAAAAAGTCTTTTTTCTTTTATTGAGGTATTATTTTAAATTATTCAGAGGAGAATATTGGGAGATTTTGGTTGGGCTGCTGCTTATACTGTCATCCTGGTTCTTCCTGAACTACTTTTCTATTTCTATCTCCAGCATTTAGCACAGTCCTGGGCATTTTTAAGTGCTTAATAAATTACCTTCTTCATTCATCCAATCATTGACCAGTCAGCTTCCTATGCCTACTCAAGACATCAAGTCTAAGTACAATGACTTGAGCCCGAGGGTTTTTCACTAAAAGAATTCTCCCAAACCTTCCAGGCCCCCCTAGAAAAATAGGTGTGGCAGCTCATCCCCAGTAATCTCCCATCTCTATTACAGGCACCATCTTGAGGCCCTTTCTTTGTACTCTTTCCTTCCTTTCTAATTTTTCCACACATACTTAAGACCACAACATCCTATTTCAGGCCTTATTTACATGATAAGAGAAGTATGTATATAAATTCAGGAAATAATTTTACTTAAACGAAACCACCTGATTCCAGATCGGGCATCCCATACCAAAGTTCTCCCAGCCTTGGCCATTAAGATTTCACTCTGAACTAGAAATGGTACCACTGCATTGGCTCCTTTCCTGTTCCCAGAAGAAAATATGGCATCTTCTTTTACCTTCCATCTTAGAATCAACACTGTGTATGGGTTCTAAGGCAGAAGAGTGATAAGGGCTAGGCAATGGGGGTTAAGTAACTTGCCCAGGTTCACCCAGTTAGGAAGTGTCTGGGGTCATATTGAACTGGGACCTTCTCATCTCTAGGCCTGGCTCTCCATCCACTGAGCCACCCAGCTTCCTGCCTGCGAGGCTCTCAGAGCTGGCTTTTCTGCGTCCAGTTTCTCCCCCTTACTCCTCCCATTCCCTGTGGGTGCCATTGCCAAATGAATCTTCCTAAAACACCTCTTTTATCACAGCATTCTCTGGCTCGGTTCAGAACCTAAAATAGCCTCCCAGCTCAAATCCCAAGTCCTCAGCCTGGAAGTCAAAGGCCTCCATTAACTGCCTCAACCTTATCTCCCAAACACATACCCACCATTTATTCCAGTCAAGCTGATCATAATACTCCCCAGACACACCATGGTCCCTTCTGTCTCTGGGTCTTTGCTCCTGCACTCACCCTGGCCTCCTGTTAATCAAAATGTTACCATATCTTCAGTTCAAAACTGAGATACTCCATGAAGCCTTCAGGGACTAAACCCCTACCATGACCTTTCCCTTGTTATAAACTATTTCAGTTCTCCTTTAAACAGAGTCTATATCGCAAGAGCAAGCATTTCCTTAGTAGGTCTCACCTCCTCGGCTAGATTTCAAATTCCTTAAAGGCAGAAACCATGGATCTATTTCTTTGGAACACCCTACAGGACTGAGTGACCATAACTTACACTGCTATAGCATTTTAAGGTTTACAAATATCTCTCAACATTAACAACCCTGTGAAGTTGTTATGCAAGTATTTTTATACCCATTTTACAGATAAGGAAGCTTAAACCTAGAGAGGTGACTTGTCTTAGTCAAAGAATTACTAGTTGTCAGTGCTAGTTCAAATATCTTGACTTTGGGGATGGCTAGATGGCTCCATGGATACAGCCAGGCCTGGATCTAGGAGGTCCTGGGTTCAAATCTGACCTCAGATACTTCCTAGCTGTGTGACCCTGGGCAAGTCACTTAACCCCTATTACCCAGCCCTTATGGCTCTTCTGCCTTGGCCAATACATAGTATTGATTCTAAGGCAGAAGGTAAGGGTTAAATATATATATATATATATATATATATATCTTGACTTCAATACTCACACCCTGTCTACTACAACATAGTCCTTCTGTACTTCCTTTCTATTCATTCAACGACTTGTAAAAAAGGTAAAACTGGATGGAAGGTAGTAATTCAGGGTTGACATTTTAAGTCATCTGCATACACATAGCTACTGAAATCATTCAACTGGATATACTCTGTGAGGGAATAAAAGTTGAGAAAAGAGCAAAGATTCTAGGACTAAAATTTAAAAGATGCAAATGGGTAAAGTACAAAATGAGATGGAGATAAATAAATGGAATCAGAGAAGGAGTATTCAGAAAGAAAAGAGATTTAAAAAAGAACAGCTATGAACTTTGAGGAAAGAATCTAAAGAAAGTAGGTCAATAAAGAGAAATCAAAAAGGTATAAAAACTCAGAAAAGATGATTGGTTTTGGCTAAAAGAAAAGCACCACTGGCCTTTGAGAAAATAATTCTGATAGAATGATGAGGAAACTAGCCAGAGATGAGAGTGTCAGAATCTATTCAGGCTGAGGTTACAAAGGGTAAATGAAAAACAGGGTAGTAAGGCTTAAAAGAAAAACCTCTCTCAAAATGAAGACAAATACCTCACACCTAGCAGATTGACCAATATGACAGTAAAGGAAAATAATAAATGTTGGAGGGGATATGACAAAGTCGGGACATTAATGCATTGCTGGTGAAGTTGTGAATTGATACAACCATTCTGGAGGGCAATTTGGAACGATGCCCAAAGAGCTTTAAAAGAACACATGCCCTTTGATCCAGCAATACCACTACTAGGCTTGTACCCCCAAAGAGATAATAAAAAAGGGTTGTACAAAAATATTTATAGTCACGCTTTTTATGGTGGCAAAAAATTGAAAAATGAGAGGTTGTCCCTCAACTGGGGAATGGCTGAACAAATTGTCGTATATGATGGTGATGGAATTCTATTGTGCTGTAAAGAACTGCTTGATTTCTATACGAACTGGAAAGACCTCCATGAACTGATTCAGAGTGAAAGGAGAAGAACCAGGAGAACATTGTACACAGTAACTGAAACACTATGGGACAATCAAATGTGATAGATTTTGCGACTAATAGCAATGCAATGATCCAGGACAATTCTGAGAGACTTATAAGAAAGAACGCTATAAATCTCTAGAGAAAGAACTGTGGGAATAGAAATGTAGAAGAAAATGATTTATGATTTATTACTTGTCTGTATGGGTATATGATTTGGGATTTGGGTTTTAAAAGATTACTTTCTTACAAAAATGAATAATATGGAAATAGGTATCAAGTGATAACACATGTATAACCCAGTGAAATTGCTTGTCAGCTCCGGGAGGGGGGAGGGAGAGAACATGAATCATGTAATTGTGGAAAAATATTTAAAAACAAAAAAAAAAGAAAAATAAATAAAAAAGAAAACAAATGTATTTAAAAACAGAAGGACAGGAACAAGAAGGAGGGGAAAAAATAAAGATACTCTAGAGAGAAGGGATGAAGAGGGAGCCAAGGCTTTCATGTCAGGCTGACCCAGGCTAGAAGCCATAACTCCTTACCAATGCCATCAACAAAAAGCTATATAGATTTCCAAGCCTCTGCTCCAAAAGTTTTAATAGACTACTCTGGACAGAATTATGGGTAGGCCAAATAGCCATCCAAGTCAAAACAAAGGTGGACACAATAAGGAACACTTTAATTTTGTTTTTATTGATGTGTATATTTTTAGTGCCAGAAAACTGTATTTATTCCCCATGTCACTTTGGTATTTATCTTTTTTTTTTAACCCTTATCTTCCATCTCAGAATCAGTACTGTATATTGGTTCCAAGGGCTGGACAATGGGGATCGAGTGACTTTATCTAGGTCAGATTTATCTCTAGGTCTGGATCTAATTTCCCTGAGCCATCTAATTCTAAGGTTAATTCTAAGGAACACATGGTCAAGGGAGATCAATACCATCAACAATAAAACCTTTAAGGAAGTAGAATAACAAATCTAGTGCTTCTATGTAACCTGATTAGTATTGGTCATACCTGTTCCTGTTGGATCACCACCTTGAACCATGAAGTCTTTGATGATCCTGTGAAACTTGGTGCCGTTGTAGTAACCACGTCGAGCTAACTCTGCAAAGTTCTTACAGGTCTTGGGGGCGTGTTTCCAATACAGCTCCAACACAACGGTCCCCATGCTACAAGATAGAAGGACAGCAAGAGTCAAGATGATATAACCAACAATTGTACTGCAGTTCAGATTCACATCTAGCATGCTGAGAATGCATGAAAAAAAAAAAACACTGGATTTCATGCTTGGCAAAATAGTGTTTTCAATTTCCACAAACACAAAAAAGCATGCCTTGCTTTGGTAAAGAAAATGGTTTTGTAAAATATCAAAGAAGTCGAGATTCAAAATTTTGCTATATTCCTGTTGTTTAGTCATTTTCATCAACAACATTCCACTTTTTGTTGACCCCATTTGGGAGTTTCTTGGCAAAGATAAAGAAGTGGTGTGCCATTTCCTTCTCCAGTTCATTTGACAGATGAGGAAAACAAGGTCAATAGAGTGAAGTGACTTACCAAGAGTTATAAAACTAGCAAGTGTCCGAGGCTACATATACATATATATGAACATAAACTTCCCTCTCCAAAGTTTCAGAAGTATGTGTATATATGCTTACTTTTGCATATACATGTATACATACACATTTTATGTACATATATATGTATATATAAAATTAACTATAATCCAACTCATTAAATTACCCAATTAATGCATTTCTTCCAATATTCAAGTCATAAGAATGAACAGTAAAGGCTTTCTGGAAAAAGTCAAACTTGTACTAGATTTTGGACTATGAATAGGCTTTTGGTAAGAGGGTGGCCCAGCAGAGAGGGTCATGGAGTCTCAAAAGCTACACCAGTAGAGTTTGAGGTCTAGAAAGTTCAACCAAGCCAAAAAATTTTCAAGTATGATTCCAGTGGTAGATTGAAGATTCAGCCCCATTAAGTATAGAGAATCCACAAGTAGGTTACCCACAAGATGATGAATCCTCTGGTCATGGCAGTCCATGAAAAAAAGAATACTGAATAGACTTTACCACCTGTTCTGCTTCTACAGGAATGACAGTAGAATAGTAGAAAAGGGGTTAAAGGTACTAAACATCACAGTTTCTAGACCATCTATAAACATTTAACTGCTGATATTTTAAATGTAAGATGCCTGTCCATTAACTAAGTGAACTTATTATGGTAGCAACTAAACTATACCAATCTCAAGTGCCAGATATTAAGTCAGAAGGAGGAAATTAGAAAATAAATGGGTGTAGTTCAAGAGCTCATAGGAGAAGCAAAATAAAAGGATAGAGTTTGTTTTATCTTATTTCCAAAGGCAACAAGTATCTTCATTTCACAGCACACATAGTCCCCCTCATCTTTCGGTGTTTGAACACAAGCAAAGAGAAAGACAGAGACACCACCACAAAGATGACTGTGACTTATGCAACATCTCCTATGCAGAATGAAGAGGTACAGAAAACTGATTGAGAGCTTCCAAAAAAAGGCAATATATATTTTAATACTTGATGGCTTAAATAAAAAAGGTAGTCATAAGGATCACAGCTAAAACTATGTTAGAAAACAAAGATTCACGATGAAGAAATTAGAAGTCAAAAGCTTATAGACTACCCAGATGGCCTAAACCTAGGCAACATGAATGTTTGTTTCCTCTAAAAAAAGCAAACTGGAAAATCATTATTTCTTAGTGAGCAACTAAGTCCCTCCACCTCAAAATGGTTATATCTTGATAGGAAATTATTATGGCAAAGGTCAAAATCAATATCAAATTAAAAAAAACTGCCCAAATAATAAGTCACTGTATGTGATTCTTACAATTAATGGATTCAAACAAGCTACTGATGTCAAAGAAATGGCAATGGATATTTCACAGGATCACAGATTTAGAACTAGAAGAGACTTCATCTAGTCCAAGTAGACCAGACCCTAGAGGAAAAGGCATCTAACTAATAGGGGGGGGGGGGGGGGGGTTGGGGGGGTAGGGCAGCTAAGTGGCTCACACCTAGATGGAAGATGCTAGGTTAAAATCTGGCCTCAGAAATTTCCTAGCTATGTGTTCCTGGGCAAGTCACTTAACTATAATTGTCTAGCCCTTACTGTTTTGCCTTGGAACCAATACACAGTGTTGATTCTAAGAAAGTAAAGGATTAAAAAAAATTTTTTTTTCAAGTTTAACTAATGTAAAGCAATCAGCACAGTGATGTGGAAAGAGTACAGAAACCATTTCAGTAGACCAAGTGGAGAGATATATAAGCAAGGGAAATACTAGATTAAACTATAAATTCATCTGCAAAACTCAGGGGGCTACAATGTTAAATTACAAGCAGTATTAAATCAGAAAAAGTGAAGTCTAGAAATGAGTCTACAGAAAACTTTAAGTGAGACCCAAATAGGCCATTTTATACTACATATATTTCTAGATGAAAATGAAGACAATAAATATTTAATATTAATACTAAAAAATTATTTAAATTATCAGTAATGGTAGAACCATGAAATCTGGACTCTTACAACTTCAGTGCTGAATGTGCTGTACGAGGAAGTGGAAATCCACACCAATGCCTCTCCATCATCACAGGTTCCTGGAAAGCAGCTATTCCAACCAATTGATATTTATGGTAGTAAAATTTCACTGCCAGATCCCCTAATCCCAGTGATTAAGTCACCTTCTCCCGAGGCAAAAATCTCTTGATATCTCTCTCCATCCCTTCAATATGCCTTCTGGATTTCCCAACCATTGCTTAATTTTAAACAAACTCCACCTTCTTATACTTAAAGAATCTAGCTCTCTCCAGAAGACACTAAATCCCTGCCACCCTCTCCAATGAGGAGTGCTTAAAGAGTTAGCATATGCCTTGCTCCCCAATATCACTTCCTGACAAACACCATCATTCAGGATCTTTTCCTCAAGATTCTCAATCCTTTGCAACCTGGCTTTTGACTCTACCATTTGAGATAAATGGTTCTCTGCAAGGTCACCAATAGTCTCTTAAATGCTAAATCCAATAGCATTTTCAAAGTCCTCATGGTCCTTGGCCTCTCTAGCCATCCCTTCCTCTTAAACACTTGTAACCCTTGAATTTCATAATCCTGTTCTCTTCTGATTCTTCTCTTTACCTATATAATTACTCTTTCTCAATTTCCTTTTTCAATAATCACCAATCCTTGACATGAACTCTGGAATCAGAGCATTTGAGTTCAAGTCCAGTCCATGTTATCTCACATCTCTGATCCTCAGTTTCCTAAATTATTAAAAGGAGATTAGACTAGAACCACTGAGGTCTACAGCCTTTGATCTTTTCCTTCTGTGTCTTCTTGTTTGCATCCTGTATGCTGGAATACAGAAGTGCTTGTTAAATGTTTGCTGAATTGAAAAAATATAACCAATACCAATCAATTTCTAAGCCAGTTTATTTTACTTCCACAACACCTATCATATCTATCTCTTATCACTATTCCAACCTTCAACCTCATTCAGGCCCTCCCTGATCACCCAGCCTCCTAACTATACTCACTATTTCCAGGCTCTCTCTTCTCCAATCCATCCTACTCAGTTGCCAAAGGTATCTTCCTAAGAGCTAAAAAAGTTGTGGTATATGGTTGTAATGGGCCAATACTGCACCATAAGAAATGCCAAACAGGATGAGTACTGAAAAACCTGGAAAGACTGAGATGAACTGATGCAAAGTGAAGTGAGTAGAACGAGAATACTGTACAGAGAAACAGGAATATTGTACAATGATCACCTATGAAGACTAAACTATTATGAGCAATACAAGTTTCTAAGATACATGATGAAAAATGCCATCCACAACCACAAAAGGAATTGTTGGAGTGTGAATGCAGATGAAAGCATACCACTATTCACAATACATGCCTTCTCTCACAGCATGAAGAATATGAAATATGTATCACATGATGGTACTGGTATAACCTTTATCAGACTATTTAGCATCTAAAGGAGAGGAATGGGAATCTGGATCACAAAATGTCAGAAAATAAGAACTGTTTCTAAATGTATTTGAAAAAAAAAGTTTATAGGTTTCTAATGAAAAAGAAAAAGAAAAAAGAAAATTTCCTAATGGTAAATCTAACCATATCACTTCCCTGCTCAAAAATCTCCTAGTTCCCTATTGCCTCAAGGATAAACTATAAACTTTTTAGCTTGGCATCTGATGTCCTTCCTACTATGGTGCCAACCTAATTTTCTGAACTTATTTCAAATTACTCTTTCTCATGTAGTCTAAGTTCCCCAAACTTAACACTTTATCTCCCATTTCTCAAGACTTAAGCCATTCCATATGCCTGGAATACTCTCCCTCTTTATCTCCACCTCTCAGAATCCTTGTCTCCATTCAAGACTCAGCTCAGGTGCCACCTCCTACATAAAATTTTCCCTTATCCTTCTGGAATTAATGCTTCCCTTTCCTTGATTTTCCTTGTATTGCATTTTCTTTTGTGCATATTTTATCTCCCAGTGGAATGCTCAAGAGCAGGAACTATCACAGTGTTTGGTGACTTGATCTGGAAATTTCACTAAAAAGGAAGACAAGGATAAGCTCCTGGACTAGACTAAGTACACATATATAAATATGGGCTGGAAACAATACAATTTTGAAAGCACCAAATGAGAAACTTTATAATACTTAGATATCTGAAATTGAATATCCAGATATTTTAAAAGGGAGAAACCTACTGAATGATGGAAAAATAAAAACCACAACTGTACTATTACCAAAAAAAAAATTGGACAGGGCATCAATAACTAGTAATCCATCTACTTACTTCATTTCTCCAAATGACATACATATAGCTAGAGGGTATCCTTGAATAAAATATGAGCTAGAAACCAGCAGACTTGGACAAATTATTTTATTTTCTCTTCTTTTTAAAACTTTAACCTTCTTCCCAGCGTTTGGGACAAAAACCCACTATTCGACAAAAACTGCTGGGGAAATTGGAAGACAGTGTGGGAGAGATTAGGATTAAATCAACACCTCACACCCTACACCAAGATAAATTCAAAATGGGTGACTGACATGAACATAAAGAAGGAAACTATAAGTAAATTAGGTGAACACAGAATAGTATACATGTCAGATCTTTGGGAAGGGAAAGATTTCAAAACCAAGCAAGACTTAGAAAGAGTCACAAAATGTAAAATAAATAATTTTGACTACATCAAATTTAAAAGGTTTTGTACAAACAAAACCAATGTAACCAAAATCAGAAGGGAAATAACAAACTGGGAAACAATCTTCATAACAAAAACCTCTGACAAAGGTCTAATTACTCAAGCTTACAAAGAGCTAAATCAATTGTACAAAAAATCAAGCCATTCTCCAATTGATAAATGGGCAAGGGACATGAATAGGCAATTTTCAGTTAAAGAAATCAAAACCACTAATAAGCACATGAAAAAGTGTTCTAAATCTCTTATAATCAGAGAGATGCAAATCAAAACAACTCTCAGGTATCACCTCACACCTAGCAGATTGGTTAACAAGACAGCAAAGTAAAGTAATAAATGCTGGAGGAGATGTGGCAAAGTGGAGACACTAATTCATTGCTGGTGGGCTTGTGAATTGATCCAACCATTCTGGAGGGCAATTTGGAACTATGCCCAAAGGGCACTAAAAGACTGTCTGCCCTTTGATCCGGCCATAGCACTGCTGGGTTTGTACCCCAAAGAGATAATAAGGAAAAAGAATATTCATAGCTGTGCTCTTTGTAGTGACAAAAAATTAGAAAATGAAGGGGTTGCCCTTCAATTGGGGAATGGCTGAACAAATTGTGGTATCTCTGTTGGTGATGGAATACTATTGTGCTCAAAGGAATAATAAAGTAGAGGAATTCCATGTGAACTGGAAGGACCTCCAGGAATTGATGCAGAGTGAGAGGAGCAGAACCAGGAGAACATGGTACACAGAGATTGATACACTGTGGTACAATCGAATGTAATGGACTTCTCTAGCAGTGGCAATGTAGTGATCCTGAACAACCTGGAGTGTTATAGGAGAAAAAAACACTATCCACATTCAGAGGAAAAACTTTGGGAGTAAAAACACTGAAGAAAAACAACTGCTTAATGACATGGGTCGAAGGGGATATGATTGGGGATGTAGACTCTAAATGAACATCCTAATGCAAATACCAACAATATGGAAATAGGTTCTGATCAAGAATACATGCAATACCCAGTGGAACTGCGCATCAGCTATAGGAGGGGCGAGGGGAGGGGAGGGGAGGGGAGGGGAGGGAGGAATAGAAAATGATTTTTGTAACCAAAGAATAATGTATGAAATTGACCAAATTAAAAAAAAAAACTTTAACCTTCTGTCTTAGTATCAATTCTAAGAGAGGCATGGGCTTTAAGTCAGCATTGGAGAACCTTTTGGAGATCCGGTGCCCAGACTGCACCTTCAAGCTGCCTGTGAGCCCCCCTTCCCTACATTACCCCAGACAGCAGAGGGAGGAAGTGCTTGCTATTGGACAGAAGGGCAGGACATGTGAAAATTGTCCTCAGGGCAGTGGAGAGGGGGAACAGAGCAGCCCCTTCTGGCAGGCCAGGGTATACATGACATACCTTTGCCAACATGGGACTAGGTAATTGGGGTTAAGTGACTTCCTCAGGGTCACACAGCCTGGAAGTGTCCAAAAGCACATTTGAACTCTGGTACTAATTTTTTTTTTAACAAGTCTGATGCAGTTGAGGAAATTGTTACTTTAAAGGTCTTTCTCCAACACAAGGTTTCTCATGCATCAACTGAGATAATGAAGTGAAGTGGTATGCTAAGGAAAAAGTAGTGAATCTGGAGTCAAAGAACCTGAATTCAAATCACAACCCTCCTATGTCCTACCCATGTTATCCATTTAACCACTGTGGGCCTTTTATCGATAAAATAAGGGAGTTGAGTTGGCTGACTTCTAAAGTTTCTTCCCAACTAAATTTCTGTGATCATGTAATAAAATTCCTTGATAGATACAACCATAAATCAACAATCTTCTGTATCTGAATAACAAGTGAAATATAAAAGAATAAGTCAAATATTTACCAAAGGAGTTTGCCACTGCCATGAGGAATGTCCTAGGCAATCCAAATGGAAGAGAGAGCAAGGACTTTCAGAAGCTCCAGTTTGAGAGTAATACTGTGTTCACAGTTCTATACTAGAGACTCCTCAAAGAGAATAACCATTTCAAAGTAATCTGCTTAACAATCCACAAAAGAACTAATAAATGAAGACTACTTGTTGTTTAAACCAAAGATGTTAAACTATTTGATTCTGACACCATCAGTCTAAACTGTGTCATAAAGTTGGATATGCAGTGTACACAACATTTATCTCAGCTAGCCATTACACAGGTCAAAATAAAATAGAAAGAAAATTAGCAATATTGCATTTGGGGAAATTGTGCAGTGCTTCCAAGGATACCATCTGCTCCCTGAGGCAAAAACCCATATGCTTAACACTAGTATTCTTCTGGTGATGCAATACAGCTGCACATCATAGAATACCACAATCTTCAAAGAATCAAAATAATGGGGGATCTAAAGAATATTGTAGAGACAGATGACGGACAGAAGACGGCTGCATCATATTACCAATAAAGAAGAGATGCAAAAGACATTATGCAGGAACTGTAACTGGAAAAGGAGGTGGGCCATTCTTACTGTGAAAGCAAGGGGTAACAGATGGATAGCCCAAGTGCTACACTGGTTCCCTCAAAATGTCAAAAGACCTACAGGGAAGTCTCCAGTGTAGTAGAAAAAATCCTCTTTGTAAGATTTACAAGACACAAACAAGAATCATACAGGCTTAAGTGTGGATTGCAAATGGATTATAACTGCTCATTCCTTCCAAGAAATACCCTCATAAATGACTTGTAGATGCATTTATTGAAGATGTGGCTTAATTTAATTGCTAATATGGCTTCCACCCTCAGATCATCATAAACTAGCACAGGCAAAGAGGACATTCGAGATGGGCTTGTGCAATTCTCATATTCTACAAAAGAATCTGTCCTTTTGTAATCAAAATGTTATATATTCAAGTACCATCCAGCAAGTGATGCAGCAAGGAATTATTAGTCTGGTCTCTCGAACTTAGTCTTGTTCTTTCCACTTTTATTAAGGGGTCTACTATATACAAAGTAGTGTGCTTTGCTTTAAATAACTGTCTTAATCCTGGGCCGAAAATTCCTGCTCCGGCAAAACTCTCTCGAAGTGACCACAAACGCTGGGTAATTGACCATGGCAGAACGCCACACGATCGAGTTTGGATTTTAACTATGGATAGTCACTAAAGGTTTTTAAGCAAGGGAGTGAACTGTTTTTTTTTTGTTTTTGTTTTTTTTAACCACTCGGGCAGGGAGGAAAAAGAGACTAAAGACGCTTAACATAGCCTGGGGAGCGGAGGGGTGAGGAGACCAGGGCCGGAGTTAGCGGAGAAAATCCTGAGCAAGGCGTGAGCGAGAGGCTATAGGTAATCAGGCTGGAGTGGTGGCTGCAGGGAGCTTAAAACACAGCGTCCAGGGGAAGAGTTCCCGTCCGGCCTCGCCTGGCCTCGTCCTGCTTTCTCGGCCCGTTTCGCCTGGTAGCTCAAACCACACACCCACACACCTCACCTGGTTTCCAGGAAAACGTTGGGGGGCTGCCATGAGTCAGGGGGCACAGCTGCCATGCCGGAGCCCATTTAGCCTCTACTTCCGGCAGAGACTCTGCGGGGGACTAGCCGCCAAAGAGCACACTTCCGGCTTCTAAAGCAAAAGGACTAGATACCGGAGAGGAAAAGGCGGAGCTTCCCTTCCAGCGCTGTGTAAATTATGCTTGTTGCCAAAGCCCCAGACTGCTTCCCCGCTCTTTTAGAATTCTGATTCGTTCAAGTGAGGCATGGGAGGCAGGATCTTCCAGGAATCAAGGGTGCCTAATGGTTTTTTTTCCTTCTCAATCAGTCGCTCTTTCCAATAGCCTCCTTTCTTCTCAGCTTCCCACCTTCCCCTCCTTTGACACCCGGCTCCCGCCCCACGTCCGAGGAGTGGCCGGTTGACAAAGAAAGGCTGGGGTCTTTATCTGCCATATTTATTCCCTGATTTCTTCCCTATTTCTATTTACTTCTTCATTATGTGAGCTTCTCCAGGGTGGAACCCGTGCTGTTTTTAATCTTCATACACCCAGTGTATGCCTAGCACAGTGTCTGGGACATGGTAAGGGTCCAATAAATGTTTGTTTAATCGAACTGAATAAAAGCCAAGGAAAGGAAAAGAAAGGGATGGAAGAGAAGAGGAAGGAAAGAAAAAAGAAGAAAAGAGAAAAGAAGGGAAAGAAAAGGAGGAACAAAAGAAAGGACGGGAATCAAGAGAAGATGACAAGAGGGCAAGAAACAAGCATGAGCACTGAAGAGCAAAAGACAGATGGGGGTGAGGACACAAAAGGGAGATAAACAGAAAATAAAGTAAGGAGAGAGAAGAAGAGGATTGATGATTAAAGTGAAAATGGGAGACAAGGAAAGGGGCAAAGAGAAAAAGACTAAAATCCATGAAGGGAAAAGAAATGATGAGAGAGAGAAGCCAGAAGTCAGTCATAGTCAAGACTAAGAGGGAAGGTTATTGGGAGAGATAACTCAGTACACGGTGTTATTTTAGGTAAGTAGAAAGAGCAAGTGTAGAGAGAAATTGATTGTGGGGAAATGGAAGAAAGAGAAAGGCTGAGCCACATTTATTTGTAAGGCCGTTAAAGGCAGGGAGCTGGCAGAGATAGATTTTACTGTCTATATATTCCCTGACTACTCAGTTATTTATAAAGATGACAAAGTGCCCACCTCCTTCCTACCATGTCCAAATGCTCTGCACAGCAGAGCAAATGAGAGGTATGCTGCCATTTTCACATATAACACATAGAAGAACAAGAACTTAAAAAAGGAAAACAAAAAAATGTGGAAATAGAAACTGGTCTGGATGAGAGGGATAATGTTTTATTTCCAAAAATTTAAGAATAGCCTTTCTGGGTCAGACCTTCAGATCATCCAGCCTGGTGCTATGTCTGATGGACACTAAGGCTAGAAGGCAATGAAATCTGAATCCCAAAAATCTGTCTGCTATGTGTCAGGCACTGGGCTAATACGCACTGGAAATACAAAGAAAGGCAAAACAGTCTCTGTTCTCAAGGTGCTCGTATTCTAATGGTGAAGACATGTAAATAACTAGGTATGTTAATGATATGTCAGCATATAAATCAGAGGACATATGTCAAAATTTTCACTTTATCTTTGTAGCCCCTCTTTCCCTGAACAAGGATGGTTATATCTTCTCAGGATTCTAGTGATACTCTGATGGCATGAGGTATTTTTCTTTTAATATTATCCCCTCAATTGGGGTATCTTCCCCTTTTTGGTAGCCACCATTGTCTAGCACTTGGATTCCATTTAACTAATTAATATCAATTAGTTTTTCCAAAAGGATATTTGCTTCAAAGAACACACAGAAGTCCAAACATTTCCTCCCAGCATTCTCTCCCATATCACCTCTATCTCTGGGATAAGGGTGCTCAAACTTAACACTTTCTACACACAGCATCAATCACATCAATATCCCAAGGGCTCTCGCCCAAAGGTTGATCTTCACTCCTTAGAACAGCAATGCTGAGCTGGATGCAAAACCAGCATAGATTAGATTCCTGGATTCCCAGACTCACTGAGTTCAAGTGGTTCACCCTCATCTCATATAACAAAGAATATTTCTTAAAGAAAAAAAAAGGAGAGGAAGAAAAGAAAAAAATTCAAAAGGCAAAGGTAACAGAGAACAAATTATATAGGAATACAGCAAAGACATTCTGGGTTCAATTCCAAGCCACCACAATAAAGCAAATATCTCAATAAAGGAAGTCACACATTTTTGGTTTCCCAATGTATAAAAAAAAGTTATGTTTACACTATGCTGTAGTCTAAATGTACAAAAGGATTATGTCTAAAAAAAACTGTATATACCTTAATTAAAGATATTGCTAAAAATGCTAACCATCATCTGAACCTTCATTGAATACTAATCCTTTTGCATGTGGAGAGTCTTGCCTTGGTGTTGATGGCTTCATACTGATGGGGTGGTGGCTGCTGAAGGTTGGAGAAGCTGTGGTAATTTCTTGAAATTAGATAACAATGAAGTTTGCTACATCAATTGACTCTTCCTTTCACTCTTAAAGGCCATTGTTGGGTTATTAATTGGGCTAATTTCAATATTTTGTCTCAGGGAATAGGGAGGCCCAGGGGCTTCCAGAAGGTGGAACAGTCAGTATGACATTTACTGACTGAGTTTGAAGTCTCATATGAGTGTAGGTCCTGGCACCTCAAAATAATTATAATAGTAACATCAAAAATTACTGATCATAAGTCACCATAACACATATTTAACATAATGAAAAATTTTTAAATATTGTGAAAATTACCAAAATGTGATTTAGACTTGATTAATACAGGGTTGCCATAAATCGTCAATCTGTTAAAAAAAACTGCAATATCTCCAAAGTAAAGTGCAATAAAATAAGGCATGCCTGTATGAAGTTCTTTCTTAATAGAATTAGAATGGCAGCTTGCCATTAGCTGGCCACATATCAAACACAACTCTGGTGGACTTTAAAAAATAAAAAAAGGATATGCTTCCTAGAAGGCATAAATGGAGGCAGCTCCAAGGTTTTGACCCCTGGCAACAGAAATGAAAGCCAGATACAGAAGAAAAGAATTTGCCTTGGCATTCAGTAATTGAGCTATAGAGATGAGCAAGTCTACGGAGGTCAATGGAGTGATAGTCTGGCCCATGAGAGCAACATGAGGACACCAATGGGAAGAGAAAGGACACTGGACCCCTAAAGCATGAGAGAGCCAAGCTGCTTTGGCCAAGCATTCCCTATGTGTATCCCTTACTATCTGTGTATTTTTGATATATGCCCACTCTACCCTCTGACACTGTGCATAGTTACAGTAAATATACCCCAGTTTTATATAAATATTCTTATGATTCCAATTAAGTAAATGTCTTTCCTTTGAGCGAATGCTATTTATTGGCCCACTATTAAAATTGAGTGTGCCAGGGGCAGCTGGGTGGCTCAGTGGATTGAGAGTCAGGTCTAGAGGCAGAAGGTCCTAGGTTCAGATCTGACACTTCACATGAACCTGCACAAGTTACTTAACCCTCATTGCCTAACTCCTACCACGTTGGACCCAATATACAGTATTGATTCTAAGAGAGAAGGTAAGCATTTTGTTTGGTTTTTAAGCGCACCAGTAGGGGCTTGTGAGCTATAGTTTAGGAACCATCGAATATTTCAAATATTGTCTCTCAGAGAAAGAAACTGTAACCTAGCACTATAGTAGGCTTTAGGAATATAAATACAAAGAATAAAATAATCCTTACTTGCAAGATGTTTACATTTTAATCAGGGGAACACCAAGTGCATGTTAAAAAATACAACATAAACATAAAGTTAATAGCTATAAATCGATTCCAAATAGTTGAATATAAGGTAATTTGGGAGAGAGTAGCCATTAGTGATTGGAAGGATCAGGAACAACTTCATGCAAAAGGGCTATTTGAGGTGGAAAGAATGAAATTGTACTTAGAAAGCATAGCAAAGATATGGAGACATGGGGTATTTAGTCTTATGTGTGAGGAATAGGGAGAAGTTCATTTGAGCTGAATCATGGCCATTAGGGGAGTGAGATTGGAAAGATAGGTTGGAATCAGTCTGTGAGGGGCTTTAAAAGATACACAGAAGAGTTTGTATTTTATCCTAGAGTTAATCATATAGTCAGTATGCATTTAAGGAAATTTCTTTGGCAGCATTGTGTGAGATGGACTGGAATTGGGGAAGACTTGAGCAGGGAGATCAACCAGAGGGTATTGCAATAATCCAGACAAGAGCCTGAACTGAAGTGATTTAGCTGTGTGAGGAGAGAGAAGGGCTCAGATATGAGCAATATTGTGAAGGTAGAAAGAGTCAAATTGAGTAGCTTATTGGATATGTGGGGTGAGGGCAAATGAAGAGTCCAAGATAATAGCAAGATTATAAACCTGAGAAATAGGGAGAATGGTGGTGCTTTCTCCAGAAATAGGAAAGGGGAAAGTTTAGAAGGAAAAGATAATGGTTTGATTTTTGATAAGTTTAGTTTAAGATGCTTCCCACATATACGTTTTTAATTGTATAACAGGCAATTGGTATTGCAGGACTGATATTCAGGGAAATTGGGCTGTATATATGGATCTGGGATATATGTATATATACACATATATATGCTTAGAGATGATAATTACATCTATGGTAGTTGATGAGACTATCCAGAGATTATATAGAAGAAGGTAAAAAGAGGGCCTGGGACAAAACCTTGGGAATACCCATAATTAGAAGGTATGATATGAATAATAATAATAAAGGAAAATGCAGTAAGAAACAAACCAGGAGAAAGAAATATCTCAAATACTCAGAGTGAAGAGACAGTATCCTGGAGAAGATGCTCAACAGTATCAAATACACTTTCAGGCCAAGAATTTAGACTGAGAAGAGACCATAATAAAACGATGTATTTAAATATTTTGAGCTGTAAGGTTGGCAGTGCATTGCAATGGGCTGAGGAGTAAGAGGAGATGAGTCTACATAGAGGCAACTTTTTCAAGGAATTTGGATGAGAAAAGGAAGAGAAATAGCTGGAGGGGAAGGCTGTCTAATGAAAGTTTGTTTTTTTTTAAATAGGGAAAACTGGGACATGTTTGAAGGAAGCAGGAAGGAATCAGGTGGTCAGGAGATGTTGAAGAAGCGGTACAAAATATAACAATCTGCTGGAAAAGACAAGAGTGAACAAAGAGAAGAGTTATCTCTTCTTCAGAGCCTATAGGAAAAAAAAAAGAAAGTAGGAGATAAGGCCAAGGGACTTTAGGGTCATCTAATTTAATCTCCTAATTTTACAGATTAGAAAAATAAGGCAAAGTTTGGTTAACTAATTTGTCTAAGGCCATCCAAATTGTGTTGGAGGAAGAATTTTAACCCAAGTCCTCTGACTCCAGAGCCAGTGCTCATTCCTTTGTATCATACTACCTCCACTGTCTTCCTTCTATGTAATGGACCCTGTTGACATCTCTGTTTATTGCAATCCATTTCTCTCTTCAGAGGAATGACTGGTGCCACCTCTTTCAGAAAACCTTCTCTGATCTTCCCAATCAGAAGTTCCCATCTTCAAACATTCTTGTAGATTTTGTCTAGGACTCTCCTTTATTCCTGTGATTGCATTCTACCTTATGCCATACATAACACCCTATTCCCCTCTTAGTCTGTATTTTTGGTCTTTTATATTTTCCCTTAGGCTTATTCTCCTCTAAGATTAATTGTGAACTCTTTGATATCAAGGAACAGTAACTTTTCCCATCTTTGTATCTGAGGCCTAACCTAGTGCCTGCTACATAGAATTCACTTAATCAATGAAATCAATAAACATTTATTAAATGGCTACTATGTGCTACTGTGATAAATACTCATTTTAAATAGCTACTGTGATAAATGCTAAATTAACTTATATAGGACCTTAAGATTTCCAAAGTGCTTCACAAATATTGTCTCATTTGATCCTCACACCAAGGAAACTGAGGCAGACAAATTAAGTAACTTGCTCAGGGTTATACTGCCATAAATGTAGGAGGCTAGATTTGAACTCAATACCCACACTTTCCCCTCCTGGAGAACCATCCCAGATAACAAGTAGTATTTTTTAAAGTAAAAAACAAAGAAGGGAAAATAACTATAACTGATCAATTGATCAAAAAGATTTGAAAATATGTGCAGTATTCAACTCTTGTTGACTCCTCTGCAAAAGGATGTCTTTTCATGTCTCTTCTTTCCGTCAGCCCTTGTTTTTTATAATTTTGCAAAATTCACTTTTGATTTTATTTACATGTATGTGTAGTTCTTTGTTTACAATTGCCATTGTATAAATTATTTTCTTGACTCTGCTTACTTTGCTCTATATCAGTTCATATATATTTTTAAAAATTCTTACCTTATTTCAGAATCTATCCCAAGTATAGGCAGAAGAACGGTAAAGGGTAGTCAATTAGAATTCATTGACTTGCCTAGGGTCATGGTGTTAGGTAGTGTTGAAAGGCAGATTTGAACCCAGGTCATCTCAACTCTAGACCTGGCTTTCTATCTGCTGAGACACCGAAGCTGTCCATTCATATAAATCTTTGTATGCTTCTTCGTATGCACCATGTTCATACTTTCTTACATAGTAAATATTCAATTACATTTCTGTACTACATTAGCCATTTCCCCACTCTATAGGCATCTACTTTGTTTCCAGTTCTTTGCAATCACAAAAAGTGTGCTGCTATAAAAATTCTGATGTCTACAAACCCTTCTTTTCAAATGGAATCTTTGGATCAAAGGTTATGAACATTCTAGCATAATTCCAAATTGTTTTCCAAAATGGTTGTACTAATTCACAACTCCACCAACAATGTATCAGCGTATTTCTCTTCCCACAACCCATCCAAAATTGACTATTTCCAAAAGCATCTTTGTGTTATCTTTGGCAATTTGCAGAGCATAATGGGAAACCTCTGAGTTGTTTAATGAAAACAATTCGTGATTTGGGGGCATTTCATATACCTGTGAAGGGTCTGTAATTCTTTTGAGAACTGCCATCCTCAGACCAACTTAAACATTGTAGTTTTTGGTGGATTTTAATC
This sequence comes from Monodelphis domestica, assembly GCF_027887165.1. Taxonomy (NCBI): domain Eukaryota; kingdom Metazoa; phylum Chordata; class Mammalia; order Didelphimorphia; family Didelphidae; genus Monodelphis; species Monodelphis domestica. The sequence continues at coordinate 275,234,942 of NC_077228.1, forward strand.
TCACTGCTAGAAATGCTACTGCCCACATCCACACAGTTGTCACTCCCTCCAAAGGCCCCTACCTAAGAGGGAGGTGAGAGAGAAGGGGGGTCGCTCGCGCACGCGCACTTCTACTCAGATACTGCCAGGGCGGAGCGTTAACGCAAGAAGCCATTTTGCGTTTCGGTGACTGTGCGGGCGGTTGGCAACCGGAGGAGGGAGAGTTCGGAAGAGGGGAGGGCAGGTGGGGAATGGTGGCTGAGCCCCGGTCGCGCGACCGGAAGCCGAGCGGAAGCCGGAAATTGCTGGGGGGGCGGGCCTCCCAGCCTAGAGACCAGGGCGATCTCTCCGGGTTCCCGCAGTCCCCCGAGGCAGGAGGCAGCCCCGGGGGCGCGGGGTGAAACAGGGCTCTGTATGTAAGTGAGGCCGCCGGGGGCGTGGCCTGCGCCACACCGCTGGGGGTGGGGGTGGGGGAGGAAGAGGGCAATAACGAGGGAGGGAGAGGGGAAGAAAGATGTGGGGGTGGGTAGGAAAAAACCGCTATTCCCACCCCCATCGCCCCGTGCTGCCCCTCCCCCTCTCTGCGGACTCGTTATGACCCGGCCCAGCTCTCCCCTCCCCCTCTCCTTCCTCATCCAACCGCTGCCCCTCTCCCTCCTCCCCGGTCAGCCTCGTCTCCCCTCCCCCATCTTCTAACAGCTTCGTTTCCCTCCCCCCTGTCCCCTTCGACGACCTCCCTTTCCCTCCACACCTAGCTGTCTTCCCCCTCCATCCAAGACCGCTCCTCCCTTTCCCTTTGACAGCCTTCCCCTTTCCCGTGCCCTTCCCCCCCTTTCCTCTTCCCCGCTGTCATTTGTTTCATCCATATTCTTCCACTATCCCTTTTTTCCCCTCCGCCGTAGAGAGCAAAAGCGTAGGCTCAATTCTGTACTTGGGTTCCCTTTGGAGACTTCAGAGCAAGGACAAAGGAGATCCATGGGTGATTGTGATCAAGTGTACATTTTACTGTATTCTGAGGATGATCTGGTTTTTCTTTTTTTAAGAGCAATTCTTTAAATTCATTTCTCCATGATTGTTATTAAAAATGGCATTCTGGCCAATATCTTGTTGATATGGACATGTCTATGTTACCCTCTGTCTATTTCAGCAGGGAATAGAATACTCTTTATTTACAGTATAAGATTTAAAAGTTCCTAATATCTTTTTAGACTGTGGCAATAACTGCCATGTTTTGGAATTTAAGAAGTAGTGAATATTGTCAAATTTGTTTTGTTACTGCCAGGAAGTGGAAAAGGAGAATGGGTTATTTTTCAAAATGTTTGTTTCAATGTGAAATGCGATTGTAGTATTCATAGATATATGTATATTTTGTAATACATCTTTAGTGTGTAGTCACCTCTTATAGACTCAAAGCCAATCAATCATTCAGTGAGTAAACATTTGTTAAGGGCCTTTTATGTGCCAGGCACTGTGCTAAGTGCTGGGGATACAAGAAAAGAAAAAGGACAATCCCTGCTTTGAAGGAGCATTCATATAGGGAAGACAACCTGTAAATGCAAAAATACTATATACAAGATAAATTGGCAATAATCAACAGGATTAATAATACTTAACAGAAGAAATCAACTAGAATTAAGGGTTTAGAGCAAGCTTCCAGTAAAAGAAAGAATTTAGTTGGTACTTAAAGGAAGCCAAGGGAGTTGGAGATGAGGAAGGAAAGCATTCTGAGCATGGGGGAGCCAGTGAAAATGTCTGCAGTCAGGAGATGGAGTGTCTTTGGGTAACAGCAGGGAGGCCTCTTGTCACTGGATCCCAGTGTGGGAGGGTGGGGCATAGCAGTGAAGAGGGTGATGTAAAACATGCAAAGACTGGAACGGTTGTGGGGGAAGTACAGGTTATGAAGGCCTTTGAACATCAAATAGATTTTTATATTTGATCTGGAGGTGATAGCGAGACACTGAGCAGAGAGGTGATATGATCAGACCTGCGCATTAGGAAGATTGCTTTGACAGCAGTGTGACACCAGGTTGGTCCTGTGGGTGGCAGTGTCAGAGGAGAGGGGCCTATGTGAAAGATGTCGTGAAGGTAAAATCAGCAGGGCTTGAAAGGATTCATGATGAAAAATGCCAACTACCTTCAGAGAAAGAACTGATAGTCTGAATGCAGACTGAAGCATATTATATTTTGCTTTTGTCAATTTTTTTTGTTTTAATTTTCTTCTACAAAAGGACTAATATGAATGATTTTGCATGTAAATTGGTATTGGATTGCTTGCTGTCTGGGGAGGGCTTGGGAAGGGAAGGAGAGAGGTGGGGAGGGGAGGAGGGAGGGAGAGAATTTGGAACTCAAAACTTTTTTAAAAAGAATGTTAAATTTTTTTTATATGTAATTGAGGAAAAAAAATACATTTTAAAAATCAACAGGCCTTAGCCACAGATTGGATATGAGGAATGAGAAAGGAGTCAAGAATGTTATCTTGGTTGGGAACCTGAGTGACTAGAAGGATAGTGGTGCCCTTAACTGTAGAGGGGAAGGATTGAAGGTAAGGGGGTGGGGGTGGGGGCAATTTCCTAGGGAAAGATAATGAGTTTAGTTTTGGACATTTTGAATTCAGTTTAAGCTATCTAGTTCAAGATGTCTAGGAGACATTTGGAGACATAAGACTGGAGCTCAGCTGAGAAGCTAGGTCTGGTCAAGTAGATATGAAAATTATCGCATAGATATGATAATTTGATGATGAGATCACCAAGTGAAATAATACAGAGGAAGAGAAGGAGGTCCAAGAAAGAACCTTGGGGAACGCCCACAGTTAAGCAGATGAAATATAAATGAAGCTATCCAGTAAAGTAGACTGAGGAGAAGCAGTCATAGTTAGTATTCCCAGGTTAAAATGGCAACAATGTATTCTAGGTAATGCCTGTCTAAACAGAGAATCACTTAGAATTAATTTGTGTGTAACTGGAAACTGGTCCAGGCATCATTCTGCGGAATAAGGCCGGCGTGTACCCAATATATTAATTTGAATTTTCACAACCAATCTCCCTTCCTAAATCTGCAGAATTCAGGGATCCCTGGCTGCCATTTTAAGACTAGGAGGCATAGTGTCTTACAACCCAGTGGATTCTTAGAATAGCCTTTCTCTGAGAATAAACAGCTTTGATATTTCATTATCCTTTCAGGACACATGATTACTTAAATTAAAATACCTTATTAGACTGGAAAAAGAATTAGTACAGATATAATACCAGCTGTCAGCTTGATTATGTCTTCTTGGGAAGAATTTCCATTATTTCTTTTAGACTTTAGTTTTTATATGCTTCGATTAGGGATAGGGATGGGAATTAGACCTTTGCTTTCATTGGTATAGGGACCTCCTGAATGAGGAAACTCCCTTTTCAGGGCTGCACCTCTCCTTTCATTTGTAGTCTTAGAGAGTTACCTAGAGCACTGAGACATTAATTTGCCTCAGCCACTGTGTGGAGCTAGTCCAGGTTTCCCAGGCCTTTAGGCCAGTTCTTTTTCTATTTCACCACATTACCTCTAATTTACTGTGATAACATAATGATTCTTCAGGTATTAATTATTAGGTAGAGGTCCCAAAGGAGGCCAGTAAACTCAAGTAATTTGGAAATAGACAAAATAAATTTAAAAACACCATAGATGTAAAGTTAGAAGGGTTAAGGTGACTTGAATATTCACAAAAAAGCTTAGTGAAATTACTGAAGTTTTAAGTGTAAGTCCTCTCCTGTCAAAATAAGACATAGATAGGGGCAGCTAGGTAGCACATTGGATAGAGCGAAGGCCTAGAGTCAGTAGGTCCTGGGTTCAAATTTGTCCTCAGACACTTTCTAGCTGTGTGACCCTGGACAACCCTAATTTACTCTGATTACCTTTAAAAAGCATTTTTAATTATACTGCATATATCAGAAGTTAAAGGTAACTATGAACATATATCATAAAATTTAGAACAGCAATAGCACTTAGAAGTAATCCAGACCCAGGATTCTTAACCTTTTTTGGGTCATGGGTTCCATTGACAGTTTGGTGAAACCTATCGACTTCTCAGAATAATGTTTTTAAATACATGAAATTAAAAAGAAAACTAATTGTGGTAAATACATTTGCAAAAATTTTAAGAAACAAGTTCTTGGACTTGTTGGAATCTCTTATCTACTCTAACCCCCTTGTTTTACAAATAAAGTAATTGAGGCCTAGAGGGGTTAAGTAACTTATTTGAAGTCACATCCTTAATAAATAGGAGAGCTAAGATTCTAGGTCCTCTGACTCTAATTCCAGTATCCTTTCATTGTGTTTCCTTACCTATAATTGCATTATTTTAATTTTCACTTAGTGGGAAAAGATTACTGTAAAATATTGAGTCATAATAATAATAATAAATTGATAAAATAATATTAACCTATTAGGATTATTTTCCTTTTAAGTGTTCTATCACAGCATCATGGATTTGAAGCTGTAAGGTATTTCAGAGTTCACCTATTCTATTCCCCCTTCATTTTATTGCTAAGCAAACTAAGCTCCAGAGGGTGCCTTTCTTAAGGTCATTCTTAGTAGCAGAGTCAGAATTTGAACTCGGGTCCTTTGACTCCAAATTCCAGTACTCTTGCATCACACTTGCCTCTAAATACAGTGACTTAGTGGTATTAATAGTAGTATAGTAAAGGCTTACTTCGTTAAGATTTTAGGTAATGACTTTTTTTTTCTTTTGATGAACCTATGATTCATCAGTATTCAGAGCTCCAGGAGAGGAACTTCCTGTACCAATTGGGAACTTCCACCTGTTTTGTAATTTCTAACCTTAGAGAGAGTAGCCTGAAGCCTTGAAGGTGTAATGTTTATTCATGCAGAGGATATTGAATATTCAGGAATTGGATATAGAATCAGATTTTCCTGATTCTAAAGCTGGCTTTCTATCCCTTAGCCAAGCTGCCCCAAGAAGGTCTTATGTTTATTGTATTCATAAAATAATAATAGCTCATTTCTAAGGGGCTTTAATATTAATAAAGCGCTTTCCTCAACAATTTCCTTTTAAGATAGGCAGTAAAAGTATAACCCTTATTTTAGAGGAATGTAAGGTTAAGTGACTTGTTCAGTTGTTACCCCTCCCAGACTAGTGATGAAATTTTTCCTGATGTCTTATTTGAGGTTCCTCTTCTGTACCATAATGCTTCTTCAGCTCCCACAAAGATTGAAATGGACTTTAGGAGTTAATACAACAGTTTACCAAGTTAAGAATTTTTTTTTAAGCTTACCTTCTATCTCAAAATTAATACTGTATATTGGTTCTAAGATAGAAGGCCAGTAAGGGCTAGGCAATGGGGATTAAGTGACTTGCCCAGGATCACACAACTAGAAAGTGTCCAAGGCCAGGTTTGAACCCAGGATCAAGAATCTTTATTCTTCCAAAGAAAATAGTATTCAGGTTCTATGAAGTAGAGTCTTCTTGAACAACAGTAAGGAACTCACTTTTCTTTTTTAACACTTAGAAGTAATGGTAAATATACTAAGTATCAATGTATACTAAGTATGATACTAAGTATCCAAGCAGTACTAAGGCAGAACAACACTAAGGGCTAGGTAATCAGAGTTAAGTGACTTGCCCAGAGACACAGAGCTAGGAAATGTCTGCGGTTAAATTTGAACCCAGATCCTCCTGACTCCAGGCCTGGCTTTTTATCCACTGAGCCACCTAGTTGCCCCCAGAACTCACTGTCTTAAAGATCACTGTGATTCCATTTCTAGTCATTGTAATAATCTTTATATTGATCTGAAATCTCTCTTCCTTTAACTTCTGTCCCACCTTCAGGACATAGAGTAAGTCTCAATTCCTTTTTTCACATGTTAATCTTTCAGATTAAAAAACAATGATCTTATTTGCTTTTCTTCTCATATGATGGAATTTTTAAGTCCCTTCAGTATCTTGATTGCCCTCTTTTGAAAATAACTCAACTTGTCCTTGTTACATAATCTAGTGCTCAGAACTAAACATAGTAATTTGTTGTATGACTATCACAAAATACAGGACAGTCATCTTTCTTGTTCTGCATACTGTTCACTGGAGGATATTATCTTGTATTGTTAAGGCAGTCCAAAATTCAATTCAGTTCAGACCCCCCCACCATGTCATTGATAAAACTGGTGATCAAAACAGGCCTGAATCAGATATTTGAAATCACTTCCAGGCTAACTCAAATTCATTGCAATAAAATATCTGTCATTCACTGAGTTCTAAAACTGCCTCCTATTCTCTCTGAACTATACTCTAGCTTCCATTTCTCCATCTTGTCCACAAGATTATCATAAGAAACTTAATGAAATATTTTGTGAAGAGATAAGCTATCTACAGCATTCCCTTGCTCTAGTAGCCTTCTAAAGGAATAGAGACTAAACTTCTGATTTAATTAGGGAATTTATGGTTGAGGAAATTCATCCAACCATTGTAGGTCAGAATATTTTCTTCAATTTAGAGTATTTGAGATTTGCCTAGAGCCTTGAGTGATTAAGTTGCCTTGCCTGAGGTCACATAGTTGGTAAGTATCAATAGTGGGTACTGGAACCTAGGTCCTCATAGCTTTGATTAGTAACTTTGCCAAAAAAGGAAACAAGGTTAGTTTCCCATAACTTGTTCTCAATGAACACATTTTGACCCCTTGTGATTCCCCCTTTTAAATGTTTGTAAACCATCCAATTAATTATCTAGACTAGAAATTTGCCTGGGAGCAAATAAGCTTATTGGCCTAGACAGAATTTGTTGAAGTCTTGCCCTTTTTGAAAACTGGAACAATATTGTCTATTCTTCTTAAATCCCTCCTGTACTTCATAATTCTATAAAGGCTATAAATCACATTTCAGAATGTCATTTGTTATATCCAGAGGTAAAAAAAAAATTTTTTTTTTGCAGCAAAACAATTTCTTTTTTTCCCTATGAAAATTTGGAGAAAATGAGTTTAATTTTGTTTGAATAAGTATTCCATTAAAGGAAGAATATCCTTTTGTCTGTTTCTGCAGCTCTACAAAATCTTTATGATCTTACACATGCTTCAAGGATGTCCTTGAAGGTTTGAGAAAGCGTATAAACAGCATTCAACAACACCTCTTTTCAAGATCTCATTGTACTTACTGTTGATTGACAGTAAAGCATCATTTGACTCTCCAGCAAGATGTCCCTCTGCTTATAGATCAATATCATATAAGATTGTTTTCCCTTTGATTTAGAGGATGGACAGTAGAGAGTTCCTCCTAGATCCTTCACTATTTGAGGATGGCACTCAGGGAATTCTCATCATTTCCCTCCAAGCTTCTTTCTTGGACTTCCCCATCACCAGAAACTCATCATTCTGTAAGATGAAATCAACTCAAGAAACTGGCCTCTTTTGATCATGTCCCATCCAGTTGCATGACTTCATCATGCCCTTGTGCTGGATGACCTTCCCTTCTCCTTGCTTAAGCTTCTTTTTTATGTGTCATCTCCTTTATTAGATTGTGAGTTCCTTGAGGGCAAGGGACTGTTTTATGCCTTTCTTTGTATCTGCAGCATTTATGAGAACATAATAGGCACAACCAATATTTATAGACTCTGACTCTCTTGTGGTCCTGAATATAAAGTGAAACATAAAACAATTTAAATATTTGGTGATTCTCCTAGAACCTCTCATTTGCAGAGTATGTTGTGCCTATTGTATCAAAGCTGGAGCATGTAGCAGAGCCTATTGAGTGAGTTCCATAATAACTCAAAAATAGTTTGGCCTAAATATCCACATGGGAAAAACCAAGTGAATGAACAATTCCTATTGTTCAGATTAATATACAGTTGGATGAACATCCCTTTTAACTGGTCCTTCAGTACGTTTATACTTGGCAGACTCTGTGGCTGAACAACAAACAGTGCCTTAGATTGAACAGTAAGAGGAGAGAAGGTTGGATTGCTTTGGGAAAATTGTGTTGCTTTTAATAACTTCAAGTTTCTTCCCTGATACAAAGACCTAGCTGTTTATTATCAGTCTTGTGAAGCTTTGTGACTGGGGCCATGAAAAAACACATGCCCCAAAGAATTAAAGTTGTAGGTCACCCGTTGGGTAGTGTCATAACTATGCTGGGTGGGTTTAAGTTGCAATGCATTTCCATTGAAAAATTTGTATAGGAGTTAATAAGAAAAGGAAGTGAGCCAGTCACATAATGAGAGATATAAAGAGCCAAGACAAAGTGATTACTAACATGTTGGATAGGACCCCCATAGTAGATTTACAGGACCTAGATAAATGCTTGATAAACCAATGAATGGCCTTTTTTAAAATCATTTTTTATCTGAATCCTCTGACACTATAATAGCTTTTTATTGATCTTTTGTATTACATCACCTAAATTTCTTTATCTCTCCCCCACTCTGTCCTCATTCAAGAGCCATCTATTAGGGGCAGCTAGATGGCTCAGATGTGGAGCTGGGAGGTCCTGGGTTCAAGTATGACCTCAGTTTCTTCCTAGCTATGTGACTGTGGATAAATCACCTAATCCCAATTGCCTAGCCTTTACCACTCTTAAAAAAAAATATATATATAAAGACCCTTACTTTCCATCTTAGAGTCAATACTGTGTATTGGTTCCAAGGCAGAAGAGTGAAAAGGGCTAGACAATGGTGGTAAGTGACTTGCCCAGGGTCACACAGCCAGGAAGTGTCTGAGGTCACATTTGAATCCAGGAAGTGTCTGAGGTCACATTTGAATCCAGGACTTCCCATCTCCAGGTCTGGCTCTCTATCCACTGTGTCACCTAGATGCTGCCGTTTACCACTCTTAGAATCTTAGAATTGATTGGTTCTAAGACAGAAGGTAAGGGTTTAAAAAAATAAAAAGTCATCCCTTATAACAATTTTTTAAAATAAAAATTCAGCAAAGCCAATCAATACATTAAAAAAAACCTGATATATGTAATATTCTCCACTGCTAAATGACATCTCCCTTGGGATTGGAGAAAGATATCTTCTCATATCTCTCTGCTTGTTTTTAAAAAATTTCATGGTATTCATTTACATTTACTTTGCAGCCATTTTTGTCTTTCCATACATCTCTATATCACAGTATTTCTTATAGCCCAGTAACATTTCATTACATTCACATACCATGGTTTGAGGTCCATTGACTGGGAAATAGTTTCTGATTTTGTTTCCTGTTCTTCATTACCACAGAAAGTGCCATTATAAATATTTTATTGCTTGTGGAGCTTTTCTTTTTATCAGTGATATCCTTAGGGCATTTGCTAGCACTGGAATCTGGGTTGTATGGTCTGGACATTTTAGCCATTTACACAATCCGAATTTGCTTTCCAGAATGGAGAGTTGGCCTATTTTTCGGTTTCCTAATATGTAACATTCTCTCTAATCCTCTGCCTCCTGTGCTATGAAACTAAGTTCCAGGGATGAAGAGACATTACAGACAGGTTACTCCCTACTCCTGACTCCCACATCCTCAGAATGTGCTCTCTTCTCACCTCTGCCTCTTAGAATCCCTGACCTCCTTTAACTTGGTTGATGTGCTAAACTGTTCCCAACTCCCCTACTTGTTAGTTTACTCTCTCCTAAGAACATTCCAAAAGTCTTAAAGCTGTGCAATCTTAAAACTGCATTAAGATTTTTGGGAAAATCTGCATATATTTATCTGTGTACATATTGGATCCCTCCAGTAGAGTATAAGCTTTTCAGGGGTAGTGTTTTGTCCTTATATAGCTCCATTGCCTATCCTAGCCTAGTACCTTAAATGTAGTAAGGACATAATAAATGCTTGTTGGATTGAATTGGAAAACATTCATAGATGTCTTCACCTTCTGCTGGACCAGTATTTATGGACTTGGTCGTTTTATTTCAAGACCTAACATTTTCTATGTTCAAATTGGTTTGGGAAATACACATAGAATATTCAGTCAGAAAGAGAACTAGAGGTCATTTGGACCAGCTGTTTCATTTTTACAGATGAGGAAATGAGAGGCCTGAATGTTAAGTGGTTTGCTATTTTTGCCATTGGGATATAATCTTTTTTTTTTTATTTAAAAAATTATTTTAGAATTTTTAAACAATTTCCATGCAGCTTAAAAAAAAATCCTTACCTTCCATCTTAGAATCAATACTAAATAGTGGTGCAAAGGCAGATGAATAGTAAAGGCTAGGCAATTGGGTTAAGTGACTTGCCCAGGATAGTGCACAGCTAGAAAGTGTCAGAGGTCAAATTTGAACCCAGGATCTTTGTTCTCTAGGTCTGGCTGAGCCACTTAGCTGCCCTCAGTTTCTTAATTTTCTCTTAACTCTCCACTTTATATTGGATTTCATTGTTTTGAATTAGTAAAAATAATTCTCACAGAATGGCGATCTATTACCAAAAAAACCTTGTCTTTGCTTTTTAAATTTCTGTGTTAATATGAAATGGAAGTCTTTAGTCATAAAGTCAAGAAGTGGAAAGTAGTAAATTGTTACTTTTATTCACTTTATTTAAAAAATAATTTCTTGATACAGTTTGCTCTGACACAGGATCCTTCCCTACACAGCATTCCTTCCTCCTCCACACACAGAATTAATTAAAACTGTTTATTGCTGGGTTTGCAACAATCACTTTCTACTTTACTACTTTGTTACTTGCTAACAGAAAATAGAGGTCTGCTTTGAACTAAGTAATGAGGTACCAACCTCATCCATCCTGTCTGACTTGAGTTTTCTTTGCTTTAGTTTTGTCTTTGTTGACGTTATTATGCATATTGTTCTTTGGCCTCACTCTAGACCAGTGGTTCTCAACCTTTCTAATGCCGTGACCCCGCAATACAGTTCCTCATGTTGCAGTGACCCCAAATCAAAAAATTATTGTGGCTACTTCAAAACTGTAATTTTGCTACAGTTATGATTTGGAATGTAAATACCTGATATGCATTATGTATTCTCATTGCTACAAATTGAGAGGTTGAGAACCGCTGCTTTAGATCCTTGTATGTTTCTCCTAATTCTCTGTGTTCATTGTATTTTACAGCACAATCTATGCCACTCCACCATCATATACTCTTATTTATTCAGTTGTTCCTCAGTCATTTGGCATATATTTTGTTTCTTGATTTTTATTTGTATAAATAATGTGTACCTTGGTGTCTTTTCTTGGACCTTTTCCAGGACTCTGCACCAGGTGCTAATGGGAAGGGAGGGAGGGGTCATTTCCTCTCTTTTGTGTCTAACCACCTGCTGGCCTGGGGGGTTGAGGGGGAAAGGCAGGCCCCAGATGAGACCGAGGGAAGTGGGGTCACTGGATGAGCCAGAGTGGGTAGGGACTGAAATATGATTAACAACACCTATGTCAGGCAGTTCTGAGAGCTGCCTTTCCTCTTAAACCCTCCTCCCTTTACCTCTATGCTCCTGTTGCCCCTGCTGCCCTCCCCCCCTAACTAAAATGAAACTATTTTTGCTACAGGAGAAAAACATTCTCTGTTTCTGTGTTCTATTGCTAGTCATTCCAGAACTGGAGTTTTTCTTGGTTCTCAATCCAAGGCAGTTTCTAAGGATAATATTCAAGTTTATGCTGAAACCAGAAATAATTTTAACTATGTACGTATATAAAGGGAAACACTACTCCATGTCTCTTGTGGGCTGGAGAAATGTCTATGGCTAGATATGCAATTTTGACTCTCTTTCTTCTGGATGTATCATTTGTTATTAAAAGCTGTTGTCAATTGAGGTTTTATTTTTATATGATATTTATACTTTAAATTTCTTTGCTCCCAAATAGTTTTAAATCTGTAAACAGCTTCTTATATGGATATGGGAAGCTTCTATTAAAAGTATTCTCCTATAATGTGAATAATCAGTCTATGGCTTATTAGTGTCACAATTTTAGATTATGTGGCTATATTTTTAGGTTTCATTTTAAATTGAAGAATACCATCCATTTCTGAAACTGGACCTGAAGATTAGAGGTATGGTTTGGCTATGGGACCTGTTCTTTACCTTTTTGTCCTAGGTGACCTTAAAATAATCAATTCCTGTAGTTTCTTTTTTCTTTTTTTACCCCTGACCAATTGATACTGAGTATTGATTTTCAAGGCAGAAGAGTGGTAAGACCTAAGCAATTGGGATTAAGTGACTTGTCCAGGGTCACACAACTAGAGAGTGTAGATTTGAACTCAGGACCTCTTGTTTCCAGGCCTATCTCACTATCCACTGAGCCACCTACCTGCCCCAAATTCCTATGGTTTCAAGGAGCTTGAGAGTGGGGATTGTCTTGTCAGTGTATCCCCCTTCTCTTTTGCTCACCTTTCTACTATGGCAAAATTCCCATAACTTCTAAGTTGCTTGTCACTTAACTTATCACTCTCAAAAGTCAATATGCTATCTGTGAACTTTAAAATTTCATAACACACATGGAAAAGATGCTCTAAGGAAAGGCTAATAACTGTTTCAGCTGTTATGTCTTTTATTTGCTGTTACCAAACTGGAAATATTTTCTACCCTAGAGGTGCTAACAGCTTGCTAATAAAAGTTTATTCATGTGAATTTACTATTTTAAGTTAGTACAAAGTATTTTTGGATGAAAATTATGTAGACATAAGGCATTACTTGAATAGTTTATGAAATAGTATCTTTTAGGAGCCTCATCCCAATATATTCTGGCATAAAAACTATATAATGAAGAGAAAGTAACCCTCCCCCTTTCTTTTCCCTTAAAAATAAAGGTTATTTCATTTCAATAAGTATAAGTATTCAGATAGAAAAACAAAAAAAGGTATTAGAAATGATGTAAACCCAAATGCCTGTTATTGATCTGTAAGGTTGTCACTATATTTTTTTTGTTTCTGCTTTCTTCATTTCATGTAGTTTTTGCCATATGACTGGATTATTTTCATGAGGTAATAGTTTTCATTACATTAACATATTTTCAGCCATCTCCTGTGCTATAGACATTTTCCAAGTATTAAAAAACATGTAGTTTGTATAATTTTGCATTCTGGATTATGGTTAATATGAAAACCTTTAAGTTGAAGAAGGGAAAATTCATTGCATTAGATGATGGTATTTCAATATAAAAATGCTGTCATACTAATTGTACTTTAACACTCCAGATTTTTTTTGCCGCTTATTCTGCTGTGAAATGATAATTTAAAATTGCTAATGTGCAAAGGCAAGTGAAATCAGTTTATTAGAAATGTCAGATCTGTGATCTTTAAGCATTTTTTGGGAAGGTATTCTGAACATAAACGCCAGATTAAATGAGCTTTTTCACATACATTATAAAGTAGGAGTGAAATGAAACTGAAAATCTCTTAAATAGATCTTGCTTTTCTTAATTATGGTAAATATAATAAGTTCAGCAGGTAGCTTTCAGAGCTTCCCTACTTGTCTGATACCGTGTGTTCTTATTTTTTTGGAGGGGTGGGATGGGTGGGGGACGGGACAGGGGACCCTACCCCTAAGCAGCCCCTCCCTTTTCTCCTTTAACTAGAATGACAAAGTGCCCTCTTCTGGTTAGAAATCATGTTTGCAGAAAAGCATGAGGGAAGTAACCAAGAGTGTATGTTTAATAGCTTTCTTTCTGTCCATGTTTGTCTAAACACAGCGTTTTAGTCACTCTTCCCTTTAATATTAATACATTTTTTTTTATTACAGGGAGATACACATGATAGTTAGAAAGTAATACAGTATACCTATATGAACTGTCCTATGACAATTCTTTTTCATGTAGGATTTATTATTTTGTAGAACTATTCTGACTTCTTTAAATCTAATGGATCCCTCAGTTTAGAGCTCATAATCTTACCAGTTGATCCCATATTAATTAGTTTACTTTTTTTTTTTAACTCTTACCATCTGCTTTAGAATTGATACTGAGTATCAGTTCCAAGGCAGAAGAGCAATAAAGGCTAGGCAGTGGGGGAAATTAAAGCCCAGGATCACATAGCTAGGAAGTGTCTGAGGTCAGATTTGAACCCAGAACTTCTGTCTCCAGTCCTGGCTTTCTATCAGTTGAGCCACCTAGTTGTCCTTGTTTGCTTTTTTCCTCCTTAATTTTAAAATTATTTATTAGCTAACCTTTCATTGGCAGTTGACTTTTGAATGGAGTAAATTCGTAGGTTAATGGAGTTGGAAGAAAACATGGAAGTCATCTAGGCTTAACCATTTTTTTTAAACCAAGACTAAGAAACAGATTAAATGACTTCTCTAAAATCACATGAAAGTGACAGAACTGGACTAGTTCTCCCTGATCAGTCCATTGCTTTTTGAACTCTTTTCCAAAAGCAATTACTTTTTAGTATTCTACTTAAGAGAAGACATGTTATTTTATTTATTCTTTTTGGTGTGTTCTGTAGGAAAGAACTCATAACTTGGGCTCTTCCTGTTTTGCTAATCTTCTTACCTATTTCTTTTTTCTGCATAATTTATAGTCCATTGGTACTGGTCCCCTTGCTTTTGTGCATTGCATGAGACATTCCTCTCTATTCTGAGTGTTTTCACTGGCAATGCCCCATACCTGGGAATTCTCTTATTCCTTTGTTTCCTGGCTTCTGGTTTCCTTTAAGTCCCAGCTAAAATCTTGCCCTCTTCCTGCCCTTATTTCCCATGACCCCTTAATGTTAATGCCCTCTCTCTGTTGATTATCTCTAGTTTATCCTATATGTATGTTGTTTGTATATAATTGTTTGCATGTTAGCTACCTCATTGGACTAACTCCTTGAGAGCAGGGACTGTTATTTGCTTCTCTTTGTATCCCTAGTGTTTAGCACAGTGCCTGGCATACAGTAGGCTAAATGCTTATGAACTGCCTGGTTCAACTATAATGGGAAAAAAGTCATCAGGCAAGAAAAGTGACTAAGTTGTTCATATCCTTTGACCCCGAAATCCCACCATTTTAAAAAAATGCCTGTTGTGGAATGAATGACCAAACATGGTATATAATCATAAGTGTAGCAAAATATTACTGAGCTGATACGATGCCTGAAAATTCATAGAAACAGGAGATGGTTTGTATGAAGTGATCCAGAGTGAAAGTAGAACTGAAATAAATGTAATAATCACCATAGTGTAAAAATAACAACACTAAGAGGCAACAAAATTAATGTCAAATACCAAGGACAATGTTGGTAGCATATTTTCAAAGTCCAAGCACATCTTTTCTCTCAACCACCTAAGTGGAAAATGGCACGTACTTTCATTTGTCATCATGCCATTAACTGAAAATGTACAAGTATTCCTTCCATATTGGAGGGGGGAAGGGGGAGGAATGGGACGTTAGGGACATTGCACCATAAGATCTAGAAAATATGCCTAAAATTTTTTGGCCCTCCATTCCAGAGAAGAAGGCTGAATTTGTTATTTTTCTTTTATGGGGTGATTGCAGTATCTTATTGTGAAATTTGGGTTTGTTAATTGGTCATAAACTATATTTAGGTTAACATTAACATTTCTAGCTTTTGTGTTCTTTTCTCAAATTTGAATTTTAAAGTTATTTTAATTTTTAAAAAGAAATGATGTATATTTATGGTTCTAGAGGATAAAATATGTTGATAATTGTACAATACTATGAATATGTTTTGTTTCTGAGTTTCCTAGCTTTTTCCTTCTCTTCTGCAGCTTCTGTAGTACTTTAAGAAAATTTCCATTTAGTTTCTTATGCCAGTCCTTGATGCAGAAGGGATATCTGTACTTTGTAGTGAAGTGTGTCTGTCAGTTAGGAATTGTTTGTATTCATATAGTAGTATGGCATTTTAAAAAAGAGCCAAGCAAAAGATGGAGACCATTCCCCAATTGACAAATGGTCAAAGGGACATGAATAGGCAGTTTTCACACAAAGAAACCAAAACTATCAATCAGCACATGAAAAAGTGTTCTAAACCCCTCCTGATTAGAGAAATGCAAATAAAAACAACTGTGAGATTCCAGCTTATGCCCAGCAGATTGGCCAATATGGCCACAAAGGAAAGTGATATATGTTAGAGGGGATGTGGCAAAGTCAGGACACTAATGTATTTTTGGTGGAGTTGTGAATTAATCCAACCATTATGGAGGGCAATTTGGAATTTTGCCCAAAGGGCGCTAAAAGACTGTCTGCCCTTTGATCTAGCCAAAGTACTGCTGGGTTTGTACCTCAAAGAGATAATAAGGAAAAAGACATGTACAAGAATATTCATAGCTGCGCTCTTTGTGGTGGCAAAAAATTGGAAAATGAGGAGGGTGTCCATCAATTGGGGAATGGCTGAACAAATTGTGGTATATGTTGGTGATGGAATACAATTGTGCTGAAAGGAATAATAAAGTAGAGGAATTCCATGTGAACTGGAAAGACCTCCAGGAATTGATGCAAAACGAAAGGAGCAGAACCAGGAGAACGTTGTACATGGAGACTGATATACTGTGGCACAGTCGAATTTCTACTAGCAGCAGTGCAATGATCCAGGACAATTCTGAGGAACTTGTGAGAAAGAATGCTATCCACATTCAGATAAAAGAACTGTGGGAGTAGAAACACAGAAGAAAAACATGATCAATCACGTGGTTCAGTGGGGGATATAATTAGGGTTTTGATGTTAAAGGATCGCTCTACTGCAAATATGGATAACATGGAAATAGGTTTTGAACAATGATACATGTATAAACCAGTGGAACTGCTTGTCAGCTCTGGGAGTAGAAAGGGAAGGGGGGGAGGATCATGAATCGTATAACCATGGAAAATATTCTGAATAAAATAAAAAAAACATGGAGAAAACTTTTTTAAAATTTGGTTTTGTGTTGTAGGGATTTTATATTGGAAGACATGGATCTTGCTGCCAATGAGCTCAGCATCTATGATAAACTTTCAGAGACCATCGATTTAGTGAGGCAGACAGGACATCAATGTGGGATGTCAGAGAAGGCAATTGAAAAGTTTATCAAACAGCTGTTAGAGAAGAATGAACCTCAGAGGGGTCCACCCCGACATCCTCTGCTCATGGTTGCATACAAGGTAAACACTTGGAAATATTGTGGGAGGAGCATGAATTTTTTTTTTTTAACCCTCACCTTCTGTCTTTGAATCAATACTAATTCTAGATCCCAAGGCGGAAGAGCCATAAGGGATAGGTAGTTGGAGTTAAGTGACTTGTGCAGAGTCACACACTTGGGAAGTGTCTGAGGTCACATTTGAACCCAGGACCTTCCCTCTCTGGGCCTGGCTCTAGATCCACTGAGCCATCTAGCTGCCCCATGAATTCTTCTCTTTAAATATTCTTCCCTAATATCATTGACTAACTTTGGATGACCTTGCAGGTCACATAGTTTTTTTGCATTTCCTTTTCCTGGACAAATTGGAGCTTATTCCTGTTAATAGGTGTTCTGAGTATTTTGTGTAAAGCTCTAGATGAAAGCTTTGTATTTTGATTAATTGGAGGTTCTTGATCATAGTGACATAAATTTGTCCAGAACTAAAATCTTAAAAGGGGAGATTCTCTAGTTAAAATAATGCCCATCTAAAAGACTTATCAGAGCTGATTTAAATGAGATGCCTTTATCTTTCCTTTCTGTTAAGTGGAAGATGACTTTAGTATCAGTTACTTTTTTCTTTTGGGCTTGAGTGGAGAGTATTTTGTGGGAGGGATCATTAGGATGTTGTGAAATGTTTATTGTGACAAAATAAAAATATATGCCAAGAATTAAATACTACCCTTCCCCAAATCAATGTGTTATCTATCATAGTGATTATACTTATAATGTAAATTTGCCTGATTAGAATTCTTTTTATTTTTAAGATTCTACATCAATAATTAAATATCGTCTGTTTTTTTCTTGTAGGTCCTGATCACCCTGGGGTTAACACTGCTCACTGCCTACTTTGTGATTCAGCCCTATAGTCCTTTACCACCTGAACCAGTGCTCTCTGGGGCTCACACCTGGCGCTCTCTGATCCATCATATCAGGCTGTTGTCCCTGCCCATTGCCAAGAAGTATATGCTTGAAAATAAGGAATTTGTTCCGCTGTCTAATTATGAACCCCAAAATGATGATGCATACCCAGGTAGAATGCTACATTTACTTAAATCACTTAGATGAATTAGAAAGAAAAAATTGGAGTTTTACTATTAATTGCAATATGTGCCCATAGAAAGGAGAGGTTTCACTGTATCATATCTTTATTTTATTTTATTTATTTATTTAAACCCTTACCTTCCATCTTAGTATCAATACTGTGTATTGGTTTTAAGGAAGAAGAGCAGTAAAGGCTAGGCAGTGGAGATTAAGTGACTTGCCCAGGATCACACAGCTAGGAAGTATCTGAGGCCAGATTTGAACCTAGGATCTTCCATCTCTAGGTCTGGCTGAGCCACCCAGCTGCCCCTCCACCCCCATATCATATCTTTATTTGTATGCTTACCACAGTCTCTATTATTGCATTAGCCACATCATCAATAATGTATGAATTGGTATTTATGGGAATTCTTTCCACTTACAGAGACAGAAAATCATCAATAATTTAGTAGACAGAAATAATAATAGTAACTAGCATTTATAGCACCTTAAAGTTTGTAAAACTTTTTTTATATATTAAATAACTTGATCCTCCCAAGCACCAGAAAAGATAAGTGCTATTTATTCTCATTTTCAGATGAGGAAACTGACAAAAGGATTTTATTCCTGATTCCAAGTCCAATGCTCTGTCCACTGTGCCACTCAGCTACTCAACTTGTCTTAAAAAGTTTATAGGGGCAGCTAGATGGGTCAAATCTGGCCTCAGATACTTCCTAGCTGTGTGACCCTGGATAAATCACTTTACCCCAATTACCTAGTTCTTACCACTCTTCTGCCTTGGAACTGATACTTTTGATCCAAAAACAGAAGATAGGAGGGTTTTTGTTTTGTTTTGTTTTTAAGTTTACTGAAACTCAGAAATTAAGTGACTTGCCTATATTCACTTAGTGGGGAAGTTTCAGAGTCGGGATTTGAATGCAGGTTTTTCTACTCAAGTTTAGGACTTTGTCACCCCACACTCATATATGTTCTGAGCACATAATAATCATTATCAGTAAATGGTTGTTGATTGATTTGCTGAAGGCATCAGTTTTGATTCAAACTGCTTTGTCCTGTGACTAATCTTATCCATGTAAGATTTCTTTACATTGTAGACTTTACTTTGACTTCTTTTAGACTTATAAATCTTAGGGATAACTCAGTATGAAGCTAATAATTGTAAAGGTTTTGCCAAGTTAAATTTAAGAAACATGTTCCTGGTGACAGCATATCAGTGAAAGAGAATGAATCAATTTGTTACAAATATTTAGTGAGCACTTGTTCTATGGCAGGCACTGTAGGTGACAAGGATATAAAGACAAAGAATGAAACCATCTCTACCCTCTTCAGGTAGTTTAGAAACAGATCATGAAATTTGACCTTCTTTAGAGAACATAAAGTATGGAATTTTTATTAAAAAACCCTAAAGCACTGAATAAATTATAACAACAATAACTCATTTCTGTAGATTTTTGAGGTTTCAAAATGCTTTCTTGTGGTAAAGGTAGTATGAATATTTTGATATGGTGGAAAGAAAACTGGGCTTGGAGTCAGGAAAACCTGGGTTCAAAGCCTACTTCAGACACTAACTTGCCGTGTGACCCTGTCAAGGACTTCCATTTCCTCAGTTGTGAAATGAGGGGGTTAGACTGAAGACCCCTAACTCTTCCAACTCTTAATGTATGATCCTACAAATCTTGCCCAAAATTATATAGCTGGGAGATGCTGATCTAAGATGGTGTCAGTCTGTGTCTCTTGATTCCAAACCCAATGTTCTTTGCAAAAATTGTTAATAATTTTACTCAATACTCAAATTTCTGTAGCTCTTCTGCTTACTGTGTGATTTTGGTTAAATCACAGACCTCTATGAGTCTGTTTCTCCCATGCCTATCACACAGCATCTGGCACATTATATGCATTTAAGAAATGCTTACTGGCTGACTGATTTGTAAAATGGGAATGATAATAGTTGTGTTGGCTACTTCAGTCAATCAGTAAACATTTGTTAAGTCCTTGCTTTGTGCCAGGCACTCTTCTATGAACTGGGAATGCAATGATATAATGATTCCAAGGGAGAAACAAGAATTGTGCAGATAAATAGGTTAAAAATATATTTACAAAATAGTGGTCAGCTAGGTAGCTCAGTGGATTGAGAGCCAGGATCAGAGATGGGAGGTCATGGGTTCAGATTTGGCCTCAGACACTTCCTAGTTCTGTGACCCTGGGAAATTACTTAACCAGAATTCTCCATTTTATCTCTTATGATCATCACTATCCCTTGTTGATTAAGGACATTTATTTGGATTTATCTAGAGCTCCACCTTGGTCAAAAATCTGATTTGCAGTAGTTCATTCCCAAGGGTTTTCTGAATCCATTTATAAAGCACAGAGAAAAGACTCTTAATTCTTTTTTTGAACATGCATACATGACACTATTGTATCTATACATGTGTCTGTGAAGGTTCTGCACAGCATGGAAACCCAATGACCAGCTTAAGCATTACAGTAGCAGGCTTCATATGCATAAATCTTTATCTACTGAAAGGTTCTATTGATTCTAGAATGGGTGTTTGTATTGAAAGAGCCTCTAAGAAACAAATAAAATATTTTGGGTTACTAAAGAAGAATGCCTCTGGAAGCCTCTGAAAATAGGTGAGATGATTGCTTTGTTTCAAATAGGATGCTTCTTTAAGCAAAGTGATTTGTAAAATGTTTGTCTTTCAAAGTTGCTTCCATCTCTAAGATTTGTGAAAACCAACATGGGCCCATCTCATTGGAGGAAGGCCCTCTCAAATGTAGGCTGGCTAATCCCACAGAAACCAGAAAGGGACATAGAAAGTGTATAGAGTGCAACCTCATTTCAAGATATTTTTATTTGTCGTGCACTAGTGATGGTAACAGATTAACTTTGTGTCAAGTAGTGTGCAAAGTTGCTCTTGGCACAGTTCAAGTAATAGCTTGACTTCCAAGGTATCTCTTATTTCTTTCTCTCTTTTTTGTCTTACCTTCTATCTTAGAACTGATACAAGTATCAGCTCCAAGGCAGAGGAATAGTAAGGGCAGGCAGTTGGGGTTTTAGTGATTTGCCCAGGATCACACAGCTAGGAAGTGTCTGAGACCAAATCCAAATCTAGGTCCTCCCAACTCCAGGCTTGTCGTCTTATGAAGGTGTTTTTGACTGGCTGTGGGTTCTTTGAGGTATCTGGGGGAGGGGAGCACAAGGAGCCACACTATTTCCTGTCTTCTTCCCATTGGATTTAGTGTTCTGTCTCGGGCCTCCTAATGGTAGGCTGTGAAGGACAAAACCACATTCTCTCTCTACCTCCTGCATCCCCAAAGTTTTATCCTAAAACAAGTTTTTGCTTTTGGCTGAATTTCATTAGGTTATTCTGCATGTGACTTGTTCTGTTAACCAGAAATCCAAGAGGATTAGTTATTGTACTTCATCAGCCAACCCCAGGAGTCCTTTTGTAAACAACCCTCCAGCTGCCTGAAAACCAGGCCCAGGATTCTCCTCTGTCTTTTACTTCTCTCCAAAATGGACAGTTTGCGGAGAAGGGTGGTTTCATTTTCTGGGGTTTGACTTTGGCCGGTATTTGGTCCAGAGAATTGTTTTTTAAATTCCTGTCTGACAGTAAGAATGAATTTCAAATCCTGGTAAGAATTAGGAATATGAGACCATAGCTTTGTTTTGCAGTTCATATTTGGAACAATAAGTGTCAGAAATAAGAGCTGTGTTATAGAATCAATGAAACACCAAGTGGGGTCTATTGCTAATGGGGAAGTACTTTCTGGGGATTACAAACAAATTTAAAAGTAGTTCAATGGCTAGAACTGAGACCCTACTTGTTCTCAGTGCAGAACTGACTCTGTTCTGGCTGGTGAAAAAGGGCCCTTTAAGTAAAGCAGGTCTAGGTATATGGAAAACAAACAAACAAACAAACATTCCTGGGTAGTTTAAGACATTTCACTCACTGGCAAGAAATCCTATTAATTGAAAAACTTAAGTCAGAGTAATCAGTAGGAGCAATTTCAGATACCAAGTCTGGTGGCTTCAGACTATAGTCCATAAAGAAGTTTTTGGTATTAAGTCTCACCAGATGCTCTGCTGATTCTCTGTCCTTATGGGTCTACTTCAGTTGAATCTTTAACCTCTTTTATGGCTCTGATTAAGTGAATAGGTCCCTACCCACCTTTATGGAGAACACATCAGGTTAACAAAATAGGGTTCTCTCAATCTGAAAGTGCCTCTTATTTCGCTAGCCAAACACTTTTCTCATCACTACCTATGATAATATTCTCCCCATGGTATTTCCCAAAGTGGCATTTCAAAACTCATTGTTCTTCTGAATTCTAGATTGTTCTGGGGAAAAGAAATCAAGGTTATAGTATGGTTGGAGGTTCTTGAGGTGAACAAGAATGTAGGGAAGAGAGCATTTTGAAGATTAGGTACAGGACTCTATTGGATATTAGGTATAGGACTCTATTGGATATTACTGTTTCTAGAGATGGAGCCAGGAAATGCTATCCCTTCAGATACCAGAAAGACAAGAATTTTCTATACTTTTGAAGCAGTCAGAATCCTTGGAGTTTACAAGAGTTCAGAAAACCAGGACATTAGGGAATGTTTGGTGTATATTTGGAAGAGATCTGATCTACCCTACTGCTACCATTGTTTTCTCAAGCTCCAACAGTGGGAGAGATAACTATAATCTCTGGAAGCAATCAGACTTCTTTAATGGATTTGTGGCTGTTCTAGAAGAAATATGTAGGTTAGGAATCATGTCTATGAAGCACTCCCTATCCCATATACATAGAGTCTTTCATTGACAGACTGCAGATATTTTTCCCCCATCCTTACAAGAGAGACCTTGAGTTAGCAGAAAGAGAATTGGACCTCACACTTGGAGAGCAAAAAGGATCCTATTATTAAAGATCAGTGTGACTATCAGTGTGGCTACTAAACATGAGAATATATTAGAAGTAAAGATGGGTAGTATGCTTATTGGTGTTTCCAGAATTGCCTAAAAGGAAAGGCAGAACAGGAAGACTGCATCACCAAACGTAACACCCTACACTTGCTTGGTGACTTGATTTCATCACAATTCTAGATTTGATTTTCACATTAGCATTTTTATTTTATTGTTTTGTAGTATAAAAGAAATGGAGTGTAATAAAAACCACAAAACACCCCAAACTTTACATAGAAAGGAAGTGGAATTAATGTTTATTCTTCTCATAAATCTTCCAAAATAGAAATTCTATGGGTTTTGCTAAGTCTGTAGAAAAACCTGTTCATCTCCCCCGAATCTGGGACCCTGACTGGCTTTATGCCAGACTATGAAAGGGACTCTTAGATGGATGGATATGGCATGATCACAAGACACATGGTTCAAATGAGATGATGTATGTAAAGTCCTTTGCAAACCTTAAAAGTTCTGTCTATATATGTAGATTTTTGAGTTATCATCCTTATAAGGACTGTGTAAAATATGAACTCAAATGAAGACATTTCATGTTTAAATATTTCTAATGACAGCTCATTTCTTCAAAAGATAGCCCTTTTTATTGCTAGAATGTTCTAATTGCCTTCCACTTTTCCCACTTCTATCCTCTGGAGCGACAGATGTCTAGCCTTCCTCTGAAGGCAGCTGTTATTTATCTCCCCCCCCCCCCCCTTAAGTCTTCTCTTCTCTTTAGTCTAAATTTCTCTAATTCTCAGCCATTCCTTATGTCATGATTTCCAGATTCCTCACCATCCTCTTGATGCTCCCTGATTTGTCAGTGTATCTCTTAAGATTATATTTACTTTAGATAATACCAGAACTGAATCAATATTCAGATGTAGTCTGACCAGCACTGGGTGGCTATTAACACAACGTGATTCTACAAAGGAAGGCCAAGATTGCATTAGCATTTTAATAGCACTTTTCACACAGACCATATTGATCTTGTGGTCAGCTAAAATCCTCAGGCTTTGTTTTTCTTTTTAAAATATGGCCTGCTATCAAGCCAAGTTTCTAACATGTAATTGGGCTTCTAAAATCCAAAATGAGCAACTTTATATTTATTTAAATATTCTATTACATTTTATTTGATTAGTTTTAGCCTATAGCCTCCCCCAGTACAGGGATTTCAGGAGTGAGCCACCATGCCTGGCCAATTTACCTTTTAAAAAAGCCTGGATATTCACTTATTCCTAGTCCTCTGACATCTCTCCTGTTTTTCATGATTTTTCAAAGAAAGCAGTTTATTTTGATATCTTGGGATATCATTTGTTTGGGCAAGGAGGCTACCTTAAAGGATACTTTTTTCCATCTTAAATGGATTCTTGATGTTTGTTTTTATGTCACCTTCATTTTCTAATATATCCCACTTCTCTCTTCCACCTAGAGAGCAGTCCTTTATAACAAAGAATAAAAAGGGGGGGCAGTGGGTGGTTCAACAAAAAGACAACACTTCAGCCAAGTCCAACATAGGAATTGTTCCACCCTTATTATCTCTGCCTGCCCCCCACCCCCATCCACCTGCTGTGCAAAGAGAGGAAGGAGGCACATTCCCATATCTCTTATTCTTAGTCAGGCTATAATTCTATGGTGTTCCTTTTTGATTTTTTTAATCTTTCATTTACATTGTTGTCATTGTGTAGATTTTTTTCCTGGTTCTGCTTGCTTAATTTATCTATTTATATAATTGTCAATTTATATATCTTCTTATATTTTCTATATTCTTCATATTCAGAGTATCTTATGGCACAGTAATATTGTTATATTCACAAACCACAACTTGTCCCCAGTCTCTGGACATCGCTTTTGGTTTCAGTTCTTTGCTGCTACCAAAAAAAAAATGCTCCTATAAATATTTTTGTGTAGATGGAACTTTCTGTCTTTCACTTCCTTTAAGTATGTGCCTAGCAGTGTGATTTCAGGGTCAAAGGGTCTAGACATTTTCATCATTTTCTTAGTATCATTCCAAATTGTTTTACAGAATAGTTAAACTAGTTCACAGCTCCAACCATATTTTATCGTACCTTTCTTTTTGTAACTCTTCCAAAAGTTAACTATTTCCATTCTTTTTCCCCCTTTATTTTTGCAATATGCTAAGTATGAGGTAAAAACTCAAGAATTATTTTATTTAGTAGATTAGTCCTAGACTGTTTATTATATGAGGCATAAATTTCTCTTATTAGTCATTTGGAACAGTCTTTCATATGTTGACCAAGTTTGCAGTACTTCTTTTAAGACCTTTCTGTTCATATATCCTTCTTTTCCCCATTTAAAAATTATAAACTGAACCAATCTCAGCTAAAATGAGCAGCTCCAAAGAGGATTGTATATAAAACTATTATCTACAACTCCCTTTTCTCTTTTGTTTTCTTCTCTTTTCTTTAACCCTTACCTTCTGTCTGAAAATTGATATTTTGGTATTTGATATTTGATATTGGTTCCAAGGCAGAAGTGCAGTAAGGGCAGTTGGGGTTAAGTGACTTGCCCAGGGTCAGACAGGTAAGAAGTATCAGAAGCCAGATTTGAACCCTTCTCCTGACTTTGGGCCAGACCCTCCACCCACTGTGCTACCTAGCTTCCCCTTCCTTTTCTTTTCTTGATATATGATAAATGCATCCTGTTCACATCTTTTGACCAATGACTCTTGGTCATTCTGCCTTAGAGATGTTAATGCCTTGTTTTATATACCCTTATGAAGTATATGAATGTGAGTTACTTAAAATGACTACATGCTTATTACTCATACCTCATAAAGTTTAAGTTCCTTTTTTTGCAGTATTCATTTTATCCGTTCTGTTGTTCTGTTATTCTTCCTGGAACTGATGAAAGCAAACCTAATTGTTGAATAATTAATTCATCTTTTTGTTACTCTGGCCTAATCTATCAGGCATATTGAACTGTGCTGTTTCCTAACGCAGCTGTTGAGAGTTTGTCAAGGGAAAATGAGACCTTGGCCCAGCTGCTTGGGGAGAGTCATTCCTTTAATGCAATAATGCACAATAGGACCCACTGTCAAAACAAGATCATGTGATTTGGGGAAGAGCTATGCCTCTGAAACAAGATGTTGGCTGCCAAACACTGAGACGGGAAAAGAGAACAAATTAGCAGACATATTCTGGAAAGGAAAAACAACAAAGAGCTTCATCAGGTGTTGGGTGATTCCATTCTCTCTGCCTTGAGCTGCAAATCAGCACCAAGGCTTGAAACTGGTCTTCTCATTTAAATACTTGTCTCCAAACCACAAAAAGCAAATTATTATGGAGATGTGGAAGACTTTTCCAGTGGAGTACTTTCACAGTAATGCAAACCATAGTGTTGAGATGAACTTGCCCATTCAGATCTAGTCTCTGTGTTTTTTAGTGGGAACTTGTTTGTGTTTTCTCCTCGTGGGTAGTTGGAAGAAACTGGCAAATGGTTTTCTATTTGATTGTTAGAAAGGAAAGTTACTTCTGTTGTTGATTGGCTAGAAACTAGTCTTTTATCTGAAAGCATACTTCTGAGCCTTATCTGCATAACGTCTTTTGGGGGTTTTGATTCAAAAGTAAGATTCTGTTTAACCTTTCCTGAGTCTTAAAAAAAAAAAGGTAGTTCTTATGCCTTTTCCCCTCCCTGACTTAAAAACAACACATAAACCATATAATCAAACCTTACACATGTAAGTGATGTGGGATAGTTGGCTTTAAAAAAAATCTTAATTATGAACATGTTACATAACAGATATGTTTGGAACATTGTGCTAAGCCCTAGAAAATCAACCCCGCAAAGGTTTACCATCTTCCTTGTTAAATTGTCTTTTATAATCCTTACCACTAGGTGGTAGCAATAGAAGAAAAAAATTAATGGCAAAAAAAAAGGAGAGGGTGGAATGGGGAGAGGAATTCCATTGTGGGAATCCTTTCACAAATGAAAATCACAACCTATCTTTGATTTAGTAGATTAGTCCTACACTATTTATTGTATGAGGCATATAAAGATAAGTGATTTGACCAGGATTACAGAATTATTAAGCATAAGAAGAGGGATCTGAACACAGGTCTTCCTGACTCTCAGCATTTATTCCACACTGCCTCTACAGCTTCCCCAAAAATGGTGGAAAAATTAGAATAAACTAGAATGAAAAACAAGGGTAGAAAAGAGAAATCAATCAAGCAGCAAACATTTGTTATAGTATCTACTGTGTATCAGGAACTGTTAGAGGTAGGGAAACAAATAAATTAAATTTTGCCTGCTCTAAATGAATTCAGTTACTATTAAGAGTGACTATATATATATGTATAATAATAACTAATATTTTATAGTGCATTAAAGCCTGTAGATCATTTTATATGTATTATATCATTTGATCCTCAGAATTTTATAGCATACATATTTATTATTCCCATTTTATAGATGAGGAAACTGAGACTTCTCCAGGGTCACTATGAGACAGGATTTAAACTCCAGAAGATTAATCATCCTGACTTTAAGCCTGACAGTCAATCTACTGGGCCACCTAACTGTCCCTCCATATATAAATACAGAAATATATACAAAATAAATTCAAGACAACTTTGAGAGGATGGATGCTAAGAATTTGAGGATTGGGAAAGGCTTCATGAAGAAGATAAAGTGTTCAGAATTTGAAGGGAAGAAGATTTAGAGAGGAAAGAGTACATTCTAGGAATGGGTGACAAACCATGCAAAGGCACACAGACAAGATGGGAGAAACAACAAGACCACCATTTTAGCCAGTCAGTAGCTAAGGGAAGGGAAGAGTAATGCATAAGTCTGGAAAGGTAGATTAAGTTTAAATTATGAAATATTTTTAAATGATAAATTAAATGAGGTCCTAGAGGAATTTTGTGGAGTAGGAAGAAGACATAATCAGATTGTGCTTTTAAGAAATCACTTTGGCATCTTTATGGAAGATGAATTGGAAAGGGAGAGAGTTGACACAGGGGGACCAGTTGTAGGTCTTTTGGCCTATTAGAACTGATGAAGGCCTGAACTAGGGGGGAGGTGTTGCCAAATGAGTTGAGAAAAGCAGGCATGTGGTAGGCAAAGGAAAGAGGGTAGAAAAGAGAGTAGTAGCAAAGACAATAAGAGAAGAAACATGCAGGTCAATAGGGAAGGAGAAAAATTCTTAAAGGATGAGAAATGACTGTTGGATAGAACTGGATCTAGAAAAAGAAAAGTAGGAAGGAGAGAAGAGAAAGTGAGGGGATACATTTTCATTCATACATTGTTTTCATACATTCATACATTGTTGGACTCAAGAGAATCGTTTAATTGGCTAACCATTTATATTTGGCTTGGAGTGGATATTAGAATCATAGAATATTAGAGATGGAAGAGCCCTAAGAAACCATTCTGGCCAATGCTTTTATTTTATAAATAATGAAACTCAGGTCCAGAGACTAGTGGCAGAGCCTGGACAAAAACTCAATTTTCTTAATGCCCAGAGGCCAGTATAGCCATAGAACATTTACTAAAAGAAAACTCAAAGTCCCTTTTCCTTCTCATAAGACTGATGGTTACTTCATTAAGGTCATAATTTAGACTCTAAATTTCTAAGCTATTTTTATGTGGTATCTTAATAACATGGACTATGGAAGCCAAACAAAAGAATAAAGATTAAATAAAAGAATAACTAGTATTGTAAATTTAGAGTTTAGTTATGATCTTCCTCAGTCCTAATAGGCCAAAAGACCTGCAACTAGTCCCATCTCAATTCTCTCTCTTTCCAATTCATCTTCAATGAATGAAAATGAACTTGAAATGAAAAGGTTGGGCCTAGAATGACTTTTTTAATTTTACAGATAAGGAACATGAAGCTTAAAGAGGGAAATTACTTGCTCAGGATCATGTAATTGATCAGATTCAGAGCCAGAACTAGAATCTAAGTCTCCCAGTTCACAGTCTAATAATATTTCCACTCCTCTACCTTGTTTGACACTAACTTATGTGACCATACATACCAACTTCAGGTTTGTTACATAATCCTGAGTGCAGTGGCCATGTTTTCATTATCTCTGTGTCTCAAATGGCTCGCGCTATATGTGGAGAATAAATTTCTACTAAAGGGTTGTTCTTATCATGAAACTACTGGCAACTGGACCCGTATGACAGTAGCATTTCAAGCCCATTTGAATTCCATCCATCTCTTGGAATATATAAATATACTAAATATATAGTTGTATAGTTCAGGATACCTTTGATTCAAGAAAGAGAAGAGATGATGAAATACTTTGGTGGTTGGGTTTCCTTTTTTTTTTTTAGTGTAGTGATAAAATATAACCAATCTGGTTACATCAGAATGTATTACATATTGCAAAGATAATTTACAGATGCATTTGCATGAAAATCAAGTCGTTGGTTCATGTAGGTGGATGTACACATCACACAAACCTGCTTCGCATTGAAAACAGGAAGGAATCATCAGCAATATTCCTTTTTCTGGAGTTTTCCCAGATGTACTTTATCAAGTGTCTTTCAAACTGTATTCTTTTATTTAGACAAGGATTCAGCAAAATGGACATAGAGGCTTGTGGCAAGAATCAGGAAAAAGAAATAACCCTTTCATCTCTGGCCTGGCATAGAGCACAGAACATCATTTGGAATTCAAGTCCACACTCATTGCTTGCTGTGTGCCAAGCAGATATAAAGGGGAGAACAATTTTATCTGTCATCTAATAGATACTTTATGGTAAAGGAATTCCTTTTGCCAAGGCACATTCTCTAAAGCAAAAAAGTCTTAGAGAGTTGCCTATGGCACTGAGAGGTTAAGTGACTTGCCTACAGTCATGTAGCCAGTGTGGCAGCTGGTATGCAGGGATTAGAGCACCAGAGCTGGAAGATCCAAGTTCAAATATGACTTCAGACACTTTTAACTATATGATCACTAACCTCTCTTTGCCTCAGTTTCCTCACCTTTAAAATGGGGATAATAATAACACCTACCTCCCAAGGTGATTGTAAGAATCACATGAGATAAAATTTGTAGTGTTTATTTAGCACAGTACCTGACACATTACTAATCTCATGGTTATTGTTGTGTTATTAGTAAGAGGTAACTTTCCTAGCTTCAAGGGTAGCTCTGTATCTAATACACCCTGCTGCCTTTAGAGAAGCAATACAAAGATGACCCCTTTCTTGCTCAATTTGCCTTATAGTAGAAGAGACAAATATGCACATAAGTTAGTTAATATAAACAAGAGAGTTAAGTGCAAAACAGAGGCCCAAGTTCTATAAGTTTGGAAGCATTAGAGATAAATTCTAGCCAGAAGTATCAGATACAGCTAGTCTTCCTTGAGGAAGTGATACTTCAGCTGGACCCTAATGGAGAGAAAATATTTCCTGGAGCCAAAATGTAGTAGATATTTTGTGGACAAAGGCACAGTAGAGAAGTGGAGGGAGAGGCCAAGGAAGATTACAATTGCTGAAGTAGGCATTTGCTTTGACAGCAGTCATCTCCTTCAAGACTGCTATGATAGGTGGAGACTGGAACAACCTCCAGGAAGTGATGCAGAGCGAGAGGAGCAGAACCAGGAGAACATTGTACACAGAGACTAATACACTGTGGTATAATCGAACGTAATGGACTTCTCTATTAGGGGCGGTGTAATATCCCTGAACAATTTGCAGGGATCTAGGAGAAAAAAACACTATTCATAAGCAAAGGATAAACTATGGGAGTGGAAACACCGAGAAAAAGCAACTGCCTGAATACAGAGGTTGAGGGGACATGACAGAGGAGAGACTCTAAACGAACTCTCTAATGCAAATATTATCAACATAGCAATGGGTTCAAATCAAGAAAACATGTAATGCCCAGTGGATTTACGCGTCGGCTATGGGGGGTGGGGGGGAGGAAAAGAAAATGATCTATGTCTTTAACGAATAATGCTTGGAAATGATCAAATAAAATATATTAAAAAAAAAAAGACTGCTATGATAGGAAGGTGTTAAGCATCACTGGTGTTGTGGAAAGAAGGTTCACGTGATTAGAAAAGATACTGTCCATTGTATCGATAGAATCTGCTCCCCTCCCCCCAGCCCATCCACACTTGCTCACCTCACTTCCTCTGTTACATGAAAAAACAATTTTTTAAAACTTGCCTTCTGTCTTAGAATCAATACTCAGTGTTAGTTCCAAGGCAGAAGAGCAGTAAGGCCTAGGTAATGGGGGTGAAATGACTTGCTCAGGGTTACACAAGACAGGAAGTGTCTGAGGCCACATTTGAACCCAGGACCTCTCTTTTCTAGGCCTGGCTCTCAATCCATTGAATTACCTGGCTACCCCTGAAAAAATAATTTTTAAACCTTAATTTTTTTTTTAGTTTGAGCCAGATTCTCTTCCTCTTCCTCTCTCCTCCCTGAGACAGCAAGCAATCTGGTAGTTGTCAGTGAGCTGGCTTCTTGTCTAAGTGGATTGTACCTTCACACAGAAGCTCTATCCACTAAAAGTTATTAGTAAATCAAACCTCTTCCTCTCCATGTTCTTTCATGCTTTCCCATCTTATCAGTCTTTCTTCTGATGCATATTCACTTGCCACACTGTGGTGTGGAAAATTTGTCAGCTCATCACTTAATGGAAAAGCACATTCCAATATGTCACTATGCTCCAGTGTTGGCATACTCCTAACAGACTACCTGGACCCTAGTTTCATGTCATTGGCTTTTAAAAAAAACACTTGGGAGCAGCTATATGGTTCAGTGGATTGAGAGCCTGACCTGGAAATGAGAGGTCTTGGGTTCAAATTTGACCCCAGACACTGCCTAGTTGTGTGAGCCTGGGCAAGTCAATTAACCCCCATTTGTCTAGCCTTGCCCTTCTCTCTTAGAGTTGTTACTAAGACAGAAAATAAGAGTTTAAAAAAAATTATATGCATTTTTACATTTAGCCTTTACTTGCAAAACTTTTGGCTTTACAAGGTGTTGATCTTCTTTTACCTGTTTCTTCTCCCTCTCTCACTCTCTGTCTCTCTCTGTCTCTTTCCTCATCTCCCTTCTTAGATTGCGATGACTGGTGGAAAACAGACTGCAACCCGAACAATTCTACCATCCCTGCTAACTGCACTGGCTGTGCATTGATTACAGGCCTCCAGGTGATACAAACCATGTCACAGTTACCCCCCAAATTTGAGAAACTCCAACCTCTACTGATCAAGGTAACGGAAGCCTGACTCTTTTGATAATTAGACTAAGCTAAGGAAGGTACCCAGTGCTTTCCAGCAACAACCAGTAATGGCTTGTGTTGTCTTTTGTTTTATTTTGTTTCACCTAAGACTGGACAGTCTCTGTCTTCCAAGGACCTTCAGCTTTTTCAATGCCAGTACCCAGAGTTGACAGAAGGGATCTCTGAAGGATTATTTGCCCGGTGGTGGAATTGTTTCCCTCATCAGCGGTTCCCTTTTAGTTTCCCATGGTGAGTCTCAAGAACGAATGGGTTGAACCTTCAGCCTGGGTGCTGAGAAGTAGCATATTCAATGGCATGATATTCAGTAGCAGAGTTAAAAAATAATGACAAATGAGAGTCAAAGAAAAGAAAAAAGGTGTGATATGAATTAATAGGCCAAGAAGGGGAAGGAGGAATACAGTCTACGCATTACTAATTTCTGTTTGCACATTGTGTGGAGTTCAGATTAAGTGCTAGAAATTGCCTGACAAGCAAATCAAGATGATGGTCCTTGCCCTTGGAATCTTGTGTGGGGCGGGGGGGGGGGGGGTGGGGGGGCGGGGATCCAGTTTAATGCTAGAATAAAAATCCTCAGAAGAAATTAAGTTGAAATGGCTTTTTGTCCCCATTTGTTTCTGTGAATTTTACTAATAATTTGCTTCTCTTCTTCCTGTCTCATAAATGTGTCTCCAAAGTAAGAATTAGGGTTTTTATCCTCTGTTGTGCAATTTGATTTCATTTAGCATGTTAATTTAAATTTGTTTCCCCTTGTCTACACTCCACCCAAGGAAGAAGGTTAGAAAGAGGGAACAATTTGCATTATCTGTGCAATAAGGTATCTCTTTCCTCCTCCTTCCCTTCCTTAACCCTTTACTGCCCCCCCAACCATTCTTTCTTCCTTTTCCCCTCTTCTGATCACTTCTAATTTCCAAGATAAGATGAATCAGTTGATTTTTGCCACTTTCTTCATGTTATTTTAGTTGGACTTCGTCAACATCCCACTCACTTATACAAATGGTGATTGTTGAGTCTGTGCTATGTTTGTTAAATAATTTATAATGGCTATTTTTAATGGAACGGATGTCAATGCTAAGCCCTGTTATTTTTCCACACACCCCACCCCACCCCACATTATTCTGTCCTTATTTTGCTCCCTATAGCATGGTAACAGCTCCTCTTGCCCAGTGTGACTTGTGTTTTTTCTGTCTGTTGTTTTATAGGAGCAGACCTTTGAATAGATCAAACATTCTACATCAGCTTTTCCCTGTGTTCGATACCTTGCCATTTCCTAAAGATGTCTCCTTGAAAAGCTGCTTTGTTGCCCACCAACCACCTGTATTGGGGAGTAAGGTGAGAAATCAGTTTATCAACAAGCATTTATAGGGGGCAGCTGGGTGACTCAGTGGATTGAGAGTTAGGCCTAGAGACAGGAGGTCCTGGCTTCAGACACTTCCCAACTGTGTGACCCTGGGCAAGTCACTTGACCCCCATTGCCTAGCCCTTACCACTCTTCTGCCTTGGAGCCAATACACATTGACTCCAAGATGGAAGGTAAGGTTTTTAATTTAAAAAAACAAACAAAAAAAACAAGCATTTATAAAGGGCCTGCTATGTGCTAGAGAATATAAAGGAAAAAAAATACAAAATGATCCTTTCCCCTAAGGAGCCTACCTTCTATTAGAGAAAACAAACTTAAAATCATTATTTTTTTGGCAAAGAAAGGCACCATTGGCTGGGAAATGGGAGAAGCCTTATGTATACAGAAGGCTATATTTGTGCTGAGTCTTGAAAGAAACTAGCAATTCTAAGTAGAAATAAGGAGTTTCTGAGAGGTACGAAAGGCTCTTTTATTATATTTATTTGTTTGTTTATTTAAGACTCTTACCTTCCATCTTGGAATCAATACTGTGTATTGGTTCCAAGGCAGAAGAGCAGTAAGGTCCAGACAATGGGGGTGAAGTGACTTGCCCACAGTCAGGTCAGATTTGAACCCAGGACCTCCCATCTCTAGGCCTGGCTCTCAATCCACCGAGCCACCCAGCTGCCCCAATTAAAAGCCACTTTTAGATATTGAACCAGTGAGTTTTTTGCCATTAATTGGGTGTTATTGATACAGATTCTAATAGCATTTTTTTCTGGGGATTATATTCTTGCAGTTCACTAATGTTGGAAAAGCTACATATGTGAATAAAGAAGAAATCTTTTCTTTTGCCTACTTCAAAACTAGCATTAAAGTGTGGCTTCTTGAGGGATCTTAGATCTATACTTTTTTCTCTTGTACCCTGGGCCTATTCCATCACCAAGGCTGATCATTCACATAAGTATAGAGACATACTTGCTATGCTTTGATTTGAGTTTGGTCAGCCTAAGCATATCTCCC
This sequence comes from Monodelphis domestica, assembly GCF_027887165.1. Taxonomy (NCBI): domain Eukaryota; kingdom Metazoa; phylum Chordata; class Mammalia; order Didelphimorphia; family Didelphidae; genus Monodelphis; species Monodelphis domestica. The sequence goes on from NC_077228.1 coordinate 275,269,474, forward strand.
AATTGACTGCCAAGGTGCCTGATCAACTCTTCCACCTATGTGTTCATTCCTATGAGAGATGACTAACCATCAACTACTACCCATAGGGCTGGCAAGCCAGCCTAACTGAATAGCAGCAGGTCAGTTTGAGAGAGGAGCCAACATATACCAAACAAATGTACCATCACCACCTCTACTTTGAGCACCATTTTCCCTTAATCCTTGCCCCCGAAGGAGTTAGCCTAGGATCCTGAGCACAAGGGTCTTAGAAATAGCAGTGCCCCTAAACCAAAAGACCACCTTCCAACTCATCTCCTCTAGCCATTATTGAGAGTAATCATTGTGGATAAGGTGTCTACTTTCCTCACCATGGGAGGAATTTTAAAACTCATGAAAAGTGTGTTGCCTAGGAGTACGATCCCTCTTTTTGTCTGGTAGTAGAGTGGATGGTGATGCTGAGCGCTTGCCTGGGCTTTAAAAAGATTTCACCATGTTATCACAGGCTAGAATTTAGGGCTCCAAGCACAAATTCATCTCCATAATTACTGTGCATTTTCTATGTGACTTCTTTTTACCTCATTTTCTGAGTTGATAATTAGGGCTAATCATATCAACCTGCCTCATAAGGTTATGGAGGGAACTAACTACAGGATCCTTGTAGATAACAGAGTACCTTCATCACATTTCATTTAGTTACCACAGAACCTTGCTATTAAATTACTAAATAAAGTAGTCTAAGAGGAGTGAGCCAGCAGGCAGAAATTCTAAATATAGTCTGGGTCCCAACATAGCAGATAATTCCTCTGTCCCTGATCCTAGCTTAAGTCCTTTTCCCAGTGCTTGTCCCAGCCCACTTCTCATTTTTCTTGTTCCCTATTCCCCTGGGCCCCTGGTGCCAACCCTGCTCCCAGACTACTCCCTGTCCTTGATCATTGTCCGCCTCAGTTCTGCTGCTATGGCTTCGCCCATTGTTCCTAATGTTGCCCTGGCAACAGCAGTAGGAATGGGATTTTTCTGGCCTGACGTGTAGCACTGGTCTCAGTATCAGTGGTGGTAGTAAACAGGGCAGAAACTGAGGCCAGTGGCTATAGGGGAGTGATGGGTGGGAGCTACAAGGCAAGGGCTCTTGTCCTGTTGTTCCAGATATTCAGAGGAGTAGAAGCCAAATAGGTGAGGTTCTAGTATATTTGTTCTTAAGTTTTATTCCGTGATATCTGGTCATATTTCTACAGCACTTGTACATTAATGGCTTATATCTAGAGTTCAGGTCATTTTATCCAGTCCCCCACCCTCCTCTTATTGGAAACTGAGGTCCATAGTGGTTCAGTAACTTACCCAAGGTCACACAAGATGGGGAATAGCAGAAATAGGATTTGAATCCAGATCCTATGGCACCAAAATCAGTGCTCTTTCCATAGTAGTACCTATGATGCCACATTACAATCCTTTGTTTGACAGATTAAGAGGCTTCGGCCCATGCTATTCAATTAGTCTTGATTATGTCACTCACATTTCTGTAGTATAATAACCTGGTGAATTAAGGAGAGCAAAGATTTTTATTCTAAGTTTCCAGGAGGAGGCCAAAGCCCAGAGAGGTGAGAAGACTTGCCCATGATTACAAAGCTATGAAGTGAGGCCAGAATTCAAACTTCAGTCTCTCTCTCCTAGCTCCCAAGTCCAGTGTTTTTGCCTCTATCTCTTCACCCAGATTGTAAAGTCCTCATGGGCAGAAGAATGGCCTCTTTGGTGTTCTGGACCCAGCTCCTAAGTGGGTAGCAGTTCCTACAGGCATTCCCATTGGCACTGGGCCTGACCCCTCTCTGCTTCCCTTGTTCTGTTCTCTCCTCCTGCAGATGCGTGCAGTGCACGACCTATTTGTCATCGGCAGTGGCGAGGGCATCATGTACCTCACGCCTCCTACTGAGTGCCGAAAACACTGCAATACTGTGGTGATGCAGCTGGAGCCAGGGGACGTTGGTATGTATGGAGCTCTCTGGTAAGGTTGTCTTATTCCTGGAGGCAGTTTTGCTTGAACTCCTTTGGAAAGGTAACACATTTTGTGCTGGAGGAGTGGAGATGTGTGTATATATTTGGGAAAGATCTATTGTTTTTCCTGTCCCCTAAATCATTTTTTAAAATAAGTTCCATTTTTTATATCATCATAATTTTCTGCAGTAATCCTATGGCTTTCCTCTTTCAGAAAACTATCTCATGTACTACAATTTGTTTAGCTATTTCCCATATTTGATAGGCCTCCACTTTGCTTCTAATTCTTTACTATCACAAAAAGTGCCACTATAATATTTTGGTGCATATTCATCTTATCACTGGCCTTCTTGAGATATAAGCCTAGTAACAGAATTTTTGAGTCAATGAGTATGGACATTTTAGTCATTTTACTTGCATAATTCCAAATTGCTTTCCAGAATGACAGTACCAATTCACATCTTCACTAACGTGATATGCTAGCAACATCTGTGTAATTTCCAAACACAGTACCTCTCAACATTGACTGTTCTCATCTATTGTTTTTTTCTGCTAATTTGTAGGGTGTGAGGCCCCCAGATCAATTTTTTAAAAGATCAGCATGCTTAGAAATAGGTCTTGTGCTCAGTCAAACCTGGATTAGTGACACAGTAATGGAATTAAACTAGGGTACATGTATAACCTGGAAGAGAAGAAGATCCTTTTTATGCCACTTTTACCAACTTGGTTGAGGGAAAGTGAGAGGAAGGAGACAACTTTTCTATCAGTCATAAAATAAATAAATAAAATAAAATAAATGCAACTGGGGCAGCTAGGTAGGCTCATTGGTTCGAGAACCAGGCCTAGGGACTGGAAGGTCCTGGGTTCAGATGTGGCCTCAGGCACTATAACTAGCTGTGTGAAATGTGTAAAATGAAATAAATGCAACCCAGTTGCCTGATTGCACAAAAGCACCCCTTGTCACTCTGCTTGTCCCATTATTGTCTTTTTTTATTGATTTGACTCCTCTTCACTTGATGTCTTTAGGAGGAAACTGGGTGATCACTTGGCAACATGGATTGTATTTGTTTAGGTATCCCTCTTGAGTTTCATTTTAACTTTTAACTTTGAGATACTGTGATTCCCTTGGGAGGATAGATTTGAGGAGAAATTTATCCTTCATACATGTAGGCTACCACCAATTCAGGGAGAATTTAAATGTATATAATTTTTAATCAAATTCTAAATTTTATTTCAGATTTTAAAATTAAACCATAACAATGACTACACACAGTATAAACATTGATTGAACTGATGTTTGCCAGTGACACTGGGGCAGGAAACTTTAAGTGGGGGAAAATGGCATGCAGGAATTACTGTGATAAGGACTGAAATAGGATTCTGATTTCAAGTTTTAGACTTGGTTTCTCTACAGTGAAAATGGTCTTTGGGTGATGATAGCAGTGATATATTTGGATTTAGAATATTAATTTTTTACATAAATACATTTGAATAGAATATTGTCTTAGAATATGAATTCATGGCACTTCAGACAAAAGATATTTTTAATACTTCATATAGGGAATAAGTTTCCCAAACCCAGAAGCAACCACAAAAGTGCCTCCCTCAAAAGAGAAAGGAATGGACTTTAAACTCTCCAGATCTCAGTTTTCTCATCTATAAAATGAGGGGATAGAAGTAGATGATTTCAAACATTCTTCCATTTATAAGTCCTATGATAATAAATTTTAAATTAATGATTTCTCTAAGCAGCCCTCTTTCTCAAATTGTTGTATTTGTACTTTACAACTTAACTGTATTCATTGTGATTAAGTGCTTTAGTTTTAAAAGTCTCTTGTTGAATTTGAGAACATTTAATAATAACACTAAAATTTACATAGTGATTTACCATTTAAAAGTGTACTTATTCCTTAATTTGATCACAACCTTCTGAGGTAGGGAGGGCAGAGATTTTAGCTGCCATTCATAGAGTCCCAGAGAAGTTAAATCACCATCTCAAGACTCACAAAACTTGTCATTGTCATAGATGAAACTTGGATGCAAGTCTTCTGATCCAGAATTAGAATTATACAGAATCTCAAAGAAGGGATCTAGAAGTGACCCAGTCTAACTTAGCTGAATAGTCTTCCTTTCCATAGCATTGTATCTGATAGGAGGTTATCCAGATTTGACTTGAAGACCTCCTTTGAGGAAAAAGCCACTTATGTCCTATACCATCCCATTCTACTTTGGACAGTTTTTTTGTTGTTTGTTTTTTAATCCTTACCTTCTGTCTTAGTATCAGTTCTAAGACAGAACAGTGGCAAAGCTAGGAAATGGGGTTAAAGTGACTTGTCCAGAGTCACATAGCTTGAAAGTGTCCAAGGTCAGATTTGAACCCAAGTTCTCTGGACTCTAGGCCTGGCATTTTATCCACTGAGCCACTTAACTGCCTGAGTTCTTCTAACAGATGGGAATTCCAGGACATTGTACAATACCACTGCACAGCAACTATAGGAAGTAATAAGCAGGGTTAGCAAATAATTTCACATTCTCTGCTTATTTAAGTCAAAATAAACTCAGACCTTAGAAAACAAGATCTTGTAATGTGCTCAAGCATCATTCAGAGTTGACTATTGGCCTTTTCATTTTGTTATTGATGTAACTGTCTTTGCACTAACAATTAGAAAAATATATGATCCCCTGTTGTTGTTTGTTCTCAAAGGCTATGCCAGTGTGGATCATTGGAAGATAAGCGTTGGCCCAAGAGGAACAGAGCCCTTGGTGATTTGCGACGGAACTACCAACTCAGAAATGTAAAGGACCAGGATTCTGTCCCAAGAGAACCTGGTAGAGCAAAAGAGAAGATCAGGTTGATTGGGTGGGTGGGGCGGGAAATAAAAAAAGACCGAAACAACAAAATTTCTTTTCAGGGGTTGGTTACTTAGTTGTTTCCCCTTTGCATGTGTGATTTTGTGATTCGGGTAGTATATGTGCTCAGTGTAGCCTTCCTTGTGTACGATATAGACATGCTCACATATTCTCTAGATAGACTGTGAAAAATTCACTCCCCATAGGCTGGTTATGCTAAAGCCTGGGTTCCTGGTTAACTTCAAATACTAACTGCTTGAAGAATTCACAAGAAGGGGGAAAACTCAAAAAGATGGCACCTGCCTGAGCAGACATTTTGCAGCTGAGACTCACCACTGGCCCATTGAAGGGGCTCTTCACAGAGGACATTTAGGTTCTTCCCTTCCTGCTAACTCTTAAGTTTACCGCTTTTAGCTTTCCAACATTGGGGCTGTAAAACTGTCCCCTTGAGTGACCAGTCCCTCTCTGTCCTGACCTAATTCTGTTTAGACATTCATAGTTTACAGATCTATAGTGGAGACTTCTTCAGGATTGGCTTCATTGTTTCCCTCAATATTATTGACTTGACTATAGAATGGCCCATATTAGCAAGATAAAACTGGTCCCTGAGCAACTAGTATGTCCTCAGATAGAACTCTTAGCAAGTGTACTTCTTTGCCAGTATCCTTCCTGGAGGCCTTAGGGATGTCAGACTCTGACTAGAGACTGATAGTAATTTGAGTAGGCAGTTCCTCAGCATACTGTTCTCCCAAATTGTTCTGATTCTCCAATTTTTTTTTCAACTCTTTCTCTCCCTTCCATATCTGATTTGTTTTCCCAGTAACACATCTTGTGATCCCACCCATGTCAAGGGATTGTGTTTTGCCTTACCAGAATGTCTTTCAGAGGGGGAGTAGTGCTGAAGTAGGCCAGCTTGGGAAGCAGTTTCCTCCCTGGCCTTGATATTTAGGATTTGAATTTCTTCTGTGAAAGATGTTTTACAGATGTGTCAAGTTGATGTCATAGTGTGGTTAGGGGAGGAACTCATGCATTATTGGCTGACTAACGGTGGGGTGTGAGGCTGCTGTTTTACTGAGAAATAAGGTGGGTTGTTCCTCTTTTTTTCAGTTTTGTAAAGCTGTTTTGTTTTCATTGGGCATTTGAGTCTAGTAAAAATTTTTCTGAAATGGTGTCATAAAGCACCAGCAATATGGTATAAATGTCATGGATCATTTCTTGTTCTGCTGCCTTTCTCAAAAATCTTAAGGCAAAAACATCTACTACCCAGTGGGAAGGCCAGACCATTGCTCAGAAAAAGACACAAGACTAACCATCCAGTCTGTGACTGCATTCAGAGCTATAGAAAGCCAGCAGCTAGAATTGACCTTTTTGCTAGAAACTGATGTTAATTGATGAAGGACTGGTGTTGAGAGCAGTACCAGGAGCTACCTTCAGGCCTCCATCCTTAGCATCAGGAGAAATCCCACAAAACACAAAGTCCCAATGGATTTTTCTGTCAGCCTTATGAGTCATGTGGCCCCTTCCACTAAATTAAATTTCCTGAGTTATAGTCCTACCTATTGTTTGGTAAAGGGCATGTGAGAATGTAGAGCCCTCTTTCTATAGCTGCTGTGTGAGTGAGTCATTTTGAACCATCCTAGATTGTAAATGATAAACTGTCCTAGAATAGAACAATGGTGGATTTCAATGGAACCATTAGTTAAAAGAACTGGCTGTTTATTTATGTGAAAACCCAAATCAAGTCTACTTGTAGAAAATATGGTCCTCTTAGAATCATGACTTGGGATTGCTTTGGAATTCAGAAGAAAAGGTTTGATGTGAATTTAGGCAAGCTTATAGAGTTCCTTGTTCGTGGAGCCTTTGAAGGGCTGCTCCACAACTGTTCTGGTAGCTGAGACTTCCTGGGCTTGCCCTTGGAGGAACTGATTAGAGCATAGCAACGTCATAAACTTTTAGAATCTATTCAGAACTGGAAGGGACCTTAGAGATCCTTTTGTCTGTCCCTCTTTTTAGAGATTACAAATCAGACTGAGGGGCCCAGAGAACAGGGTGCCTTGCCCAAAGTCGCCTACATAGTCAGGGTGGAGGTCATAAATTAAACCCAGGAGCTCTTTCTCCTTCACCATGTGCTCCAAGACAGAGCTTAAAGGTTCTGGGAAATGCTACATTTACATAAAAATGACCTTGAAGGGATTAATTAGTGGAAGTCTTCAAATAGCCACCATTGAAAGGTGACCCACCAGCATGTTCCAATAGCTGTGGTTTTGCCAATTCCACAAAGAACCATTGCAACAAGTTATTAGAATATAGACTTCCAATTGATCCCTTGTTTTGAAGTTAGGTTTTTTTTTTTTTGATGGTCTAAATGCTCTGAATCTTAGGGACTGGTTTGAAGAACCATTTTAAAATTTACCTGTTGCTGTAGCCAAAAAAATTTTGCCACCAGGTGGCCAGCCTATGACTGCTATTGCCTTTCTGTTACTTGGCTGGTCCTCAGAAAATATGTTTCTGCCTGATGCAAACTTGGAGCCATCCTCAAAGCCTGGGAGAACCTGCCATAGTTTACATTCAGTTTCAGTTGGCAAGGCTTTTGAATTTGCCAGGGGTGGCAAAGTCCATGCCTGGTATGGCATTTATACTTAAGACTTGTTTGAAATTCAGAATTCATACTGACTTTGTTAGAGTTGAGAAATTCTGCAAAGATGTTTGTATACATATGTACGTTAGAGTTTATTCATGTTCTCCAAATGGGCTCCCTTTTGCATTCACCTAGCTAGCTCTCCTTCCCAAGATCCAGTCGATATAGCCAGCTACCATTCTGAAGCCTGAAGATGAAAACTACTGTAGAAGTCCCTTTGAAGGACCACGTACAGTATATATCAATTAGAAGCCCATGAGGATTAGAAGGGAGAACAAGAAGAATGAGAACTAGGAGAAAGAACTTTTGACCAAAAAATCCTCATTGTATAGAAGCAAGAATTTTAAAAAATAATCTCAAACACCCTATAACAAGACAGAAAATTTAAATATAAGTAAGCTAAACTTCAAAAAAAAAATCAGTTTTGTGTCTTGATGAATCAGCCTTTTGCTGTTTATAGCAATTCTGAAATTTTGATAGCCAAACTGAGTTGGTTATTCCTGGCTTGTGGAAGCAGTTATGAAGAACAAGATCAGGTTTTTATTCCCAGAGCAGAGGGAATCTCATCACTAGAACTGCCTTATCTCTGAGTGCCTTTGGAGTTGGGGCTGCTTTGGCAAAGAATCCAGCAAGTCTCGGGTTTTGGTAGGTCCCTTTTAATAGATTAAATAGCTGTATTGAGATAAAAGTTGGGTTCATGGCAAGGAGAGCATGTAGAGATCAGAAATGCTGGTTTCCAAAGCTTTCTCCTTGGTAGAGAGTCTGGTCTTATGAAAGACTCGGAGACCATTGGCCTGTATCTTCTGCCACTTATTCCCATGCTCTTCCAGTGTCTCATTGTGGACTGTGGAGGTGACCCTGGGTTATCAGAGACTGCCCCCCAAGGGAACACGAGCTTTTATAGGCCTTTCTCAGCTGGAAAGGAAGGCTTCAGGTAGAAGTTCAGAAAGAAGGGATTCTGATCTGAGTGCCAGCCTAAACCAAGTTCAGAGACCTTATCACCAGAGGACTGACCACCAAGTGATGATTTTCCTTTTTGACCTTAACAGCCCAAAAAAACTATCTGCCAAGACATAGGGTGAGGGACCATGACCTGCTTTGGTGGACAGAAGAACCAGAGTAATGAGAGAAAAATACTGATTCTCGAAGTCAGAGTATTTATTAGTAGAAAGGACTACACCTACCAGCAGAATTTCAGGCTTCTGCAGCCTTCAAGTAGCCACTTAATCTAGGCACGGAATAACAGAGGTGAATGTCGGAGATGAGCTGACCTTATTTAACTTTTTTGTAGACCTACCTTGACCATCTTGGGGAAAAGGTGTGGAGGCTGGAAAGGCTTTAGAATTTATTAGCCAGTATCATTTATTAAGTATGTACTATGTGCCAGGCACTGGGCTAAGTACTGGGAATACAAATACAAAAACAGTCCAAGTCAAGCTGAAAGATGGAAGGTGTCTTGGGTTCAAATGTGGCCTCAGATACTTCCTTTCTGTGTGACCCTGGGCAAGTCATAACTTCCATTGCCTAACCCTTACCACTCTTCTGCCTTGGAACCAATATAGCTATTGATTCTAAGATGGAAAGTAAAGGTTAAAGAAAGAAAACAAAACATGTCCTGCCCTCAAGGACCTTACAAGCTAACAGGTGAAGATAACCCACAAAAGGAAGGTGCTGAAAAGACTGGGCGGGGGGAGAAAGGGAAAGTTAAAAAATGTCTTTGTGAGAATCTTCTAAAAAGGAATAAAAAGAAAAAAACAGATGGCACCAGCTATATATGTCTTTTATGGTGATCAGTCATAACATGGCAGAAGATGAGCTTGTCCAGGAGAATTCCCAGGCCAGGTGTTTCCAGATACATCATCTGTTTCCAGATACATCATCAGACAAGGATATGGCCCAGTTTTAGTTGGAGTTCCCTCAGGGTTTGTTTTTCAGTGTTCAACCATATTCCCTTCACAAAAAGAAGGGAACCCTCCATGACCAGGGATTTTTTCAGGACCTTGAGGCGGGAGTGGTGATTTCAAAACCAAGTATCGCTGTAAGATGGCACTAGGAAGTCAATGCTGGAATTCATAGCTGGGGTTTGGGGGTGGGATTCCTTTAATAAATGTTAAAAGGTAGGGCTTTAATGGTTTTTATACTGAGCATGCAAAGGCCCCAAAGCATAGGCCTACTCTCATTTCCTATTTTTCTCATTTCTTCTCTTTCTAAACCGGAAACAGCCACAGTTGAGGGAGGAGAGGCGGTATGGACAGTGAAATCAGAAGTAGAAAGCTTTGTGTCAAGTCGAACAGGACTTGGGCAACAGGGCTTGTTTCTCCTTTAGAGCTTCTGTTAAAAATAGAAGAGATCCCCTCAGTTCCCAAATTCAATCACCCCCCTTGCCTATCCCAGTGGTGATTCTATAGCTTAACAGGGTCCTGCTCCGAAATTGCTTTGAAAATTTTTATTTACATTAACAATTCTCATGTCTTATTCCTGAGGAGTTTATTCATGAAACCCTCAAGTGTCAGGGCCTAGAGGAAAATATAAGAGTGGATGTTAAATGAGAGGACTATGGTACTAAAATACACTCTTACCCACTGCCATCAGCATTCATTTTTTCTACTTGCCTCCAGACCCACAAACTGTTGGTCTTTCCATGTCCCTGATTCCAAGAGATGGCTAATGTTTAATGGAAGTTTGTAAACTGCTACACACCCTCCTTTTCCCCAACCTTATTCCAAACTCTTGTGGGTTGAGAATATCAAGGTCTTGACCTACCTCTCTAGGAAGATGGAGAAATTTTAGATGGTGCCCATCTGTCAGGCGATGATCTCAGGGGTTCCAGTCTTATTCTCAGCTGAGTCTGCCACTGTGGGGGTTTATAACCAGAAATGGTTATTAACATCTTTTGTTTCAACCTCACCTTTTCCCATTGTTGCTTTTCCATCCCTTCCCAGACAACAATCCTTTATGTAACAATTTTTAAAAGTGAAAAAACACCTAGTTCAGCAAAACTGACCAGCTCATCAAAAAAAAGCCTCCAGTTATCCCTGTAGTTCCACTTCTGCAAGGCCACATTAGATCTTTAAAGTAGGATGCCAGAGCAGTTCAGCTAGCCAGCCAGGACTCCAGCCACAATGCCAAGTGTGAGAGTCGGGTAAGCAGAATTTGTGGTGTCTTAGGATCCAATAAGCTTCTTTCCCACTGAGATCCTGAAACTAAGAATATTCTGGAGGAGGAGAGTGAGTTTTGGAAGACTAACAGGTATTGTCTCTTTTGCACCACATCCAAGTACACCACACCCTGTAAGCAGTGAAGGCCCAAGTGAGGGTCATGTTCAGAAATCATCCACCCAGCACTTGTGAACATCTGGCCCTATCGCTGCGTGATTTCCTTGCCCTGAATCATTTAAGAGTTATCTGCCATTCCTCTCTCTTGAGACCTCAAAACTTCCATACTTTTTTGGTGAGGCCTATTAAATAATTTTGGTAAGTAGATACATGTGGTGTGACTCTGCTTATATAATTACCACTTCACCTCTTAGTGTGTCAGTCAACAGATATTTATCAACTCACTGCTACAAAAGCTCTTGAACAGAAAGAGGAAACAAGCTTGTGAAAGGTGATGGTAGAAAAAGCAGCCATCAAGCCACTTCTGCCCACCTCCAGCTGGTGACTTTTTCCCCATCACCATACTCTGCTCACTTCCAGGAAGCCACAGATAATCCCCAGTTTCTTTTCAAACAAATAAGGCTTCAGCCTTTGCCTTCCAAAGCTACCTGATCAGTTTTGAACATGTGGCAAAAATGGTGGGATCTGCCCACCTCCTTTCCCCTGCCCTCATATCTGTGGCATGCAGAACAAAGAACTGAGAAGCCCAGCTTCAGGCTGAATTAGCAGCAGCCAATATGGTACCTGCCAGGGAGAATAGTTTCAGAACTGGCTTCTCCAAGTTTCTAGGAGGTCAGGGCTGTTCCTTTGCTTTGGAGCCTGGAAGCAGCTGCAGTTCATTTTCAGTACTCTGTTTTGTTTGGAGAAGCTGGGTGTATTGTGAAAGCTGAGACTGACCTAGGAAGGTGGTAATAATTTGTGCATATTTAGTGACATAAGTGTTGGAACTCCATATGCTATGAATATTTGTGGCTGTTAAACACACTAACAAAATTTTATTTACAGTAACTTAATATATTGTGAACTTGTAAATACTTTTGTTCTGTAAAGAATGTATATAAATCAAATTTTATGTAAAGTTTGTTTTTACTTTTTGTGATTAAAAATGCATATGTGGTAAATGTTCTCAGTGGTGCACTCGACTCTTTCATTTCTAATTTAACATCTCATCTTTCCTTAACTTTGGCATCTCGGCTGCCTCAGTTCCAAAGGTGCCGTGTGGCACGTTGGGGCTCTGCAGTCAATCATCTGCCACTACTCTTCATTTTCCTCTAAATGCACCCGCCTAACTCTGATTCCCCTAGCTCACAACCTCCCCTTTTGTCACAAGCAGCCATCTGTCTACCTCATGACTTTCAGTCTGTTGGTATTTGCGTATTCTGAAAAGTTCTAGTTCCCCCTGAAGTTGTTTTATTTTTTAACCCTTTATGTCTTAGTATCAGTTCTAAGACAAAGGTGGCAGGGGCTAAGCAATTGGAGTTGTGTTTTGCCCAAGATCACACAGCAATGAAGTATCTGCAGCCAGATTGGAAAACAAATAATCCCGACTCCAGACCTGGCGCTCTTCTCCACTGAGTCACCTCATTGCCCATAAAGGCTGCCTTCAGATTTATAAACTAGAGGCAGCTGAGTGGCACAATAAAGTGCTAGGCCTGGAGTAGAGAGGACCTTCCTACCTATGTGACCCTGAGCGTGCCACTTAACCCTGTGTGCCTAGCCCTTGTCCCTCTGTTTTAGAGTTGTTACTAGGATGCGGAGTAAGGTTTATTAAAAAGAGGCAGCTGGGTGGCTCCGGATAGAGAGCCAGTCCTGGAGTCAGGAGGACCTGGGTCCCAGTGGGGCCACGGACACTTCTAGATGTGTGACTTTGGGTGAATCACTTAATCCCAATTGCCTAGCCCTTGTCCTATCTGTAAGAGTGGTTACTAGGACAGAAAGGGTTTTTCCCAACAGCCCTCAGGAGGGTAAGCGGTACACGTTTTATGATCTCCCCTGACCTCTCCTTTTTTCCCTCAGTCTTGACTTCCATCACTATATAGGGAACTTAAGGTTTTGTGGAAACTCCATTAAGGCAGTGTCAACGCCCACCAACTTGTAGTCTTTGAGAGTCACCCAAGTCACTAAGAAGCCGGCTAAAATACCCCTGGCCACATGCCTAGAGTGTATCCAAAGGAGGACTTGAACCCAAGCCTTCCACTTGGGCAGACTCAAGCCATTCCACGCGGTGGAGCTCTCCCTGCCCTTTGCCTATGCCACTGGCCTGGCGCAGGTGTCCCATCACCCCCACAATCCCGTAACCCGGCACCCAAGCTCTAACTGGGCTTTTCATTGAGAATGCTTAGTGCCTGCACATGGGTGGCAAAAGCTGCAAAATCGGCTGATCAAACTGAAAGCAGGTCGGGCACACTTTTCTTGGGTCAGCACCCATTGTTCAGTTATTTAGCAGGGTAACCTTGATGGCACCCTTCTCCCAAGGGCTGGCTCCCCTTCAGCCCCTAAAGAGGCTTGGGAAGGACTCTCAAGAACACAGAAAACTAGCCTCTCTTTTGGCCTGATTACACGCAGGGTCTTGTCCTCCATGCCATGTACCCCATGCCAATCTGCTCCAGGTGTGAGAATTCCCAGTTGCAGCACTGTACTTTGGGCCTAGCAAAGAGCAGTAGCAGAAGATGCTTGTAGACTCCCAGACTGTCAGTTAGAAGGAACCTTAGAGATCATATAATCCACCCCTCTCATTGCCTGCCAGGAGAACTGAAGCCCAGAGTAGGGGCCTCAAAGTCACAGGATGAGTTGTAGTCAGAACCAGAACCCAGGCCTCCTGAAGCCCAGGAGGAGTCAAGACACATGCATGGGAAACACCTAGAAACTGCAGAGGGCACCCGAGCACCACTGAGGCAAAAGGAATTCTGGGAGTGTTGCACGGAGGAATGAAGGTCTCTAGTAGTAAGGGGTTGCCTCCTGCAGGGTAAGGGTTTTAAGGATACCCCAAAGGATAAGATAGGATGATGCAGAATCAGAGAGTAGGAAAGTTTGCATTTCAGACAGGGAGAGGACATAGCAAAGCCCCAGAGGTGGAAACAAGGAACTCATTTAGGAGTCAGTAAAGAGTGGATAGAGTGCTGGGTCTGTAGTCACAAAAACTCATCTTTCAGGGTTCAAATCTCAGACACCAGTTGTGTGACCCTGGGCAAGTCACTTCACCCTACCAGCCTCAGCAGCCACATCCCTCAAATGAGCTGGAGAAGGAAATAGCCAACCACAACAGGATCTTCCAAGAAAACCCCAAATGAGGTCACCAAGAGGCAGAGCTCCAGCCATGGTTTGGATTTTGAGGATTAACAAAAGAGAAAGTTGAATAGGGATGGGTCTGAAGGGCATCACCCTGGTCCCCTCTGTTGCTTAACAAAGTAAAACAGACAAACGAGAAGAAAATTCAGGCTAGAGTTACTAGTTAATGAAAAGAAAGCAACAGACTCCAGCAACCTGCTCTGCCGGGGTCCCTCTCCCCAGACCTTGCGCAACCTGAGCCTGTTGGCCCCGATAGCCAGGCTCCCTGGGCTGCAAGTGGGAGGAGGGGACCCCAGCGCTGGCTCCAGCTGGAGGCCAAGAAGCCCCAGTTCTGCACCTCTCTGCAGAGCCTTGCAGAGCCTGTCAGGGATTGGAAAGAAAGAAATAGAACAAACAGCCCATCACCTCCCCCCTGGATCCCGAAGCTGCTTCCTGTCCCTGCTTCCCTTTTCTTTGCCTTCTCTCCCCTGGCTCCTGCGGGTGGCTCTGTCCCTCTCTCTCTCCTTGTCCCCTGTTTCTTTCCATCTTCCCCTCCTGCTTTCTTGTCTCTTTATTTTATCTTAAAACATTTCTTGTCTTTAATGAATAACTTTTCATTTTCCCTACTCATCTCTTTTTATTTTTTAAACCCTTACCTTCTGTTTTAGACTCAGTTCTAAGACTTCTAAGACAGAAGAGCAGTCAGGGCTAGGCAGTGGGGATTAAGTGACTTGCCCAGGGTCACACAGCTGGGGAGTGTCTGAGATCGGACCTGAATGCAGGTCCTCCCCACAGCAGGCTTGATGTTCTCTCCACTGCACTGGCTAGCTGCCCCAAATGATTTTTTTTTTAAACTTATGTTGATAACTATCTCCAGTAAGAGAACGGATGCACCCAGGATGCAGATTGCAGCATCCCCCTCGCCCTTTTTCTTTTCACCTTTTTTGAATATTGGAATGTGGCCTACACAGACATTTGTTTTGCAAGTCTAGGCGTGTTTACCATTGCAATGAGCTTATTTTTCTTGCCTTCTCCATAGGTAGGGAAGGGAGAACATTTGGAACGGAAAAGAAAATTGAATTTTAAAAAGGATGTGTCATCTTTGTCTCATCTCTATGGTAACCATATCTTATCCAAACTTCCTCGATCAGAAATTCTTGACACGGGAGACACTTGGTAAACAGTCTGGTGGGCAGAGGCCTGCCCTGGAGCCAAGAAGAAAGGAGTCTGACGCCTGCCTCTGACTTAGTCATTTAGCCTCTCCATGCCTCCAGAGAGATGCAGGCGCCTCCACACTGGGAGTTCCCTACATCACAGATCAAGACCCCTAAACAAAGGCTAAAGTCATTGAAAATCCCTCATTAATCACTTGTGCTGTGCCTGCAAGCACTGTACTCAGTGCTAGGGATTCGGAAATGAAAAATAACAGCTCTTTTCCATCAAGACACTCAAGGCAAAGCATATACACAATAAACGTGATATAAGATGGAATGTCAGAAAGATGAAGGAGTGATCCATTTGAAGAGCTTTAAGAAAAGCGGAGGGAGAGGCAGCTCAGTGGAATGAGAGCCAGGCCTAGAGACTGGAGGTCCTGGGTTCAAATGTGACCTCAGACACTTACTACTGTGTGACCCTGGGCAAGTCACTTAACCCCCATTGCCTAGCCTTTACCACTCTTCTGCTTTGGAATGAATATACTGTATTGATTCCAAGATGGAAGACAAGGATTTCTTTTTTGTTTTTAAACTCTATCTTCTGTCTTAGAATCAACACTATATAAAGACCAAGCAATGAGGCCTAAGTAACTTGCCCAAGGTCACCCAGCTAGGAAGTGTCTGAGGTCAAATTTGAATCCAGGACCTCCCTGTCTCTGGGCATTGCTTGAAATCCACTGAGTCACCTTCCCCCTGGGTTTTGTTTGTTTTAGGGAGAGAGGGAGGACAGATAGAAGAAAGAAAGAAAGAAAGAAAGAAAGAAAGAAAGAAAGAAAGAAAGAAAGAAAGAAAGAAAGAAAGAAAGAAAGAAAGAAAGAAAGAAAGAAAGAAAGAGAGAGAGAGAGAGAGAGAGAGACAGAGAAAGAAAGAAAGAAAGAAAGAAAGAAAGAAAGAAAGAAAGAAAGAAAGAAAGAAAGAAAGAAAGAAAGAAAGAGGAAGAAGGAAGGGAGGGAGGAAGGAAGGAAGGAAGGAAGGAAGGAAGGAAGCAGGAAGGAAGCAGGAAGGAAGGAAAGAAGGAAGAAAGGAAGGGAGGAAGGAAGGAGACAAGGAATGAAAGAAGGAAGGAAGGGAGGAAGGGAGGAAGGAAGGAAGGAAGAAAGGAAGGGAGGAAGGGAGGAAGGAAGGAAGGAAGGGAGGAAGGAAGGAAGGAAGGAAGGAAGGAAGGAAGGAAGGAAGGAAGGAAGGAAGGAAGGAAGGAAGAAGATATTTCAGTAGAGATGATGTAAGAAGCACTGAGCCTTCCTTCAGATGTAGTAAAACTCTGTGCCTCCCTCCTGGGATTTGGGTAGAAGGGCACCATGCTGAAGGTCAAAGAAGATGGGTCACTAGGACTGACTCTGTGTTGGGTCAGACTGCTGGACCTACTCATCCTGCTCTTCAATGGGTTAGATGAGGCCAGAGGTGGTCAGAAACCTTTGTCAATGACCAGACAGTTAAGATTGGGAAAAGCCCCAATTCCTTTGAGATATGATTTGCACTAGATCAAGGGAGCCTCATTCTCTTGTGAATCCCAGGGTGACACAATTAGTATGCTGAGTCAGGAGTCTCAGTTCAGAGTCAGGAGACAAGAGTTCAAATCTGACCTCAGCTACTTTAAAACTTGGTGATGGAGCAAATCACAACCTCTGTTTGCCTCAGCTTCTTCAACTGAAAAATGGAGATAATAATTAAGAAAGTGATCTAGCAAAGCATTCTTTGTGATAGTTAGGGCAATGCAAATTTAGGTTGGCCCCCAAATATATCACATCCTTTCCCCTTTCCTCTTCCTCACTGCCTTTCACCATATCTGAAATTTTACATTTTTTTCTATTTCTCAGAATCCCCTATGACAATTTATATCATGGAGGAAGGGTCATACCTCAGATCTGAACACAAGAGTCCACCAAAGAAACAGAGACAGAAAAACAAGAGACAAAGAGAGATGGACCAAGAGAGAGACACAGAAACAGATAGAAGAGAGGGAGGGAGAGAAATGGAGAGAGGGAGACAGAGAAAAAACAGACAGAGGGAGGAGAGAGAGACAGGAGAGGGAGAGGGAGGAGAGAGAGAAGGAGGGAGAGAGGCAGAGACAGAGAGGAGAGAGAGACAGAGACAGATAGAAGAGAGGGAGGGAGAGAAATGGAGAGAGGGAGACAGAGAAAAAACAGACAGAGGGAGAAGGAGAGAGAGACAGGAGAGGGAGAGGGAGGAGAGAGAGAAGGAGGGAGAGAGGCAGAGACAGAGAGGAGAGAGAGAAAGAGAGAGACAGTCACAGAGACAGATAGAAGAGAGGGAGGGAGAGAAATGGAAAGAGGGAGACAGAGACAAAGAGAGACAGAGGGAGAAAGAGAGAGAGACAGAGAGGAGAGGGAGAGGGAGGAGAGGGAGAAGTAGGGAGAAAGGCAGAGACAGAGAGGAGAGAGAGACAGAAAAAGAGGGAGGGAAAGGGAGAGAGAGCCAGAGAGCCAGAGAGAGAGCCAGAGAGAGAAAAAGAGAAACAGAGTCACAGAGACAGAGAAGCACAGAGAGACACAGAGAGAAAGACAAAGATGGAGACAGAGGGAGCAGAGAGGAGAGGGAGAGAGACAGAGAGGAGAGACAGAAAAAGAAGGAGGGAAAAGGAGAGAAACAGAGAAACAGAGAGAGAGAGTCAAGCAAGTAGAATATGGGGGTGGGGGGGGTGCAACCATGTTTTTTCCAGATTCATCCCTACTTAGAGATTTGAGAACTGGAGAACAGAGCCTCATATTCAGGTTATTTGTGTTACTCCATTGATGAAGGTATGAAATGTATTTTGTGAACTGGTTTCTTAGGATCTAGAATTGGAAGGGAACACTTAATCCAATTCCTTCATCTTACAGAGGAAACTGAGACCCAGAAAAGAAGGATAAGTGACATGTCGATGTTTTTTTCTCTATTAACTTGAGACATTAGACTCCTATCTTTATACCTTTTTAAAAAAAGAATATGCCTGTCTGCTCCTATGTTAGAAGTTAAAAGTGATTGCTGTGAATTCTTCTCTCTCCTAATTGACAGTTTGAGGCTAGGAGCCTCAGAATAAACAAAACTCTTGACTTTGCTGCTCTTGGCCTACAAGGTAGTTGGGACTTTGAAGGCAATGTAGATGGCACGGTTTTCCTCCGATGCCTTTTGATGTCTTTTGTTCCTTTGGAAACTCAAAATAGAATTGTTTGTCCTTCATTTCAAAGAGCAGCAGCCCTACAGAATGACGTTTTAACCTGTGCATGGATTGGATTTCAGTGAGGCAGAGTTGCACAAAGTGGGCAGCCTCACATTCTCTTCCAGAGCCACCATCCTCGGCCAGGGGCAGGACAAAAGTGGGTGTGGCAGGTGCTGGCCAGGGATGCAGGGGATGATGTTGGCACCTTTGAAGTTTGATGGAGCTCTAAGGGCTTCACAGTGCCTGCTTCTGCTGCATCCCTGGCCAAGGGAACAAACTGTTCTCCTCCCCCTATTCACCTGGGGGACGCCTTCCAATGCTTGGAGCAGACATCCCTCTAACTCAGATAGGTTCGGGGTCCATGGGCTGTCCATTTCCCTCCAGCTGGTTTAGCCGGTTTGTGTAGACAGTTTTGGGCCCCCTGTGTATGTGCTCCAGCTTCTTGGAGCCACAGGTGAGAGGACCCCAAGGGTTCCCCTGAAAAGGGCCGGGCAATCCCCCCTGCCGGAAGCGCCAATCCCCCATGAACGCCCCCTCCCAAAAGTAACTTCCTTTCATGCTCCGGAAGCCTAAAAGTCTAATAAATCTGTGCCTGAAGTTGTGGACTGTTGCTGAATCCCAAGTCTGCAGTGAAGCGATGGAATTCCTGCTTCTGGGGCAAATTCAGCTCCAGGGGGAGAGGCAGGCTAAGAAATGACCATGTGGATGGAAATAAATTTGAGATGGAGGACATGGGAAATGAAGAGGCTGAAAAATGGAGACTAATAGATTTGAAAAGGAGTCATTGGAAGTCCATAAACATTAGAAACAAGGATCTGCTCAAGCCGCATGAAACTGAAAGGAGAAGAGGCCCTTGCTAAATGATAGTGGGAGTGGGAGGATGGGAAAGGGGCTGTGGGGAGGGAGCAGAGTATTCCAACTCTTCCTCCTGGCTCCTCGATTGAAAGAAGGAGCAGCCAGCCTAGAGGGGGCTGCCCTGTCTTCAGGAGAAAGCCGGATTTCAAGGGGCTTTTATAACAATACGAGTTTTAGGGGGCAGCTGGGTAGCTTAGTGGATTGAGAGCCAGGCCTAGAGATGGGAGGTCCTAGGTTCAAATCTGGCCTCAGACACTTCCCAGCTGTGTGACCCTGGGCAAGTCACTTGACTCCCATTGCCTAGCCCTTACCACTCTTCTGCCTTGGAGCCAATACACAGTATTGACTCCAAGATGGAAGGTA
This sequence comes from Monodelphis domestica, assembly GCF_027887165.1. Taxonomy (NCBI): domain Eukaryota; kingdom Metazoa; phylum Chordata; class Mammalia; order Didelphimorphia; family Didelphidae; genus Monodelphis; species Monodelphis domestica. The sequence continues at coordinate 275,288,941 of NC_077228.1, forward strand.
AGGGTTTAAAAAATAATAATAATAATGAGTTTTAGAGGGTTCAGTGGGGAAAGAGGACAGAGAAGAATAATCATTCCATAAATGATTATTATTTTAATAATAATAAAACTTTCCATTTCCCCCAAATCACACACAATTATAATTTTTTAACATGCATTTCACAAAATTAGGGCTTCAGAATTATCTTCCTAAGCAATTTGATCTGGGTTATACATGTATGATCACACAAAACATATTCCCATGTTGATAATATCGTAAGAGAATCCTCATGTGGAACTAGAACTCCCCAATGAAAACACACACAAATGAAATAAAGTGAAAAATAGTATCCTTTGATCTGCATTCAGGTTCCACCAGATGTTTCTCTGAAGGTGGCTAACATTTTTCATAAGTCCTTCAGCATTTTCTTGTATCATTTTGTTGCCGAGAATAACTAAGGCTTTCACAGTTGATCATCATCAATATTGCTATCACTGTGTACAGTGTTCTTCTTCTGCTTCTGCCTGCTTGTCAGTTTGTGCAGATCTTTCCAGGTTTCCCTGAAATCATCCTGTTTATCATTTCTTAATAGCACCGTAGTATTCCATTGCAATCATATGCCACAATTTGTTCAGCTGTTCCACAATTGATGGACATCCTATTGATTTCTAATTCTTTGCCACCCCAAAAAGAGCTGCTAAAAATATTTTTCTACAAATAAGCCATTTTCCCTTTCAAAAAATCTCTTGGCAATACAGACCTAGGTAGTGCTTTGTTGGGTCAAAGGGTATACACAGTTTTATAGACTTTGGGGCATAGTTCCAAATTGCTCTTCAGATGGTATTTTAAAGATGCTTGTTCGCTTCTATTTTTGAAGTTAAAAATGATTGTCATGAATTTTTCTCTCTACTTATTGCTAGTTTGGGACTAACAGCATAGGAACAAACTTAAAAACTTTGCTGCTCTTGGCCTGGAAAGCAGTCGGGATTTTGAGGACCTTTTTGTTCCTTCGGGAACTCAAAATAGGTCCCCAACTCCAGCAGCAATGTATTTAATGCCCCAATTTTGCCACATCCCCTCCAGCATTCATTACTTTCCTTTACTGCCATATTGGCCAATCTAACAGGTATGAGGTGATACCTCAGAGTTGATTTAATTTGCATTTCTCTAATCCAGAGGGATTTAGAACTTTTTTATATGATTATAGATAGCTATGATTTCTTCATTTGAAAACTGGCTGTTCATATCCTTTGATATCAATTGAAGAACGACTGGTATTTTTATAATTTGACTCATTTCTGTATGTATTTGAGAAGTAAGACTTTTATCAGAGAAACTTGCTATAACATTTTTTCCTAGTTGTTTCCCTTCTAATCTTGGTTGTACTGATTTTGTTTGTGCAAAATCTTTTAAATTTAATATAATCAAAATTATTCATTTTACATCTTGTAATGTTCTCTATCTCTTGTTTGGTCATAAATTCTTCCCTTATCCATAGATTTGGCAGGTAAACTATTTCATGCTCTCCTAATTTGTTTATGGTATAGTCCTTTATGTCTAAATCATATATACATTTTGACCTTCTCTTGGTATAGGGTGTGAGGTATTGGTCTATACCTAGATCCTGCCACACTGTTTTCCATTTTTCATAGCAGTTTTTGTCAAATAGTGAGTTCTTATCCCAAAAAGCTGGGATCTTTGGGTTTATCAAACACTAGCTTGCTTATGATCATTTATTGTGTACCTAATCTATTCCATTGATGTACCATTCTGTAGCACACCAGGCATGATGGCATCTGGGAAGTATGATTGATGTATTGACATTGTATTACCAGACACATGGTCAGACCTCTTGATGGTCATTGTATGGAAGGGGACATGCCCAGGCACTAGCAAAGGATGGGCCAATTCATGGGCTGGGTCTTGACTGGGCCAGGCTGCCTCAGCTTGGAGCACATTCATTAACATAGCATGGTTCTATTAGGGCGTTCCTCAGCTTGGACTATACTCATTTGCAGACCACATTGGATTAATCCCCACCTCTTTGATCTCATCATTGTCAATTCAACCAATGTTAAATCCTATGTCATGTTACATATTTGTTGATCCACATTCCTAAAAACCTTCCATAAATACTGAGGAACTAGCCCCAAACTCTCTCTTACAAGCTCTCTTTCAAACTCTCTCTTTCAAGCTCTCTTGCTAGCTCTCTCACTTTTACTCTTCCTCTCTCCCTCTGTTTCCTCCTCTCCTCTTACTCTCTTGCTTCACTGTATCTCTTCCATAGCGACATTGTCACCCCCAGTGCCTCCGCACCAGGAGTTGAGACTCCCACCTTTTCTAGCAACGTTGTTGCCCCCAAAGTAGACTCTCTTGTCTAGAAGTATCAAGGGGTTGATACTCCCCGCCTATTCTCTTGTTCCTCTTATTTCCTTGGAGTTTGTGTTACTCCCCATGTGTTTCTACTTTTGTCTTTGAGCCATTATTATTCTCACATTTCCTTAGCCTCCTCTTTCCACCTCAGGTTATTACCCACAGATAAATGTTGTAGGACTCCAGTGGGAGGGTCGCTATACATTCTATTTCTTAGCCAGTACCAGATTGTTTTGATGCCTGCTATTTTATAATACAGTTTGAGGTCTGGTACAGCTAGGTTTCCTTCCTTTATATTTTTTCATTAATTTCCATATCTTTTATCTTTTGTTCTTCCAGATGAATTTTATTATTTTTTCTAGCACTTGAAAATACATTTTTGGTAGTTTGGTTGGTGTTGCATTGAATAAGTTAATTTAGGTAGAATTGTCATTTTTATTATGTTGGCTTGGCCTATCCATGAGCAATTAACATTTTATCTTTTGTTTAGACCTGACTTATTTGTGTGAAAAGTGTTTGGTGTCATAATAGGAATTTGGTAGGAATTCTTGGCCTATTTTTCCAAGTATCTATAAGCATTTATTAAGCACCTACTATGTACAGAGCACTATACTACTTTCTACAGATACAAGGACAAGAGTCATTCCCTGTCCTTAAGGAGGTTACATTCCATAAGAAGAAACAACAGGCACAGAGATATGTCAATTAAAAAAAGAAGGAATTTTGGGGTGGGAGGACACAAACAACTGTGGAATCAGGGCCTTTATTTGAAGTAACACTTGAGCTGAGTTGTAAACCTTAAAATTTCCCAGACCCTACTTTATAAGATTGGATTAAGACCATTCCCCATTTGGGCAGTGAACTCTACTTAAAGCAGGAATGTGAGAATTCTACTTTACCTACTTGGGTCTGCCCTAGGGGAAGATAAAGTTGTAAACTCTTTTCTGAACAATGAAAAGTACTTAAACCCATAATTTTCTTAAGCTAAGTACCAATAAAGGTGGGGCAACTTGTAAACTACTTAGACCTAAAAGGTGAAAACTTACTCAGAGGTTTTTTCTAATGAAATTTGTCGACACAGTAGCATTTTTTTCCTGACTTACTAAAGAGATTAAAAACTACTCAGCTGTGAATTCAAAATGGGCGGTCCTTTAGAAACATCTACAGTGATTGGTAGATGTAAGGACTTAGGGGAGGTGACAGAGAAGATTTTGCCATTAAAAATAAGAGCTCAGGGAAGAGCTGAGAGGTCATTCTGAAACATTCAGATTGGAGAGACTCATTCTGAGGAGACTGATTCTGAAACATTCAGATGGAGGAGGGAGCTGGTGAAAGCAGCTGAGATGCTGCTGGCCTGGTGTCATTAGAAATCCTTGTTTAGTCAGACCTTGTGGCGAGTGTTAAAAAACTGATTCTTTTCTTACTCTGTCCTTCTTTGATTACTCATTGTATTGTTAATTAAAAATCTCTATAAAACCCAATTGACTTGGGTATTTGAATAATTGGGAATATTTCCCTGGCGACCACCTTATATTTGATTTTAAAACCCAAGACACTGTAGTGAAACATATTTCTGCGGTCAAATTTACTCACCCTCTCTTATATCTATCACAATTTATATCTTCCACTATTTTAATCACTACAGTTTAAGACCTCAACCATTTTAAATCTCACAGAGTCTTGAAGGAAGCTAGAAATTCAAAACAGTGTGGTACCCTGGAAAGTATGCTGAGTTTAAATCCTGACTCTGGAATGACAAGTCCCTTAACTTCCAGGGTCTTAATTTCTCATCCAAAATAAGGGCATTGTATTTTGATCTATTGTTTTTTCTATTGTGTCCAATACTTTGTGACCTTATGACCCCACTTGGAGTTTTCTTAGCAAAGATACTGGACTGATTTGCCATTTCCATCTTCAGGTCATTTTACAGATGAGGAAACTGAGTCAAACAGGGTTTAGTGACTTGCCTCTATGGCTAGGAAGTGTCTGACTCCAGATTTGAACTCAGGAAGAAGAGTCCTTCTGACTTTGGTCCTGGTACTCTATTCACTATATCACTTAGCTGTTACTTGGCACATAGTAAAGTGCTTCATAAATGTTTGTTGATGTACTGGCTGTCTCTCCTCTCAGATCCCCTGTCCTGTTGTTACCCATCTTTTTCCAAATCCCAGCCCTGGTTGCTCCCACTACCTGTATCCTCTGGTCCTATCCATGCTAGAAAGAGCTAGAAGGCAACATCTAACTGTACTAACTGGATCCACCATAAATTTATCCTGTCCAACTTGAACTTGGCTTTTGGTACTCCAAAACAATTCTTTTTTCCTATACTAGCTGATTCTCTTCCTCCCCTGCCCGCCCCAAAAAGCTATTCTGAGCCTCAGGGTTGTACTTGAATCCTACTCTTAATTGTCAAATTTTATTTCTTCCACTACAGCTTTTTACATCTGTCCCCTTCTTTGTGCTTACATGTTGCCCTCATTCAGACTCTCATCATCTCTCCTCCAGCCCCATGATTGCTCTCTCTCCCCACTCGGGTCTATTCTCCAACAGCTACTGAAGTGATTTTCCTATACTTGGGTTTGACTATGACACTCCCCTACTTATAAATCCCAGAAACTCTATTGCCTTTAAGCCCTAAGACCTCTGAGGCAAATCCCTCCACCAAACCCAGTGTCCTTCTTTGGTTCTGCAACAGCTACACCCCCCCCCCCCACTGACATCCCTATCTTTGCCTCCTAAGACCATTCTGAAGAGACAATTCATCTGGCACCCACTATGGTCTCTCTGACTAGCAAATTTCTACAGCCTACTTCCTATCTCTGTATTACATGGTCATTGGCTGCCTAGGAGTACACTATCCCCAACCCTACTTTACGTAAGTCCCTTCTTCTTTAATCCTACACAACTAGGTCCCCTTGTAAACCTTAAAATTCCTTAGACTTATAAATGTTGGAAATTTCACCATTGGGAAATTTCATACTTGGAAAATTTCTTACTGATAGTCTATTGGAATGTGAACCCCATTGGCATGGGAGGTTCCTCCTCCTCCCTTCTTAAGATTACTTTAGGACAGAAACCTTTTGCTGAACAATGGAAAGGACTTTGACCTAGGCTTAAGCATAGAACAGGAATTTCTTTGAGTCATGATTGATTTTAGAATTGATACAATGGAGATACTTGGAATCAATCTCCACCCTACTCAGTCCTAACAGGATTGAGGAAGGGCTGCAGCATAGATCAAAATTTAATTATTCCAATCTCTACCCTACTCAGGTTAACAGGATTTAGGAAGGGCTGTAGCAAAGGATCAAAGATTTAATTATTTGAAAATATGACCTTCAACAGACATGTGCAAAGCCAGAGACCTCTGGGCGGTCCTGGGTTAAGCTAGAGCCTCCATTGGCACAGGGAAATTGATGGACAGTGATTGGTAGATGTGAGAACTGAGGGGAGGGAACTTGGATGGTTTCCTTAAAGATAGCGGGGTCTGAAGACTCAGAGGGTGGTGGTTGAGGAGTTTGTCTGAGTGGTTGCAGTGTGCTCTGAGAAGCTTGCTCTGAAGGAAGCTGAAGGTGGGGGCCTCTGAGACTGTTTCTCCATTTTGGTCATGTGAGTAATAGGGACTGATCTCTTTTCTTTGCCCCAGCTATCTAAGGGCTTGGGCCTTTTGGCCCAGCCTAAACAGAAGGGGTATTTAAGCCCTATTCCCTTCTCTCCCCTTTCTCTCTCCCTCTCTCTCTCTCTCTCTCTCTCTCTCTCTCTCTCTAATTCCTTTCTTCCTCCTGTTTGTAATTAAACTCCATAAAAGGTTGACTGCTGACTTGAGTTTTCATTTAGGAATTACATAGCTGAATTCCTTGGCGACCTTAAATTAATATATATCAGTCTTTTAAAGTGATTTCCTTGTCACACCCTCCAACCCCTTCCCCAAATTCCTCTAATTCATGGTCCATAATGAACACATTTTCCCTTTTTCTGGACTTCTTTCTCTCCTACTCCTTTGCTCTCATTGAGACTCTCCTTTCCTTAGACATCAGAGCATCTCCTGACCATTTGCCTTCTAAACTGACAACTACTCCTTCACTGAAACTTAGTCTATTTATACTTCCACACTCTGTGGCTCATAGCCGCTATTTTTCTACCAGTTCTCAGATAATTCTCTCTCCATCCTCCTGGTTGGAGCTTGGCACATGGCTCTCTTGACTTCTTTTCCCCATCTCATGACCTTATACTTGTTTAACCAGAAGAGTGCCCAAAACAACATCATGCATTTGATTAATTTAAATTCCTTTTAATCTTCCTTCTAGAAGACCTCTTTCCTTATCTCTAATTACCAGATTACTTCCAACTTAACCTGAATGTATCTTGTGTGTGTATAGCTGTTTGAATATTATCTTTCCCATTAGACTGTGAGCTCCTTGACAGCAGGGACTGTCTTTTGCTTTTCCTTGTATCTCCAGCACTTAGCACAGTGCCTGGAAAATAGCAGGAGCTTAATTTTTAAACTATTTCTGGAACTTTGTCATCGTATTTGAGTATAATAAGAGCAAGAGCAAGAAACTTCTTCTAAAAACATATGTAACTTGAATTAAATTAGTGTTACATTTATGAAACCTTACATTAAACTAAATCACAAAGCTGTTAGAAAACTGCAGTAGCCAGTTTTACGTTAGAAGATGTAAAAATTAAAATTAATGTCAATAAGAAAAATGTTATATTTTAAGGGATTTATTAATGCTCATTAGAAATCAAGGAATAAAGAGGAACAAAATAAAGATCATGTGCCCATGGCTGATTAGCCTATTTCAAAATCCCCATGCTTAGCTTACCACTACCACCATGCTGGCTGCAAGCCCAAGAAAGAGACCCAAGAGGACTGTCCACTCACTAATATCCTCTGTCTACAGGAAGTATGTAATGACAGGAAGTCAGTGGGCCCCCAGGAAATGTAGTTCTTTTTTTAAGATAACAGATTTTCAATAATACATAGGAAGCTCTAATTATCTAATCTAACTGAAGGAAGATCCACTAAATACTTCTGACAAGGTCACATGCTGGACTTTCTGAACCCAGTTCCAACAATTGGCTGCAGTTCTTACAGGAAAAGAGGAGATTAAAATTCATGTCTTTCATGTCTTAAAGAGGCCTGTGCTAAAATCTTATTGATAGAGAAGTTAATATTCATCTGCCATATTTTGTTTTTGTTGCTCCTACAGATGAAGTCTCTTCTCTCTCCTGGACAGTATTTTCCTTTTTAATAATGTACTTTCAGGGAGAACTTTCCTCACATCTACTGAGAACAATATTATTGTTCTTATTAATATTCTATTCATCACTTCTCTACTCAGTAAACCAGAGTGGCTCCCTATTGCCTTAGGGGTAAAATGTAAAGTCCTCTGTTGAGCTTTTAAAAATCTTCACCAGCTCACTGTACATTATTCCTCCCCTAGTCAGGCCACTGCTATGTTACTCCCCCTATTCTCTTGATTCCACTCTTCTCTCACTTCGGAGTGAATCCCTCTTTTTAGTGTGAAAAGGGATTCTTTATTCTCTTTGCCTATTTTGAGTTAACACTTAGTTGACACTAACTTAAGTACCCCTACTTAGTACCTCACCAGTTTGTGAAATATGAATCAGACTTTCTTTTAGTACCCCTACTTAGTACCTCACTAGACACTAAGTAAGAATGTTCCCAAGTCATTTGCTAAAGTGAGTAATAACTCAATCAGTCAGGAAATTGTGAATCCTTTTGATAAGCGTTTACACCTCCAGAGGATGAGAAGTGGATCCCACTAGACACTTCCCACCCTGGACAATGCTAGACAATTTGAAAGCTGTGATTGACCCCTGTGAAGAGGGGAAAGGGCAAGAAGTCACTATAAAAGCCATGAATTTCTGTGGGTAAAGGTTGGTTTCAGGAGTCATCCTTGATAGGTTGCTGTCTTCAGCTTGAATTGCCTCTTGGAGGGAACTTGGGTGAGTGAATAGCTGGCTTTCCTTTCCTGACTTCTGGAGAGAGATTAATTCCAGTCAAGGGCTAACAAGTCATGCTGGGATGAGTCCAACACCAGAGCAATATTTAGTGTGATAGGCTAAATATCTTCTCTACCCTCTTTTTGTATTTCTCAACTTTCACTCTCTCCACCTATTTTGTAAAACAAAACAAAACAAAACTATTGAAAGTCATTTTGACTTGAGCTACAATATTTTAAATTGGTGGCTACCATATTATTTGTAATTTTCATATATTTTAGTCAAACAGTTGTTTTTCAGTCGTGCCCTATTCTTCTTCTCCAGCTCATTTGACAGATGAGAAAACTGAGGTAGAGTGAAGTGACTTCACATAGCTAGGAAGTATCTAAAGCAAGATTTGAACTTGGGACAATGAGTTTTTCTGACTCAATGCCTGGTACTCTGTCTACTGAATATCTAGCCACCTTTGCATGAAACCTTTCCTAATTCACAAAAGCTAATTACTACTCACCTAGTTTGTGTTTATTTGCATTTATTCTCTTTATATGTATTTTTTATATGCCTACTTATATGTTTGTTGTTTTCCATGATAGAATGTAAACTCCTTGAGAGGAAAAGTTGTTTCATTCTTGTATTTGTATCCTTAGCAACTAGCATAGATAGGCATTTTGTAAATTTTTACCAGAGGCAACTTTGTGGGATAAAGTATTGGGCCTGGAGTCAGGAAGACTTGAGTTAAAATTTGACCTCAGACATTTCCTAGCTATATAACCCTAAACAAGTCACTGAACTGTTACATGATGGGCAGCAAAAGTACAAGAACAGAGGAGTATCTAGAGATTCCATTTTCTGTTCTTCCATCTACCTGAAGAAAAACAAAAAAAGCAAACTACTGGACAAATGTCCCCAGGGACAATCATAACCTGCTATGTTAAAAAAAAAAAAAAGGATCTCAATGTACTTTTGCCTCAAGCCTGTGAAGGACCAAAGAACATATTAGCTTCACCTCATAGAAAAAAGTTGAGAGATCAGATGACTTACCCAGAGCCATACAAGCCACTAAGAATTGCTGGAACTTCCTGTTCTTGTACTCTTGCTGCCCATAATGCTCTCCAAAGAGAAATGTCCAAAATGTGACTTACAGAATTTCAGCTAAGAATGAGGGAGGACCAGGGCTGAGGTTACTATAGATAAATAAAAAGTACTGGAGATATAAATACAAATAGGGTAATTTTTGCCTTTGTTTCTCCAATGTATGGGAGATAAAGTCAAATTTATAAAAATAAGAGCCATCCCTCAATTGATAAATTACCAAATGAAATGAACAGGCAGTTTTCAGAAGATATCAAAGCTATCAATATGTGTTGTTATGTCAATATATTGTCAAAAGTCATATAAAATGCTTTAAGTTGCTAATAATTACAGAAATTCAAATTAAAACAACTTTTATGATTTGATGATTTGTACAACCCAGTGGAATTGCTTGTTGGCTCTGAAGGGGAGAGGGAAGAGGGGAGGGAAAGAAAATGAATCATGTAAACATGGAAAAATAGTTAAAATTAAAATATCAAACAACTTTGAAGTACCACCTCACACCTATCAGATTGGCTAATATGACAGAAAAGGAAGAAAAAAACAAGTGTTGGAGGGAATGTGAAAAAATCAGGACACTAATGCACTGATGGTAGAGTTGTGACATGGTCCAAAGTTTTGGAAATATGCCCAAAAGACTATAAAACTGTGTATATACTCTTTGACCCAGCAAAACCACTACCAGGTCTGTATATTGGAGACATAAAAAATAAAGGAAAAGGACTTGTGTGTATAAAAGTATTTATAGCAGCAACTTTTGGACAAAGAATTGGAAATTGAGGAAATGTCCGTCAACTGGGGAATGGCTAAACATGTTGTGTTACATGATTGTGATGGGATACCATTGTGCTATAAGAAATGATGAGGGAGCTGGTTTCAGAAAAACCTGGGAAGACTTATATGACCTGATGCAAAGTGAAGATAGCAGAGCTGGGGCAATATTGTATACAGTAACAACAATTTTTTAATGATAATCAACTGTGAAAGGCTTTAACTATGCTGATCAGTCCAATAATATTCCATGAGAATTCCAGAAGACTCAAGATGAGAAAATGCTATCCACCTCCAGAAAGAGAATTGATGTACATATTGAAACATTTTTCCCTCTTTCCTTCTTTTCTTCCTTCCTTCCTTCCAACATGGCTAAAATGGACATGTATTTTGCATGATAAGTACCCTGTCTTCAAGGAACTTACATTCTAATGGCGGAAAACCTAGAAGGGATATGAGAAGGTGACAGGAGTGAATAGTTTGGAGCTGGTACTCTGGAAGTGATGTAGACATGGCAAAAGGCCACCTAAGTGTGAGGCCGGGTCCAAGCTTGGGGAAGGAAGGGAGGAAGACAGGAAAAGAAGATGAAGATGTCATGGTTTCCTCTGGCACTAATCTCATCCTCTCCTCCCAACCACATTTCCTCCCTTAATCCCTTAATTCTCTGCAATCTAGCTTCTTATTTCATTTTTCAACCAAAACTACTCTTTTCAGATTTACCCAGGGTAACAGAGCTAGCAAGTGTCTGAGGCAGGATTACTTCCTTTTTTCTTATTTTTATTTCTTTTTTACATGTCAATACAATTTTAATAATTGTTCACATTTTGTGGTCTATGTCCTCTTCCTCCCTCCCTTTCCTCCTTCCTCTCTGAGGGAGATGATTTAAGCAACAAGTGTGCTATCTTACAATACCTATTTCCATGTTTGTCATTTTGTGAAAGAAGATGTAATATCACTTAAAACAAAACAAACCTTACCTTCTGTCTTAGAATCAATTCTGTTGCAAAATTGGTTTCAAGGCAGAAGTACAGTAAGGGCTGGGCAATGGGGGTGAAGTGACTTGCCCAGGGTCACCCAGCTAGGAAGTATCTGAGGCCAAATTTGAACCCCGGACCTCTTGTCTCTAGGCCTGACTCTCAAGCCATTGAGTCCCCTAACTGCCCCCTGCATATATCACTAATATGGCTCCATCCATTTCCTTCTGTGATGGTGGATAACTTTTTTCATAAGGCTCTTAGAGGTGTCTGGGATTCTTGCATGACTGATAATAGTTAAGTCATTCACAGTTGATCATCATATATTATTGCTGTTACTATGAATAATGTCCTGGTTCTGCCCACGAGCCACCTGGCTACCTAGCAATTTAGAAATTAAAATGTGGTAGTATTATTATGAAAGTAGTCTTCACCTCATTGGACCTCCTGAGAGGGTCTCTTGGACCCCCAGAACCAATGCTGTTGCCCAACCTCCTCCTTTTACAGAAAAGGAAATGGACCCGGAGAGGGGAAGCAGCTTGTCCTAACTGATGCCAAGAGTCATGAGTCGGGCTGGGATTCAAGTGCAAATCCAGCATAGAGGAGGTTGCCTGACAGCTCCCCCAGGATGGGGTCCCTATTTCTCCCCTGCTCCGGGCTGGACCATAGCCTCTACAGAGCAGATATTCAGCCTGGGCATGGGCTTTCCTGGACAGTGGCAATTTTGACTGTGTAAGTAGACTCTGATGGTGGCAAAAAGGGCGGTATGGAGAGGAAGCTCTCCATCTTCACTCTTAGTGAAGTAGAAAAAGCCCTGGACCGGAAGGCAAGTAACCTGAGTTCCAGTGTTAGCTCTGCTAGGGACATGATAGATGATCTTGGATAATTCTCTGTTTCTTCACTTAAAAAAAAAAAGACTTACTTTCTATCTTAGAATCAATACTGTGTACTGGTTCCAAGGCAGAAGAGAAGTAAGGGCTAGGCCATGGGGTCAAGTGACTCACCCAGGGTCACACAGTTAGGCAGTGTCTAAGGACACCTTTGAACCCTGTCTCTAGTCCTGGCTCTCCATCCCCTGAACAGCTTGGTGGCCCCCAGTTTCTTCATTTTTGAAATAACCATCATGGAGCAGCCAGGTGGCTCAGTGGATAGAGAGCCAGTCCTGGAGAGGGGAGGTCCTGGGTTCAAATGTAGCCTCCAACGCTCCCTAGCTGTGTGACCCTGAACAAATCACTTAACCTCCATTGCCTAGCTTTTACCACTCTTCTGCCTTGGAATTTAGTATCGTTTCTAAAACGGAAGGTAAGAGTTAAAAACAAAACTCCATAAAATAAAATAGCCAGCAAAGAGCACTGGGCTGGGAGGGCTCTTGTCATCCACCAGTACACCCCACATCTAGGGTGGAACTTTGAAACTCAGAGCACTTGACCTGAACCTTCCCTCTCCTCCTCCACACTCCTCCCCGCATCCCCAATCACAGACAAGACATTTTGCCAAGGATTCTGATACTCTGACGGGACACTTAGCCTTGGCCGGCTTCCAAAGATCCATTCTGTGAGCTGGGCGGGGTGCACAAGTGGAAGGGGCTCGGGACAGAGGAGCCCCACATGAGCAGTCCCAGCCAGGGGTGTTGCTCGTTTGGGGAGGAAGGGAGGAGGGAGGGAGGAGGGAGGGAGGGGCTTTGGGCCCTTTTTAAGCCCAGCTGCCGGACCCCTAGATTTGCCGGAGCTGGAGAGAGGGCAGGATGCAGAGCTCCCACTGCCTCCCAGTTGTGCTCCTCCTCTGCCTAACAGCTGCCCAGCGGAGCTGTTGCCTAAATGAGGAAGAAAAGCAAATGATGGTAGAACTGCACAACCTGTATCGCTCCCAGGTGTCCCCACCTGCCGCCAACATGCTGAACATGGTAAGCCGCGGAAGACCCTCCCTGCCACCAAATGCAAAGCTCCCCAAGAGGGCCAAGGAGGCTCTAATGAGGTTACCAAGTGTTCTCCTTCTCCCCGGAGGGATCGGGGGCAGCAAGGTGCCCGGGGCTGACCACAGGCAGAACACCTGGGTTCTCCTCATGGATGATCGAAATCATCTTGCTTGCCTTCTCCGTGGGTGTGGGAAGTGGTGGGAGGGAAGGACGGACGGAAGGAGAGAACTGGCAACTCAACATTTAAAAAAGGAAAAGAATCTTCAAAAGAAACAAATATTTAAAATATATACAATCGATGGATTATATATGATATATAATATGTTTATATTAGATGTACTATATTATATGTATAACATAGTATATATAATGTAATACATAATATATTATATATAAAATAAATAATAAAATGTATTATATTATGTATATATACTTACATATATTTGTATTATATATAATATATTTTATATAATAAAAATAAAGAATATTAAATGTATTATTATATATTATATTTATATATGCTTACATATAATGTTTGTATCATATAATATATTATAATATAATAAAAACAAATAATATAAAATATATTATATATGCTTATATATAATGTTTACATTATATAATATATTATATGATAAAAATAAATAATATAAAATATTTTATTATATATTTATATATACTTATATAGAATATACTTATACATAATATATTATAATATGAAAAATGAATAATATAAAATATGTTTATTACATATTATATTCATATGTTCTTATATATTATAATATAATGAAAATAAATACTACAAATATATTTTAATACATTATATATGACATATTATAATATAATAAAAATAAATAATAAATATATTAAAGTCTAAAATTAAACAAAAAAGACGTAGGTTCTAGTTTCAGCTCTGCTGCTGCTTAGCTGTGTGGCCTTATAACTAAGTTACTAAACCTCACTGGGTCCTAATTTCCAGCTGTAAAATAGGGATAAGATGGTTTGGCCTTGCCTAACTCACAGGGCTTGTGTGGCCCTGGACAAATCACTTAATTCCTGTTTGCCTCTGTTTCCCCATCTGTAAAAAGTTTGTTGTAAGGATCAAACAAGATAATAATTGTGAAGCACTTAGCACAGTGCCTGGCACGTAGAGGGTGCCAAGTAAGTGTTAGCTATCATTGGTTATTACTCAACAGATGGACTCATTCTTTAAAGGCAGATTATTTCATCCCAATGGAAGGCCTATGACTTAGACAAAATGATCAGGGTCATGCAGAGAGCCAGCCCGAGTCCCTTTTGGCCACTAGTCTGACCCGTGGCCTTGGAGAAGTAGCTTTCTCTGTCTGGACCTCAGTTTCCTCATCTGCAAAATGAAAGCCACAGTAATGTCCCAGCCAACTCTCAGGATCCCACCTGTATATCACACTCCTATTGGGTCTCTCTGCTGCTGTCTGATGGGAGCCTTGCTTCTCAGAATTCATGAAAACAGAGGGTGGCACATAGAGGCAGCCTCTACTCTCAGTGGAGAAAAAAGAACCCTGGACCAGGAGTCCAGACCCCTGGGTTCCGATGTTAGCTCTGCTGGGGACATGATAGGCGATCTGGGATAATTTTCTGGACTTAGTTTCTCCGCTTTTAAAATAATTGAGGGCAGCTGGGTGGCTCAGTGGATGGAGAACCAGACTAGAGACAGGAGATCCTGGGTTCAACTCTGGCCTCAGACACTTCCCAGCTGTGTGACCCTGGGCAAGTCACTTGACCCCCATTGCCTAGTCCTTACCGATTTTCTGCCTTGAAACTAGTACACAGTATTGTGTGAAGGTAAGTGTTTAAAAAAAAAAATCAGGTGCTAAAGAAGGGCCCAGGGGAAGCTAGGTGGTACAGGGGACAGAGCACTGGGCCTGAAAGAGCACAGTTCAAATCTAGCCTCAGACACTTCCTAGTTGGGTGGCTTTGGGCAAATCACTTCACTCCATTAGCCTCAGTTTCCTCATCTGTAAAATAAGCTGGAGAAGGAAGTGGCAAACTACTAGCTGTGTGACTCTGGGCAAGTCACTTCACCAAGTATGCCTCAGTTTCCTACTCTGTCAAATGAGCTGGAGAAAGAAATGGCAAACCACTAGCTGTGTGACTCTGGGCAAGTCACTTCACCAAGTATGCCTCAGTTTCCTACTCTGTCAAATGAGCTGGAGAAAGAAATGGCAAACCACTAGCTGTGTGACTCTGGGCAAGTCACTTTACCAAGTATGCCTCAGTTTCCTACTCTGTCAAATGAGCTGGAGAAAAAAAATGGCAAACCACTAGCTGTGTGACCCTGGACAGGTCACTTCAACAAGTTTGCCTCAGTTTCCTACTCTGTCAAATGAGCTGGAAAAGGAAATGGCAAACCACTCCAGTGTCCCCAAATGAGGTCACTAAAAGTCTGACAGGATTGAAAATGACTCAGAATCTGCATTTCTCCTTTTGTGGGGAGGCACACTTTGGACATTGGAAACCCATCCTCTAAGAGATAGTGGAGTGTCAATAGTCACTTGCATTCAAATCCTCCCTGTCACTCACTACCTGTGACTGGGCAAGCTATTAAACCTCTCTGGGTCTGTTTCCTCCGATATAAAATGGGAAGGATGGATTAAATGGTCTCTAAGATCACTCGCTTTCAGAGATCAATAAATACTATTTTCCTTCACACATTTTCCATGTCTCCTAAGCACTGACTTTTCCAGATGCCTGGAATGAACTCCCTCATTTTTATGCTTACCTTCTGTTTTAGAATGAATACTGTGTATTGGTTCCAAGACAGAAGATCAGTAAGGGCTAAGCAAGGGGGATTAAGTGACTTGCCCAGGGTCACACAGCTGAGGCCACATTTGAACCCAGGATGTCCTGTCTCTAGGCCTGGCTCTCCATCTACTGAATCACCTAGCTGCCACCCCCCCCCCCTCATTTTTATATCTTAGAAAACCAAACTTCTTTAAGACAACTCAAGTGACTGGGGTGGGGGCAGAGGGAAGTGGTGAGGTCAGGGGGGCAGTTATTTAATTGTTTATTTAATAATAATTGAATAATTAGTTATTCAATCATTTCAGTGGTGCCCCACTCTTTTTGACCCCAGTTGAGGTTTTTCTTGGCAATGATCCTAGAACTTTGCCATTTCCTTCTCCAGCTTATTTTACAGATGAGGAAACTGAGGCAAACAGGGTAAAGTGACCTGTCCAGGGTCACCCAGCTAGTAAGTGTCAGAGAGAGGCCAGATTTGAACTCACAAAGATAAGTCTCCCTGACTCTAGGCCCACCACTCTATCCACTGAGCCATCTAGTTGCCCCCTGTTATCAGTACTCTCCTGCTGAAAAAAAAAATCACTTTATCATTTTCACATTTTCTTTATCTGTATATATTTTGTATTGACTTATCTGTGTGCATGTTCTCTCCCCTGGTAGAACAGAAGCTTCTTGAGGGCAGGAACCATCTCCTAGTTCTCTTTTACCTCACCAGGGCCTAGCCCAAAGGAGTGGAACCGCACACTGGTTAAGTCCTTTGCTCCCTCCAAACCACTATTATTTAGTTGAAAGAAAACTGGGTCTGGGGGCAAAAGGCCAGGGTTGGGAGGGAAAGGGTTGAGCAGCTTCTTTTCTTCTCTGCCCCTTCGTTTTCTCATCTAGTAAGATCAGGATTCTGCTGCTCCCACCGGCGACCTTCTGAAGTTGTGAGGATTGAAACAATAATATTTGGAAGAGACCTTGTCAATGGCGATGATTGTTAAGAGCTGATTATCGGGGCAGCTGGGTGGCTCAGTGGACAGAGAGCCAGGTCTGGAGACCGGAGACCCTGGGTTTCAATCTGGCCTCACCTTAGCTGGGTGACCCTGGGCAAGTCACTTAACTTGTTTGCCTCAGTTTCCTCCTCTGGAAAAGGACCTGGAAAAGGAAATGGCAAACCATTCCAGGATCTCTGCTAAGAAAATCCTACATATGGTCATGAAGAGACAACAAGGAGGAGGGTTAAGGTTTTAGGGATCCTGGGGTACTTTGCATTTTAAGAAAGGATACAGAGAAACCTGAAAGTCTTTAACTCCTGAAGGAATGACTCTTAACAGTAGGGTTTCAGGCAGTGGAATCATGCATTTGGCAGAGTTGATGTTGCCCCATCTTCTTTTCCCTGCCCTCTTCTCCCTGGAGGGTCCCCAGAATCCCTCTCAGCAGTGCCCTGGAAGTGTGTCTGACTCTCTGGCTGCTTGGCTGGTGGCCCAGGATGCAGGAAATGGCTCCATAAGGGTGGAGCCGGGACCAGGAGCCAGGAGAACCTTTTTCCAAGCCCATCAGGCAAAGCCAAAGCATCATGGAGATTAATTGGATCCAGTTTCCCCAGGGCTTTGGGCTGGGAGGTCTGGTTAATTCCTTCACTGGCTCAGTTTGTCCCACCCCTCCCTGACCAGATGCAGTCAGTCTGGCCTCTCCATGTCCCTCCCTTGGGCCTTAAACATAAGCACAATGGACAGTCACCTAAAAGGATGGGATCCAGTCTCGCCTCAAGACGGACCATTGCTATAAAGAATAAATGGCACAGGATGTAGAATCAGGGGCCTGGGTTCAAATACAACCCAGGTGACCTTGGGTAAATGGCTTCCCCTTTATTGGTCTTACTGTAAAACAAGGGATTGGACTAAGGTCCCTTCCAGTCTTGGGCAGCTAGGTGGCCCAATGGATGGAGTATGGGACTTGGAAACAGGAAGACTCCTCTTTGTGAGCTCAAATCTAGCCTCATACATTTCCTAGCTATGTGACCCTGGAAAAGTCACTTTACCTTGTTGGCCTCAGTTTCCTCATCTGCAAAATGAGCTGGAGAAGGAAGTGGCAAACCACCAGGAAAACCCCGAATGGGTTAACAAAGAATTGGACCCAACCGAACAACAACAATGACCCTTCTAGTTTTAGAACCTAGGATCCTAGATTTCCTACTCTTACTCCTATGCCTCTCTTACTGTCAAAGTGCCTGAAAGTCTACCATTAGAGAGTAATTCCTTTGGGTCCTTAAAGCTTTTCCATATTCCCATCATCCTATGGGATTAGTTAACATCAAATCTGGCAAGACATTTGCAGTAGTAATACAAGATGGAAGTCCAGCAGGAATAAAGGAGATGGTTGGGAAGGGCTAGGAGAGAAGAGGAAAAGCATTTGATGGGAGGGAAGAAAGTAGATGCACAGGCAGGTTTGCTTTTTTGTCCAGAAGTGGGGGATGGGGGAAATTGGGGGAGATGGAGAGTGGTGACTTCCAGGGAACAAGGATGCTGAGGCATGTGGGATTCGTTCTCTTGGGCGTCCGCAAGGTGGCGCAATAACCGCACACAGCTTTTCCCAACTACTCAAGAGAAAAAATAACACCCCAAGAGAGCCTGGAGTTCTTTTGGAGATTCTGGGTGATTCTTCATGAATTTGGGGCTTTTGGAAACTTAGAACATGTGAACCCACCCATGAGAACCTATTAGAACCAGTGGAGAACTCTCTGGACATGACGATTGTGTTTGGGTCCAGATTCAGATCTCCACTGCTTAAGGCCAATCCAAGTGTGTCACATCCATGATGGGGAGGGAATATGGCACAGCCCAATGGTTCACAAACTTTTTTTTTTTTAGCTCTTACCTTCCATCTTAGAACCTATACTGTGTGTATTGGTGCCAAGGCAGCAGAGTGGTAAAGGTGAGGCAGTGAAGGTTCAGTGACTTGCCCAAGGTCAGCTAGGAAGTGTCTGAGGTCAAATTTGAACCCAGGATCTCTCATCTCTAGGCCTGGCTCTCCATCCGTGGAGCCACCCAGCTGCCCCTGGTTTCCAGCCTTTTTGAGTTTGAAGTGCCCTTTATAACATTGAAAATTTTCAACTATCTCCACATATCTGTATCATTATTATCTACTGATTGAGAAAATAACAAAAAATTATTGTGAATTCAGTAACCCTTAAATGACAGGGAAGGTAGGTGACACATTGAATTGAGCTCTGGGCCTGGAGTCAGGAAGTCCTGTGTTCAAATCCAGCTTCAGACACTTTACTAACTGTGTGATACTGGGCAAGTCATTTGACCTTATTTGCCTCAGTTTCCTCACCTGCAAAATAAGCTGGAGAAAAGAAATGGCAAACTAGTCCAATATATTTGCCAAGAAAACCCCAAAAGGGATCATGAAGTATGTGATATTACTAAAAAAGAACAAGCCCTTGGATGAATTAGTATTTTATTAGTCATGACCTCTTGAAAAGGTTAGTATATATTTGTATGACATATATTTTATTTAGTCTACAGAAGGTTTATTGTTTTTCCAACTGGAAATTTTACTGGTGGAGTTAAAAATTCTTTCTACCAATAGAATCATGAATTTAGAGCTGGAAGGGATCCTTATGTGACATTTGCTCTGCAATTTACAATCATAGTGACTTTTGCAAGGTCACAAAGCCATTAGGTGTCAGATGCAGGACCTGAATCCAGGAATTCCTGACCTGAGGCTAGTTCCCTATCTACTAACCTACTACTGCCCCTAGAACGTTTATTTATGGGGACAGCTAGGTGGCACAGTGATAAAAAAGAAAGAAAGAAGGAAAGAGAGAGAAAGAGAAGGAAGGAAAGAAGGAAGGAAGGAAGAAAAAGAAAGAAAGAAAGAAAGAGAGAGAGAGAGAGGAACAGAGGAAAGAAAGGGAGAGAGGGGGAGGGAGGGAAGGAAGGAAGAAAGGAAGGAAGGAAGGAAGGAAGGAAGGAAGAAAGGAAGGAAGGAAGGAAAAGAAAGAAAGAAGGAAAGAGAGAGAAAGAGAAGGAAGGAAAGAAGGAAGGAAGGAAGAAAAAGAAAGAAAAAAGAAAGAAAGAGAGAAAGAAAGAAAGAAAGAAAGAAAGAAAGAAAGAAAGAAAGAAAGAAAGAAAGAAAGAAAGAAAGAAAGAAAGAAAGAAAGAAAGAAAGAAAGAAAGAAAGAAAGAAAGAAAGAGGTCGGAACAGAGGAAAGAAAGGGAGAGAGGAGGAGAGAGGGAAGGAAGGAAGGAAGGAAGGAAGGAAGGAAGGAAGGAAGGAAGGAAGGAAGGAAGGAAGGAAGGAAGGAAGGAAGAAAGGAAGGAAGGAAGGAAGGAAGGAAGGAAAAGAAAGAAAGAAAAAAGAAAAGAAGGGAAGAGTGAAAGAAAGAGAAAAGGAAAGAGAGGAAGAGAAAGAGAGGGGGAGGGAGGAAGGGAAGAAAAGAAAGAAAGAAGAAAAGAAAGAAAGAAAGAAAGAAAGAAAGAAAGAAAGAAAGAAAGAAAGAAAGAAAGAAAGAAAGAAAGAAAGAAAGAAAGAAAGAAAGAAAGAAAGAAAGAAAGAAAGAAAGAAAGAAAGAAAGAAAGAAAGAGGTCGGAACAGAGGAAAGAAAGGGAGAGAGGAGGAGAGAGGGAAGGAAGGAAGGAAGGAAGGAAGGAAGGAAGGAAGGAAGGAAGGAAGGAAGGAAGGAAGGAAGGAAAAGAAAGAAAGAAAAAAGAAAAGAAGGGAAGAGTGAAAGAAAAAGAAAAGGAAAGAGAGGAAGAGAAAGAGAGGGGGAGGGAGGAAGGGAAGAAAAGAAAGAAAGAAAGAAAGAAAGAAAGAAAGAAAGAAAGAAAGAAAGAAAGAAAGAAAGAAAGAAAGAAAGAAAGAAAGAAAGAAAGAAAGAAAGAAAGAAAGAAAGAAAGAAAGAAAGAAAGAAAGAAAGAAAAAGAAAGAAAGAAAGAAAGAAGGAAGGAAAGAAGGAAAGAAAGAAAGAAGGAAGGAAGGAAAGAAGAAAGAATGGAAGAAAGAAGGAAGAAAGAAAAAGAAAGGGAGAGAGAGAGAGAAGGAAGGAAAGACAGAAGGAAGAATTCTGGGAGTTTTTCATCACTTAATTTGTTGTCATCATAGAACTTTTCACACTTGTCCTCATGTTCCTTGTGACATTCTCATTTGAGGGTGGCAACAGACTTGGAGAGGCTCCCCTCACCTTGGCTTTCGTTTCTTTATTTGTGAAAGAAAGAACAGCTTTCCCACAGCTTTTAGTAGCACTGTAGCCAAGTTGACCTCAGGCAATAGGGGAAAGCTGGATAGACTCTGCCCAGGCCAACAGCCAATCCCCATCCTTCCCATAAGACCCAGATTAGACTGATGTCCCTTCCAGCTTTCTATACAGCAAAGATATCTGTTTCTGACAAATACTGGCCATGTGATTCCCACAAAATTTTTGTGTTATGCCATAGGTGGTGCTATGGTTAGTGTTGGACCTGGATTCAGGAAGATCTGAATTGAAATCCTGCCTCTGATATTTACTGACTCTGTGACTCTTTGCCTCAATTTCCTTATCTATAAAATGGTGATAATACCACCACCTATCTCCCAGGGTTGTTGGGAGGAAAAAACGAAATAATATTTAGTTCTGTCCTACTAGAATTTGTGCTTTTTCATGATTTTACATTAAATTATGGAAATCTTGATAGCACAGAGACCAGAACTAAACATATCTATAAAATGAACTACACAACACATGATCACAGCCCTGAACTCAAACATGCCTCCTTATAGCTGAAGGAGCTTGAAAGAATGGGAGTAGGTGCAGGGTGAGGGAAGGGAGAGACATTTTATAAGGTTAATAGAAATCTAAATTTATTAAGCCTTACATGTAGCCTCTTTGGTTTTTAGACTTAGGGTTGAAATATACTATAGTTAGGGTTAGGGTTATCTATCCACAGACTATATATAGGCTGAATTCCTAAAATGAAGTCTTTGAAAAAACAACAACAACAACAACCATATAGGTATCATGGGGCAGCTAGGCAGTTCAGGCCTCAAGACAGGAGGTCCTGGTTCAAATCTGCCTCAGACATTTCCTATCTGTATGACCCTGGGCAAGTCATTTACCCCTAATTGCCTAGCAATTACCAATCTTCTGCCTTGAAAGTGATACTTAGTATTGATTCTAAGGCAGAAGGAAAAGCTTTAAAAATATTTTTATATATAAAAATATATAGAAATATATGTAAAAATATCAAAATATGTAATTTAAATATAGAAGTATGTGCATAAATATAAACATGTATAGAAATATATGAATACATGTAATATCTCATTTATATCTATAAATATGTATATAGATATTAAATATATAGAGAAATACAAAATATATAATTTATGTATAAATATATATAATTTATACATAGAAATATATGTATAAAATATGTGTGTGCATATAAAATATATAGAAATGTATGTATAAATATAAAATATAATTCATATCTAAAATATGTATATGGATATGAATATATAGAAATATAAACAAAATTTGTACATAAAAATATATGTATGAATATAAAAATATATACTATATATGTATATGAATTTTATATATACATGAACATAAACACCAGTTCGTGATTTACACTGATTTTATATGAGATAGATTTTGGAGGTGGATAGTATGGCTTATGTTTAGACCAATGCTACAGAACAGACCAAATTCAGCAAGTATCCATTAATGAATTCAATGGACATTTATTAAGTGCCTACTGTGTGTACAGAGAGCACTGTGCTAGGCAGTGGGAGAGAGATTGTCTACTAATGGGACAAGACCCAAACCCAGCCAACTCTGGTACCCTTTTCTGGACCACAGCATCAGTAATCTGTGGGTGAATGGAATGATTCCTCCCTACTAAAAGAGAAGCATTGGTCATAGCAGTATCTGCCTTCTGCCTAGTGACATACAACTTTACTAAGTGCACCATTTCTTTCATTCAATTCTTAGAATACTCTGAAAGGCAGGCAGGGCGGATATTATTGGCCCCATTTTACAGGCAAGAAGACTGAAACCCAGAGAGATCTAGTGGCTGGGGCCAGGCGCCCTTTCCTCTATGCCCAGAGCCATCCCCCTCATTCCCAATATTAGATCTTGTGTTTCTCCCTGCTTTCCCTAATGCTCCCCACCCTTTCAGAAATGGGATGAGGATCTGGCTGCCTTTGCCAAAACCTATGCCAGCAAGTGTGTGTGGGGGCACAACAAGGATCGGGGCCGACGGGGAGAGAACCTCTTTGCCATCACTGAAGGGGAGATGGACCTACAGTTGGCAGTAGAGCAGTGGTACAACGAGCACGAGCACTACAACCTCAGCAACGCCACTTGTGCGGAAGGACAGATGTGTGGCCACTACACCCAGGTAGGGGGGTGAGGGGAGCAGAACCAGGTCCTCTAAACATCAGCTGTTACTTCTTGTGCACATCGAAATGCCTTAGCTGGGGCCCTGCCAGTCTACTAGAAAGAGAGGGGTCTGAGTGCATGAACATCACTGTCCATGTTCAGATCTATGGTCTGGGGTTTCTTTCTTCTTCCTCCATGTTCTCTGAGGTCAAGCATAAGGGTAACCTGAGGAGCAGCTAGGTGGCTCAGGGGATAGAAACCCAAGTCTGGAGATGGGAGGTGCTGGGTTCAAATCTGGCCTCAAATACTTCCTAGCTGTGTGACCCTGGCCAAGTCACTTAAACATTCATTGCCTAGCCCTTACTGCTCTTCTGCCTTGGAACCAATATTTAGTATTAATTCTAAGACAGAAGGTACGGGTTTAAAAGAAAACAATAAACTCCTCTAGACTGTAGGGCCATTTGGCATCAGATTCTCATCACCACCAGAGGCAACCCAGAGGTTGCCTCAATCTCAGTTGAACCCCTGGACAACAGGATGGTCAGCAGTCCCTGAAATATCTCCCCTCCCTACCACTAGCCTACAAGTCTAACATTTTCACTGAAGGCAAATACCCCAGAGGAGTCATTGTTAAACTCCTAGAATGATGGATCTAAATATTTCAGATGATCTCCAGTCTGATACTGGAAACTTTTCAGAGCAGAGAGGGGGAAAGGGGAATGACTTGGGGTTAGGGTCTTGACACCTCTTCCTCCTCACCTCCCCCCCCCCCCAATCTCTACACGAGTCTAAAATTCCAGTTACAAATTCAGCTCTTTGGCTGAGAATCTTTATTTTTTTAAGATGAAAACTTCACCGTCACCCTCCTCTCCTCTCCTGCCTGCCTCCTTCCCAAGTCACCCTGCTAAAGCATCATGAACACTTTCCTGTGAATCATCGCCATCAGCTAGGACTTAGCTTTGAACTGGGGGTTGGGGTGGAGAGACCATGCTTTTACAAGGAGAGGGAAGGAGAAAATGCTAGAGACAAGTCATTGAGAAGGTATCGAGATGAGTGGAAAGAGTGGAGGCAGGAAGGCCTGAGCTAAAATCTAGCCTCAGACAGGGAATAGCTGGGTGACCCTAAATGGGTCACTTAATCTCTGTTTGCCTTAATCCAAATGGAGAAGGAAATGGCCAACCACTCCAGTACCTTGGCCAGGAAGTATGGCCCATGAGGTCACCAAGAGTCAGATGTGACTGAACGTCCTTGACCTCCCATGGGGATAACACATATTTGTGGGCTGTGAGATGGGGGGTCTTGAGGCAATTGGCTGATGGAGTCCTTGAGTTTTAGGTTTGTGGGGCTCCTGCTGGCTCTGGCCAGAAAGAAAGGCATTTTATTCCGGCTTCTTTCAGGTGGTCTGGGCAAAATCGGAGAGGATTGGCTGTGGTTCTCACTTCTGTGAGAAGCTTGAGGGAGTGATGGAGACTAATGTTCACGTACTAGTCTGCAACTATGAACCCCCGTGAGTGCCCGTCGGAACCTGGGGGAGGGATGGAGGGAAAGGGCAGGAGGGAGGGAGAGGGTGGCCAGCCACCCAATGTGATGAGTTTGGAGTTGGAGGGGAACTTGGCCAACATCACCACAGCTTCATGGATGCCAGAGACAAGACTAAGAGTCACCTAGCCCAACGTTTAGGCCAAAGTCTCTCCCACTTTCACAGGCTGCCCCCTGGAATGGTTGGGAGGTGGGTGGGAAGGAGGTTAGGGAGAATTAGGCTTCCCTTTTCCATCTTCTCCTCCTCCTCTCCCAGGGGGAATGTGAAGGGCCAGAAACCCTATAAAGAGGGACCACAGTGTTCCCAATGCCTGGAGGGCTACAAGTGTAAGAACCAGCTCTGTGGTAAGTAGTGGAGGGGCTGGTGGGGTATCAGTTGGTCATGGAGCATTTAGAGAGTTCTTCTGGATCCTGCCTGCTAGGCCTGGCCCCAGTTGGAGACTCTGTAGGCTAACAAAGTGGAGCTCCTTCCTGCTCCTCTCCAAGGAGACACTAGATAAAAACATAGACCCGGAGGCAGCTAGGTGGCTCAGTGAACAGAGAGTCAAACCTGGAGATGGGACCTCAGATACTTCCTAGCTAGGTCACTTAACCCTGATTGTCTGGCTAGACACTCTCACCACTCTTACCACTCTTCTGCCTTATGAGCAATACTTGGTATTGATTCTAAGATAGAAGGTCAGGGTTTAGGAAAAAGAAGAAGACCTGATGGATCCTGTGCCCTTGGTCTGAGAACTTGCAATGGGGTGAGAGGGGAATGGGCAGAGTGGGAAATAGAAGTGGTAAGGAGGGCCATAGTGGGGAAACTGAGCTTGAGTGACTGGTTCTGGGTATAATTAGAGAGTAAGTTAGAAAGATGAAAATATGAGCAGAGAGGGAAGAAGAAAGGTGGTGGTAGCACATCACTGGAAAGGGGGGAGGCTGTGGATGCATAATTGTGCATCCCGGGAGTGCAACAAGAGTGAGACACATCAGAGAATCAAAGTCGGAAGGAAGGAAACTCGGTGGCAACTAATCCAATCCATCTATCCACAAAAGAAGACCCCACCGTAACCCACTCAAATGCCCATTAGCCTCCTCTTGAAGACCTCTCATCGCCTTTCCAGGGGGCCCATATGCTTCCATACCCCTTCAGGAGCCTCTAGAAAGAGGTCCCTGCCAGACCCTGACCGTGACCTCAAGACATCATCCTTTCTCCCTTGGACATGCCCAAGTCTTAGGGCATATCCTAGAGAAGTCCCATGTCACAGAGATCTCCACTGTTGCCAGCATGTCTATGACTCTTCCTGCCCTTTGAGCCCCATAGTGAGGGGAACAGACTCTGAGCACAGGTTTGCTCAGGTCCTTTGCCTTCTTCTCTCTATGCCCTTTTCACCATCCTCAGAGGGTACCTTTTGCTTCCTCAAAAGGAAGATAGTATCCACCTGGTGTACAGACTCTCTCATACCCATTGAGGCATCTGTGCAGAAACCCAGAGGAATGGAGAGCTCCAGGGAGAGAGCTGGGAGAACAGGGTGGTGTTGGGGGGAATGGTGGGTATTTGGATCCATTCAGGTTTGGAGTCCTAGATAAATATATAAATGTTGATCTTGGTGACAAGCTCTTGAGGAAATTCTTCCTGACATCAAGCTTCAATTGGTCTCTTTGCAACTTCTACCCACCGTTCCTTGGTTCTCAAACAGATGTGATGTCTAATTCCTTTTCCCCCACAAATACTTGGGAGACACCCACCCCTGAGCCTTCTCTGGGCCAAAAATGCCTGGTTCCTTCAATTAACCCTCCCAAGAATCCAAATATAAAGTGCATTACATTTTAGCTGGAGAAGAAAGAGGACTGAGGACCCATAGTCTGGCACTAATGTCCAGCCCTGTTTATTTCTTGTTAGAACCAACCATAGGCCCAGAAGAGGCTGAGGTCTCACCTTCCTTAGCAACTGCAGCCCCCACCTCTATGGCAACTGAGACCTCACCCAACTTGGCGACTGAGGCCCCTCTCTCCCTGGCAACCAAAACCTCAACCTCCCTGAATGAGGGGACCTCCCCCTCCCCTAGGCTAAGTATTGAAACCAGCCTGAAATCATTAGAGACAGAGGCCAGCAAGACAGAGCCAGACAGAGTTGAGCCCACCCAGGATGGACCTCAAGAATTGCTCTCCTCCTCCTCCTCCTCCTTTGAGACTCAGGCTACCACTTCCTTGGCTAATAATAAGCTGGAAGAGGTCCCAGGCACCTCCAACAGTGCTCCCCCTGACCTCCCCCAAGCTGGTGAGGCTAATGCCATGCGTGGGCGCACCCTGGCTCTGAATTCCTCTTTAGAAGGTAAGGCCCACTGCTTCAGTCCTGCCTGACCAGGTCTCCAAGCTGCACGGCTATCCGTCTCTCTCTCTCGTAGTCCTACCCCCCTAGGCCTGGTGCCAAGGAATGCTGGTGGGGCATTCCTGACCTCCTCTACCCCAGCATGTGTAACAGCATGGAACATGTCACCAGCATGCCACATAGGCACTCAGAGCATCCTGCTTCCTCTGCCGTTGGCTCCTGGGGGTCTCCTGTGCACACTTCATGGGGCTGAAAGTGTGTTTGGTAGAAGATGCATGAGCTGGGGAAGGGGGCACACCGACTGGGGCTGACCCGGGTCTCTTTCTTCTCCAGACACAGAAAACGTGATAATTTTGGGGAGGTCCTCCGGCCGTTTGGAATTTTCTCTCTTTGGGCTACTCAGTTGTCTCCTCCTGAGCTACTTCTTCTGAAGGTGCCACCTTTGCACGCCTCGTGCCCACATGTATATGCCGTGCAGCCAAAAGGCCTCGTCTTCTTGGATGGATGGATGGATGCATGCACGCCCTGCTATGGGCCTGGACACACCCTGGATCTACCACCAAGGAATTAGGGTTCTAGTTGAAGAGGCCCACCTACATGCTCACACTGCCCCTCTCTCATGTACGTCCCTTCCTCGCACACATACCCCTGCAGGAGCCTGATGCTGGGGGATGTGGATCATGAGATCAGTACAGGCTCCAAAAACCAGTGAGTCCTCTTAATGGAAATGACCTCAAGACATCATCCCTTCTCCCTTGGACATACCCAAGTCTTAGGGCACGTCCAAGAGATGTCCCATGTCACAGAGATCTCCACTGTTGCCAGCATGTCTGTGGCTCTTCCAGCCCTTCCAGCCCCATAGAGAGGGGAACAAACTGAGCACAGGTTTGCTCAGGTCCTTTGCCTTCTTCCCTCTATGCTCTTTTCACCCTCCTCAAAGAGGGTGCCCTTTGCTTCCCCAAAATGAAAATGGTATCCAACTGGTGGACCGTCTCCCTCATACCCACTGAGGCGTCTGTGCAGAAACCAGAGGAATGGAGAGCTCCAGGGCAGAGAGCTGGGGGAGTGTGTGGTGGGTATTTGGATCCATTAAGATTTGGAGTCCTGGCTAAACATATAAATGTTAATCCTGGTGACAGCCCCTAGGCCTGATTCTGCCCAGATATATATCCATGGGTGGTGGTGCAGTGAGATTTCTCACTTCTTTTTTGAGGTAGGGATTATGCTAAGATGAAGGACAAGCTTCTCCTTGAGCCACAGACAGGAGAAAGCAATCTCAAAGTCCTGAATAAAGTTTGGTCTGAACTAACTTTCTTTCTTTTCTTTTTTTTAACTTTATTTTTTAATTATTTTTCCTCAATTACATTTAGAAACAATTTTGGACATTTGTTTTCTGACCTTTTGAGATTCAGATTCTCTCCCTTCCCACCTCTCCCTCAGTAGATGGTTTATTATGGGTTATACCAGTTCTTTCATGCAATACATATTTCCATCTTCCCTATCCTGTGGCAAAAGACATATGTCACATGTACAATAAAAAAATCATGAAGGAAATAAAGTGAAATATGGTACAGTTTGTTCTGCAATCAGATTCCAACAGTTCTTTCTTTGGCTTTGAATAGTGTTTTTTGTTGTTGCTTTTTTAATCATAAGTCCCTGGGAATCATATTGGGAACTTGTTTCATAGCTGATCATCATATAATATCTGTTTTGTATAAAGCATTCTTCTGGTTCTGCTCATTTCACTTTGCATCAGTTCATATGTCTTTCCAGGTTTTTCTGAACTCTATTTGTCAGTTCTCATGTAACCGTGTAGCCCTTCTTCAGTTGATGGATAGCTCTTCAGTTTCCAGTTCCTTGCCACTACAAAGAGGGCTGCTAAAAATGTTTTTGTACAAGTAGTTCCTTTTCCCTTATCTTTGATCTCTTTGGGATACAGACCCTCTAGTGGTATTGCTGTTAAAAGGTGTGCAGAGTTTGATGACCCTTTGGACATGGTTCCGAATTGCTCTCCAGAATAATTTTCAGTTCAGTTCTTCCAACAGTGTTCTAGTGTCCCAATTTTCCCACATCCCCTCTAATATTTATCATTTTCCTTTTAAGTCAGGTTAGCCAATCTGATAGGTGTGAGGTGATATCTCAGAGTTATTTTAATCTACATTTCTCTAATCAATAGTGATTTGGGGGTGTGAAGTGGTATCTCAGAGTTGTTTTAATTTATATTTCTCTAATAGTGATTTGGAGCATTTTTTCATATGACTATATAGTTTTAATTTCTTTATCTGAGAACTGCTAGTTCATGTCCTTGGACCATTTATCAGTTAGAGACTGTATTGTATTCTTACAACTTTGACTCAGTTCTCTATATATTTGAGAAATAAGTCAGAGACACTTGCTATAAAAATTCTTTTTCAGTTTGCTGTTTCAATTCTATCTTGGTGGCATCGGTTTTGTTTGTACAAAAAATCTTTTAAATTTGATGTAATTTTTTATCATGTTCACTGTCTTTAGTCATAAATTCTTCCCTTACCCATAAGTCTGTTGGTAAACTTTTCCATGTTCCCCTAATTTGTTTATGTCATCACTCTTTATTTCTAGATTCCTTTTGATTTTTATCTTGGTGTATGGTGTGAAATGTTGGTCTGTGCCTAGTTTCTGCCAAATTGTTTTCCAATTTTCCCAGCAGTTTTTGCCAGTGAGTTCTTTCCCCAGTATCTTGGATCTTTGGGTTTATTAAATATTAGGTTATTATAGCTGTTAACTACTATTTGATTTCCTAAATGGCTAAGAAACAGAGTAATCAAATCAATTACTCTGTTTCTTAGCCAGTACCATATTCTTTTTATGATTACCACTTTAGAGTACAGTTTGAAATTGGATATGGCTAGACCACCTTCACATTTTTTTTCATTAATTCCCTTGATATTCTTGACCTTTTGTTCTTCCATGTGAATTTTGTTTTTGTTTTTTTTTTTTTAGTTCTGGAAATAATTTTTGAGTAGTTTAGTATGACACTGATAAAAGTAAATTAATTTGGTAGGATTGTCACTTTGTTTGCATTGGCTCAACCTAAACATGAGCAATTAACATTTTTCTAACTGTTTAAGTCTAACTATTTGTGTGAAGAGTGTTTTATAATTGTGTTCATATAGTTGCTGGATGTTTTGGTAACTATACTCATAGGTACTTATATTGTTTACAGTTATCTTTAGTGGAATTCCTTTTCAATCCCTTGCCATTGAACTTTGTTGGTGGTAAACAGAAATGCTAATGTTTATATTTTTATTTTACATCCTGTAACTTTGCTAAAGTTAATTATTTCTATTAGTTTTCTAATTGATTCTCTGGGGTTCTCTATGTATATCATTTGCAAAGAGTAATAGTTTTGTTTCCTTCTTGCCTATTCTAATTCCTTTAATTTCTTTTTCTGCTCTTAGTGCTAGCATTTCTACAATATTAAATAACACTGGTGATAATGGGCATCCTTGTTTCATCCCTAATCTTAATGAGAAGGGTTCTCGTTTGGCTCCATTACAGAAAATGTTTGCCGATGGTTTTAGATAGTTGTCATTTGTCACTTTAAGGAAAGCTCCTTTAATTTCAATATTTTCTAATGTTTTTATAAGAATTGGGTGCTGCATT
Organism: Monodelphis domestica; assembly: GCF_027887165.1. Lineage (NCBI taxonomy): Eukaryota > Metazoa > Chordata > Mammalia > Didelphimorphia > Didelphidae > Monodelphis > Monodelphis domestica. The sequence goes on from NC_077228.1 coordinate 275,319,642, forward strand.
TTGTCAGACTTTTCTGAAACTGAGTATCTCAGTTTCAGATATGGTTTCTGTTGATTTTGTTACTGATATAGTCAATTATGCTGATAGGTTTCCCAATATTGAGCCATCCATCCCTGCATACCTGGTATAAAGCCCACCAGATCATGGTATATGATCCTTGTGGTACAATGCTGTCATCTCCTTGCTTGTGTTTTATTTAACATTTTTGCACCAATGTTCATTAGGGAAATTGCTTTATAATTTTCTTTGTTTTAGCTCTTCCTGGTTTAGGGGTCAGTACCATTTTTGTTTCATAAAAGGAATTTGGAAGGACTTCTTTCTCCCCAATTTTTCCAAATAGTTTATGTAGTGTTGGAATTAACTGTTCTTTGAATGGCTGGTAGAATTTACTTGTGAATCCATCTGGCCTTGGGCCCTGAACTAATTTTCTCCTGACTGAATGGTAGAGGCTGAGAAGGGAGGGATGGGGAGCCATGCCTTTCTTGGAATGAAATAGAGGATTAGGGCATTAAAGTCACAATGCTTCCATCTGTCTAGTCCTAAACAAAAAACAGCATCTTCCCCTTCCCCTTCCATACACATACCCATTCCTTCCCTACACTCATCTTAGGCTATGTTGCCCATGTGGATATCTCACCGGGCCTCTTTCTTCAGATATCCCCCTCTATTCCCTCCCTATTGACTTTTATTTCCCTTGAAGCCTCCCTACAAATTCTTTTCTGCAGCTAGGTGGCACTGTAGATAGAACTCTGTAACTGGAATCAGCAAGACCTAAATTTAAAAATGCCCTCAAGCTGTGTGACCCTGGGCAAGTCACTTAACTTTTTTTGCTTTCATTTCCTCAACTGTAAAATGAGGACAATAATAGCACCTCCCAGAGTTTCTACGAGGTTCAAATAAGGGTTTAAAAAAAAAAAGAAGCAGCATTTCAAAATCAAGTTTTAGGGGAAAAAAAAGGCAGAAAGATATACTCTCTACATGTATTTTTAGGCAATGGGGGTTAAATGACTTGCCCAGGGTCACACAGTCTGGGAAGTGTCTGAGGCCATATTTGAACCCAGGACCTCCCATCTCTAGGCCTGGCTCTCAGTCCGCTACCTCCTCTACATGTATTAACTTTCTGCATATTCAGATCAACTCTTTCCTCAATCAATAAAAACAATAACCTACCAAAATTTGGCCAATTTACCGACAACATAAACTTACAAGAGTTTGGTATTGGGGACCTCACGGGCCCTTGTACAGCTGAGGCTCAAAGAGGTTGTGCCTTGCCTGGGGTCCCACAGCTAGTGTCCGAGGTAGGATTAGAGCTCGGGTCTTCTTCCCATCCCCTGGTGGCCTTGTAGCAAAGGTGTGTGGAGCATCCGAGGAGCACGACTCTGGAGAAACCTTTCATGTTAGAGAACTGAAGTAACAGTGCAGGTTTAAAAGCTTATTTCCGTGGGAAGGAAGATGTGGAATCAAGACCACACGAGCCTGGCCCCTTCGTTTCAAACAGAAACTCCTGGCACAAATTGGAGGGAGCGGCCCAAACGGGCCGAAAGCCAGCTCATTCCCTCGCCGAGTGTCCCAAGGCCCTGGAAGCAGGCAGGCCCATGCCGGGCAATCAGCAGGGCAGGAGTGTGGGCCCCTTGACATCCCCTGCCCTGCCAGGGAGCAGACCTTCAGAACAGGGCTCGGGTCCCCTTCGTATTCGAGGGTGGGCCGTGCCACCAGACCCTCCCACGCTTCCCTGCTGATGACTCCGTGGGCCTTCAGACTTGCCCTGAAACACTTTTTATGGGTATCTGCCCAGCGTGAGCCTTCCTCTCCAGAGGATTCATTCATCCCGCCAGGGACAGCTTCCCCCGGGGCCGACCAGAGAGCTGGGCCTCAGACCCCTACTGGGCAAGTCACTTAAACTCAGCTTCTTCCGACTGTAAAAATGGGGATAAAGCGCCTCTCTTGTGGGGCTGTTGGGAGGGCCAAATGAGACGACTGGCCACACAGCCCTTCGCATCTCCACCCTAACGCCAGGGCCTGTCTCATTTCTGCCTCGCGCTCCTCAGCCAGCAGTAAGACTACATTCAGGAACCTAGTATGAGGGAGGCCCGGCCGCCTGGGCCCATGACCGGTGCCGACAAGCTCCGTCGGCCAGTGACAGAGAATCCAGGAACACGGAAGGATGCTGGGCCTGCCCTCTTCCCTGCCTCGGACAGCAGATGATGCCATGTTTTAGTTGCTTTAGATGGTTTGGATGCTTAGCTGATGTTTTAGAGCCATAGTGAGACTTCTTGACTACTGAGACCCCTGCCTGGCAGTCTCCTTTCACAGCCACCTCCTAAGACATAATCCTAGGCAGCTGGAGGGACAGTTAGGTAGCACGCTTTCCTTCCATTAAGTGGGATCTCCCCCCCAGGCCTCCACAAGCCCTGCCCAGAAGTCCAATTCACTCTCTACCCTTGGTGCTGATGCCTTCCCAGCATATTCTACTCCCAGGGCGGCCGGGCCCTGAAAAGATCTTGTTTTCCTGGGACAAAGGCTCCCATAGGGTACATATGAGTGGAGAAATGAGGCATAATTCTCACGCACCCTTTGAGGGACTCCACTCAACAAACAGCCAGTGCCTAATATGTCCCTAGCACTGCCAAAGACTCCAATACCCTGTTGAGCTTGCTAAAAGATTGTACTAAAAGCCGATGCTGGGACGTGGCTGCGAAGCTCAGTGGATGGAGAGCCAAGCCTGGAGACCAGAGGTCTTGGGTTCAAATCTGTATTCAGATACTGCTTGCCTGTGGGACTCTGGGCACCTCCACTGCCTAGCCCTAGCTTCTCTCTGCCTTGGAATCAATACACAATGTAGATTCTAAGATGGGAGGTAAAGAATTTTTAATTTAAAAAATAATTTTTAAAAGGGCAATGCACTAAAGGGCCTGAGCATGGGGAAGGAAGGGGAAGATTTGGCCCAGGAAGGAAGAGTGAGAGTTATCTGCCAGATGTGCTCCTTCCTAAGGGGACATCAGCACCTGGCAAAGGTTCAGGCCTGCAGACAACTGGCCTAAAATGAACACCCAGTTCCACAAGACAGCTGGGCATCCCTGTTCTACTTAGCTCAGACATCCTGCCCGTTAGAAGACTGCCACACAGGGCCACTAGGTGGCTCAATGGATAGAGCCAGGCCTGGAGTGGGAAGGTCCTGGGTTCAAATTTGGCCTCACGGTATTTCCTAGTTATGTGACCCTGGGCAAGCCACTTAACCCCCGCTACATAGCCCTGACCACTCCTCTACCTTGTAGCAGACACATTAAGTATGCGTTCTAAGATGAGAAGGCGCAGCGCCCCACTCCAGAGATGGACCACACAGCCACCGACTCTGGCGCAGTCCAGTTCAAGCAGAGGAATGCTGACTCCAGGACGGTTCCTGGGGCCTGTTATTTATAGGTACAGTGCTGAGAAGGCCTTCGAGGGAGTATTTCTCTGGCCATCCTGATGGAGGGTGTAGGGCAGTGGCATCCAAAGAAGAACTAGGGTGTCCTATTTATTGCCCTGGGGCTTCATCAGGGTAGCTCTTCTGACCCAGAACTGCAGTTAGAACCAAGGAGGACCCTAGAAGGCTACACCAAGAATCCTCCTTATTTTCCAGATATAGAAACTGAGGCCAGTGAAGTGATTTGCCCAACATCACCCAAGGAATCAAGGTGGCAGAGGCAGGATTTACAACCAGGCAGTTGACAAGGGCAATTTCCCTTCTTCTTCCATTACCTCACTATTCTTATTCCTCAATAGTTCTCTAGCAAGTTAGAAGGTTTAGCTGTGGGGGCAGCTGGGTGACTTAGTGGACAGAGAGCCAGCTCTGGAGATGGGGAGTTTGGGGTTCAAATATGGCCTCAGATACTTCCTGCTGTGTGTCCCTGGAATAGTCATTTAACCCCCATTGCTTAGCCCTTACCTTGGGACCTTTTGATTGCTTTGGAACCAATGCACTGTATTGATTCTAAGAGGGTAAAGGCTTAAAAAGAGTTTTAGCCGTGCTCTTTGAGACAGGAGTTAGTGGTTGTGCTGCGCTCAGGGACCCTGAGATCCCCATTACAGCTGCCGTTATCAGAGCCCTGGAAGGTCCTGTTGAGCAGGCGTCCCTATACAGGGCCCAGTTAGTTAGCCCCCAGGTTCCTGCTAGGGAAGTCTCCTTACGAGTAAGAACAACAGTGTCAGGCAGAGGGAGTACTGCAGCCCCCGCCGTCCTGTCCTGCCAATTCTCCACCTCCACCTTGAATTGTCAAGCCCAATTACCCAGAAGCTCCTCTGGCGATTAACAAGGATCCTGGATGCTGGAGTAAGGAAGCCCCTAAAGACAGAGACGAGGCAAATGGCACTGCTTGTTGGCTTGTTCTGTGTTCGCACAGGACTGTGCCCTGGCAGGTGCCCTAGGGGTGAGGGGCCTGCAGAGGCGCTGCTTGCCACAGGCAACACATGCCTGTGTATCTCCTTACTCTTTCGAGTGTACCCAAACATGACATCTGTCCAGGTTGGATGGCAACATCAGCTGCCCCTCACACCCCAAAAGTGACGTGGAGTACTGCTTCGTGTGCCAGCCTAGTGGACAACTCAAAGCTACTTCAGAAAGTTAATTTCTCCATGCTTTCTTGTAAAATTTATCCTAAACAATCCTATTTGCCTCCATGCTCACATGGTCTGGCCTCTTTCATTTTGCAGTCCCCTACCAACTCTGGTTGGGGTAAATGAGTGGCATAGTAGATGGAAATGCCCAGCCTGGAGTCAGGAAGATCTAAGTATGAATCCAATTTCAGACACTTATTAGCTTGTGTGACCCTAGACAAGTCACTTAACCCCTACTTGTCTCAATTTCTCATCTATAAAAGGGGGACATCCTGGAGAAGGAAATGGCAAACCACTCCAAAAAAAGTGCTGGGATAGCTAGGTGGCTCAGTGGATAGAGATCCAGGACTAGAGATGGAAAGTCCTGGGTTCAAATCTGAACTCAGACACTTCCTATCTTGCTGTGTGACCCTGGGCAAGTCATTTAAACCCCCCACTGTCTAGCCCTTACTTCTCTTCTGCCTTGGAATCAATACTTAGTATTGATTCTAAGATAGAAGGTAAAGGATTTTTTAAAGAGAAAGGAACCCCTACGCATAAAGTCTGCAGCGTTATATAATCAGACATGACTAAATTGAACAACAAACTCTGATGCTACTGACCAGAAAACCCATTATTAGAAAAAAACTCTCACAAAGATGTCTAGACTCCTTCTTTGATATTCTAGTAGATTTTAAAAAGAATACATTTAATTGGGAGTATCAAATATCAATCCTATATAATACATTCCTTTTTTCTCTGACTCTTACCTTCTTACCTTCTGGCCTAGAACAGATACTAAGTTTTGGTTCCAAGGTAGAAGAGTGGTAAGGGCTAGGCAATGGGGGTTAAGTGACTTACGTGCCCAGGGTCACACAGTGGAGGGAGTGTCTGAAGTCACATTTAACCCCAGGACCTTCCTCCTCCTGGCCTGGCTCTCCAGCCACTAAGCTGCCCCTGTAATACATTTCTTACCCTAATGGACATCATTTGTTAAGCAGACTGAGCATGAAATGGACAAGACAAAATCATCACATTAAATACATTTCTTTTTCAAAAACATTTACTGTGTCCACATTAAGAAAGCCTGGACATAGAATGGAAAGAGCCCTCACCCAAGAGAACTTTTGGGTTCAAGTCTCACATCTGTCACTTTCTAACATGTGATCTTAGACAAGACAACTTTGCTGAGCCTCAGTTTCTTGTCTTTGAAAATCAGAATAAAAAAACGCCCACCTTAGGGCTACTGAGAGTCAAACAAAATAATATATGTAAAGTGTTTTGGTAACTAGAACCCATGACACAAGCTTTATTAATCAACAGAGCTAAGTTATAGAAGAATACTTTTAAAATGGGAAAATGTCCCTTTAATTTTTAAAGGCTATATAAATGCAAGCTATTGCTTTTATTATTATTATTATTTATGCCATTTGCAAAACCAAGCAGAGTAGAGTTTTGCTCATCTATTCTCTGCCTGAATTTTGGCCAACAGGGGGACTCAGCTGCCACTGTGGCTTTGGTGTGATGGAGTAAGCCTCTGTGCCCTTCCTAATAATACTTTTCACTTCTTTTGCAATGCCTCTGGGATGTTTCCCGGAAACTGCTCCCAATAGCTCTTGTCCCACTCTGCCAAGCAGTCTTAGCTCTTCTTAATTCAGAAGCAGGACAGAAGTAAGGCCTTTTTCAGTCTGGACCAAAAGCCCATTCTCCCTTCCCTGACACCCCCTCTGTCTGCACAACTAATAACCATCAGAATGGCAAACATCCCAACCCCCCTGGGTTATACAGTCAATTATCTTACAAGGTAAACCAATGATTAGGCCCTTACTTAGGGCTGGGCGGAGATGACGTGCTTATTATTGTAGTCAAATTATTCTGATTTAATCAACGGAGAAGCTTGATGCTGTTGAGATTCGTCGGAAAAGCAGACTGGATCCTCGGAAAAGCTGACCCTGCAAAAAAAGAATAGTGGGATGAAGCCTTCCTTCCTCTCTCAAGTGAATCCCAGCTTTAGCTTTGGGTCCAGTATTTAAAAAACAGAACAGACACAACCTATCAAAGACCAAAGTTTTAATGTTAGAAAGAACCTCCAACACCATCCAGTCCACTCTTGTCATGAGATGAGAAAACCTAAGCAAGGTCCTGAGCCCAGGTCCAGGGTTTTTTCCACCATATAGCACTATTTCCTCAGCCAAATCCCATACAGATCTGGTAAAGGACAAAGACATTTAGAAACCAGGGAGTCAGACCATAAATGCCAAGAAAGGAGGGTTTATCAAGGTCTAGTTTATGCAGTTATCAACTTATGTATTTTTAAAGAATTTTATGTCGAAGCAGCTAGATGGCACAGTAGAGGACTAGGCCCGGAATCAGGAAGAGTTGAGTTCAAATCTGGCCTCAGACATGTACCAATTGTGTAACTAGACAAGTCACTTAGCCCTGTTCATCTTCAAAAAATTTTAAATCCTGGGGGCAGCTGGGTAGCTCAGTGGATTGAGAGCCAGGCCTAGAGATGGGAGGTCCTAGGTTCAAATCTGACTTCAGCCACTTCCCAGCTGTGTGACCCTGGGCAAGTCACTTGACCCCCATTGCCTAGCCCTTACCACTCTTCTGCCTTGGAGCCAATACACAGTATTGACTCTAAGATGGAAGGTAAGGGTTTAAAAAAAAAATTTTTTTTTTTTAAATCCTATTTGATGGTGCCAACATAGGGCCACAAGACTTTGTAACAGGCTACTGAGAACCAAGATCCCAAAAGGAAAAGAATCCTTTTTAGTCCTAATAGTCCAGTGATTTGGAACCATGTTCCAAAGGAGTTTGTTTCAGAAGTGACCAGTATCACCAGAGAAAATTCATATTCTCCTGATTCACCTGTAGTAGAACTGCCATTGGAGTCTTTTCCTGAAATAACCTACCCTTAGGATAGACTTACTGACTGATCCCCAAGTTATTAGCACTGCTCCTCTTTTATAGTAAGGCACAGAACAGATCCAAGAACAGACCCTAGTCTTGTAGGCTCAGCAATGTATTAGGCCACTCTAAGTAGGTAGATGAGGCAGAGAACATAAAAACACAAGAATGCCCAAATGAATTAGATGAAGGCTTAATCCAGATCAATAGATACGGTGAGACAGGCACTAGAGGATGACTGAAGGACAACATGGATGGACAACTTGAGATCACCATGAAATAAGAATGAGCTCTTATTACAGAAAAGGGACCTGGAAGATATTTCTTTCCTTAACACAAATAATGGCATCAGACAAGCCTCAGAACTACAACACAGCCCCTAATGAAATAATTCATCTAGGACCTAGAGGCCTAGGGAAGGAAGAGATTCCCAACAAAAGAGGAGGTGGGGAGGGGGAATAGGTATCTTTTTCACATAATTCCTTTGTGAACATAGGGATTCCTAAGTGTGGAACACTATAAAACTTAGTTATCAATAAAATCTTATTTTTTTTAAATAACAACAACAAAATACATCCTCCCAAGTTGTTATCTGTCATTTTCCTCAATAACCCATCAGGTTATTTTATTATCTACCATTCACCTTATTTCTATCATTCACAAACTTATATAGGCCTTGACTTTTTAAATTGCCCTTTATTATTATTATTATTATTTTAAACATTTTCTTTGGGTATCCATTTCTAAAACACTGAATTAAACTCATTTCACAAACAAGTTAGTTTTTCTATATTGAAGCCTCTAACTTAAGTCTATTCTTGCAGGAAAAGAACTTGATAATAACAAAATATATCAATAAAACATTTAAAAAGAGAACTAGTACAGCTAGGTAGCACAGCAGATAGAGCACCGGGCCCAGAGTTGAGAGGACCTGGTTCAAATTTGGCCTCAGATGCCTCTTAACTGTGAATCCCTTGGAAAGTCACTTAACCTGGTTTAACCTACTTTTGCTCTTTTAGATCTATTAGGAAGACAAAAAGTGTGTGTGTGTGTGTGTGTGTGTGTGTGTGTGTGTGTGTGTGTGTGTGTGTGTGTGTGTGTGTGGTCTTGGGTTCAAATGTGGTCTCAGATACTTCCTAGCTATATGACCCTGGGCAAATCATTTAACCTCCATTGCCTAGTCCTTCCCACTCTTCTACCTTGGAACCAATCAATACACAGTATTGATTCTAAGATGAAAGGTAAGGGCTAAAAAATAAACAAATAAAAATAATAAGACAGAACCAGGGAGGTCATTCTCTCCAACCATCTCCATTTACCTGCATGCTCAGATATCTCCAACAGTGAATCCAGGACTTGAACACAGGGGAATAGGGAGGGAGGCCTGCCAGCAACCTGCCCAGGAGTAAGACCAAAGAACGATAAGATTAGAACCAACAGTAGGTAAAAGGAGGAGGATTGGCATGGTCTGAATAAAGGATAAATTGATGAGAATAACTTGAGAGAGGAGTTCTATATGTCATGAAACAGGTCAATCAAACAGGGTATCAGTGATCCAAGAATATTTCTGCCAGCTTCCTGGCCCGGGTGGGGATCCTTATCTACAGTGAGGGTGGGAAGGGACAAAGTAGGAAAGTCATGGGGCCAACTGGAGCTGGCTTTAACAAGGTGACAGGGATGGAAGTGGCCTTTTGATATAGAAAGTCAGAAAAGGAGGGGGAAGCTAGGTAGCTCAGTAGATTGAGAATCAATCCTAGAGATGGGAGATCCTGGTTCAAATCTGGCCTCAGACACTTCCTGGTTGGGGGACCCTGGGCAAGTCCCTTAACCCCCATTGCCTCACCCTTACTGCTTTTCTGCCTTGGAGCAAGTATATAGTGTTGATTCTAAGATGAAATGTAAGGGTGTAAACTTTAAAAAAAAAGTCAGAGAAGGAGAACTCCCCAAATTCTCTCTACCAGAACCTCCCAAGTTGGCTCTCAAAACCCAAATCCAAAGAAATGTGAATCAGAACCCTTCACACACACATACCCACAGTTGTTCACAGCCATGAGGTCACCAACCAAGAGGAAAGGGTAGGTCAGCATGCTGACTGCAATCTGAAACCCAGAGAAGCCGACACTGATATAAACCGTACTGACAACTCTGTCTCGCCACCCACCACATCCTAATCCCCATAAAGAGTGGGATGCCAACAATATTCTGGACAACAGAACTGGCTGCATATACATACCCCCATTACAAACTTGGTGTAACTCCGAACTGCAAGTGCTTGGCTGAACTGAAGGGAAAGGAAAAAAGGAGAAAGTCAGATTTACTAGCGGTATTTGGTGTCCATCTGTCCTGACCCTGTCCTGCTTAAACTGTGGCACTCTTTCCTTTCAGGAAATTCCCCAGAAGCAGTTCTAGCCAGTCCTCATTAGTAATCCTTAAATGTCAAATTTCCTCTTTTGGTAGACTCATTCTCAGGGCCTTAAAAATTGGCTTCCTTTGGGCAGCTAGGTGGCTCAGTGGATAGAGACCCAGGCCTGGAGTTGAGAGGTCCTAGATTCAAATCTGGTCTCAAACACGTCCTAGTTGTGTGACCTTGGGCAAGTCACTTAACTCATTTGCCTAGTCCTTACCACTCCTCTGCCTTAGAATTGATACTGAGACAGGGGGCAGCTGGGTGGCTCAGTGGATTGAGAGTCATGTCTAGAGACGGGAGGTCCTGGGTTCAAATCTGGCCTTAGACACTTCCCAGACTGTGTGACCCTGGGCAAGTCACTTGACCCCCATTGCCTAGCCCTTACCACTCTTCTGCCTTGGAGCCAATACACAGTATAGACTCTAAGATGAAAGGTAAGGGTTAAAAAAAAAAAGAATTGATACTTAAACAGAAGGTAGAGGTTTAAAAAAAAAATTGGCCTCCTTTACCTTATGTTAGGTCCAAGGCAAGGTATAAAGAGAGAAGTACTGAATGAATTTAGCATAATAAAATTCTTAAATGGATATTAGGTTAAACCTGCTAGGACTTATGGAGGCAGAGTAAAGGAATAAACGGCCAAGATAAGTGTGTCAATATGTCAAACAACATTAGGCACACCACGTTCTAAACAGATTTTTCTGAAAGACATTTAGACATAGAATACCACATTAGTTTAAGGAGAGCACAAGAAGTCTACATGTTCTTTAAACATCAGGTTTTGAATTAATGATGGAAAACTTTTTTAAAACTACAACAATCAGAGAATCATTAAATCTCAGAGCTGGTAAGTTATCTTAAAAGGCCCTCTGATCCAGGCTTCTCTCTTAAGACAAGGTACTCTCCAATGGCAGCCTAGATGCAGAAGAGTTCATCCTTTCTGTAAAAATAGATGTTTCAGGATTTCTCTTCAAGAAGTTAAGAGAAACCTAAATGAAAAAGCAAGCAAAATGTATGTGCTTGGCTTAAGTTAAAAAGCTTCTCCCAAGCCTTGCATTTATTTATAAAATCCAGACTCATGGAAGCTTTGTCTGGAATCTCTGATCCCTAAGAAATAGATCTCTATTTCTGAAATGTTTTCTTTATACATAAAGATAGATGAATCCTTGTGCTACTTGTCTAGGAATCTGAATTCCAGCCATCCCTCAATCCCCAACAGAGTGACTCACACTGTCATCCACCAGGTAGACATTAATGAAGTGAGCCAGAAGGTTACAGCCCCATAAGAAGACCACATCTCCCAGGAGGTGGGGGATCAAGCCTCTGAAAACAAAGTGCAGAAACAGTTACATTCTCAGTTCAAGTTGGGAGCCCCGACATGGAATGTGGGAGCATGTTAATTATGACAAGGAAGGCCCAGAGGGCAGGGAAGGTGAAAGAATGTCTGGATTCCAGCAGTAGGATGCAGTGAAAGAGAACAAAACCTCTGGAGTCCTTTTGATGAACTGTGTGACTTTGGGCAAGTGAGAGCTAAAGGTTACTTTTGAGGGAAAACCCTCTCTGGCTCAGTTTCCTTCTCCAAGGTCCCTTCCAAGTCTAGAGACTGTTCCATAAAGGACTTGGGAACAGGAACAAGGGGCCAGGCCACATACTGTTATCTGCTATGTCCACTGTTTTCCTATTTGTAGAGGAATGCTCATTCCTGTCCCGAGGTTACAAATTAGCACACATCATCAGTTTCCTTTAAACCACTCAGGATGTGATTTTCTCAAAACTGAGATTTTTCACATTCCTAAGACTGTACTGACCTGAACAGTCTCTTATTAGCAATTTGACTAAAATATTTGTCATGTGAAATGTATGTTTTTTCGAATCACATAAAACACGTTCCACAAACCTCTCCCCACCCCCTCCTCCAGGATGTTCTACCCTTCATATCGTACAAATCTCAAAAATGCCCCATCAGGAGGGTTGAATTTTAACCAATGCTCTTCAAGATGAACTCATGGAGCAAACAATTTCTCTGTGGGAAATCTATCTGCAACTGGCCCCCAGGCACAGGACTCTTAAGGTGTGACAGTGACAGATACTAGAGAGGCATTTGCATGAAGTGTTACAAAATAAGCAGCATACCAAATACAAGTCTAGGAAAAAACCAGAGGGCTTTTGGTGGCCCTGATACCAGGTAGACTGGACACACCCACTGCTGACCTCCCTGCTGGGGCCTGTTATGCAATAAAGCCAAATCCTGCTTTGGGGCCCTATTCAGAATTTATGGCATCTAAGCATTCAATAACACAATGGTATTTCCAAGATGAAATAACCAAATGAAGCACTCTGTGCAGATGTGGAGACAGAGGACACAGAGAATATCACAAACAACCCCGAGAACCTAGGCTCTGAGACACAGCCCAGGCTCCATCATGGTGCTCCTGGATCAATCACTTAGCCCCCTCTGAACCCCATCTATGAAATAAAGGGGACACTTCTAGTTCTGACAACTGGCCTCCATGGCCTCAAAGGTCAATCAATGAGACAGAAGGGAGAAGGAGAATGAGAAGAATTAAAACTCACGTACACAAAGAAGCCTAGCAGTCCTTCTTCTTTGAAAATCTTCCCAATGGAACTCAATACACCGCTGCAGAGAAGACAAAGTTATGCATAAGAGAGAGACGTGTACTCTCTTGTTTGCGACACCGCATGCTCACAGCCATTGACCTGTCAGTGAGGTGGGCAGAGGACTAGTCTCAGTTACCAGCAAGCCCTCCAAGTAGAGAATAATACAGACTTAGCTTCTTTATTTGGGAAAACTCTCAATGTTCACAGGAACTGGGGGTAAGGGATGGTGAAAATCTCTCAGGAGATGGGAAAGAGGTCATTGTCACAAGTTTGTGGGGCCTGAATTTCAGAGACTTTTCTCCCAGCTCTGGCAGCCACTAGGAAATGGGCCTCTGCCCCCTCTGCTTTATCTTATGTTTTTCTATAGCTAAACAAACTTTCAGAGGAGGAGACAGCAGGTCAAACAGTGGCACTGGAAGGGACAAAAGCAACTGGGGGATAGAGTAGGAAGGACACTGGTTCTGAAGTCAGAGGCCTAGGCTTTGAATCCCAACTGTTTTATTTAATACCTCTGTGACTTTGGGAAAGCCATTTAACCTCACCTTTTTTATTTGTAAAATGAAGGGGTTAAAATATAGGGAATTACTAAACCCTATGATCCTATTTGCATGGAAAGGACCTTCCCAGGAGACTCAGAAACCACATAATGAGAGTTGGGCAATCACAGCAGGAAAGTATACACAAAATCTTGGTCCTGGAAGACTGGGGAGAGAGACTAGAGGTTTGGCTAAGCCTCCTGCTGCCTCTAAGGCCTTGAAGCACAAGCAGGTCCTTCCAAGTGGGAGAAGCAGCTGTGGTCTCTAGGAAGAACAGCAGGCCACAGCAGGGAGGGAGGACTTGGGCTTCTGACACTCAGCCTTCACAACCAGGCTTGTGCCTGACATGGAGCAGGGTGGTGGCTGTGACAGCATCACAGGCATAAAGGCAAAGGAGACACAACAGCAACTTCTGAGACCTAAAGCTATGAACTATCAACTGTCCTGACCTGAGTGGAGCATATTCAAAGCCTAGCTGGGACTGGGCAACCTAGGAAAGAGAAAGACAGTGGGAGTCAAATCCCTTGAAATACTGTGCCATTAGGTGTACCGCCCCTTCTTTCCTCCACAAGATACCCTCCCACCCAGCAGGCCTCCCTGCCCTTTCCAAACAGGGATCTGACAAGGCATATTGAAAATATTGGCCAGATCTTTTCCTCCTGTTCTCTCCCATCACTTCCCCTTATTGGTCAAGGACACTAGGCCCAGGTTCCTGGTGGCTATCCCAAGACACCATGTCGTGGCATGCTTAAACATCATGCTGTCCTGAAAGAGCAGCCTGAGTCCAGCACATACGATTTAGGGGAAAAGGAAAGTATTGAGGACAAAGAGTACTAGGGAAGTTTTCTGCATCACTGTAAGGAGTTTCTTCAGAATAGGGGATGCATAATCACTACTAAACATGAGGGCAGAAACTATGTCTTTGTATTACTCATATCATGCATGGTGCCTTGCCCATAGTACATATTCAGTAAATGTCTACTGAATAAACTAATGAATGAACAAATGAACCCAGAACACCTAGTAATCATGATACTACAGGCTGATGGGGAAAGCCAAGTTACTAAGTATTGTCAGAAAACTTTAAGACAGCTGGAAAAAAGTGTGAGTAAACTTGAGGGGATGTAGTTAAGACTGACCATAGAGTCACACTGGAACTGATGTTGTCTTGGGGAGTTGGGTCCACTCTAGAGCTCAGGGAATTACAGACCAAATGGACCTCATACTAGAACAGACTATTAGGATTCAAAGATATAAGAAGACTATTTGTCCTCTCTAGCCCTAAACAGTCCTGGAAAGGCTGGTCTAAGGTTAGACTAAAGGCTAGTCCCCAGGTCTAAACTTCAGGCAGCCCTGACTGGGAGACTGAGCAGCCTGGAGCCACCTGAGTTCTCATATGACTAGAAGAGCTCTAAGCTCTTCTAAGAGCAGTATGGCTTTCAGGTTAAAGCAAGAAGTAGGCTGAGTTCTTGCAGACTAGCTTATCTGGGCAATGGATGGAGATCTTGGGAGACCTTAGGTAAGATGGTAAAGAGGCTAGACCTCGACATTCCCACTGAAGAGCTAAACAGCAAACAGAAGTTTGCATCAAAGGATACTCAGAATCACCCACCTGTATTTGACCTCCCGCCCCACGAACTGGACCATACAGCGCATCGAGATGACTAAAGGAGGAAAACAGAACTAAATACAAGTAGTCAGGTATACCAATATCCATACTCACCAATGTCCTTGGCCTCAGGATATCTAATTTGAAAACTGGTATGCATTACACAGAGGGAAGAATAGAGAAGATATCTGAGGTACAGTTTCAAGACCAGGAGCAGACAATGTGGATTTGAAGCCTGCACCTGCACTTGCTAGCTGGATAATTTGGGGCAAGTCCCTTCTCTGGGTCTTAGTTTCCTTTTCTAAAAAATTATATGATAGGTTTAGTGAATCTCAAAGACTACTCCTCACTCTCAGTTCTGTGAATTCTATGTGGGACAGAGGGGTGTGCGTAAATATATCCAATTCCCAACACACACCCTATCTTCTAATCAAACTGGACTTGTAGTTACTGCTTTTTCTGAACATGGCACATCCCACCTCTGCAAACTTCAGCTTGTGCTGTTCCTTTGCAAGGCACGTCATCCTTGATCTTTACCATTTTAAGCTCTACAGGCTCAAACTCTGATGTCAGTCAGTGGGTTAGTTGTCAGATCAGATAAACGGAGGATTCTAGTTCAAATCCTAGCTTTGCTACTTACTTATCCCTGTGTAGCACTGGGCATCTCATTTGGGAGCAGAGTAAGTGATCTCTCCTTACCTCATAGGTGAAACCCACTCAATAATTTTTATAATATATTAATATTTTATATTAAAAAGTAATAACAAAGGTGAAACTCCTTACATCACAGGCCAAGATCTCTGTGAGTTAGGATAGACTATCAGGGGGTGGCCAGGACTCTCGGAAAGCTTTTCTAGCTCAATCTAGTATGAATCGGGTAGAAAAGATACATAGGAACAACCTGAAAACTGCTTTAAAAGTAGAATTCAAGCAATATCAAAGGGTGACCAAAAGTAACAACCAACTGGTTATCGCAAACCACTGGAGAAAATATTGGACAGACTTGGAAATCAAGAGCCTAACAACACAGGGAAGTTTCTGGTAGGAAGCAAGGGCTAGAGCAGGCAAACATTCTTTTAGCTTATACTACAGAAAAAGTTGACAAGAGGGAGGAGATAAAGGAACTAGTTAAAGATATGTCAAAATGCTAAAGGAATTTTTTTGTTTTCGTTACTTGGCATTTCTCTTTCTCCAGTAGTATTTTATTAATTGCATGCTGATGGGAATTTATCATCAAGTAGAAAAAAATAATACTGTGATACTTTCTGAAAGGGAAGGGACATATGTGACAAAATACCTCTTTACACATAACCCATTCTCTGCTCAGATTGGCTTTTTTTCAGTTCTGAACATTCTCCAAAGTTTTTCCATTCGTGTACTTTAGTTTATGCTTTTCCTTTGCCTGGAATGTCCCATGTGTTACTGTTGTCATGTCACCTGCTGTGTGGGCCCCTCCTCGCCCTCGTCCAAATTCTTTTGTCAGTGTGCTCATTCCAATCAGACTAGAGGACCCAAATTCATACCCTCATATTACTTATTATTGTGTGAGATGGGTAAATTCCTTAATCTCACTAAGACTCAAATTTGTCCTCTGAAAGGAGGTTGGATTAGTTGATATCTAAGGTCCCTTTGCACCTCTAAATCACATGATCCAAAAAACAGAAATAGCAGAGATGAGATTCCTAGACACCTTTACTTTCTCTGAGCAGGAAAAATTATAACTACCCTATGATAAATACTTTGCTTTTTGTTCTAAAAATGCAGTGTCAAGGGCATTACAAGTCATACCAGGAAGTTTCAGGTAACTAACCACCTGGGAACATAAGTTTTTGAACCTTCCATTACCCCTAGTTGACAGACCAAAGAAGAGCCCTTGCTTGTGAATCCTACTTATTTATAGGACTTGGACCAAAGGAGAACAATTTTAGATTTGATTTCTTTCTTTCTTTTCTTTTCTTTTTTAGACGTTACCTTCCATCTTAGAATCAAAACTGTATATTGTTTCCAAGGCAGAAGTGAGGTAAGGACTAACAATGGAAGTTAAGTGACTTGCCTAGGGTCACACAGCTGGGAAGTGTCTGAGGCCAGACTTGAACCCAGGACCTCCCATCTCTAAGCCTGGCTCTCAATCCACTAAGCCACTTAGCTGCCCCCCTAGATTTGATTTTGACTGTTCTTTCCCCCAGACTCACCATGTAGGGGATGAGAGAGCACCCTGGACACACACTGCATCACCATCTCATGGGAAGTCTGGGGAAAAAAGTAGAGTTAGGAGCCAATCTTGGCCATAGAACTCTATTTAGCTTTTATGTAGAAAATAACCAAGATCTAGCAGTAAACAGGATGACAGTTCAGATCAGATACCCTATAAGAAGAACCCTTACTCTGTACCACATCAAATTTCTTCAATCCAGAATGCTGGGATTTGCAACACTGGCTTAAACAGCTGAGAGAATTCAAAGATTAAAAGAGGTGAGTCTCAGAATCATTTACTTATCACTTAAGTCAACAAATATTCAGCATCTAAACTGTGCTAGGCATTGTGGGAGATTTTGAAATGAACAGTATGGTCTGTGAGACAGTAAGTCCTATAGTTTAGAAGATGGAGATAGCACTTTGAGCCAGAGTAACTGGGAAAGGCTTCTGTCTCAGGAAAAAGAAAGGAAGGATCTGAGCTAGGTCCTGATTGGCTTTTGTTCTCTCCTTGTAACTTCATTAACTTCACCATTCTTGGTGTCCTGAACCGTTTTCTAAAGGGAGGGAAACATCTACATGTTTCTTTTTCTTACACACACACACACACACACACACACACACACACACACACACACACCCCTTTACCTTCTGTTCTTTGAATCAATACTAAGTATCAGTTCTAAGGCAGTAGAGCAATAAGGGCTAGACAATTGGAGTTAAGTGACTTGCCCTAGGTCACACATTTAGGAAATATATGAGGTCACATTTGAACCCAGGACCTTCTGTTTCCAGGCTTAGCTCTATCCACTGAGCAACCCTCATTTCCTTCTTCACCTCCAACTTCTCCAATAGATATCTGCTCAATTCCTGTTCCATTCTGCCTACTTCTTCCTGTAAGCACTCTCCTAAATCATGAAAGCTTATACTACTCATGACCTATGGCAGTTCCTATGAAATCTTACCATCCCCAGGAAACCTTCTCTAACTGAAAGACAAGACCTTAAATTCCTCTATCTCATCTTATCCAAGCAATATTTGGAGCTCATCAGTTTGCTTTTCTTTCATTTTTCCATAATATATACCAGCTCTTTAGTTCATTACTAATGTTTCTCACTCATCAAGTCCATCCCTGAATGGTCATTCTTAGATCCTCAGTTTCCAACATATGGGGAATGTATCCAATGCACACAGTGAAGTAGAACATTATATGTGTAGATAAATATGTTATAATGTTGCTAGTTAAACAGATCTCCAGCTCTCAGAAAAAACTGGGGGAGAGCAGCAACAAAGTGGCATTGGGTCTAGACTCAGGAAGTTTCATCTTTATGAGTTTAAATCCAGCCTCAAAAACTTGCTAGCTGTATGACCCTGGGCAAGTCACTTAAACCCAGTTGCCTACCAAAAACAAACAAACAAACAAACAAAAAAGACAAACACCCAATAAACCAAGATGAGTTGAAAAGCCACCAAATAAGTTTTCTCATCCCTTCTGGACAGCCTCGAGCAAATATTTTATTCAGGCAGGACATGGGAGTGATCACTGTTCACTACTACTCACCCTTCTTTCCTTTCTCTACCCACCACCAGATGATGATCAACCCCAGCTCAAAGCTGTGGGTGCCAACTCTCCCCTGGCCCAATTTAATTAAAAAAAAAAAAAACTTCACCTTTTGTCTTAGAATCAATACTGTATAAAAGCAAAAGAGAAATAAAGGTTAGACAATAGAATTATGTGACTTGCCCAGGGTCACACAACTAGGAAGTATCTGAGGCCAGATCTGAACCCAGGACCTCCTATTTCTGAGCCCCACCTGCCTCTCCAAATTAAGTACGGATACTCACCTCTTTCACTACTTTCCTCAGTGATGTCTTCACATCATCCTTGTTAGACACATGTTCTATCTCCTCCAAAGGGAAGGCCTGAGTAGAGAATGAACAGGGAGGAAAGGATCTCCTAAATGCAAGTGGACATTGCCCCTAAGTGTAACTGTTAGACAGTCACAGAGAAGTAGCCCAGATGAAAAAGACCCCAGGGAGCCCTTCAGCAGACTCTACCCCTTGCTCAATTTTTCTTCTAAAGTACCCATCTGATGAGTCTAAGGTGACTCTCTCAGAAGTGGTCTACTCTTAAAGTTATCTGGACAAACAAAGCACTCACTTTGCTTTCTTGGATCTATAGTAATTGTTTGTGGTGGGCTAGGAAAAACCCAAATATTATAAACTATGTCTTACATTGGTCTAACTAGGCAGGACAGTGTACAGAAAAATGAATGCATCTGGAATCAGTAGGTTCAAATTCAGGCTTTGTAATTTACTAAATATAGACAAGACCTTTCATTATATTTTTTTAAGCCCTTAACTTCCATCTTAGAATCAAAACTATATATTGGTTCCAAGGCAGAAGAGCAGTAAGGGCTAGACAGTGGGGGTTAAGTGACTTACCCAGGGTCATACAGCTAGGAAGTGTCTGAGGTCAGATATGAACCCAGGACCTCCCATCCCTAGACCTGGTGCTTAATACACTGAGCCACCCAGCTGCCCCTTAGGTGAGAGATCTTTTAGGCAAGTTATTGAACCTTTTTAGGCTCTGGTTTCCTCATTTACACAATAAGAGGGTTGGGAGAGAAGGCCTCCAAGGTATCTGCTAGTTCTAAATCTATTATTCTAGGGAATAGTCACTCTTTGTCTCAGTTACTTGGCTGAAAGAAATAAAG
The DNA here is from genome assembly GCF_027887165.1 of Monodelphis domestica. Classification (NCBI taxonomy): domain Eukaryota; kingdom Metazoa; phylum Chordata; class Mammalia; order Didelphimorphia; family Didelphidae; genus Monodelphis; species Monodelphis domestica. The sequence continues at coordinate 275,339,205 of NC_077228.1, forward strand.
AAACAAATTATGATTTTTTTCAGAAGGGTCTATAGCTAGAGAAGAGAATCTGTACCAGGACAAAGCCTTCCAAAGTCAGGAAGTGATGGTCAAATGGTTTTAACCAAATGTACAGAACAGAGTAGAGCACTTTAGAATAGAGCAAGGAACATTCTGTTTCTAAAGTGAAGTTATCAATCTAGGCCCACAGAGATTAGCTGTGTGGCATGATGTGTAGACATGATCTCACCTTTTTCACACTGCCCCGGGACAGAGTGGAGAGAGCACTAGACATAAGCCTTGGACTCAGGCCTCGGAACAGTCCCCTCTTTCCATCCACTTGCACAATGTGCCTAGCTGTACAAAAGCAGAGAAGACATATTTCATTCCCATCCCATTTCACAATTAATTTCCATCTCTAGCCACCACAACTTAAATTTTATCAAATCACTATCCCCTTGGTCTAACAGTAATGTGTATTTCAAACATGATTTAAAAGAGACTAGGTACCAATTTGTTTTAATCATCTTTTCTTCTGGTATAGTAGAAAGAGCACTGCTCCTAGTGTCAGAAAGACTTGAGGTCCATGTTTTGGCTCTGACACCTGCTACCTGGGTCCTAAGAAGTCACATCCTCTCTCTGAGATTCAGTTTCTTCATCTGCAAAATGAGGATAATAATTGCATTGTGTACCTCACAGGACTGTTGAAATAAAATGTATATTTGTAAGCACAAAAGCACTACACATGAATTATTATTTCTGGGCCTTTTTTCTTACTTTAAAAAAAAAAGGCATCATGGGGGCAGCTAGGTGGCTCAGTAGATGGAGAGCCAGGCCTAGAGACAGGAGGTCCTGGGTTCATATCTGGCTTCAGACTTCCTAGCTGTGTGACCCTTGGCAAGTCACTTAATCCCCACTGCCTAGCCTTTACTGCTCTTCTGCCTTAGAATCAACACACTGTATTAATTCTAAGACAGAAGGTAAGGGTTAAAAAAAAAAAAGTTTAAGGAGCAGCTGGGTGGCTCAGTGGACTGAGCCAGGCCTAGAGATTGGAGGTCCTGGGTTCAAATTTGGCCTCAGCCACTTCTCAGCTGTGTGACCCTGGACAAGTCACTTGACCCCCATTGCCTAGCTCTTACCACTCTTCTGCCTTGGAACCAATACACAGTATTGACTCCAAGACAGAAGGTAAGGGCTTTAAAAAAATGTTTAAACATTTTCCTAAGTTCAACTTTAAAATAAATCTCTACAAGTTTCAATTGAAGTGTTTTAGTTAGGTAATTCAAACTGTAAATAAGAAAACTATTCTACTCTGCAAAACCTTGAGGAAAAAAACAAATTTTTTCAAAAGGCATTCTGGGTAGTGCTTGGGGCCTGCCAAGTGGCCTGGGAGATGTCTAACTGGCTCCTGCATTGGCTTACAATCGGGGCTTTAAAGGAGAGAGGGCCCAGTCTCTGAATGCTAGTAAATATCCTGTTTTCAAAAACATGTAAGCAATTCATGAAGATAAAACCTATCAGTATAGAAGAGGTAGGTTCTTTGGTTGTCTAGCTGCTCCGGAAGGGTCTTCCTAAATCATCACTATTTTGCTTGATCAAGTCTTCTGTCATTTTAAAACCATTAAAGTCTTCTGAAAATCTGAAAATCCTCTTACTTCCAGTCCAGTACCTATTTCCCCTCTGTCTAGATGCTCAGTTCTCTACAGACATCTGGTGGCTGTGAACATACATTGCAGGAATGAAGGAAGAAAATGTAGAACTTTCCCACCCCAATTTGACCCACCTACGGAAAGACTGGATACTTTTTTCTTTTTTAACCTTTACCTTCTGTCCCAGTAACAACTCTAAGACAGAAGGGCATAGGGGTAGGCAAACAGGTTTAAGTGACTTGCCCAGGGTCACACAGCTAGGAAGTGTCTGAGGCCAGATATTTGGTTGTGAGTTTTTTTTGACATTTGATACAAACTCTTTTCTTTTCCAAAGATGTGTGCCCTTTCCCCACACCCTTCCCCTACAAATGAGGTCCCTCTTGTGAAGGCTTTGCATCCCCAAATCCCCTATTATCTATAAACTCATTGCTCTACCCCTACACTGGTCTCCTAGCCCTGTCACTCCTGACCACACCATCCAACCCTGCTGCAATTGGGATGGTTTGCAAAATCCCCAGTTGGCTCCAGCTCTGTCACCATCTGAGGTTAGGACTGTCCCAGAAAGGTAAGCCATGGCCCCACCCACCTGTCCAGCCTACAAACCTCACAAATAGCCAAGACCACAAGAAGCCTACGTCTCTAGTATGGGCTCAAGCTTCAGAGAGTCCTCTCTGAGTTTGAGTCCAGAGACCTCTCCCCAACTGCAGTCCTAATCCACTCACTTCTCACTGGATTCTCTCTGTTCATGCCCTGTGAGGCCAGATATCTGAAACCCCATCCTCCTGATTTTAGGCCTGGTGCTCTATCCACTAAGCCACCTAGCTGCCCCTGGGGACTTTCTCTGTAAAAACAACCAGTATGTTTGTTTCAGGTAGATACTTTTGATACTTAGAAATTAAGACAAAGGAGGAAAAGAAGTAAGGATAGGAGGAAAGGGGGCATCAGAAAATGGTTGAAGTTATAACCCTGGGCTTGGAATCTAGACCTTGGTTCAAATTTTAACTCAAAACAATGCTGCTTCTCTGAGTCTTAGATTCTTTATCTGTAAAATGGGGATTGTCCTCAATTTATCTACTTCCCATGGCTGTGGTATAGAAGTGCTTTGTAAACCTTCCATGTGGGGTGAGGGTTATCTGCTTACTTTTATCTGTGTCTCTTGTGCTAGATCCTGGACAGAGTAAATGCTTAATAAATATTCTAATTATCTCTAGCCATAAACCTAGGAAGGTAATCTGGATCTAGATTATTTAAATCTTAAATATTAAAGTTTAACCTTCTTCATTTGTTACAAGAGGGTATTTCAGGAGGACAAGGGTATTTGGGGAGACAATCAGTTGTCTCTCCAGGAATGACTGGGTGTAAAGAACAAAAGATGTCAAAGAGACTAAAAAAACAGCAACAAAAAACAAAAACACAACAAAAACCCTGTAATGTAGTAGATTTTACTAGCTTCAAGTGTTGACATAAGGAGGAAAAATGTTGGTCCTACCAGCTTGCTAGTCCCTTAGACCTGGTGTCAAACAAATAAAAACTGATTCCATTGGGTCATGTATTGACTCAGAAAACCACAAACCAAATATTATCTCTGTTGTTAAACACATTTTTTTGTTAAGCTTTTCACCATTATTTCTTTTTTTAAACCTTTACCTTCTATCTTAGAATTAATACTGTGTATTGGTTCCAAAGCAGAAGAGCAGTAAGGGCTAGGCAATGGGGGTTAAGTGGTTTGTCCAGGGTCACATAATTAGGAAGTATCTGAGGCCATAGTTGAACGCCACACCTCCTGTCCCTTATACCTGATTCTCAATCCGCTGAACCATGTAGCTGCATCCCATTACATTTTAATCTGGTTCAGGAGCACCCCTGCGCCAGGAAGCTTCAAGTCTGATACCTATGCCTTAGGAATATACATTTTGGCATAGTAAAGACAGTCAGCTATCATAAAAACTCACTGGGTAACCCTGGGAAAACCACCTAATCTTTCTCTGTGATCCTTAAGTTCCCTCTCTATGAAAAAAGGGATAAGAAAAAAAGGATAAGATATTTCTTCTCATCTCAAAGAGCTGGGGTGAGGGCATATGATCAGTGACAGCTTGTTTATCTGAAGGAAAAGAGCAGAAATCCAAGGGAGTATCTGTTAGACTATTATGGCTAGAGCTCCTCAAAGATACCTCAAAACTTGACACAAGTCAAGTAAGCCCAAAATTCCCCATTCTCTATTAGACTGGTCTCCGAAGAAAGGGAGTTAACCCCATAAAAGACAAATTCTTCAAATAAGCAAATATGAGACAACGTTCTTGCCCAATTCAGAGCATGGTAATAGCCTTTCTTGATCTGATAAGCTGCTGTGTTTAGGAGTCTGATCACTCCCTGGTTAAGCCAACACCAATGGATACTCAGGAGCCAACTCCTATTGGCACCTTTCTGGTCCCTAGAAGTTTCTTCAGTGGGAAAGGGGAAAGTGGGTTGGAGCAGAAGATAGTAATGAGGGGATTCTGGGAAGGCTGGATACACAAGAGTCCAGGAAGGAGGAGAGAAAAGGGTTAGAAGGGAAATGTGGGAGTGGAGTAAAGAAATGGAGGCACCAAAATATACTGGGACTAGGATTATGCAAGAGAAACCAAAGCTATGTTTATGCATTAGAGTTATTACTGAAGTTGGCAGTAGTTAGGGCATGCAAGGCCATATAGTACTGGTTTTCCATAGTGACTTGAGTGTCTATGATACATCACAAATACAAAAGACTGAATATAGCTCTGCTACAACCTAAGATGAGTCATTTAATTTCTCCAGGCCTCAGTTTTTTTCTTTAATACAAAGGGGATGAAATTCATGATCTTTAAGAGCATCCCTCCCATCTCTAACATTATGATTTTTTTCCTCCTAAAACCCTTATGTTCTGTCTTAGAATCAATATTAAGAATCAGTTCCAAGGCAGAAGAGCATTAAGGGCTAAGCAATTGAGGTTAGCTGAGTTGCTCAGGGCCACAGAGCTATGAAATATCTGAGGCCAGATTTGAACTTCAGACCTCCTGTCTCCACCTAGCTTACCCTCTATGATTTTTCCTAAGAATTTTTCCTGGCAATGGATTTAATGTGGCTGCTTGTGACATTTCTCAAGGCATTCTTTCCATTATTTAGAACCATAGGAGGTTAGGCAAAGAGTGCTAGACTTGGAGCTAGAAATTTGAATTTAAATCTCAGTTTAGACATTTACTAGTTCCCGTTTAAGGTAAGCTTTAATTCTAAGCTTTCATTTCTCCAATTTTAAAATAGAGATAAAAACATTCTCATTCTCTACCTCACAAGGTTACCACAATGAAAATGCTTTGTAAAATTTAAGAGATTTAACTATTTTTACTATTCTTTACATCACATTATCTGGGAACTCCCCAGATTATCCAAAGCACTCTCTAGGACCTAGATTGTCATTAAAAAGAAAACAATGATGACAGAAATTTTAACTCTCTACTCCTAATACCTAAATTCAAGTCTAATATAGATCCCCTTAAGACACTATTTCCATCTGGAAGAGAGGTAGGGGAAATGGGCAAAGGTGTCTTAAAGGGCACTCCTTAGTCTCTTTTCAGAGTTATCAAAAGCTAATAGTAATATGAAAAAAAATTAATTATCCCAGACCTCTGGTGATCAGACATAAAGAAAAACCATCAATATACAAGATTTTCTGTTTTAAGATGTTGATTTCTCTCCTATTGATGATCTCTTTGATATCTCTGATTTCATTTTATCATTTACCTAGTAATGTCTGGACTGGAAAAGGTCTCTTATTTTTGCTCTTTCAATCTTCATTTGAGGGCAAGCAGGCTGGCCCCTTTAAATAAATAAAAACAATGAAGTAACTTCCCCAAAGGAATACTATTTCTGCCAGGCTCTGGTCTCTGCCCCCAATAGTGAGGGGAAGAAAGGGTAGGGAGAAAATTGATCTGTTCTATTTCCCTAGCAGTTAATGTATGAAATGAAAAGAGGTGACAGATGGAGGTCAAGAGATCTAGGGCAAGAAGAGGCAGATGGCCCAAGGTTTTTTTTCTGGTTGTTGTTAATGAAGCTTTCCCCAAAGCCATTCTAAACTAACCCAAAGGGTGAGAGGTAGAGAGTTTCCTGAAAAGAACAGATGATGGCAGGCTGGATTTAAATTTGACTAAGAAATTAGAGAAAAGGAACCATTTTTGGACAAGTTGCATCCACATCTGATATTCTTTGAATGTTGGGAAATAAAGATGATTGACTACCAGAAAGAAAGAACGAGGGAGAAAAATAATGAGAATTTTCATCAGAGTAGAAAAGGAAGGAAGGAAGGAAGGAAGCAAGGAAGGAAGGAAGCAAGGAAGCAAGGAAGGATAAATGAATAGAAAGGAAGAAGGAAGAAAAAGGAAGGAAAAAAAGAAGGAAAGATGGAAAAAGTAAGAAGGAAGGAAGAAGAAAGAGATAAAGAGGGAAGGAAGGAAAGAAGGAAGGAAGGAAGGAAAGAAGGAAGGAAAGAAGGAAGGAAGGAAGGAAGGAAGGAAGGAAGGAAGGAAGGAAGGAAGGAAGGAAGGAAGGAAGGAAGGAAGGAAGGAAGGAAGGAAGGAAAAATCATCATAACAAAAACTCAAGTCAGATGAGATCAACTGCCAATTAGCTATCTTCAAAATGTCTCAGTCTACCTTTTGAGTCTATTACCTGTCAGGAGACATAGAGCATGCATCACTTTTGGTATTAGACCCATTCTACAGGTGAATAGGCTGCCACCAAAAAGGTCTCCTTGGGTTACCTTGAGGAAGTCACTTTAACATCTCTCTAGTCTGTAATTGGTCTATGTAGATAGTGTTTTAGAGTAACAAAGCATTATATATGTCATTTCATTTAAGTTTCCTAATGACCCAAGAGGTGGAAAATATATTTTTCTTTTAAATATGAGGAAACTAGGCTTAGAGATATTAAGGGACTGGCCTGAGGTCCTAGCGCTAGTCTAAGATTTAGTTCTCCATAGTTTGGTGTACTTTCTGCACCATCAGGTTCTGAAATCACTAATAAGGAGATGCTACTGAGTGGGTGTAAAACACACTCTTCATGACTCAAGTCAATAGAGTGTATCTCTGAGAGGGTGGGATGAACTGCTTCTAAGGCAAAAGGCACCAACTTCTATACAATGAAGAAGTTCAAAAGATTTTATGATAATTGAACATGACCACTGAAGCGTAGTTAGTATTGAGAGAAACTGAGGGGATTAGGACAGCAGATGGTTAATTGTAGGAATTGAGTGAATCACACTGACTCCACCTTGTGACTCAGTTCTGGAGCTGGCTCAGTTCCCTTTCTATTCAATTATGGGCCTAGTTCAAATTCTGTCCTATGAGAAAACTTTATTCAATTATGAGTATTGGGAGAAAATTTTATTGCATTGCTTAGCTTTGCCCAGCTGGGGAAAAGGACCATCTGTACCTGATGTTTATAGATCCTCAACCAAGGACTTAGGTTACACTGACCAGAAACATAGGGTTAGTTGGTTAGATTGATATAAGGAGTTTTCTTATAATTGTTCATCTCAAGCAACTCATATGTTTGATGTGAAAGCTGGTCCCTTATTGATCAATCAGTTACTGTTTAATATCCCTTTGATTGTTTTCAGATGTTGGGGAGAAATAGGACATCTCTTTTCTTGAATTCAGGGAATTCCACCTGTTCACTCTCCTCCCTTTGGAAAGTCCCTAATCTTTTATCCAATTAGAGACCAGATTATCTAATGTTATATTGCTTCCCTTTAATTAAATGGATTTATTTGATTCTTTTAAATGGATAGAAATCTGTCTCCCTGTATTGGGGGTCTAGCCCTAAGCTGAGGACCAGGCTTGGTCCAGATTTGTTAGGAAACTGGAATGCATTGCTTAATATATTGATATGCTCAGATGATCAAACCTTTGTTTCCTTAGTCATTTCAACTTTTGCTCATTAGAGTACTCACACTCTGTACAGAGTAGTGAGGACTCAAGCTTCTAGTTGCAGGCGTTTCTTGTCTGTACCTGTTTGATCCTCATAAACCGAACAGGGACAGAATAGAATTCTTCCTATGAGGAACTAGATTCAAAGCTGCATTTTCTACCTTTGGCTGACCAAACACTATATCAGTTTCTTGGTCTTTAATAACATTCTCCAAATTCCCTTCTCTACCCCTGGCTCAAGCCTACATACAACTAAATGACTGTACTGTTTGCCTGACCCACTCACTCCATTCAGCCAGCAGTTTGATTTCTCCTCTTTCAGCTCAGTTGAGTATAGTTCAGATCTGATACCTCTTTCCCCAAGCATTTTCCCATGATGGATGTAAAGAACACTCACCATAGGTGAAGAAATTGGGCAAGTAGAAGACTTTCCTCCCCAGCACATTGGTCCCTATAGTGGGAGGCAGTGGTTCATGCCCAACCTTCAGATAAAGAAAACAAGCTTAGACTATTGTGCATGCTCAACCACCTTACCCCAGTCACTATCTCCTGGTATCTCTTTCCCCTTCTAAGCTCTACTCATGGCAAAGACCCTACAAATCTCTCTGCTCTGTCCCTCTGTCTTGTACCCTTCTCCCCCATCCCTTCCATATACCTAGTCCCCCCAAAAGTAATTTCCCCATGTAGTAATTTCACTAGTTACTGACTGAGATCCAAGATAGTCATCATCCTTAGGTCTCAGTTAGCCCTAGGAAACAAATAGACATATACACTAAATGCCAGTTTCTTCATTCCCAATCAATATATTTCTCTTCCCAACATCTCCTAAATTCCAGTTATGCCTACCATCAACCATAACCAAATTCTATTCATGTCCTCTCCTTCATGACTCAAATCCTAGCTCTGAGACCTTAGACAAAGTCATCTTCCTTCTCTAAACATTTTTTCCTACATAAAATGAAGGGTTGGACTTGATTTCTAAGGAGATCCCTTCAAGTTTTGATACTCTATGAGCCAGGCCATCTTCAAATGCAAGTTCTCAAATCATAGCCTTTCACCTGAGAAGTAATCTAGTCTAACCCCAATAAGAATTCCCTCTTTAACACAGTCAGCATATTCAGCCTATACTTGCTGATCTCCAACAAAGGGGAACATACTGTTACCTCCCAACATGGCCCATTCCAAAAAGTTTTTTTAAACCTTACTTTCTGTACCAGAGACAACTCTAGGACAAAAGAACAAGGGCTAGGCAACTGAATTTAAGAGATTTGCCCAGGGTCACAAGCCTGAAGCCATGACCTTCTGTCTCTGGGCTTGGCTCTCAATCCACAGAGCCACTGAGCTGCTAGGGATTTTGTTTTGTTTTTTAAAACCCTTACCTTCTTCTGTTCCAGTGACAATTCTAGGATAGAAAGGTAAGGCTAGGTAATGGAGCTAGGTAAAGTGAGCTAGGAAGTACCTAACGTCAAATTTGAATCCAGGACCTCCCATCTCATGTTCTAGGAATTCTAGCTTCTGTGCTATCAGAAAATTCATTAAGCATGTCCTTACTGAAGTCACTGATTTAAAACGTAAAACAGCACAGAACCAAAGCACAAATACCTGCAGTACTCCAATTGGAAACCTCCTTTCAAGCTACTATAAAACCACTAATGATGAGTTTTTGTGTCTAGCTATTCAGCCAGTTCTCATTCCAACAAGTTTGGTGGCCCACAATCTTCCATTATTTCCCCCCAAGAATAGCATAAAAGCCTTTATCTTTGTTTTGCTAAAATCCAGGTACAGCATTTTCCTAATATAGGTTACTAGATGACTAGTTAACGCAGTCAAGAAGATTAATGTGAGCTTTGAAAGGCCTCTTCTTAATTGAGTCACGCTGGTTGTCAACTTGTAATCTAGAAACCCCGATCTTGAGGACCCCAAGTTTGTAGCAGCAAGGTCTCACACTTGACTTTGTCACATGTCCCAGATTAACAAAAGACTTTAAGGTACTTTAGGTGGAGTTAGCTAATTCAATCAGGTATAAGTACCCTTTTTGTCCCAGTAGTTTCCCCCTTTGTGTCAAAGTCCTTTTCCAAGGTAGCCCAGTCCTTGGCTGGATCTTTCCCTCTTGTGTCCATTATAAAGCATCAGCCTCTTCCAGATAATCCTGTCAAGGACTCCTCCATTTTCTTTGTAGCAATTGTAAAGCCAATCAACTATACTCTCCCATTCTCAGTTCCTCTAAAAAGTATGTTTCCCAAATTCTTTTATTCTTTGGAACTGTCAGTCTCCTGCAGTGGGCATTCCCAGGTGGCCAGGGTAGCCAGTCTTGGGACTCTATATGGGTTTGTGGTACACAACCCTATGTGGAGACCTGTGAGAAATTATGCCGAACCCCTCTCCTTAATTAAAGAGGTGGTTTTTCTGACTATTTAATAGTTCTGTGTTTTTTTCCAGTTTAACATGGTTTACCATCTCACTTCTATTTCATCCTCAATTCTTGATTATAACATATTTGAAACATATCAAATCTGTCACCCCCATTTCCAAATTTCTGCCACTTATTTCTAATTACCCCCACATATCAGTTATTCCAATTTCCAAGTCATATTCATTCTAAATTTACCTTTAAAATTGTTAATTGCTTGTGCCCCTCCCACATATACCATTCCCAAATGTAAATCACTCCCATTCTCAGGCACTGTTTGTCTACCCCAATCTTATTCACCTTCAAAACTGAGGTACCCCATTATACCCAAACACAAAGCTCTTTCATTTCGCAGTTTGGGGGGAATCTTACTCATACCTAGATGTCACTTTCATTTCACAATTCTTCAATCTCAAACCTAAATGTCTTACTGCACTAGCCAACGACCTCAAATTCAAGCTTCTTCAGTTCTCAGTAAGTCAGGAATATTTGTCCCCCCCCCCTCCATTCCATGCATATCCCAAATTTCCCCCTACATTAATCGAACCTAACTACAAGCCCAAATTTGATTTCCATTCCCCAAATAACATCATCCTAAAATCTAAATCACCTCTATCGCTCACCCCGTTCCCCATATCTTTGTACTTCACTCCATGATATACCTAAACTGTCACCTCAGTTTTTTGCTCATATCCATTCCACACACTCCTGAATCTTAATTGTTTCTGGTCCTTTTCCCAGGTACAAAGAACTCTGGATTTGGAGTTAACCAATCAACAAGTTTTTTATAAGATCCTACTCAGTGCTAAGCACTAGGTTTAGGCACTAGGGATATAAGCACAAAGAATGAAAAAAAAAAACCCTACTTGTGAAGTACCTACATTCAAAAAATGGCATTATATATGACAAGGCCATATAAAAGCATATACAGCATAAGTATAAAGTTAAATATAAATATATATAAAAATAGTTAAGATACTACTAGTACTAACTAGTAGTTAGTTTGGAAGGAAGGGCAATAGCAGAAGGATTAGAAAAGGCTTAACAAAGATGGTGCTTAAAGAGCTGCCTCTTTAAGAGAGGGATTCATTTAGGCGTACAGTACCACTTGTGAGAAACAGAGGGAGTGCCAGTTTGTTTAGACCAGAGTCCAAGGCGGAGGAGTAATTTTTCAACGAAGCTGGAAAGATAGGTTGTAGCCAGATTGTGAAGGGCATTAAAAGCTAAACTGAGGCGTTCATATTTTATCCTAGAAGACAAGAGGAAGCTGTCAAAATTGATTAAGAGTAACATAGTCAGATCTGTATTTAAAGAAAATTATTTTTGCTACCTGGTATAGGATAGACACTTGAAGCAGTACTTGTTAAGAGGCTGATTAAAAACAAACAAACAACAAAAAAAAAACCCAACCCAGGCCAGAAGTAAAAAGGGCTTGAAATAAGCTGGTAGCTGTGTGAGAGGAGAGAAAGGATAGGAATTAAGAGATATTTTGAGGGTAGAAATCACAAGATGTGCCAACTGATGGAATATATAGGGTGACAGAGACTCAGGAGTTGAAGATAATTTGCTACTGTGTGACCTTGGGCTGGCCACTAACTTCTCTGAGTCTCGGCTTCCCAGGCTATAAAATGAGGAGGCCCATAATTTCAGTGCTCTCATAAAGAATAAAGCTACTCATCTCCAGAAAGAGAGGTGACTGGATTTAAAGTGTAGAATGGGACAGAAATTTTTGGGAATGGCCAGTATGGGACCTGTTTTGCATGACTGTGTCTATTTGTTATAGTTTTGTCTTTCTTAAATCAGGGAGGTGGAAAAACAAAAACAAAATCCTTGCTGAGAAAATAACATAATTAACTTAAAGTGAGGGGGTTGGAATAGATACCTCCAGGCTCTAAAACTAAAGACCCGGATCTGAATTTCTCCAGCTCCTAGCTCCTTCTACCTTGTCACCTAAGAATTCCAGTGTTATTCCATTATTCCCAAAACCTTACACATGCATCTCACTCCAAAGCCTTCTCTCTCCAGTATCCATCACTAACCACCTCTTCCATCATCACATTTTTTTTTCTCATGGGTCCTTTCCTCCAATTGGATCTCCCCTCCAACCCCCATGGTTCTAATCTACTTAATCCTAATTCACTTCTCACTGGTCTTCCCCACACCCCTAAACTCTCTCCCCACCACTCTTCAGTCTTTTACCCCTTAGCTATTGCACCTCCCCTTCTCCTTTCAGCCATCCCTCAATCCTCTGCTCCCCTTCTTCACCTCCCCCCACCTTCCCTGCAACAGGGGCTCACCTCAAACTTCACCTTCCCCCTAAAACTCCCCCAGTCCTCTACTCTCATCTCTCTCCCCTGTCCTCAAGCTTCCACTCTTCCTGACTCCCTTCACTTTTCCTCTCCCCTCCTTCGTCCACCCCCATCCCCAAGGATTCCTGCCCCCCAGTCCCCCGGGCGCACCTGGATGAGCAGCTTCACGTAGAAGAGCGGGTGGCTCAGCGCCGTCACACCGGCTCCCAATGCCAGAAACAGGGCTTCGGTGGTCACGGAACTATCCCCGGTTCCTAGGGCCGCAGCGGCCGCGGCCTCCACGCCCCGGGACGGGGGCTGGGGCGGCCGTGGAGGCTGTGATCCCCAGCCCCTAGCCCCTGGCGGGGCAGCCTGTTCGGCTCCCGCAGCTCCTAAGCCCGCTCCCACCATCCCCCAAGCGCCGCAGCGAGCCCAAGGCGCAACTTCCGGGTCAGAAGCCCCCATGGGGTCCAGGAGCGAGGTCATTCCCTGTCACGTGACGGGGGAAGGGCGCTTTTCCACACACACCCCCCCTTTCCCTCCACCCTCCCCTTAGTGATTCTTGGTCACTCAGGCTAGAAAAGGGAGAGCGGAGCCAGGGGCCGGGCTGTACCATTCGGGATAGGAAAGGGGAGGAGAAGCTTTTGGCACAGGCTGGCAACGCCTGCCTGGGGCTGGAGAGGGAGGGGGGACAGGAAGATGGCCGCGGGGAAGAGGAGGAGAGCTCCACGAGCTTGGACGCCATGGGGTTTGGTGGTGATTCGGTGATTGTTCTTTCGAGATGCCCCGGAGGGTTTCTCCTGCGGGGCATCAGAGGTTGGCACCTGCCAGCGATTTGGAAGCAGGGGCAGCTCCTTATGGTAGAGTAGGAGGAGTTCGGTAACACATAAGAGCATTAGATCTGCAGGACTCTGGAGAGCTCCTTGCTTACCTGGTACGAGGCAGCTTGCTCCACGGGTTCGATTTTGAGGTCTGTCAGACCCTCAGCAAATTATTTAACGTCTCTGGGCCTCAGTTTCTTTTTCTGTAAAATGAAGTAATTGGACTACATGGTCTCTTTCAGCTCGAAATCTATGAACTTAATGAAAGGACTTGGGTTCAGTCTCTGAGGCTTACTACCTCTGTGATTTTGGTTGAGGCAAATTGTCACTTAACCTCTTTAAGTCTGTTTCTCTTTAAGTCAAGTGGACTTAAATGACCTCTGAAGTCCCCCCCTCCCCCTTTTAACTCTTACCTTCCTTCTTGGAATCAATACTGTAAGTTGGTATGAACTTTAAATTACTCCACCCTACTTAGACCTTACTTTATGGGAAGATAAAGTTGTAAACTCCTGATTGAACCATGAAGGTACTTAGTTCTTACCTTATAGTGAAGCTAGAACTTTAAGCTAAGTCTATTTTTAGATCTTAATACAAAAAGGTGTTAAGTAACTATAAAGGTTAAATAAATCACAAAAAGGTCAAGTAATTAACAAAAGGTGAACTTAACAATGAAGTGTTAAGTAACTCTAAAGATATAATCTAATCAAAGAAGATACTAAAGAATGGGCATTTAGAGGAGGGGACACAAGGGTGAAAGGTCTATATATTTGACTCACTTCCTCTCTCCTGTACCTTTGGTAGTGGAGAGGTGGCTGACAGCAGCATACTGAGCCTTTTGGCATCTTGATGTGGCTACAGCTATTTTCCCGTTTGGTGGTGAATTTCTGGCTGAAGTTTCCCTCCTTTGCTTTCCAACTTTATCCTTTTAGAAGCCTCTCATCTTCTTCAGAGACCTAGAGGCGGAGATTTTAAACTCCCCCTGGCACAGGCCAGAAGGGAGAAATCCTATATCATCTTCCCTCTTCCTTAAATTCCTTCCCTTTATATTAATTAAAATTACAATAAATTTCCAGACTGACTTGGGTATTTTATTTGGAATTTTCCCCCTGGTGACCAATTAATTTGGATTTAAGTCAAAATTCTAAAATTATCTTTACAGTCATAAAGGTTAGGCAATGGTGGTTAAGTGACTTGTACTTAAGACACAAGAAATGACAGAGGTCAGATATAAACGGAGGATCTCTTGTCTTTGACCTGGCTCTCAATCCTTGACCCACCTAGTTGCCATCAGGCCCTTTCTTAATTTGGAGTAGGCAATTAAAATAGTTCAAGAGTGAGATAATGAGGGCCTTCACTAGGGTGGTGGCAGTGTCAGAAGAGAAAAGGAAGTTTATTCAAAAGATAAAGCAAAGGTAAATAGCTAGGACTTGGCATGAGATGGACATAGAAGATGAGAGAGCAAGGAGTTGATGACACCTAGGTTTCCAGCCTGGGTGAATGGGAAAGGGGTCCATAGACTTCCTCAGATTACCATAGGAATCCATGATACAGAAATGATTAAGAACTCTTGGTCTAGAGCTAAGACCCAGGCTTCTGCTTCTTTTCAGTTGGAAACAGCTGTGCTGTACTTTGGAAGAAGGTACAAGGGAAAAAGCTAAGAGCTAATCTTCAAGAGGGTAATCAGTTTCTTTGAATTGGCCAGGAAGTACTTGTACAAAAATACTTATAGCAGCTCTTTTTGTAGTTGCAAGGAATTGGAAATTGAGGAGGATGTTTCTCTATAGGGGAATGATGAACAAGTTGTGGTGTTGTGAAGATTAAATTTAACTCTCCCTTGATTATAACAATGGAAATACTTAACTCTCCTGATTGTGAATATTACATTGTAACCCTTGTCTATTTTTAGATTTAATCCCCATAAGTGAAAACACAGTACTTAAAAGTTAAGTATGATGATCTGCCCATTTAGATCTGATCACCAAAAGTGCAAGTATCCCACTTACTCATGAAGTAGAAGGTCTGTGACCCACATGGGCGATAGTGGATGATGAATCAGAATGGACTGACTACCTTTTGGGCAGTCCTAAAACAAAGTATTAACTGTGATTAGGAGTAAATTACTTAGTGCTCAGGCTAGATATCTGACCTTATCTTCTCTCTGATGTCTTGCTTCACTCTTTCTACATTTTGTAAATAAATTGTAAATAAAATCTCTTTGGAATTAATTAAATTCCTGGTGACCACACTCTTAAACAATCAAGTCCAACTCTTTTTAAAAATAAACTCCATAAAGTTACACTCTGGGGCAGCTATATTGCTCAGTGGATAGAGAGCCCGGCCAGGAGATAGAAAATCCCTAGGTCAATTCTCACCTCAGATAACCTACTAGCTTTGTGACTCTGAGCAAGTCACTTAACCCCAATTTCCTAGTCCTTGCCACTCTTCTGCCTTGGAACCAATACTTCATATATATTCTAAGGCAGAAGGCAAGGGTTTAAAAAATTTAAAAAGAAAGTTTCACAATGAATTTATTATACATTCAAAAGGAAAAGCAGAATACAACTACAAAACACTCTTCACACAATTAAAACTAGATCTAAACAATTAGAAAAACATTGATTGCTCATGGGTAGGACGAAATAACATAATAAAAATGACAATCCTACCCAAACTAATTTACTTAAATTACTAATTTACTAATATGCCATTCCCATTGAACTATCAAAAAACTTTTTGACTGAAATCGAAAAAAAACTGTAACAAAGTTCATTTGGAAGAATAAAAGATCAAGGATACCCAGGGAAATAATGAAAAAAAACATGAAGGAAGGTGGCCTCACAGTACCAGATCTCAAACTGTACTATAAAGCAGTGGTCATCAAGACAATATGGTACAGACTAAGAGACAGAAAGGAGGATCAGTGGAATAGACTTGGGGTAAGTGACCTCAGAAAGACAGTCTATGATAAGCCCAAGGATCCCAGCTTTTGAGACCAAAATCCACTATTTGATAAAAACTACTATGAAAATTGGAAGGAAGTATGGGAGAGATTGGATTTGGATCAACATCTCACACCCTACCCCAATATAAATTCAGAATGGGTGAATGACTTGAATATAAAGAAGGAAACTATAAGTAAATTAGGTGAACACAGAATAGTATACATGTCAGATCTTGGGAAAGTAAAGATTTTAAGACCAAGCAAGAGTTAGAAAAAATCACAAAATGTAAAATCAATAATTTTGATTACATCAAATTAAAAAGTTTTCATACAAACAAAACCAATGCAACCAAAATTAGAAGGGAAGCAACAAATTGGGGGAAAAATCTTTATAACAAAAACTTCTGACAAAGGTATAATTACTCAAATTTATAAAGAGCTAAATCAATTGTACAAAAAAATGAAGCCATTCCCCAATTGATAAATGGGCAAGGGACATGAATAGTCAATTTTCAGATAAAGATATCAAAACTATTAATAAGCACATGAAAAAGTGTTCTAAATCTCTTATAATCAGAGAGATGCAAATCAAAACAACTCTGAGGTATCACCTCACACCTAGCAGATTGGCTAACATGACAGCAAAGGGAAGTAATGAATGCTGGAGGGGATGTGGCAAAGTTGGGACACTGCTAGTGGAGTTGTGAATTGATCCAGCCATTCTGGAAGACAATTTGGAACTATGCCCAAAGGGCACTAAAAGACTGCCCTTTGATCCAGCCATAGCACTGCTGGGTTTGTACCCCAAAGAGATAATAAGGAAAAAGACATGTACAAAAATATTCATAGCTGCGCTCTTTGTGGTGGCAAAAACTTGGAAAATAAGGAGATGCCCTTCAATTGGGAAATGGCTGAACAAATTGTGGTATATGTTGGTGATGGAATATTATTGTGCAAAAAGGAATAATAAAGTGGAGGAATTCCATGTGAACTGGAACAACCTCTAGGAATTGATGCAGAGTGAAAGGAGCAGAACCAGGAGAACATGGTACACAGAGATTGATACACTGTGGTACAATTGAATGTAATGGACTTCTCCATTAGTGGCAATGCAGTGATCCTGAACAACCCAGAGGGATCTATGAGAAAGAACACTATCCACATTCAGAGGAAACACGGTGGGAGTAGAAACACTGAAGAAAAACAATTGCTTGATTACATGGATCAAGGGGGATATGAATTGGGGATGTAGACTCTAAATGAACATCCTAGTGCAAACATCAACAGCATGAAAAAAGTTTTTGACAAAAACACATGTAAAACCCAGTGGAATTATATGCCTGTTGCAGGAGGAGTTGGGGGAGGGGAAGGAAAGAATATGATTCTTGTAACCAAGGAATAATATTCTAAATTAATTAAATAAAACTTAATAAATAAATAAAAGGAAAAGCAGGGGGCAGCTGGGTAGCTCAGTGAATTGAGAGCCAGTCCTAGAGATGGGAGGTCCTAGGTTCAAATCTGACCTCAGACACTTCCCAGCTGTGTGACCCTGGGCAAGTCACTTGACCCCCATTGCCTAGCCCTTACCACTCTTCTGCCTTGGAGCCAATACACAGTATTGACTCCAAGACAGAAGGTAAGGGTTTAAAAAAAAAAAGGAAAAGCAGAAAAAATAAAATAAAATAAATGCCATTTCCCCCTTATAGTGTATGGTTGTAATGGAATGCCACTGGGCCATAAGAAATGATGAAAAGGATGAGTACAGAAAAACCTGGAAAGATTTATATGAACTGATGAAAAATGAAGTGAGCAGAACCAGGAGAACACTGTATATAGTAACAGAAACATTGGACGATGATCACCTGTGAAGGATGAACCTATAATATTAGCAGTGCAAGATTTCAAGATAAGCCCAAGGGATTTATGATGAAAAATGTTATCCACAGCCAAAGAAGGAATTGTTGGAATCTGATGGCAGATTACAGCATTCTGTTTTCACTTTATTTCCTTCATGGGTTTTTTCTTGTGTGTGATGTATGTCTTCTTTCACAGCTTGAGGTGTATAGAAATATGTATTCCATGATAGCACTGGTATAAACTATATTAAATTATTTACCACTATAGGAAGCATGGAGGGAAGGGATAGAGGGAAAGAGTCTGAATAGAGAAATGTCAGAAAATAATTGTAAACATTTTTTTTCTATATGTAATTGCAAAAAATTTTAGAAGTTAAAAAAAAGATAAAGATAAGTGTGGCTGATTCTTTAAGTCAGATAATCACTAGGTATTTCATGTGTCTGATCAATTTGATCTATGGGCACTGGTTTGATCTGGAACTATTGCTCATGCCTATAATTTCATAGGTTGATTGGGGCACTTACCCTCAATTTGTTCAGGGTTTACACACTCTCTCTCTCACCTGTAAGGAATTAAATTAAGGATTTGACTAAATATGTGAGGATTCTAAAATAATATGGTGGTTACCGATTTAAACATTGGCAATTATAGCCTATTATAGCCTAAGTCAAAATGAGTTTTAGTAGGTTTTATTTACAAAGAGGTGGAAAGAGTGAAAGTAGTGAAATACAAAAAGAGGATAGAGAAGATGTCTACCCTATCATACTAAATATTGCTCTGTTGCTTGGCTCAGCCCCACAGGGCTAGTTAACCATCAAATGGAGGACCTGGAGTTCCACTCACACAGCCTCCCTCAAGAAGGGAAGGCCTCTCCAAAACTAATCTCTCTCCAGAAGCCAGGAAAGAAAGACCAGCTACTCACTCATCCAAGACGCAATCCAAGTTCCAAGTTACCTCTAAGAGGCAGGTCACCAGTCAAAGATGACTACCAAAGAGGACCTCCAGAAGACTGCCTCGAGCAAAAGAAGTTCAGGGCTTTTATAGTCCTTTTTGTCCCTTCCCCTCTTCACAGGGGCCAATCACAGCTTCCAAATTGCCTAAGGCTGCTCAGGGGTAGGGGGAATCAAAATAGGTTTTATATAGAGAGTATCACTTGAGTAGAGGTTCAAAGGAATATTTCTAAAAGGTGATGATGAGGACATGCATTATAGGTAGGGAATCAGCCTGTACTAAGGCACAGAGTTGAGAAATATGTCATATAGGAAGACCAGTAACAAGACCAGTTTGTCTAGCTTGTAGAGTATATGAAAGAGCATAGAATAATAATAAATAAAAATAAATAATAAACCCAGAAAGGTAGGTTGAAGCCTGGTTGTGACTTTAAATACCAAGTAGAGGAGTTTGTATTTGATCCTAGAAGAAGAACTAGAATTTATTGAGTTTTACTGATAATTGTATGATTAGACCTGGATTTTAAGAATATTGCTTTGGGGAAGCTAGATGTGTCAATGGATATGAGACCTGGAGATGAGAGATCCTGGGTTCAAATATGGCCTCAGAACTCCCTAACTGTGTGGTCCTGGGTAAGTCACTTAACCCCCTTTGTCTAGCCCTTAATTCTCTTCTACCTAGCAGCCAATATTTAGTATCAATTCTAAGACAAAAGGTAAGGGTTAAAAAAAAAAAGAACCAGCAGCTGGGTAGAGGATGGGTAAAAGAAGGTACAGATGTGAATCAGGAAAATAAATTAGGAGGTTCTTGAAATAATCCTGTATTTGGTGAAGAGGTCTTGAAATAGTGTGGCCTTGGGAGTAGAGAGTAGGGGACGAGAGATTTTGGTGGGGATAGACATGACAACATATGGTAATTGATTGGATAATGTGGGCAAAGGAGAATGAAGAGTCAAGAATAACTTCAGGATATGAACCTGATTGACTAGAAGGATGAAGAAATTAAAAAAACAAACATGATTAAGCAGTTATTATGTGCCAAGTATTACACTAAGTGCTGGGAATACAAATACAAGTTCTAAACTTAAAGCTTTAAAGCTTAAAACTGCATTAAGACTTTTGGGACACAGCTGCCTAACTAGGATGGTGAGGAGGGACAAAAGGGAGTATACTGATTCACTCCATCCAGAAAAATGGCATAGCTGATTCAATTGTGGTTCGTGGCTGCAGAATTTGAGGGGGTGAGGAGGGAAGGCAGCAAGGCAGTTGGTAGTGCCCTTGATAGAAACAGGGAAATTCAGAAAAAAAGTAGGTTTTTGGTGAGAATTTAATGAATTCTGTCTTAGATAACTAAGGAATATCCAGGCGAAGATGCCCAGCAAGTAATTTGAGATTGGAATTTAGGAAGGAGTCTATTTATATAGAGAGACTAATGAATGAATAGATCTGGTAGTCATGTGTATAGAATTGATAACTGAGCCTGTGTGAGCTAGTGAGGCCACTAGGAAAGGAGAGAGGGAGGAGTGAGGGAGAAGAAATTCCAGGAGAAAGTCTTGGAGATAGACAGGAATCAGGATAAAATAATAATCCATCAAAGAATGAGGACAAGGAAGGCTGATCAAAAAGGATTCTTAGGATTTGGCAAAGCCTGGACAATGATAGGTCAAGGGAATAAGGGATTAAAGAATAAAAGACAGTATCATGTTGAATTTGTCAAGAATGGGAAGGGAGGATTCAGCACACAAGTCAATTAGAGAAATGTAAGGAGATCTGTATAAATAAAAGTAGAGCAAAATAAACAGAACCAAGAGAATATATATGACTATAAACTTTAAATTAAATTAAAATTAATTTTAAAAATCATAAAAAAGAAGATGGAATTTTGAGAAACAAAAAAGAAAACAATGAAGGTTTTGGAGAAGGTATGTATTTTAAAAATCATGGCCTTTTTCCTCATGGCAAAGAATTATATATATATGTTATATTTATTCTATATTTGTAATTATTTCACATAATATATTAGTCATGTTATATTTGTAATATATAATTATATGAGGCTGGGAGGAGTGGAATAATATTGAATTAAAGTCCTACCTTCCCACCTTGGGACTTAATGGAAATCAGTGAAAAAGTATAGGAGCCAGGTAGGCAGAAGACACAGAGGTGCAGTCATGATGGAGGGGCATATATGAGGTTGCTAGCACCAAAGCTTAGGCAATGTGGACAAATTATGCATGACTCACACAGGGGTAGATCTTGTACCTGCTGAAATACATTTAGGTTGCAGACCAAGGCCAGTAACTTCATGTTTTCCTTCAGTTGCATTTCTGTCCATCCTACTATACAAGTAGGAGGCATAAATCCTTATGTTTTAAAAGTTTACCTTTTTTGTGTTTAAAACTTTACTTTATTATCTTAAACCAATAACCACTTATATTGCTAAACTTTTGCTTCAAGTCAATATCAAGGAGTAACAGTTAAGAAAAGGGATCTCAACTTGGTGTTAGGCAAACCTGAGTTCAAATCTGGAATCAGATTTGCTATGTGCCACTGGGCAAGTTACTTAACATTTCTATCTTTGGTTTCCTGATTTGTAAAATGATGGGGTTGGACTAGATGACCTCTAAGGTTCCTTCCAGTTCTATATTTATGATATAATGATTAGAAACCTCCATGAAGAGAGAGATATATTTAAAATGGCAATATTTTTGGTCAAATTGAGACTTCTGATTAGTTTTGGGAGTGAAAAGAAGAGTTAGTGATTTATTTATGAACTTTCCAGTGTGAACTTGGAAATTACTCCACCCTATTCAGACAGTGCCTTAGGGGAAGATAAAGTTGTAAACTCCCGATTGAACAATGAAAGTCCCTAACTCACACCTTATTGTAAAGCTAGAACCTTAAGCTAGGTCTATTTTTAGATCTAATACAAAATGGTGTTAAATACCTGTAAAGGTTAAATTAATCACAAAAAGGTCAAGTAACTTACAAAAGGCAAGCTTAACAAAGAGGTGTGAAATACTCAGAAGATTTCATCTAACCAGAGAAGGTGAAAACCAAAGAAGGTGAAAACTAAGAATGAGCAGTCCTAGAAAAAAGTGTCTACTGTGATTGGAAGATGTGAAAATTTAGGGAAGGTGACATAAGAGAAAAATCTCTTTAAAAGGAGTCGAAGGAACAGTTCAGGGTCAATTGAATTCAGTTTGGAGAGGAATTTCAGTTTGGAATGGAAGAACACAGCTCGGAGACAGTCTTGTGGTGAGTGATAAAGACTGACTCACTCTCCCTTAGGCTCAGGGAGGCCACTTTGGCCTAGGTCGGATATTCCTTAGTCATCTAAGACAGAATTCATTAAATTCAGCCTGAGCCAGAGCAGTTTAAATTAATTCTTTCTCTCTCTCTCTCTCTCTCTCTCTCTCTCTCTCTCTCTCTCTCTCTCTCTCTCTCTCCCCTTCCCTTAATTCCTTCTCTCTTTATTAATTAAAATCTCCATAAATCCCAGCTGACTTGGATATTTTCATATTTGGGAATTTCCCATGGCAACCACTTACTGAAATTTTAAGTCAAAACACTAAAAATTATCCTTACAGTTTTGGCATTTACACCAGGACAAATAGAGTACATTTATTGGGGTTTCTCTAAGCAAATGAGAAAAAGCATTGCCTAGGCAGTTGACTGGCTAGACTGGAAATGAGGTCAAAGATCTACCATTCCTGCAGTCTAATTTGAAAGGAAAACCTTTTGCCCAGAGGAGCAGTGCCAAAAGAGTAACTAGGGACAAAGACATGCCTTCAAGAGAAGGAGTAGCCTAGCCCTCAGAAAATGGTGGTGAAGGAAGATGTAAGAGTGAAAGACATCTGTCAACCTACTCACAAAATCAGCATATAATTACTGCTGCTGCTACATATATATTGTCAGACAAGCATGTATTAGGTGTTTTTACTTAATTGTTTTTATTTTTCAAAGAGAGGATTCAATCTAGAAGGAATTGAGAAATATAAAGTTATAAAGAAAAAAGATAAATAAAAAATTTTTAAAAGAAAAGAGGAAACTGGGACAAATTTATACAAATACAAATCATTCCCCAATTGATAAATAGTCAAAAGATATGGGTAGGCAGTTTTTAGATAAAGAAACCGAGGCTACATATAATCAAATGGAAAAATGCTCTAAATTGCTCTTGATTAGAGAAATGTACATTAAACAACTTAATTTAACAAATTAAAAACCTCATCCCTCTCAGGTTGGTTAATGTGATGGAAAAGGAAAATAATAAATGCTGGAGGGGATTGCAAAATTAGGACACTAATGCACTGATGGTGGAGTTGTGAATTAATTCAACCATTCTGGAGAGTGATTTGGAACTATGCCCAAAGGGCTTTAAAACTGTACATACCCTATAATCTAGCAATACCACTACAAGGTCTGTATCCCAAAGAGATTGTTAAAAAGAGGGAAAGACTAGTTTGTACAAAAAATATTTATAGCAACTCTTTTTGTAGGGGCAAAGAATTGGAAACAGAGAATTTCCATCAATTGGGAAATGGTTGAACAAGTTGTGGTATATGTGAAGCTTCCCGATCCAGTGAGAAGCCTCAAGGTAGGAAGATAGAGGAAGGATAGAAGTTCTGGATGCCACGAATGGGATGGCGGAGCCAAGTTAGAGATATGAGGTGGCAGGAATGAGTCAGAAATCCAGGCCTTATTAATTATCAAGGAGCCACAGCAAAGACTCAGATCAGTGGACTACTCAGAAAGCTTATACCCGTCCAAAGATCCAAATTTAATACCACACAGGTCAGAGACATGATAGAGAGAAGAAAGTGCCTGGCAGAAGGCCAGGTCCCAGGTGGGAGAGGTAGATAAGGAAAGGAATCAAAGAGACAGGCATCAGTGAGAGCTGAGATCCAAGAGAAAGAGAAGGCGGAGCTTGCTGCGGCCCTGTATTTAATCTCTTTGATATGCAAATATGCACAATACATAGGGATGATTATCATTGGTTAATGACAAGGTATAGGTGTGGTTTCTCTTAGCCAGGTGAACACAAAGAAACCTGTTTTCCCGCCTAACCTGGGGGAAGCTGGGGTCAAGGGTCAGAGGCTTTCCCAGCCATGTGCAAGACTGAACATGCTCTCTTCTAAGCCCCTCTGTACATACTAACTGTTTCCCTTGCCCATAGTTAGGGGTGGACTGCTACAATATGTTTGTAATGGAATACTATTGTGCTATAAGAAATAATGTGAAGAATGATTTAAGAAAGACCTTGGATAGAATTGATGCAAAGTGAGGTGAGCAGAACTAGAGGAGTGTACATAGTAACGGTACACTCGTACCGGTACACTCGTAATATTATGTGATGAGCATTTATGAATGACTTTGCTATTCCTAGCAATACAGTGATCCAAGAAAATCCTCTAGGACTCATGAGGAAAAATGTCATCTTCATCCAGAGAAAAAAACTGATGGAATCTTAGTGCAGACAGGATAGTCAGGAGATTTGAAGGAACATCAATATGCATGTGGAAATCTCCTAGTCAGAGGTCGGGAGTTGAGGTGGAGAAGATGACTGAGAAGGAGGTACTGGACTCCTTCCTGTGGGCTAGTAAATAACTGCAATGAGTACCTGTACTAGGTGATGTATATGAATAAATGAATCTTGGAGGAGAAGAAATTGCTATATGATGGCAACAGAGAGATGATCTGAAAGTAGCAATGGGGAACAAGAAATATTTTGACTCAGGGGAAGGCAGGGGGCAGCAAGGTGACTCAGTGGACTAAGAGGCAGACTTGGAGATAAAAGATCCTGGGTTCAAATGTGACCTCAGATACTTCCTAGCTAGTGTAATCCTGGAGAAGTCACTTAACTCCCATTGCCCATCGCTGACTGCTCTCCTGCCTTGGAACCAATACACAGTAAGAGTTGTTGTTGTTGTTGTTTTTTAAGTATTCCAACTCCCCTTCCATGACCAATGTGTCAATAGGATCATGAGAAAGTTTAACCAGTACTAAAAAGGTTGGCTAGAGATGTAGGGTATTCTCTAGGGAGAGTCAGGTCTCCATGAGTGCCAAAAAGTGTATGAGAGGAAAAGGTCCAAGACACAGGACAATCTATCAATGATAAAACAGAAACTCCAGGGTATGATGGAAGAGTTGTCCCAAAATAGACTGGGATTTGGGAAGGGTTGGGCTAAGGTGGATGAATGAAGATTAAAGGATCAGGTCCATCAGTTGGCTCAAACATGCTAGTTCCTTAGAGGTGGGAAACTAGGTGTCCAAGTGGCTAGAGCCCTGGGGCTAGCAGGAAG
This sequence comes from Monodelphis domestica, assembly GCF_027887165.1. Taxonomy (NCBI): domain Eukaryota; kingdom Metazoa; phylum Chordata; class Mammalia; order Didelphimorphia; family Didelphidae; genus Monodelphis; species Monodelphis domestica. Next base: position 275,364,344 of record NC_077228.1, read on the forward strand.
TCTTATCTTATTGTTGTTGCTATCACTGTCTTTTAATTAATAGAAACAATTTTTGACAGCTGTCTTCTGACATTTTAGGATTCAGATTTTCTCCCTTCCTCCCTCCCTCCTTGAAGAAGAAAATAGTCTGATATAGATCATACCGGTGCTTTCATGCTATACATATCTCCATATTGCTCATGCTGTGTGACAGAAGAGACATATTACACATGCAATAAAAAAGTCAGGAAATAAAGAAATAGGAAATAAAGAAAGAGGAAATAAAATGGAAGATGACATGCTTTGATCTGCAATCTGACTCCAACAGTTCCTTCTTTGGTTGTGGATGGCACTTTTCATTATGAGTCACTATTATTGTTTTATTCATTGGTGTGATCTCTTAGGAAATGATTGGCAAGTGTGTACTTTTAGCTCTAATCTTCCCTTTGAAACCCAGTAGTTAGATTCCACCTGCCTCTCAGACATCCCCACCTGAATGTCCTATCCATCAGCATCTCAGACTTAACATATCTAAAACTGAAATCCATCATCTTCCCTAAACCTACCTCTTCTCCAAAATTCCCTATTTGAATTTATAGCAACACCTTCTAATTTGTAGTTGTTCAGTTATGTGTTTGACTCCTTTCCAATCCCATTCAAGGATTTTTTGGCAAAGATATTAGAGTGATTTTGCCATTTCCTTCTGCAGCTCATTTTACAGATAGGGAAACTGAAGCAAACAGGGTTAACTGACTTGCCTAGGGTCATACAGCTAGTAAGTGTCTGAGGCCAGATTTGAACTCAGCAAGATCAGTTTGGTTCTCCCTCCATACCATCTTCAACCATCTCCTTTCCCCTTATTGGGACCCTACTTTAATTCAGATCTTTGTGCCTTTACTATTGTAATAGCCTTCCAGTTTCTAGTCTGAGTCTTTTCTCATCCATCATCCACATTGCTGACATAGTAATCTTTCTGCTCCTCATATATTCAAAACTCTTCTGGGGGCATAGTGGATAGGGTACTGGTCTTAGAATCAGGAAGATTCATTTTCAGCCTCAGATACTGTGTGACCCTGGACAAGTCACTTAACCCTGTTTGCCTACCAAAAAATAAAATAAAATAACTTGGGGGTAAGATACGTGGCTCAATGAATTGAGAGCCATCCCAAGAGATAGGAGGTCCTGGGTTCAAATTTGACAGAAGATACTGTGTGACCCTAGTACTTAACTCCCCATTGCCTAGCCCTTACTGCTCTTTTGCCTTGGAACCAATACACAATATTGAATCTAAACTAAAAGGTAATGGTTAAAAAAAAATAATAAAGTCTTTCACAATCTAGTTAGAATTTGTTTTTCTACCCTTATTCATGTGGTGTATATGCTTCATATGGTTTATATTCCAGCATTCACAATGGCTGTTCCCCATGCCTAAAATTCACTTCCTCCTCTTCTGTGCCTTTTTTTTTGCACATAGTAGTGGCTCATTCCTATAATCCCTGCTCCTGAGCAGGCTGAGGCTGGTGGGACATTTGAACTTGGTTAATCTGAGTCACTGTAAAGCCAGTCTGATTGGGGTCTATTACTGTCTGGCATCAAGATGGTGAGCCCTTGGAAATAGGGAGCCATTAGTCTGGTCAAGGAGGAACAAAGTAGCCCAGATGGGAAAGGGAGCAGCCAAATCGCCCTTTCTGAATCAGTAATGGGATCCAGCATTGAGAAGCCTGGGCAAGATGGGGAAACCAGCATCAAAGGAAACAAAAATCTGAATCTTTTCTTTCTTCAAAGCTCAGCCAGGTTGCCACCTCCTCTCATAAGCCATTACTGATTTTCTCAGATGAAAATATTTTCTTCCTTTGCAAATATTCTTTTTGTACTTTGTCTGAATCTTTCCTTTGCTCCTACCTTGTCATTTAAAAAAATATATGTACATATATCCCTCACCCCAACCCCTCAGGGAAATGTAAGCTCTTGGAGAGAGGAACATTTTTGTTTCCATCTTTTGCATTCATAGCACTCGGCACACACAGTAGTATTTAAAATAGTTTTCTTGTTTGATCATTTCTGTCATGTCCAACTCTTCATGACCTCATTGGGGTTTTCTTGATGAAGATGCTGGAGTGGTTTACTGTTTTCTTTCCCAGCTCATTTTACAGATGAAGAAACTGAGGCAAAGAGTGACTTGCCCAGAGCCATACAGGCTGCTGGATTTGAACTCATGAAGATGAGTCTTCTTGATTCCAAGCCCAGTGCTCTATCAACTGTGCCGCAAAGCTTCCCTACTTGAACACAGTAAGTACTTATAAATGTTTGATGACTTGAAGTTGATATGGACTGAGCAGTTCCCAAAGCATCCTGGTTGTAAGCATGTATCCAGAGAAGTCAATAAAAATGCTCCTCAGGCAGATGGAATTATCCCTCTGCAAGTAGTTTGCAACAAGAAACGGAATAGATTAAAGACAAAAGACTTGCTAGTTCTATTCAATGATTTAAATTTGAAGGTCCTGTTATAGCAATAAATCGTTCATAGTTTGGAATGAGAGAATGAAAGAAAAATATGTTCAGAGGCCTGTAACATTTTGAGGTATTCCTGAAAATACAGCCGACAAAGCCTGGACCTCTAGAGAAAAGTTAAGGAATTCTCAACTCAAGGTCATAAACTAGTCTTACTCAGTTGAAGATTGTGATTCCCCAGAAACAGCCAGTAAAAATTTAAGAAGTCAATGATGAACTGGAATTTGAATAGAATTATTCCTTTGTAGATAAAGGTTTGTTCCAAATGACATTACATTTGGTGATGAAACGTAATCTGTGGCAGCACAGAGAATGTTGGTCTTGACTTTAGAAAGACCTGAGTTTAAATTTGGCCTCAGATCCTTTCCAGCTATGTGGTTCTGAACAAATCCCTTAATATCATCTTGCCTTAGTTTCTTTATCTATAAAAAAAAAAAGGCTACCATAATAAATACCATTATAAGCCAAATGAGGTAGCCTTAGAAATAAACATAGCAACATACGAACCCAGCAATTTTCCATCTGTAGGACTGAATCTTAAAGTCACAGAATTGAAACTGGAAGGACTGTAGAAGAAAAATTGTATACTCTGTTTTGGGTGAAAGGCTGCCAAAGACAATTTGTGAATTCATTCATTCTAATTACAAGTATCTCTGCTTAGCGAAATCCAAAAAGGGAAAGAAATCCATCCTGCCTTTAAAAATTGCTTTCTCTCACACAAGCTATTTTTGCTCACAAATTATAATATTCTCCAAGACAAAATTCCACAATAAGATACAACAAATGTATAGAACCCAGGTCAAAGCTCAGTTAACAATTTTAATTCCACAAATAGAACATACATTTTGGCATACCCTGAAAAATCATTTTCCTAAAAATATTAGAATCCTCTTTGATTGCTACATTTAAGGATCTTTCAGCCAAGTCAACAGTGAACTCGAGAAATTTTTCTATTACCTGATTTAAATACTTTCTTTTTTTCTTTTATTCTGGTCATTACTCCCAATCATTTGGGGGAAGAGTCATTTCCGGGATGAGTAGGACTTTCTCTTAGTAACTTGTTAGATCTTGGATAAAAATGATGTTAGAATTTAGTGCAAGACATTATTTGGAAACCGATAGTTAAAAGAAAACTGACATTGTATACGTTGCCTTTACTTAACTGTTTTGTAGTAAATAAAATTCCAAGGAACAAAATTCTGAATCTGAAAAATCAATTTATTAATTAGACTAGCAATAATCAATAAATTGATGGGCAGTCATCTTTCTTGGTGACCAAAGACCAAGACCTAGCATCTTGGATGATCTTAAATACCCCACTGCCTTCCTGACAGCACATTATTGGGCCCTCCTCTGACCAGAAAAAGGCTACTCTAGCTGGTGGACACATAATAAGGAGGTGGGCTAGGAGCTCTCAGGCCTTCCCAACTACTACAACCATCAATTGGGGGGTGGTCAGCTAAGAATGTGGCCTGGTCATGAGATTTCAACAGGTCTGAGCAATCTGGGCAAGGTAAACCACTTCAATTTGCTTAGGTTTTTCCTTCATGATCCAAGTCATTTCAAACCTCAATGAGAGGAGAAAGGACACAAGTTCATGCCCTCTGGATAAGGATGTAACTCAATCTGGGCTCTGTTTATAGAGTAAACAGAACTCAGCTTTCCAGTTGTGGAGGGGCCCAATCTAGTCTACTAAGAGCAGATATCTGAAGAGAAGGAATTCAATGACATTCCTCAATTGGTCCAGGAAAGGGCTTCTATTGAAGTTGTGATAAGAGATGACCTTTGACAGAGAAGGGAATGTAACAAATTAATATTAATAATTGAATAATACAGCATTAAAATGGATTTTTCTCAATTTGTCACAATAGAGGACTCAGTGCTAAGAGTACAGTAGTCAATATTAAGAAATAATTGTTGTAAAAACAAAAAGCATCAACAAAATATATGCACATAAAAAAAAAAAGACCAAAACCAAGCTGGATTTTCCACTCAGATTGATTAGGGACTTTATCCTGAAGTATAATCCCAATTTTTTGTGTGGGATATGTTGTTTGTCCATCATTTTTGAAGAAAGCCAATGACATCATGGGGTGATGTCTTATTATAAAGATTTTTTCCTGATTTATTACTTCCCGTCTAATTTTGATTGCATTGGTTTTGTTTGTATGAAAACTTTTTAATGTAATCAATATTATTTATTTTACATTTTGTAATATTTTCTAACTCTTGCTTGGTCTTAAAATCTTTCCTTCCCTGAAGATCTGACAGGTAAACTATTCTAAGTACACCTAATTTACTTTTCCTTCTTTATATTCAAGTCATTCACCCATTCTGAGTTTATCTTGGTATAGGATGTGAGATGTTGATCTAAACCTTATCTCTCCCATACTGTCTTCCAATTTTCCCAGCAGTTTTTGTCAAATAATGGATTTTTGTCCCCAAAGCTGGGATTTTGGGGTTTATCATAAACTGTCTTGCTGAGGTTATTTATGGGGTGATGTCTTAACTTGTGAATGAATTGGATTTATGTGAGAAAGTCATCAGCCTCACTCTCTTGCAGAGTAATCAAGTCCAGGAGCAAACCAAAAGTCAGGATGACTAGCAGTAGTCCAGGATGCAATGGATGCCTTGGCATCTTCAGAGTCTGTCCAAGCAGATATTTCCCTGATAAAGGCAGCATTTCCCAAACATAAAGAACTGAGTCAAATTTAGAAAAATAAAAGCCATTCCCCAACTGATAAATGGTCAGAGGAGATAGCAAGCAGTTTTTAGAAGAGGAAATCAGAGCTATAATCATATGAAAAAATGCTCTAATTCAGCATAGCTGACCAGACTCAGCATTCCATAGCACCTGCTTCAGCCGCCATTGGAACAAATTATTCTCTGCCCATTCCATCTGGCAAAGTCTTCGAATGCTTGGAATAGATACCCCCTAACTCACAAATGAGTTTGTGGTCCATCAGTTACCTTCAGCCTGGTTTAGCCATTTATCAAGATGGTTTTTATCAGGGTGTAGCCTCTGGGCATGCTACAACTTCTTAAAACCACCTGTGTGAGTTGAGATCCAGAAGAACACCAAAAGTGGATGAGCAGCCCTGAAAAGGACTTGGCAAGCCCTCATGCCAGAGATGCTAGTCCCTGAACAAGAAGGGCTCAGTTTGCTCCTGTAGGACCTTAGTAGACAGTTCAACTTGTTCATTTTATATTTGAGGAAACTGAGCTTCAGAAGGGTTAAGTGATTTATCCTATCACACAAAGGCAGTAGGCAGCAGAGCCAAACTTGAACTCAGGTTTTGCAGCTCTGAATTCAGAATTTCTTCCACTTTCTATATTGCTGCTGGGAACATCATTTGTGGAGGTTACCTGAGTAAGACTGATCATGAAAAACTTATAGCAGTCAGAAGAAATTTTACAGAAGACAAGTTTCTTTACATAAATTTCTTTTTTCTTTTAAAAAATGAAACTAGGGCAGAGGAAGCCTGGTGACTCAGTGGAGAGAGAGAGCCAGGACTACAGATAGGAAGTCCTGAGTTCAAGTCTAACCTCCAGACACTTCCTCACTGTGTGAGCCTGGGCAAATTTCTTAACTCCATTTGCCTAGCCCTAACTGCTCTTCTGCCTTAGAATGAATACTTACTATTATTAATTCTAAGACAGAAGGAAAGGATTTTTTAAAAAAATGAATCTAGTTCTCCCTATTTCATTCTGCCTAGAAAGATAACAGTCACTCAAGGGTCCTATCCAGTATGCTAGAGCCAGTTCATATAGGTTTAGAGAGAGCCATTGTTAAAATTTCACTGTGAGCTTTTATACCTCCAAAATCAAGAAACATACAAATCTGGTCTTCATTTATTATTTTGTTGAACTTCTAGACTTAAGAAAGTGATGGAGAAAATGTTAATAATATAAATTAAACTTAAAAGTGTGTTTTACACACATTGTTCAAATAAAGGTTTAGAACAGAATCTAATATTCTTCAGCTGAAATTTAAAAAGGCAGGGGTAGCAATCATGATCTCAGACACAGCAAAAGCAAAAATAGACCTAATAATTAAAAGAGATAATCAGAGAGAAACGGCATTTTGTTAAATGGTACCATAGAAAATGAAGTAATAGCAAACGTTTTTACAGCAAACTTCTCTGATAAAGACCTCATTTCTCAAATATGTAGAAAATGGAGTTCAACTTTAAAAATAAGAGCCATTCTCCAACTGATAAATGGTCAAAGTAGATGAACTGGCAGTTTTCAGAAGAGGAGATTAAAGTTATCTATATTCATATGAAAAAATTTTCTAAATCACTATTGATTAGAAAAATGTAAATGAAAACAACTCGGAGGTATTACTGCACATTTCTCAGAGATGATAGATACTGGAAGGACTGAGGGAAAATAGGTACACTACTGCACTGTTGACTGAGTTATGAACTAGTCCAACCATCCTAGAGAATAATTTGGAACTACGTACCAAAGAAATCGAAGAAAAAGGAAAAAGAGGTAACCATATCAATATGTACACATAAACACATAAATATTTATAGCAACTCTTCTGGTGGCAAAAAATTGGAAATAGAGGGGATGCTCAGCACTGGAAATAGAGGAGAATGGCTGAATAAGTGATCATATATGGCTGTGATGGTGTACTATTGTGTTATAAGAAATGAAGGAAAGGTGTGATTTGAATACTTCAATTTACTTTTTTTTTTTTGAGGCAAACAGGTTTAAGTGATAGCCAGTAAGTGGCTATCAAACTCAGGTCTTCCTGACTCCAAGCCAAGCACTTTATCCACTGTGCCATCTAGCTACCCAGAAGGGTGTGATTTTAGTAAAACATGGCAAGGCTTATATGAACTGATGCAAAGTGAAGTGAGAAGAACTGGGAGATCTTTGTGCACAGTAACAGCAATGTTGTAATGATGGTCAACTGTGAAGAACTTGGCTACTCTGATCAATACCATGATCCAAAACAGTTTCAGAGATTTCATGATGAAAGAATACATTCCACCTTCAGAGAGAGAAATGATGAACTCTGAATGCAAATTGAAGTATAACTTTCTCAAAAAAATAAAAATGTATCTTTCATACATGGTTCCACCCAATCCTATGAGCTGGTTGTTAAACATTTATCAGCATACCAAGCAAAAGTACAGGTTGGTTCTTTTGTGGTGTCGGGGTGTTCATGGAAGGTTACACCTCTGATATAAGCCCCTTCAGGGCTACTCATTCACCTTTTCCCCCCTGCCACTGAGCTCTCACCTATAGCTCTAAGAAGCTGTAACCAAGATAAACTGTCTCTGTAGGAAGGTTAAAACAATTTGAGGAGAACCAGCAGACCTCAAATTTATTGGTGAATTAGAAGAGTGTTTACACTAGGCAGTGATGACTTTGCTGGTGGAATGGACAGATGAAAACAACTTGTTCCAAAAGCCACAGAGGTGGCTGAAGTAGGCACTATGGAGTGCTTTGAGTTTGGTCAGACATCAAAGATGCCAAGGTCTTTGCATCACTGGACCCCAAACCTTCATCTTGATGTCATCTTGATTTTTGCCTGGCCACTGGACTTTACTGATGCTGGAAGAGAGTGAGGCTGATGACTTTGTGCAAGTCATTTCGGTCCTTGGCAAGCATGAAGAACAAAAGCCAACCAACCAACAACCAGCACAGCCTTGGCTTGATCCCTGCTGATTGGAATGGAAGCTTTGGCCTTCTCTGTTTGTTACCTGGGCCAGATCACCCTTTCCTTAGACATGATGGCCTCCCACACCCAGGAGACTCACTGTACTTCATGTAGACACCCATAGACTTTAACCCTACTGCAGCTAAGAACTCGTAAACTCAAACAATTCTTGAGCCTCAGCCTCCTACATAACAGGGGTTACAGGCAGACATTACTATACTTGACATGACTTCAAGCCTTCTTTGGCTTCTGATGATGGAGAGAGAAGAAAAACAACAAGGTGAAATTAGAGTAAGTTTAGTGGGACTGTAAAATTTGAGAAAATCCAAGATAATGGAGAACAAATTGCCAAGTTCAGGCAACTCTGTCAGCTATTTCAAGGAAAATAAAATAAATGCAAGGACAAAAATGGAAATGTAGTGGGTTACAGGTCTTAAAGAAATCACTAAAGAGGTGATTTGCAAAAAGAAAATAAAAATGTTTGAAAGACTATATTGTAACTCCTTGATTTTTAAATTCAATTTTATCTTATTTTCAGTTCTTAATTCTTACTCTCTCTTGTCCCCCTCTCCCACCAGCTGAGAAGGCAAGCAAAACAAATTTGGAATATTTTTTAGAGAAGGAAAAAGATGAGCCTCTAACAATAAATTCAATGATCTATACTTGTTGAAGAAGTTGTAGAAATATAATTGAAACCAGAATGTACAGCAACATAATAAGAATAAAATGAAAAAACATCTAACAAAAGGAAGGGATAATTGGAGGATGACTTCGAAGTGAACAGTCCAGAGACATCATTCCAGGCAGTGTATCTTTCTCACTTCCTTAGTTTAAATTCTTCAGATACCAATTTCAAGAGAACAAAAGCTGTGGGGGAAAGCCTGCAAGGCTACACAAAGGGGACAAAAGCAGTAAGGCCTCATGAAGGCATCAATGAGAAAAGAGAATGAGCTACAAAAGGAATCACCAAATAAATCATAGATCCTATTTTGTCATTGCTAATTAAATTATACACTCTCTCTCTCTCTCTCTCTCTCTCTCTCTCTCTCTCTCTCTCTATATATATATATATATATATATATACCTCTATATTTAGGAGCAGTTTCAAGCAAAGGAAAAAAACCCCCAGTGTCAGATAACTAGATTTCTTTTGCCTTTGTGTATTTACAATGCAGTCTTTCAAAGCTTACCAAACTGGAAGAATGAATGGTTTTTGATGATTAACAGTGTATCTAGAATAGGAATACAACTTTAATACTTCTGACCATTGTGACAAGTGATAATGTAGGAAGGAAACTAAATGGATTGGATAAAATGCTACCCATGGGTTGTACATCTTTCCCACATGCCTTAATCAAGTACATATAAACTATATATTTTATAAACTTTTTATAAAATCAAATCAACAGAGAATCACTAATGCAGTTTTTAAAATGATAATGAAAAACATTGTAATGTTGCTCAATCTTGTACCTATATAAATATGTTAGGGATAATTTATTTTTCCTTTTTTGTTTTTTGTTTTAAATATTTTTTGTTCGGAATAATTTTAGATGATTTGCAATTGATGACATTTATTTATTCTGGGCACATTGTCAACATCAGAGAATCACAAAATTTGAGAAAGGTAAAGGATTTCAGTGGCCAATTAGTCTATTGGAGGTGTCAAATTGAGGAACTGAAAGGTCCCCCAACCACCCATGGTGAACTAGATTAAAATATAATTTGGGAACATTTAACAAATTAGATACAACATTTGTTGTTGTTCAATTATTTTTCAGTTGTGCCTGACTCTTCATGACCACGTTTTAAGTTTTCTTGGCCAAGATCCTGACCTTTTTTGCCATTTCCTTCTCTAGCTCATTTTACAGTTGAGGAAACTGAGGCAAACAAGGTGAAATGACTTGCCCAGGGTTACACAGCTAGTAGATGTCTGTGGTTGAATTTGAACTCAGGAAGATATTGTTCCTCATTCCAGACCTGGTATCCTATCCACTGCACCATCTAGTTTTCTAAGTTCATATGCAGGCTACAGGGATTCATTTCTATTTGAGTTTGACACCACATGAAAAATCAGTGATTTAAAAAAAATTTTAATTGAAGTCTATGAATATAACTTTTTTATTTGAAATTTTTATTTAATTAATTAATTTAGACTATTTTCCCATGGTTTCATGATTCGTGTTCTTTCCCTCCCTTCCTCTCACTCCCCTCCCATAGCAGACGTGCAAATCCACTTGGTTTTACATGTATTGTTGATCAAGACCTCTTTCCAAATATAACTTTTTTAAAGCTTTCTCTTAAGAGAGTAGCCTTAGGTGCAGCTGGATGGCTCAGTAGATTGAGAGCCAGGCGTAGAAATGAGATGTCTTGGTTTCATATCTGGCCTCAGACACTTCCCAGCTGTGTGACCCTGGGCAAGTCACTTAACCCCCATTGCCTAGCCCTTACCACTCTTCTGCCTTGGAGCCAATACACAGTATTGATTCTAAGATGGAAGGTAAAGGCTAAAAAAATGAAAAGAGGAAGAAATGCCAAATGGACAACCAGTTGGCACTGACAAGTGGTTGTCACTTCCCCTTCTTTGGAGCTCTCACTTACATTCTCTTTCTTTCTTTTGTTTTTAAACCCTCACCTTCCATCTTGGAGTCAATACTGTGTATTGGCTCCAAGGCAGAAGAGTGGTAAGAGCTAGGCAGTGGGGGTCAAGTGACTTGCCCAGGATCACACAGCTAGGAAGTGTCTGAGGCCAGATTTGAACCTAGGACCTCCCATCTCTAGGCTTGGCTCTCAATCCACTAAGCTACCCAGCTGCCCCCTCATTCTCTTTCTTACTCAAAGAATGGTGTAGGCATGCTTAGACAACAGTTTGTAGACGTCCTGGGATTTTGAGTAAACTGCAAACTAAATGTGAATTAAAAGTGAGATTTGGCAGCTAAAAATGCCAAGTTGAATTAGGAAAGGCATCGATTCTAGAAATAAGGAGGTGATGTCCCTTCTAAGACAGCTGGATGGCTCAGTGGATAGAGTGCTAGCCCTGGAGTCAGGAGGTCCTGGGTTCAAATGTGACCTCAGACTCTTCCTAGGGGTGTGACCCTGGGCAAGTCACTTAATCCCCATTGCCTAGCCCTAACTGCTCTTCTGCCTTGGAACCAAGATGGAAGGTAAGGATTAAAAAAATCCATAAAAACCTAACCAGCTGGAAAATGGGGATTTGCTTGATCTATCCAGTTCTCTTTGCAGAGTTTGCAGACCCCAGAGCTGGATGAGATTGTGTTCCTCTGCCAAGGAGGATACGCAGTCCAGATTGGGCTCCTCCTCCTCTGAACATCACTGCTGGGGGGTGTGCAGGGGGGGCATCCTTCCTCTTTCCCCATTTCTGGGGAAGGCAGGAACAGGACTGCAGAGTTTGCACTCCAGCAGGGATGGGGCTCACTTCCTGATTCTCTTAGGCTGCAGACAGGACAGTAGGACCGTTGCTGGATTTGGTGGCTGGAAACTCCCCCCCTTCATTTCTGTGTGACCGACTGAAGGGCAGAGGTCTCTGGTGCCCTACAGGATGGAGAGAGAAGGAGATAGTTTGGTAAAGGTGTTGAACCTGGTGACTGTGTTTGAAGATGGCAGGTACAGCTTGGCTTGGGGAGACTGGGAAAGATGCTAGGACCTTAGGAAGAGGCTGAGCCTGGTAGATGGGGGCTGCTAGTGATGGAGGCAGGGTCACTGGTCTAGTGGATAGGACACATTTGTAGTATCTTTAGAATTAATAGGATTGGAGGCAGCTAGGTGGATAGAGAACTAGATCTGGAGAAGAGGGGATTGGGGTTCAAATGTGGTCTCAGATACTTCCTAGCTGTGTGACCCTGGGCAAGTCATTTAACTCCCATTGCCCAGTCCTTGCCATTCTTCTGTCTTAGCTAAGACAAGAGGTGAGGCATAAAAATAAAACCATATTGTGAATCTGTCTTCTGCCTTGGAATCAACATTTAATATCAATTCTAAACAGAAGGCAAGGGTTTCTTGAAAAAAAGAATGAATAAGATTGGGAGGCAGCTAGGTAGCATAATGGATAGAGAGATAAGTCTGGAACTGGAAGGACCGGGGTTCAGATGTGGCCTCAGATACTTCCTGGCTGTGTGAGCTACTCACTTAACCCCTTTTGCCTAGCCCTTGTCCTTCTTTCTTAGAGTTGTTACAAAGGCAGAAAGTAAGTTTTTCTTTTAAAAAATGTAATAGGATCTTTATTTTGTAGATTGAGACAGAGAAAGGAGATCAGAAACCATCTAGTCTAACACTTTCATTTTATGGATAAAAAAACTGAAGTCCAGAGAGAGGAAGTAACTTTGCATTAGGTCCCACAAGGCAGTGTCAGAGGCAGGATTCAAACCCAGGTCCTCTGACTACAGAGCTAAGACTCTTTCCCCTGTATGATTTTGCCTGAGTCCCAAATGCCCTTTATTTAGAACTCCATCCCTCAGGAACCTTAGGCTACAACTAATCTCAAATGCATCCAAATGTCAAAAGCCCACTAACTCCTGACTTCATCCCCACTTCTCTCCCTGCCTTGTGCCTCTCTCTGTGTCCAACAAACCACGTCCCATCCTGTCCAGGGGCAGTGTAGAGCTCTGGAGGGTCAGCAAAATGGATGTAGGGAAAAATGGCAAGAAAGAGACTGTTTATGTGTGTGTTCAACCTATATATGTATATAAAAAACATATATGTGTGCTTATCACATATTTGTACATATGTGGTATACATGCATGTATCTGATGGTGTATAACTGTATGGGAGGGGTATGTATGAAGTGATATACTACATATATGATCATGGATCTGGAAACTTTTTTTTTGAAATTTTTATTTAATTAGTTAATTTAGAATATTTTTCCATGGTTACAAGAATCATGTTCTTTCCCTCCCTTTCTCTCCTCCTCCTGCCCCCCATAGCCAATGCACAATTCCACTGAGCTTCACATGTGTCATTGGATCTGGAAACTTCTTAAGTCAGAATCTGGTCTGTGAAAGTTGGTATGGGATTGTACAACTCTCCCTGACTGAGCGGTAACCTCATTTCTTCCCCCTTGCTTCCTTTTCTTGTTTTCTGGTCACTCTAATCTTGTTCTCTTCTGGCTCCCAAATCCCTGCCTGGCTCCTAAAATGTCTCTCTTCTCCCTACATTCCCACCTACGCGGCTGGCACATTTCTAGTTGCAGAAACTCTTCCTGTGTGTTCTCCTCTCATTCCTGGTTCTTCAGCGTAGAGAGGAGGTGAACAGAAATTGGCTCTGTGGACAGATAAGATGGGACACCACGTGGCAATTCCTAGAGATGGGGTATTGTAAACTGTGAATGTTTTGGGATGTTATTGGGGTTCCAGCTTCAACCTCTGGTGCTTGACAGTGTGAATAAATGAATCAATGAAAAGGCATTTATTAGGTACCTATAATGTGCCAAGCACTAATGATACAGTCAGGGGATACAGGCAGAAAAGGCAGAAAAAAAAAAGATGATCTCTTCTCAGAAGAGACACATTCTAATGAAAGGAGGCAACATATACAAGGAGGGTTCATCTACAGGGTGGATGGAAAGGTCTGCTAGTCCTAAGGGTTCAGCAGCAAGGTGGATGGCAAGGCTGGTGGTTCCTTAGGGTTCTTCAGCAGGGCAGATGGCAAGGGCTTGAAACCCAGGAGGTGCAGGGGCAATGCAAGACAGATGGTAAGAGGCAGAAATAAGGGGGCCACAGCAATGGTGCAGATGGATCCACATTCTCTAGCTTGGGGACTCTGAACTCTCTCAGCAGCTGCAGTGCTTGTTGCCCATCCTGGAAGCTTAGGAAGGTTCACCTTAGAAAAAGCAGCTTTAACATTCTATTTGTATATTTAAGCCCTCTAGCCTCAGTTTCTTCATTTGTAAAATAAAAGAGTTGGACTCCTTGACTGTAAGATCCCTTCCAACTCTAAATCTATGACCTCTTTGATCAATGACATATATAAAACCCAGTGGAACTGCATGTCGGCTACAGGAGGGGGGTGGAAGGAGGGGAGGGAAAGAACATGAATCATGAAGCCCCGGGAAAATAGTCTAAATTAATTAATTAAATAAAAATTTCCAAATTTAAAAAAATCTATGACCTCTGTTGGAAGCATGCAGCTAAGACAGAAAGTAAGGGTTTTAGAGGGAAAAGAAATGAGTGACATTCATTCAAAACAAATTTTGGTGGGTGCTTACTATAGGGCCAGCATTATGTTAGGTGCTCTGAAGAATACAGAAATGAAGAGTACACGCATCCCTGTCCACAAGGAGCTTATGAATGAGAAATGAGAAAGATAACAGGACGTGGATCCCAATGGCTTTATACAAGGGAGCGTAAGTGTGAAATGAGTGAAGATTCAAAAAGACCTTGACAGGCCAAAATGAATGAGATGAATTTCAACAAAAATACAAGTCTTGTACTTGGTTTCAAAAAATTATTTTCACAATGACATGGCAGGGGAATTGTGGTTAGACAACACTGCATGTGTATTTGTGTGTGTATGTATGTAAAAAGATATGGACATACAAACTTAATTTGGGCCATAATTTGGGTATAAAAGGGCTATTGAGAAAATGGAAACTGTATTAGGAGGGAGTCAGCTGGGTGGCTCAGTAGATAGAGCACCAGGCTAGGACTTGCATTCAAATCTAGCCTCAGACATCTAGCTGTGAGACCCTGGGGAAGTCAATTAACTCCCATTACCCAGCCCTTGCCACTCTCCTGTCTTAGTTAAGACAGAAGGTAAGGCATAAAAATAAAACCATATTAGGAAGCTTAAGGAGGAAAGAGGCATCCAGAATGATAGATTGTGTTCTGCTCTTCTACATCTAGAGCGTTGCTTTTGTTCTTGGCTATCATATTTTCGGAGGGATGTTGACACACTGGAAAGTGTGCAGAGGAGGGTCCCCAGGCTGGTGGGAGTAATGGAAATGAAGCCATCCAACTGAAGGAACTGGATATTTTCAGCCTAGAGAAGAAAGGACTCGGCAGGAACAGGAGGGTGGTTTTGAGGTGTTTGAAGGGAGCTTAGGTTCTTTCTTCTTGGTCCCAAAATGCAGAAATAGGAGCCACAGATGGAAGCCACTGAGAGTGAATTTAGGTCAGATAAAGGGGCAAACTTCCTAAAATGAATGCTGTCCAGATTAAAGAATGGGCTTCCTTAGTGGGCTCCCCCTTACCTCAAAGTCTTCAAGCATGAACTGTGGGAGCAATCTGTCAGCTACATGGTAGAGAGGATTCCTGTTTGAGGTTCAGACTGGGAAGGGAAGGAGGGAAGAAATAAGCATTTCTTAAGGGCCGGGCACTGTGCCTTTATAAATGTCTCTTTTGACCGCAACCCGGTGAGGTAGGCTTTTCTTTTTCCCCTAAAACCCTTGCCTTCTGTCTTGGCTGCATGCTTCCAGCAGAGGTCATAGATTTAGAGCTGGAAGAGATTGTACAGTCAGGGAGTCCAACTCTTTTATTTTACAAATGAGGAAACTGAGGCTAGAGGGCTTAAATGACCTCCCTAAGGTCATACAGGTAGGAAGGAGCAGAGTTAGAAAATAGTAAATAAAATTCTAATGGGTTTATCTCTTTTGCAGGGATGGGACTAGATAACCTCTAAGATCTGGTGACACAGTGGATAAAGTATGGTACTGGGGGTACCTGGGTAGCTCAGTGGATTTAGAGCCAGGCCTAGAGATGGGAGGTCCTGGATTCAAATCTGGACCCAGACATTCCCAGCTGTGTGACCCTGGGAAAGTCACTTAGCCCCCATTGCCTAGCCCTTACTGCTCTCCTGCCTTAGAACCAAATGCACAGTATTGATTCTAAGACAGAAGGTAAGGATTTAAAAAGATTTTTTTAAAATATGGTCTTTTTTTCCCCTTTTTTTCCTTTTTCCTTTCCTTCTTACTTTTAAAGTAAAGTCTTCCTGGAGTCAGAAAGACTTATCTTCCTAAATTCAAATCCAAACTTAGACACTTCCTAGCTGTGTGACCCTGGGAAAGTCTCTTTAACCCAATTTGCCTCAGTTTCCTTATTTGTCAAAAAACTGGGAGAAGGAAATGGCAAACCACTGCAGTATCTGTCAAGAAAACCCCAAATGGGTTGGACTCAACTGAACAACAAGGTTCCTCTCACTCTAAATCTAGGATCTTACAAGACAACTCTTATAATCCTTGACCCAACCCAATTCTCTTTAGCACTCTAGGCACAGTAGCTATTCAGTCCTTTCTCAATATTGCCCTGCCCTTAGTGAACCCCCATTGCCTAGTACCCAGAAGCCAAATCTGTCTTCTCTCACAAAGGTGTCAGAATTGGAATCATCCACCAAGATAACCCCCTGTTGGTAGGTAGAATTAACTAACCCTTTATTGTATGTGTTTAGGGGGTGGGTGGGGTAGAGAAGTGCTTCCCGATGTACTTTGGGGGCAGGCGGGTACTTCCTTAGAGGATCTGCAACTTTTTACATGCTCAGTAGCTATTGGCTTCTTGGGAGCAGGGTTGGAGACAAGAGGAAACAGAAATGAAATTGGGGTTTTTTGGGGGGAGAAATGCAGAAGCAGAAACTGAGACAAAATATAGAACAGAAAACAGTTATGGGATCTGGATACAACTAACAGAGCCCTCATCCTGCTGGGAGAGCTGTGATCCTGTGAGGCAAAGAAGCTGGATTATAGACTTAGACCTGAAAAGGACATGGGAAGTCATTTAGTCCAACTCCCTTATCTTACAGATGAGGAAACTGAGGCCCAGCAAGGCAGTGTGACTTGTGTTCCAAGTCACACAGGTGGGTAAATGGCAGAAATAGGATTTGAATCCAGGACTTTGGGATTCAAATCAAGTGCTCTGGTTATCAAGAAGTGTGGAATAGTGGAAAGAGCTATGAAACAAGACAAGGAAAGACTAGGAGACAAGACAACCAAAAGGCAATGTAGTAGTTTGCTCAGTTGTTTTAGTTGCGTCTGACTCTTCATGGCCCCATTTGGAGTTTTCTTAGCAAAGTACTGGAGTGGTTTGCCATTTCTTTCTCCAGCTCATTTTACAGATGAGAGGACTGAGAACAATGGATTAAGTGACTTATCCAGGATCACACAGCTAGTAAGTGTCTGAGGCTGGATGTAAATTCAGCTCTTCCTGGCTCTAGATCTGATCTGTCCACTGCCTCTTCCAAACTCATAGTCTACTACAAAGGGGGAAAGGTACATTTTGTTTAATTTTAAGTTTTTCTTTTTTATTATTATTTTAATAAATCAACATGGACATTTCAATACACACACAAACAAACAAAACAAGGACTGTATATGAAACTTTGAACTTCTACTGTGTAGTCTGGATCATATTTTTGAAAATGTAATTCATGGGGCAGCTCAGTGGTTCAGTGGACCTGGAGACCTGGAGACAGGAAGTCTTGGGTTCAAATGTGACCTCAGACACTGTTTAGCTGGGTGACCCTGGGCAAGTCACTTATTCTCAATTACCTAGCCCTTACCACTCCAATACTCGGTAATTATTATAAAACAGAAGGTAAGGGTTTTTAAAAATATATCATGTTTAACTCAATAGGAATAGGTCTTGCGGTCTCAGGTCTAGCCCTGTCCACAGCTTCAGGGGTCCTTGACTAGGTGTGGTGGCGAAGGCACGAATGAGTGATGGGAAGACAGTTGAGAGTGTCAGCCCGGGGCCAGGCTTTGCACAGAACTGCTCCCTCTGGCCCAGAGTTGTGTTTATTTTTATACCCCTGAATGGTTACATATTTTCTTGGCACACAGCTACATTATTCAGCACACATGTTCAATGCAGATAATTGGATAAGTGATACATTAACTTTTAACAAATCATTTGATTAACATTCTGTGGTCATTCTACATACTATATTGTTACTATTGTTATGGTCATTCTATACGATGTTTCTATAGTTCTATTTATTTCATTTTTTGTCAGTTCACCCAAGTCTTCGAATAAGTTATGGAATGACGTGAGAGGGTGTGGGATCCCCCTCTTTGGAGATGATTGAACAGAGACTGGATAACTACCTGTTCTATAGATTGTAGCAAGAATTCCTTTTCCTGTATGTATTTGTAAGGTACAGGCTTGACTCTCAGGAAATAACAGATGAAATTAATTTAAAACTTAGCATTTGGATCCAGCATCTCCCTGAGTGATACATATGTGTATACCCTTGGGTATATAGACATACAAACTGTCTGGCATGTATTTACATATATATATATATATATATATATATATAAACATATTATCTAAGTTTAGATAATAAGTTCATGTCTACCCATGATCTAGCCAGGTCATATCTATCCACATCACTAGTGAACTGTTTACAAATATAAATATATTTATATATAATATATAATTTTACTGAATGTAATTACAAATATATAAATACAAATATAAAATAGATAAACTACACTAAATGTTTATTATATATAATATAGTCTATAAATATTCTGTTACATATTATAAAATATTGTCATATGTTATATATATTATATAAAACCATAATGTATACATACATTATCATATGGAAATGGTTTATAGGTTGCATGGATAAATATGATCTAGAGCAGTGATAGCAAACCTTTTAGAAACCAAGTGCCCAAACTGCAACCCTGATGCCACATGTGAGTTGCCCCATTACCCCAGACAGGGGAGGGAGGAAGCACTTCCATTGGGCTGTTGGGCAGAGGGGCAGGTGATGGGAGAAATATCCTCAGATGCATGTGGAGAAAAGGTAGGGAGCAGTCCCCTCCAAAAGCACACATGCAATAGGTTAGCCAACATGGATCCAGGGTCTAGTCTACCTTTATGGAAAGTGGGAGAGCTGTGTTCACTCTGACAATGAGATACCCGGGAAGAAGGCACAGGTTATACAGCTAGTATGATATCTATATGCTGATCATAAAATATTTTTGAGGTATAACTCTCTCCTTTATCTTTCTCTCTTCTTCCCTCTTTCTCTTTCCTCTCCCCTCTCACTTTTTCTTCTCTCTCTCTCTTTCTCTTTCTCTCTCTCTCCTTTCTCTCTGTCTGTCTCTCCCTCTCTCCTCATCTTTCTCTCTCTCCTTTCCTCTCTCTCCATCTCTCTATCTCTCTCTGTCTGTCTCTATTTTCTCTCTCTCCTTTCACAGTCTTTTCACACCCTCCTTTATTTTTGTTCTTCTCTCTCCCTCCCACTTTCTCTTTCCACCCTTCTCACTTTCTCCTTTATCTCTGTCTCTCCTTTCTCTTTTTCTTTGCCTCTTCTCTCATTTTCTTTTTCTTTCTCTCCTTTCACTCTCTCCTTCCTCTTTCACTCTCTTCTATCTCTCTTTCTCCCCTTCACTCTCTCAGTCTCTCCTCTTTCCTCTTTCTCTCTTCCTTTTCCATTTTTCTGCCTTCTCTCCTTTTCTTTTCTTTCCCACTCTCTTATTTCTCTTTCTCTGTGTGTGTGAGACACACACATAATCACACAGATTGGTCATATCCTCCAAAAGAAGATACAATCAAAGCCCCAAACCAAGGCTTACCACATTGAAAGCTTATCAAGTTTATCTGGGAACTAGATAAAGGCTGTCCACTTGAATGATGTGCCAAGCTAGTCTCCTGCTAGTGTTCATTTAGCATAGCATGCACCAAAAGCATTTAATAGATCAATTAATTGAACTTGAAACTGAATTGAATTAAAAGAGGGCAAAATGGCCAGGAGATCCAGAGACTTTCTGACTCAAGGAGCCTATTCCTACTAAGTCCTCAGGCAAAATGAATCCAAACTTGGATAGTCAAATATCATTGGTGATTGACCTGGGTTCATTTTTGTACTTAAAATGAAAGGCAATGTGGTGTTGTAGAAAGAGGCTTGGACTTAAAAGTTGGAAGATATGTTTTAATTTCAAGTCAAAATTTTTTTATTAAGGACATAACAAAGATAGGAAGAACAAACAACTAAAATAGATGATGTATCCTTAGAAGAGGCATTTCCCCAGAGTCAATACAGACTTTTTTTTTTAAAATCCTTACCTTCTATCTTGGAATCAATACTATGTATCGAATCCAAGACAGAAGAGCAGTAAAGAATTGTGGTAAGGGCTAGGCAATGGGGGTTAAGTGACTTGCCCAGGGCCACACAGCTAGGAAGTATCTGAGGTCAAATTTGAACCCATCTCTGGGCCTGGTTCTCAATCCACTGAGCCACCCAGCTGTCCCCAAGACAATACAATCTTAAGAGAGTTCAGGGACTGATTCTCAATATGGTTGAAAGATGGGAGGATAACAAGATCCAGAAAAGTTCTTAGGCATTATTTTTTTAAAAGGTGCCCAAATGCAGGGCAGCTAGTCAGCTCAGTGGATAGAGAGTCAGGTCCAGAGGTCAGAGGTTCCTGGGTTCAAATCTGGCCTCAGATACTTCCTAGCTGTATGATCCTGGGCAAGTTACTTAATCCCCATTGCCTAGCCCTTACCACAATTCTGTCTGGGAACCAATTCACAGTATTGATTCTATGACAGAAGATGTGTTTAAAGGGGGGGAAAAGTTCTATACTCTTTATTTTTGGATGCTGTGATGGCTTTTTAAAATTACTAGAATCTTTTTTAAAAATTGGCTCAACTTTCCACCCAAGAAAAAAACCAGTGGATGAAGAATCACTACGATGCAATTTATGACATGCAGTTGGATGGACAATTGCATATGACATACAGTTAGTTGATCCTTCTATATCAAGTACTCAACAAGCATTTTATTGAACATTTACTATGTGTCAGGCACTGTGTTAAGCTAGGCAAATAAATAGTTCTTGTCCTGAAGGAATTCCTATTTGGTTTTTTTCCCCTTATGGATCTCTTTTTTCATTCTTTTCTTTTTTTTCCTTTTAAAATTTAGAATATTTGTCCATGGTTACATGATTCTTGATCCCCCTGCCCTTGCTCCTTCCTCCTGGCTCCTGAAGCTGAGTAGTTCCACTGGGTTATACATGTATCATTGTTCAAAACCTATCCCTATGTTATTCATATCTGCAGTAGAGTGATCCTTTAACATCAAGACCCCAATCACATCCCTATTGCACTATGTGATCAATAACATGTTTTTCTTCTGCATTTCTGCTCCTACAGTTCTTTCTCTGGATGTGGATACCATTCTTTCTCCTAAGTTCCTCTGGGTTGTCCTGGGTCATTGCATTGCTGCTAGGAGAGGAGTTCTTATTTGAATGGAAGAGACACCTAAAAAAAATGTGCATTAAGATATATTTGTGTGTATATGTGTGTATATATATGTATGTGTATATGTGTTTAAAGATTCACACTGTATGGGCAGGCATCATAGATGATCTGCATTGTGGGAAAACCCACATAGATAACAGTTTCATTAATTATCAAAGATGCTATGGACTGGGTTTACAAAGGCAAACATGAAATCCTCCCAGCCCTCAAGGAGCTTGCCTTTCACTGGGGAAATCCAACATGTACATGGGTGGGGGGTAATTTGGGGGAGTACCAACAGATAGACTTCAGGAAAGGGTCCACACTAGAGGTAACTCCTGAATGGAATTACTTGAAAACTTCATTCTAAAAGGCAGAGAATTGAAATAAAAAACCTAGAAAGTTAGATTGGTGGCAAATTAAAAAGGGCCCTTTACAAGTTGAGTTCACATTTTATTCTAAAGACAAAAGGGTGAGATGGTACTTGTAGAATATTCTTTAGATAGCTGTGAGGAGAATAGATCAGAGAGGGAGAGACTCTGGAAACAGGGAGATCAATTAGGGAGCAAATGCGATAGTCCAAGTGAAAAGTGATGAGGACCTGAACTAGAGTGGTAGTCACATGATTGGAGACAAAGGGATAAAAATGAGAGATACTGAGAAAAGAACAAAGGACAAAAGACAGCATTCTTTCTTCTCTTCTCTTCCTCTTCTCCCTTCCTCGTTTTCTGTATCATTGCTCTTTCTCTCCCTCTTACTTTTTTTTCCCTCATTCTCTCACTCTGGCTCTAGTTAATTACTTGGTACTTATGGCATCTCTCCTGGCTACAGAGGTCAAGTCAACTAGCATTTATCAACTAACTACTAGAGGTTGAAAAGAAAAAGAAATAAATAGAAGCAGCTAGGTGACTCAGTGGATTGAGAACCAGACTTGGACATGAGAGGTCCTAGGTCCAAATGTAGCCTCAGACACTTTCCAGCTGAGTGACCCTAGGCAAGTCACTTAACCCATTGTCTATCCCTTATCTTGAAACCGATTCTAAAACAGAAGCTAAGATTTTTTAAAAGAGAGAAATGAAGAGAAAACTCATAATTCAGAGCCTTTTATGTGAGTCCAAGACAAAAGAGCTGAACATGATGGGAATTTGTAAACTCTTTTAGAAATCTCTGTGGCCAAATGGGTACCTGCTGAGGACGTGAACATAAATGTGACCATGAACAGGTTTTACAAATGTGAGTGTGTACATAAAATTCTTTTTGGTTATGTGTGTACAAGGACAATGATTCTGTGTGAGTGTACAAGTTCCTCTATTTGAGTGTGTGTTTGAACAGGGAAGTAGATTGTTCCCCACAGACAAGAAACACAAAGTTCACTTTGACTCCTGTTCAAAAGCTGAAGTTCCTGCCAAAGAGTGATGTGGGGACGAGAATGATGTGGCTGATGAAAGTGGAGGATTTGTTCTCACTTCTGCCTCATCATAAATCAGAGGGCTGGACTAGATGGTCTCTGAGGTTCTGGAAACCATCATCTCCTTCCCTTCTTCCCTCCCTCCCTAGACTGGGAGTTGGAAATTCAAAGAATGAAAATACTAGATGCTCCATCTCCTGCCTACGATGGTAGCCAAATCTTGGGACAGACCCGTGGAGGTGGGGTTGGATAAGGAGAAGGGAATGTGGGGGGGGGGTCCCTGCTCCCAGAGCTTCTCTACCCTGGCCTCACCAACTACTTAACTGATGCTTCCCAAAGAAACACACCCAGCAGAGAGGCCCCTCCAGTTCCTTAAAACACAGGCACGTGGCAAAAACCTGGAAACTGAGGGGATGCCCCTCAATTGAGGAATGACTAAACAAATTGTGGTGTATATGATGGAATACTACTATGCCATAAGAAACAATGAGCAGGTTAATTTTATTTTATTTTTTAAACCCTTCCCTTCCATCTTAAAATCAATACTGTGTATTGGTTCCAAGGCAGAAGAGTTGTAAAGGTTAGGCAATGGGGGTTAAATGACTTGCCCAGGGTCACAAAGCTGGGAAGTGTCTGAGGCCAGATATTTTTATTTTTTTAAACCTTTACTTTCCATCTTAGAATCAATATTGTACATTGATTCCAAGGCAGAAACGTGGTGAAGTTGGGCAATGAGAGTTAAGTGACTTGCCCAGGGTCACACAGCTGGGAGGTGTCTGAAGCCACATTTGAACCCAGGACCTGGCTCTCAATACACAGCCACCTAGTGCCCCCAGCAGGTTAATTTAAAAAAACAAAACTTGGAAACTACACAGGATAATGAACAGCAAAATGAGTAGAACCAAGAGAACATCAAACAGTTACAGATTTCATACTTGAAGAATAAATTGTGAATGTTACCTCTAGAGAATGAACTGAAGAATGGAAACATGAAAGACATAATTTATATATTTTTAAAAAATAAACTGGGGTGACGTGAAAAAATAAAAAGAAGGCAATATTTCCTATTGTTTATTTTCTTTGATTCCTGTATGCACCTGATTTACCTAGACTTTATGAAGGCTTTAAGCAAAAGCATTTGCATAGACTTTAATCAGAAGCATTGTTTAATTTTTCCAACATATCAGGGGAAGGAGTTTATTTAGTAAAGGATGGCTTATATTTGGGACTGTATACATGAAATTTTAATTTAAATAATGTTTCTTCTTTCTCATTAGAATACAAACTATTTTACAATAGAGACTAATCCTTTTCTTTGTAGTAGGCACTTATTGCATGTTTGCTGAATTACTGAAATTGAATTTCTAAATAAAATTTTCATTAGAGAAAGTTAAAAAAAATACCTTGAGACCTTTCTACCTGGAAAAAAAGACATAGGTATCTGCAACTGCGAAGGACTAAACTATCAGCAGCAAAACAGAGTTCCAAGACAACTCCAAGGAATTCATGATTGAGAAAAAATTTAGAAAACCACTGCTCACAGCAAAAGAAGGAACTCTTGGAATCTGATTGCAAATCAAAGCATGCCACCATTTGATTTATTTCCTTCCTAAGTTTTTTTTTTTAACCCTTATCTTCCAGCTTAGCATCAATACTAAGTATTGGTTTCAAGGCAGAAGATGAGTTAAGTGACTTGCTCAGGGTCATACAGCTAGGAAGTATCTGAAGACAGATTGGAACCCAGCATCTCCTGTCTCTAGGCATGGTTCTCTATACACTGTCACCTCACTACCCCTATAAGTTTTTTTTTTTTATTATTGCATATATGATAGATGTCTTCAGTTACAACATGAGGAATATGGAAATATATATAGCATGAAAGCCCTGTTATAATCTATATTATCACCTTGGGAAGGAGAGGAGAGAGGGAGAGAATCTGATTTGCAAAATGTCAGAAAACAACTTTCAAAAATTGTTTCTACATGTAATTAAAAGTTTTTAAATAAAATTTTATTTTTTAAATAATAAATTTCCACACAAATTTTCCAAAGTTATATGATCCAAATTGTCTCCCTCCTTCCTTCCCTCCCCCCTCCTGGAGCAGACAAGCAATTCAATCTGTGTTTTACAGGTATTAAATAAAATTTTTGAAAAAGACCCAGTTTATTGAAGACAAGGATCATTCGATTCTAGGTTTAGAGTTAGAAAGGGCGTTGGAAACCATCTGGTCTAAATTCTTAAATAACACTCTATGATTATGTGTCCCATATCCAGAGCCACCCACAAGCAGCCAGCCAAGGACAGAGCTTCTTCCAAAAGCTGCCCTGTGTCTCCCAAGGCAGGACAGCTCACGCCATTCTCTCCAGGAGCTGAGACCAAAGACCCTACGTCTGAACAAGAACAGAGCAACTCCATCTCCCAGATGCCCCAGACTCTGATGGAGCCCCATTTTGATAGGACTCCAGGACCCTGGGAAAGGGACAGTCTGGAAGATAGACCAGGACCTGGCCACTGGGCAGTCAGCACCAGGCTACTCTCCTCTCTAAGAAATAAGATCTCCAACAGCGGCTGGAGGAAGTCCTGTGAAGTCACAGGAAACACCAGGAAGCAGGTGTCTAAGGGCTGATGCTGGGGGCAGGGGGGACACTGAGCTGCTTGTCACCTCTAGCCCACAAATCTTAAAGAGTGAGGTAATCTAGGGGTCTGGGCTCATGAAGGAGTGAGCAGCCCCACAAGACAGAGTTGTCTAACCATCGAAGGCAGCATTTGGGTAGATGGATGTTTAGGTTCTTTCTTGGGCTTCTCTCCATCTGTGAGCTGGCATCCCTCCATGTGGAAGGGATGATACAATGGAAAATGCAACTCTTTTGGGAGCTAGGAGACCTGGATTCTGACTCTGGCTTTTCCAATGACTAAAGTGAGCCTGGGGCAAATTATTTTAATTTATCTGAGACTTAGTCTTCTCATTTATAAAATGGGCATAACACCTGTCTCATGACAATATCTAAGGATCAAAAGATTAACATATGTATATATATAAGTACTTTGGAAAGTACAAAGTGCTATTCAAACAGGAAGCATTTTTCATTAGAACCATTATTACTTATCATGATGAATTAATATATTAACTTGTATAATAATGTAAAATTTTCAGGATTATTGTGGATTGGGAATTTATTAGTGATAGTAATAAAAACTATCCATGGAGTGAGGGGGTTGGCCCAAAAAGGACTACCTCAATTCTATTCAATAAAATTAACTAGCATTTATTTGCCTCCAAGGTAAACCAGTGTGTTGTTGGCAATGCCCAAGCCAACAAGAAATACAGGGGTCAGTTTTTTCTCCAAGAATTCTGTACATGGGGCAGCTAGGTGACTCAGTGGATTGAGAGCCAGGTCCAGAGATGGGAGGTCCTGGGTTAAAATCTGACCTCAGACACTTCCCAGTTGTGTGACCCTGGGCAAGTCACTTAACCCCATTGCCTAGCCCATACCACTTTTCTGCCTTGGAACCAATACACAGTATTGATTCCAAGATGGAAGTTAAGGTTTAAAAAAAAAAAAAGTTAAACAGAAAAATTTGCCTCCCCTTATCTCCTGCCCTGTCCTAGTAACCCCTGGGGGGGGGGGTACAAATGTTCCAGTTTCCATTCTCTAACCCCAATCTGCCACCCCACTTGCAGGAACCAGAAGAGAATAGAATTGTCAGGGAGCTCCTGGAGACAGAGCAGGCCTATGTGTCCCGCCTCTACCTTCTGGATCAGGTGAGTGATTGACGTGTCCTGACCCCCAATCTCCACCTTCTGAATTCTGCTCATTTTTTACCAGCCTACCTGTGTTTAGGGAGCACAGTGCTGGACACTGAGGGGGAAATCAACATGGTTATGGAGGCAAAGTGGGTTTGAAGACAGAGGGTGTGGGCTTGAATACAAGAATAAGCTCATTATATAGTGACTGCTCTTCTCTAAGCCCTTTACAATTTTTATCCCATTTGATCTTCATGACAAACTAGGAGGTAGGTGCCATTTTATAGAGGAGGAAACTGAGGTAAACAAAGGTGAAGTGATTTGCCCAAAGACACACAGTTAATACTAATAATCACAATGAGGATGAGAATGACAATAATAATAGTTAACATTTAAATAATACTTGCTATGCACCTATTATAGTATATAAGATTTTGTTTATACTCTTTTGTAGGTATCAATTCTAAGGCAAAAGAACAGTAAGGGGTAGTCAGTTGGAGATAAGCGTGACCTCTAGGAGTTCCTTACAGCTTTAGGAATTTATGAATTTGGCCAAAGACATCTGCAGATTGGGAGGGCAGTGACAGGAATCTGATGGGCCAGTGTGGGTCATTCTCATTCACTCAAGAGGAGATGAGGCCAATAGAGCAAGGACAGACTATTTACATCTTAAAATAAAGTCAGAAGTAGTTAGGAAACCCCTGAATTCTAGTAGGAAGATGGAACTTAGATCCCTTACAAGAGAAAGACCTCAAGTCTTTTGTCAATAGAACTCTTAACAGGATGTCACAAGCATCCATTAAAGACTAGTGGTGTGACCCTGGAAAGGCACCAGCTCTCTAACCCTCAGATTTTCCCTTCTCTTTGGGCTGTTCTCTGAGCCAGACAAGCCACTTCTTGCCTCAGAGGCTCCCTGGGCTTCCTGGCCCACTCTCCCACCAGTCTGAATGAATTCTGCCTTCAGGTCTTCTTTGAGGAGCTACTAAAGGAGGCTCGAAACAGCAAGGCTTTCTCTGAAGACATTGTCAAGCTCATCTTTTCTAACATTTCCTCCATTCACCAATTCCACTCCCAGTTCTTCCTCCCAGAGCTTCAGAGGCGTGTGGATGAATGGTGAGTTTGGGAGGCTGGGTCTTACCTGGGTAGCTCCCAAAAGGGAATCCTACAGGGAGAAGGCAGTGGGGTGCTTTACACAAAGTAGGTACTCTATGGATGCTAGTTGGATTGAATTGACAACGTGGTGGCTCACAATCAGGAAGACTCATCTTCATGAGTTCAAATCCAGCCTCAGATACTTGCTAGCTGTGTGGCCCTGGGCAAGTCACTTTGCCTTGTTTGCCTTGGTTTCCTCATCTGTAAAATGAGCTGGAGGAAAAAATGGCAAGTTACTCCAGTATCCTTTCTTCCTTTTTTTTTCAATCCTTATCTTCCATCTTAGAATTGATACCAAGTATTAATTCAAGACAGAAGAGAGGTAAGGGCTAGGTAATTGGGGTTAAATGACTTGCCCAGGATCACAAAGCTAGGAAATGTCTGAGGCCAGATTTGAACCCAAGTCTTTCCAACTCCAGACCTGGCTCTCAATACACTGAGCCAGCCAGCCAGCTGCTCCTGCAGCACTTTCCAGATGAGGAAACTAAGGCCAAAAAAACTATGACACTCAGAGTCACAAAGCAAGTGAATATCAGAGGTAAGATATGAATCTGAGTCTTCTTGACTCCAAGTCCATTCAGTGACTTATCCACTGCACCAAAAAGCATAGATACTACTAGTCCAAAGTCCTGAGGAAAAGGGAAGAGATTCTTGGGCAATGAGCAGAGGACTGAGCTATGGTGCCCACAGGGTTGTTGTCCCCCGCATTGGTGATGTGATCCAGAAACTGGCACCCTTTCTGAAGATGTACAGTGAATACGTGAAGAACTTTAAGCGGGCAGCAGAGCTGCTGGTCATCTGGACAGAGAAGTGCCCACCTTTCCAAGAGGTCATCACTCGAATCCAGGTGGAGAGCCCAAAGCTCTAGATGCCAGAGCAGGGGTGGGAGGAAGTACAGGATGGGTACTGGAATGGTGAAGGAAGACAGAGAGGTTTTGCTACCTTTGGTATCTCAAATGAGGAGATAACAAATTCTCATCCTTCTCATGTCTTCCTTTGAAAAATTGAGGCCCAGGAAAACTACCTGATCTTTAGGCCCTTTCCCATACATGGCATACTCAGACCCAAAGTCATTGCCAGGGCCTGGCTCTCTGGATTGTCAGTCTACCCAAACTCTCCCTCTTCAGTGAATGAGGATGCATCGCATTCCTGTCACTGCCTTTACAAACTATGGATATCCTTGACCAAATTCATTGATTCCTAGAGCTAGAAGGGGCCCCTAAAGGTTATCTAGAAGGGGGTGGGGTAGGCAGATGGGTGGTTCAGTGGTTTGAGAGCCAGGTCTAGAGATAGGAGGTCCTAGGTTCAAATCTGACCTCAGACACTTTCCAGCTGTGTGACCCTGGGCAAGTCACTTAATCCCCATTGTCCAACCCTTACTGCTCTTCTGTCTTGGAACCAATACACAGTATTAATTATAAGATGGAAGGTAAAGGTTTAAAAAAAAAGGCATTTAGTCCAAATCCTTCCTTGACAGAGGGGGAAATTGAGTCTAGAGAGAGTCAGTTCACACAGGAAGTGGTTGAAGCTAGAAATAAGTTCTCCTTAATCTTCCTATTATCCCGTCCTGGATCTGTTCCCCAGGCCTTGTATAGCTAGATTCTGCCCCATCCAGACTGAGTAGCAGTCTGACCTTCCCTCCACTCCCACCCTGCTTGCTTCCCTTCTTGTCCCCAAGAACAGTGACATCTCTGACAGCCTCACCCTGCAACACCACATGCTGGAGCCCGTGCAGAGAATCCCTCGCTATGAGCTGTTGCTGAAGGAGTACGTCCAGAAGCTGCCCCCTGATGCCCCAGACCGGGCTGATGCCCAGAGTAAGTAAGGTCTTAGCCCTGGGGATTTGGGAGGGACAGATGGGACAGGGAACTAGGAACAGAGCCATTCCTTCCTTTATTCAGTCAGAATGATTCTTTAACTGAATGGCTTTTCCCCACCACTGGAAATCGTTGGTAATATCCACCCTGTGTAAACTTCCTCAACCCTCTTGCCCAGGGATCTGTCTCTGACAGGAGCCCCCAGGGTGGCGGGTAGGGGTCACTAGGAAGACAGATATGTGTCCTTTCCGATATTAACTTTACATTTTAGGAATCGACTCAAAATATTCCTTGTTTCCCCTAATAATCCATGCTGGATTTGCCTTTCATTTGTTCTAAAGAGCCTCTTTTTAGAATTCAGAACTCTCCCCCCTCTCTCTAGCCTTAATATCCCAGGATTCATAAAGTGAGTCCTTTTCCTCATCCATCCTATTTATGACTTTATTGCTCTCTCTTTCAGAAGCTTTGGACATGATCTTCTCTGCAGCTCAGCATTCTAATGCAGCCATCACTGAAATGGTGAGCTGGGATCCCTCAGCTCTCAACACAGTGACCTCAAATTCTAAAGTCTCTAAATCCCTCCCATTAGGGTCCTTGCTACCTGAAGTCCCCAAATATCCCTGTTCTGTGGCTGCCCTCTCATTCCTAGATTTCCTTAACCCTGATTTATTCTGGGTCCACTATAACCCCTATAACTTGCCTTGAAAGCTGCTCTGTGCCTCCTGTCATCCACTGACACATCTTTTATTAACTTACCCCACTCAATTAACCCGTGAACATGCATTTGTTAAGCTCCTACCATGTGCCAGAGACTGTGCAAGATGGTGGAGATACCAAAGCAAAAGCAAGACAGTACCTGCCCTCAGGGAGCTTGCATTCTATCAGAGGAAACAACTTGAAAAGATATAAGTAAATACAAAGTGATTTCTAATGGGGAACCCTAGTGGGTGATGGGATCAGGAAAGGCCTCATGGGCCCAGAGATGAAACAGGCTGACTATTTCCTGGAAATGAGGTGATAGACTCTGGATAAGAAGGAGTCATACATTTTTTTGGACAGAGCCATGTGGGATTTTGTTTTGCTTGACTTATCGATTGGTTACAATGATTTTATTTTTCTTTTTCCACTAAAGAAAAGAGAGAGGGAATTTATTTTTGTTCACTGAAAAAATAAAATATAATTAAAAATAAACCCTGGATGAGGGGTAAGGAGTGGTTAGAAAGGCCTTGTGTTCAAGGTTCCTTTTGAGTTCAGCTAGGAGCTTCATTTACTAAGGGATGGAGGGAGGAGGTAATTCATGCATCCCAAGCTTTGGGGTGCTCATTCATACCCTCTGATCTCTTCTGATATGTGCTACTTCCCTAAAAGGAAATCTTCCCAAGCTAGACCTACATCCCCTTTTTTTAAAATATACTTTTCAGGCAGAATGGCTTGCTCAGATCCCATGTGTATGTATTTTAGGGGTTCTCAACCCTAAAAGTCAGAAAGTCCTGGACCTTATGATCCAGGCTCTCCTTAAGAATCAAGGGCTCATGAAAAAGTGCTCTAAATCTCTTATAATCAGAGAGATCAAATCAAAACAACTCTGAGGTATCACCTCACACCTGGCAGACTGGCTAATATGACAGCAAAGGAAAGTAATGAATGCTGGAGGGGATGTGGCAAAGTAGGGACATTAATTCATTGCTGGTGGAGTTGTGAACTGATCCAGCCATTCTGGAGGGCAATTTGGAACTATGCCCAAAGGGCACTAAAAGTCTGTCTGCCCTTTGATCCAGCCATAGCACTGCTGGGTTTGTACCCCAAAGAGATAATAAAGAAAAAGACTTGTACAAAAATATTCAAAGCTGCGCTCTGTGTGGTGGCAAAAAATTGAAAAATTCCCCTTCAATTGGGGAATGGCTGAACAAATTGTGGTATATGTTAGTGATGGAATACTATTGTGGTCAAAGGAATAATAAAGTGGAGGAATTCCATGGGAACTGGAACAACCTCCAGGAAGTGATGCAGAGTGAGAGGAGCAGAACCAGGAAAACATTGTACACAGAGACTGATACACTGTGGTACAATCAAATGTAATGGACTTCTCCACTAGTAGCAATGCAATGATCCAGAACGACTTGGAGGAATCTATGAGAAAAAAAATCACTATCCACATTCAGAGGAAAAACTGTGTGAATAGAAACACCAAAGAAAAACAACGGCTTGAATACATGGGTCGAGGGGATATAGCTGGGGATGTAGACTCTAAATGAACATCCTAGTGCAAACACCAACAACATGGAAATAGGTTTTGATCAAGGACACATGTAATACCAAGTGGAATTGCGCATCAGCTACGGAAAGGGTGGGGGGAGAGAAGAGAGAAAGGAATATGATTCTTGTAACCAAGGAATAATGTTCTAAATCGACTACACAAACAAATATATAAATAAATAAATGAAAACAAAGTAACATAAACAAAACAAAAAAAAAGACTCAAGGGCTACAAAATAGGTTGCATGCATTTCATGGCCTTTCTATATCCAGTTTTCTTCTTTTGTCTCTCCCTCCCCAGGAGCGTCTGCAGAACCTGTGGGATGTGTATCAGCGTCTTGGCCTTGAAGATGATATTGTGGATCCCTCTAATGAATTATTGCAGGAGGGTCCCATCCAGAAGATCTCCTTCAGACATAGTAGCACCATGGAGCGCTACTTATTCCTGGTAGGGCAGAGAGGACTCAGAGGAGTAAGGCTGGGTTGTCATGGCCATGTGGACCTGAGGTCTTCCTGACTCCAAATCCAACATTCTAGATGCTGTTCTATGATATATTTGCTGAGGTATAGATTAAACTAGGTCAGGGGCATGCTGGTGAATGTTTAACAACCAGCTCGCTGAGGAAAAAAATGTATGAAAGACACTTTTAAACTTAATCTCCATTATTAATATTTTTGCCATCACTTTAAGTCTAAGATTTTTTCAAAATTTTTTCATTAACCTTTCTTAAGTTCTATTTATTAAAAAGAATAATAAATTAAGCCCTGATTTGTAGCTTTGCTGATTTTAGAGGTGAAAAGGTTTACATAGAAACTATCTGGTTTAACAACTCTCTCTTTGAGAAAAAAAAAAGGATAAAATACATATTTTAATGTTTAATCTGCATTATTAATATTTTCTCCATCACTTTCTTAGGTCTAAATTTTTTTCAAGTTCTATTGATTAATGATAACACTGAATCAAGCCCTAATTTGTAACTTTGCTCTTTTCAGAAGTGCAAATGCTTACATGGAAATTTTAACAATTGATTCTTAGGAACCTATTGAATCTAACTTCAGCTATCTGAATCTGAAGTTCTTTCCAGTTCTGATACTTTGTAGAAGAACAGGAAAAACCTATTATCTGTCTGGCTCAGTTTGTTCCTGCTAGAAGGCAGGAGAAAAACTGAGAAGACCAGAGCCAGTTAGGTAGAAGGGAAAACCCAGTTTAAATGTGGTCTCAGATACTTTCTAGCTGTGTGATCCTGGACAAATCACTTAACCTCATTTGTCTAGCCCTTGCCCTTGCGTCTTAGAGTTGTAACTAGGAAAGAAAGTAAAGGTTCAAGAGAGAGAGAGGGAGGGAGGGAAGGGGAGAGAGACAAAGAGAGAAAGAGAGAGAGAAAGAGAGAGACAGAGACACAGAGACACAGACACAGACACAGACACAGACACAGACACAGACACAGACACAGACACAGACACAGACAGTCACAGACAGAGAGACACAGAGAGAAGACAAGGAGAAGACAGAGACAGAGACAGAGAAGATCTCCACTGAGTCACTTCCAGCTCTGGGTCCCTTGGATTTTATATCACTCACGAGAATGTTAGAACAGACTTCTTGGACACTGGCTCTGCCTCTAGGACTAATCATTGATCCAGTGATTGAGCACATAGTTTCCTGGTGCTTCAGCACGCTCTGTCCTACCTTCTGGGTGCAGTCAGCCCACTGCTCAGCCTTATGGCCCTGTTGATGGGAGTCTTGGATCATGAAGTTTCAAGACTCCTTTGACTGGCATAGTTAGAGAAACCTGGGATGTTGGAGAAGACACTGGGTAAATGCGATCCTCATCACTGTGCAAACCACAGGAGACATGACCATCTTCCAATGGTCCCTTGATGGGAACATGTGCCCTGGGAGACCAAGGGGTGAATAGATTGAATTCCAAGGGAGAAACCTTAGGCAAGGTGCCGTCTACAGACAGCAAGCATTGCACTAAGAATTTGGGTTTGAGTCCTTGGTTCTGTCACTTACTGGGCGCCTAGATGGGGAAGTGAATAGAGCTTAAGATCAGGAATCAGGAAGACCTGAGTTTGAATTGTGCCTCAGACACCAATGTGTGACTCCAGCCAACCCCCCTGCCTCAGTTTCCACACCTGTAGGGGGCAGCTGGGTAGCTCAGTGGATTGAGAGCCAGGCCTAGAGATGGGAGGTCCTAGGTTCAAATTTGTCCTCAGACACTTCCCATCTGTGTGACCCTGGGTGTAGCAGCCCACGCCTAGCTATGGGCAAGGGGAACAGTCAGTCTTGGGCATGCTCAGTAGTGCTCATGGCTGGGAAGGCCTCTGACCCTTGACCCCAGCTTCTCCCAGGTTAGGCGGGAAAACAGGTTTCTTTGTTCTCCCCTGGTTAAGAGAAACCACACCTATGCCTTGTCATTAACCAATGAGGTTCATCCCTATGTACTGTGTATATTTGCATATCAAAAACTATTTAGCCCAGCAAGCTCCGCCTCTCCCTCTCTGACTCTCCTTCTCTTTCAGGCTAGCTGATGGCTGTCCTTGCAGGAGCTTGGCCTCTGGCCAAGCTCTATCTTTAATCTTTCTCTATTCACCTCTCTGACCTGTGTGGTATGGATCTCTGGACTGGAAAAGCCTACGCAATGGTCCTTTGATCAGAGCTTAGCTGTGGCTCATTGATAATTAATAAAGACTCATTCTGACCACCTCATATCTCTAATAGGACTCCGTCACTCCCCTCGTGGTATCAAAACTTCTATCCTGTCTCTATCTTCCTACCTTGTGGCTTCTCTCCCCTCTGAGAGAGAGCTAACACTGGGCAAGTCACTTGACCTCCATTGCCTAGCCCTTACCACTCTTCTGTCTTGGAGCCAATACACAGTATTGACTCCAAGATGGAAGGTAAAGGTTTAAAAAAAAATTAAAAAAATAATAATAACACCTGTCTCCCAGGGTTGTATATGTAATGTTTAATCACAAACAAAATAGTGGTCTTTTTTTGTTTTTGAAAGCCCTTACCTTTCACCTTAGAATTAATACTATGTATTGATTCTATGGCAGAAGAGTGAGTGGTAAAGACTAGGAAATGGGGGTTAAATGACTTACCCAGGATCACACAGCTAGGAAGTATCTGAGACTGGATTTGAACCCAGAACCTCATGTTTCTAGGTCTGGCTCTCAATCTCCTGAGCCACCCAGTTGCCCCCCAAAATGAAAATATTGTTGTTCAGTTATTTAAGTTGTGTTTGACTCTTAATGACCCCATTTTTGATTTTCTTAACAGAAATACTGGAATGGTTTGCCATTTCCTTTTTTGTCTTGTTGTACAGATAAGGAAACTGAGGCAATGAGGGTTGAGTGACTTGCCTGGGGTCACACAGCTAGTAAGTATATGAGGCCTGATTTGAATTCAGGAAGATGAATCTTCCTCACTGCAGGACCAAGACTCTAATCCACTACTCTGACTAGTTGCCCTAAAGTATCATATAAATTCCAGTTATTACTTTTTCTCAGCATGAGCTCTTGGATAAGTCACTTAAATTCTCTGGGCTCCGTTTTTCCTCATCTGTAAAGGGAGAATATTAATACCTGCACTTAGAGACAGTGTGGTTTAGTGGATAGAGAGCTGGACTTGGGGTCAGGAAGGACTGAGTTCAAATCTCATTTCTGACATATGTGTGACCCTAGGCAAATATCTTGCTCCCAATCCCTCCAGGCAACTCTTTAAAATGATAAATTACAGAACATTTGCTTTATGTACATTTGGAGAAGGGATTTCTGCTATAGAAGTTCCCTACACTAATGAAATCATATATCCAGGTTTATATATATATGTGTGTTATATATATATATATATTATGTTTACATATATAGGTAACTAGGTAACTAGATAGCCCAGTGGGTAGAGTACTAGTCCTAGAGAAGAGAGTCCTAGGTTCAAATCTGGTCTCAGACACTTCCTAGCTGTGTGACCCTGGGCAAGTCACTTAACCCCTATTGCCTAGCCCTTAGAATGATACTAAGACAGAAGGTAAGGGTTAGGGGAAAAAGGATATATACCTACATTACCCACATTATTGGGTTGTTGTGAAACTCAAATGAGATAATGTATGTAAACTTGTAAAGTATTAAATTCCTGTTGGTTATTCTTATTATTTTAACAGTGACTCCATGTCTTTTCCTCCATCAGTTCAACAATATGCTGCTGTACTGTGTGCCTAAGGTGATTCAGGTTGGGGCTCAGTTCCAGGTGAGGACCCGAATTGATGTGGCGGGGATGAAGGTGAGAATTTCCTCTGGTCCCTCCATTTCATTTAAAGTATTGGTATCCTTTATTTTTATATCATCTTCTTTTCCAAATATGTCTTCCCTCCTCTACACAGCAAACTACATCTTGGAACAAATGTAAGATATATTTGAGTAGAATTTGTCTGAATATATAGATATGGCAGCTAGGTGTCAAGCATGGAGTCAGGAAGAATCATCTTCCTGAATTCAAATCTGGCCTTAGATACTTCCTAACTGTGTGACCCTGGGTAAGTCACTTAGCCCTGTTGACCACAGTTTTCTTCATCTGTATAATGAACTAGAGAAGGAAAGAGCAAACCATTCCAGTGTCTTTGTGAAGAAAACCCCAACTAGGGTCACAGAGTTAGATGAGACCAAAATGACTAAACAACAACAATAGACATGGCTTATGAGTAGCATTAATATGTATGATCTGAAATCTGATCTAAGCTCACCTGCTCTCTAAAGGAAATGACTTTCTTTCCTCTTGTGAAGAGTAAGAGAAAGGTTGTCCTGGCTTTTCCAAGAACCTAAATGTGGGGAGGAACAGATGATAGTAGACAAGGTCCAAGACCTCCAAAGATAGGCAATCTTTCCTTCAGCCTCCAAGAGGGATATCAGGCTAGACATAGCTATATGGCATCTGCCAAATCTCTAGTTTAGGAGGCACAATAGGTTCAGAACAATAGCTGCTCTCCTGATCACTCTTAAGGGGAAAGGGCATCCCTTAGCTTACTTCTTGTTCTTGTTCTTGTTCTTGTTCTTGTTCTTGTTCTTGTTCTTGTTCTTCTTGTTCTTGTTCTTGTTCTTCTTGTTCTTGTTCTTCTTGTTCTTCTTGTTCTTCTTCTTTTTCTTTCTTCTTTTTTCTTCTTCTTCTCTTCTTCCTCTTTCTTCTTCTTCCTCTTCCTCTTCTTCTTTCTTCTTCTCTTCTTCTTCTTCTCCTTCTCCTTCTCCTCCTCCTTTCTCTCTCCTCTTTCTGTCTTTCTTATACACACACATGCAAAACCTCTCAACAGTTCCTTTTGCAACATTCAAGTAAGTCCCCTAACACAGGTACACAGTGTTATGCTCAGGATTATCTCAGCCAGTCAAGGAGTCACATCTCTACATGTACTGCAAGAAGCACAGAACTTCGCCACCACAAAAATGCTCCGGGTTTGGATGGAAGTGGATTTACCCAAAGAATAAAAAAAGATAAAAAAAGTGCACCAAAACCAACCAATATATCACTTTATTTCTGACATTGTATACAACATTCTATATCCATAGTTTTCCATTTCTACAAAAAGGTAGGGTGAATTTTCTCAATTCCCCTTCAGTAGCTCCTCTACCTTAGCCTACACCTGCTTCTTGAACAGGGGTAGAGAATTTAAAGGTAGGGAGGAAGGTGTGTGTGTCTGTGAGTGTGTGTGTGTGTGTGTGTGTGTGTGTGTGTGTGAGAGAGAGAGAGAGAGAGAGAGAGAGAGAGAGAGAGAGAGAGGAGAGAGGAGAGAGAGGGAGAGAGGAGAGAAAAGGAGAAGGAGAGGGAGAGGGAGGGAGGGAGACAGAGAGGGAGGGAGAGAGAGAAGGAAGGAGGGAGAAAGAGACAGAGAGAGAGAAGGAGGAAGGGAGGGAGAGAGAGAAGAGAGAAAGAGAGAGACTCCATCTATCCATTCCATCCTCTCCTACCCCATTCTCCATTTACCTTCAATCTTTCCCACCATCAGGGTCTTTTCCAATGAATTCTGATTTCTCACCATGTAGCCAAAGTATTTAAGCCTCCACTTCAGTATTTGACCTTCCAGTGAATAGTCTGAATTGATTTCTTTAAGTATTGATTAACTTGATTTCCTTGCTGTCCAAGAGATCCTCAAAAGTCTTCTATAACACCATAATTTAAAAACATCAATTCTGTGACACTCAATTTTCCTTATATTCCAACTCTCAGAGCCATATGTTGCTATTGGAAAAACCATAGCTTTGACTATATGGACCTTTACTCTGCTTTTTTAGTACTCCATTGAAGAAGCAAGACATTATGAAAGTAATTAGAAAGCTTGAGTTCAAATCTCAGGTCTGCTACACTTATCACATGTATAAACTATGGAATGTCATCTATGTTTTCATCCAATTTATTGATAAAAACATTGAGTAGTACAGGGCCAATAGTATGCTACAAAATCATGTTGTTTGGTTACTTTTCATCATATCTGATTCTTCATGACCCCATTTGGGGTTTCTTGGTAAAGATACTGTAGGGGTTTGTCATTTCCTTCTCTACATCATTTTACAGATGAAGAAACTGAAGCAAACAGGATTAAGTGACTTGCCCAGGGTCACAAAGCTAGTAAGTATCTGAGATGGGGTTTGAACTCAGGTTGATGAGTCTTCCTGACTCCAGGCCCAGGACTGTATCTACTGTAGCACCTAGATGCTCTATAGAATCCTAGAACTGAAATAGGGAAGGAACTTTATTAGCCAGCTAGTCCAAACTAGATATAAAAGAAATCCCCATAGTAACATACTTGTCAAGTGGGCATCCAATTTCTGCTTGAAG
Source organism: Monodelphis domestica (assembly GCF_027887165.1). Taxonomy (NCBI): domain Eukaryota; kingdom Metazoa; phylum Chordata; class Mammalia; order Didelphimorphia; family Didelphidae; genus Monodelphis; species Monodelphis domestica. The sequence goes on from NC_077228.1 coordinate 275,402,917, forward strand.
ATATCTAAGAAGAGGAAAACTCGGTACCTTTCAAGGCAACCCACTCCACTTTGGATAGTTCAAAATTGTTTTTTGTTGTTTAGTTGTGTCCAACTCTTTGTGACCCCATTTGGTGTTTTCTTTGCAAAGATACTGGAGTAGTTTGCCATTTCTTTCTCCAACTCATTTTTCAGATGAGGAAACAGAGTCTAAGAGAGTTAAGTGAATTGCCCAATGTCACATAGCTACACAATGTCTGAGGCTAAATTTGAACTCAGAAAGATGAATCTTCCTGACTCCAGACCCAGCACTCTTATCTACTGCAGCCACCTAGCTGTCCTAGAATTGTTTGGATAACTCTAATTGTTTTCCTGACATTGAGCTACCATTTCTTGTCCCTGACTCTAACCTCTGGGGCCTAGCTAAATAAATTTAATCCCACCTCAATATTTAATCCCTCCATGACAACCCTTCAATAATTGAGACATAGAGCCTTTTTGCTACTTTTGGGGATTAGTTGTTTCACCAATTCTCAATCCATCTAATTATATCAACTAGCCCACAACTCTCCATTTTATTCACAAGGGTATAATGAGAACCTCTGGCAAATGTCTTGCTGAGATCCTGATAAATGGTGTCTATCCTATTTCCCTCCTTTACTAAAGCTAATATAGGGCCTGTAAAGGCCATCTCCACCAGCTTACACCCATAGATTTCATCCCCAGGGGGGAATATTACCCCAGTTCCAACAGAATCAGTGGGTCTGTATGTAAAGCTAAGCCCTCATTGGTTTAATCATTTCCAGTTAGAGGCAAATAGCTTAAACCAAGGGTCACCAGTGAGGGGATATAGCCAGAAGAATAATAGCAAAATAATCTCCTTGGTCTCCTGCTTAAATGTACTCTTCCATACTTACATATAGCTCAAAGAGAAGAGGGGACAGATGCAAAGCTAGCCCCATAGTGATGTATATTTAGTGCTCAAACTTTCCCTTCTTAAGTTCTCCAAAACTTCTTTGAAAATGAATTCTAGAACTATTCAAGTCAAACTCACTAGTCTATAGTTTGAAGAATCTATCTTTTTTCCCCGATAATCTGGACAATACTTTCTCATCTCCGTTCCTACGGCACCCATCCCATTCTCTGGGATTTTTCAGATGTCACCATTAGTGATTTGGCAATCAGATCTACAGATGATCTCAGGCCTGAGGAATGTAGTTTGTTTGAGACTAGTGACTCAAACTCATTGAGAGGAGTTAGGTGCTTGTTTTGCCATGGCCTCACTTCTTTTGAGTTTTAGATTCTTTTAACCATTTTTGTTCCATCTTTCCTGGTTAAAAAATCATTCTCTTTGGTAAGAAAGAAAAGAAAGAAAAATAAGAGTTGTGTAGTTCAACTTTCTTTCCTTCATCCATCATCACTGTTCCCATGAACAGCAAGCTGTCCCTTCTTTGATCTTCCTCCTGGCCCCTAGAATAGCTTTTTTAAAGTCCCCTCCCCCTTTATTGCCTTTATCATATATCACAAGCTTCAACTTGTTATGAGATTAACCCCTGACCCTATTCTTCCAGGACCATGCCATTTTGGAGGGTGATTTATTGTCATTCAGTCATTTTTCCATCATGTCCGACTCTTTGTGACCCCATTTGGGGTTTCCTTGGCAGAGATACTGGAGTGGTTTGGCATTTCCTTCTCCAACTCGTTTGATATATGAGGAACTGAAGCAAACAGGAGGAAGTGATTTGGCCAGGTCACTCAGCTAGTGAATATCTGAGGCTGAGTTTGAACTCAGGAAGATGAATCTTTCTGTCTCTAGGACTGGCACTCTATCCACTTCGACACTTAGCTGCCCTTTTGGGGAGAGATATTACCTGTCCTTGCTCTCATCTTCTGGACTTCTTGAAAAGGTCTAACTTATTTGAACTGTTTATCACCATCAGTATCTTTAGAAAACTCCCCCTTTTCTTCTTTATCAGAATAATTTATCTAGTTAGAATTTCATTGTTGAGAGCATCTTATCTCTTTTGAACCAACATCCCTCTGGAATCTTCAGCCATGAGATCCTACCTAGCTTTTCTCCTAATCAAAATCCACTCTTCCCAAATTTAGGTGAGTTCATGTATGATTCTCAGATGGGGTAGTCACTTCCATCCAAGGTTTTAGTTATTTCTACTTGTCAATAGTTCTTCCTTATTAGACAGAATCATCTAAAATATCAATTCCCCTCACCCTTTTGAAGTGATCAGTCACTTTGCTTTTAGCCCAGAGAGAATTCCAGAATATAGAAGGGCAGAGTTGCTCCAACTGCCTTATCTCCTCAACCATCCACCATGTGTCCCTGAGTGCATGGTAGCTGTTCCTCACTATGTTTATTTCTTTCCTTCTTTTTAGTTCTTCTTTTATATCCTAGTAAAAACTCTAAAACAGAAGGGCAAAGATATGAAGAATAAACTACCTAAAGCCAGGTAAGGGCCATGAAACAAAGAGCTCTAAATGCCAAACAAAGGAGTTTAGATTTGACTCTAGAAGTTAGAAAGAACCGATGGGGTTTATTGAAATCAGAAAGTGATATAGTCAGACCTAAGCTTTAAGAAAATGATTTTTGCAGCTGAGCAGAAGACAGACTAAAGAGAAGAGGGTTTGGAGGCAGGGAAACCCAAACAAAAGTCTATTATAGAGACAGTGAGGTGGACACTTCTACCGTGTGACCCTAGACAAGTCGCTGGACCCCAATTGCTTAGCCCTTGCAGGTCTCCTGTCTTAGAATTAATACTAGGACAGAAGGTAAGGGGGGCCAGAATTGTGGGCATTAGGATAAAAAGATCTCCAATTGCACAGCTTAAGATCCTTCTCTGTTTAACCTCATGGAGGCAATCCTCCCTACACTCTTTGCCTAGCTCTTACTGCTTTTCTACCTTGAAACCAATAGTTAGTATTGATTCTTTAAAGATCAATACTATATATTGGTTTTAAGAAAAAAGAGCAGTAAGAGTGAGCCAAAGGGGGTCAAGTAACAAGCCCAGAGTGGCACAACTAAGAAGTAATTGAGGCCAAATTTGAATGCAGGAACTCCCATCTCTAGCTAAACCCCCTTAGTATTGATTCTAAGATAGAAGATAAATTGTTTTTTTTTTAAGTATGTGTGTGTATACATAATATGTATATATATATGTTAAAATATATTAAGTTAATATGTTTATCTAACATATATTTTATGCAAGAGATTTTGTGGTGATAAAATGACAAAATTTAGCAATAAGTTGGCTATATGGAATGAGACAGTGAATCAAGGTTGACAAAGAAACTATGAATTTAAGTGACTTTAAAGGATGATTTTGGGGGCAGCTGGATGGGAGGTCTGAGGTTCAAATCTGGATTCAGACACTTCCCAGCTGTGTGACCCTGGGCAAGTCACTTGACCTCCCATTGCCTAGCCCTTACCACTCTTCTGCCTTGGAGCCAATATATAGTATTAATGCCAAGATGGAAGGTAAGGGTTCTAATAAATAAATAAAAATAAAGGATGATTGTAACTTCAAAAATAATAGAGAAAGGGTCAACTAGGTGGCTCAGTGGAGAGAGTGAGGTCTGGAGATGGGAGGTTGGTCCTGGGTTCAAATCCAACCTCTGACACTCCCTAGCTATGTGACCCTGGGCAAATCACTTTATTCCAATTGCCTAGCCCTTACTGTTATGCCTGGCACAGGAACCAATACTTAGTGTTGATTCTAAGACAGAAGGTAAGGATTTTTTAAAAAAGAAAAGAAAGAAAATACCCAGTGTTCTCTGAATTGTAGGGAACTTACATTTGCAATCCCATGTGAATACAGCGGTATTCTGGAAAATGAAAACAACACATGTTTTGAATTCCATGCAAAAGCTCCCAACTATGCTCTTCCTTAATGGAGAATAATACTGTGGTATAAACAAAATTTTTGAGAAATGCTGTGGAAATATATGCAAAAGCACTTTGCAAAGTTTAAAATACTATATAAATGTGAATTATTATTTATGCCCTGCCTGTCCCACCACCTCCTGTTATAATAAAACCATGTGTGTTTATAAAAAAGGAGTTTTAAAAGCTGCCTTGTTGCATCTGAGGCAGCTGCCAACTTCCTTCTCCCAGGCCTGGCACTTTACCTTAACCTTCTAAAGTACCACTCTGTGCCAGACCTAACACACAATGAGCCCAAGATAAACCACATTGACTGTGAATCAGATGGAGAGTGTCAGGAGCAGGACCTGTTGGCTACTGTTGGGAGCCTGTAGCTGGCACCAAAAGGGCATCTCAGCTTGGCATTTTCTGGGCTTGGCTTTGCCTGCCTATTCTTGGAGAAGCTGTAAATCATTATCAGGAAGCTTATCTGCTCTCAGTTTGGCTCAGGTTTTTCTTCCTGAAGTCAATCCTTAGCCTTCTGGAAAATGAAGCATTACTACTTCTAGGGAACACAGGTACCCAGGATAGAACATAAGTCATTTTGTGTAAGAAATATTTCTTAAGCACCCACTAGGTGCCAGGTGCTCTGCTAAGTACCTAGGATAAAAATTAAAAAAAAAAAAAAGAAAGGTAGTCTCTGCCCTTATAATTTAATGTAGATAAGCACCAAAGGGACCTAGAAAGTGGGGGAGAGAGAGCGTGCCTGGTGTGGATGCATGATGAGAGTGGAGAGTTCCGCTGGTGGGCAATGAAGAGTGTGCTGGGCTTCCAAACCCTTTCTCTAGTGTCAAGGAGTTTTTACTCCTCTCTCCTCCCCTCCAGCAGAGTGGTGCCATAATGCATAGAGCACAGGACCTAGAGTCAGGAAGACTTGTCTTCCTGAGTTCAAATCCGGCTTCAGACCCTTACTAGCTGGTTGATCCTGGGGCAGCCACTTTATCCTGTTTACCCCAGTTTCCTCATCTGTAAAATGAGCTGGAAAAGGAAATGGCCAACCATTCCAGGATCTTTGCCAAGAAAATCCCAGATGGGATCACACTACCAAATAACAACAACAACCAACCTCCAGTCAGAAGAGCAGAGTCTACTGAGGGTTCTGAGGAAGCTTACGCACCAAAGCTGAAGCATTCTTTTTGATGAGTTTGTTGGGTTTTTAAAAAAGCCAAAAACTTTCTTTCCATTTTAGAATCAATACTATGCATTCCAAGGCAGAAGAGCAGTAAGGGCTAGGCAATGGGAGTTAAGTGACTTGCCCAGGGTCACACAATTATGAAGTTGACTGAGTATCTGAGGTCAAATTTGAAATTTGAGTCCCATCTCTAGGACTGATTTTCAATCCACCAGCCACCCAGCTGCCCCACTCTGATTAGTTTTGATGAGAAATGTATCTGAGTCATAGGCACAACCTAACTAACGAGGATGTCTTAGATATTAATATAGAGTGGGGAAAACACTCTTATTGCTTAGATGAGGCTTCACACTTATCCCCTCAGTGGTCCAGAGTCTGCTAGTCCTGTATCTTGGAGGATCTTTCCAATCCTCTACCAACCTCAACAGAATGTAGAGGAGAAGGGAGGCCCCTGGAGAGTATTGTCCTAGGAGTTGAGGGATAGGGAAGGGGCCTCAATGTGAGATTTCACCCTGGTCTGACTTTCTCCCAGAATCAGCCTCTGATAGCACTTCTCACTGCCTCCACCCCCACCCCTATTCAGTGGGATCTGTCCCAGGTGCTGGAATTCCTGATTCTAAAGCTGGTTGTGTGTGTAAGTAATTGGTATAAGTGTTGGAAGAATATGTTGGCTGTGTACATCTCAAAACATCTCTGTGCATGTCTCTCTCCAAATCTGTTCTTTCTATGTGTTTCTGTCAGTGTCTGTGCTTGTATGTGTCTCTGAGGGTCTCTAAATATATGTCCAAGTAGGGATGTCCATGGAAATGTTTATGGTGCATATGTCTGAATATTCCTCCCTGTCTATGGGTCTCTGTGGGTCTCTGTGGATTTCTCTGAGCTCACTGGTTCCACTATACCCATGTGATTATGCTTCCCTCTTCTCTTCTCTTCTCTTCTCTTCTCTTCTCTTCTCTTCTCTTCTCTTCTCTTCTCTTCTCTTCTCTTCTCTTCTCTTCTCTTCTCTTCTCTCTCTTCTCCCTCTCCCTCTCTCTCCTCTCTCTCTCTTCTTTCTCTCTCCCTCTCTCTTCTCTGTCTCTCCCTCCCTCTCTCTGCCCTCTCCTCTTTCTCTTTCTCTCTCTGTCTCTGTCTCATTTCTCTATCTCTGTTTCTCTCTCTCTTTCTCCATTTCTCTCTCTCTTTTTATGTCTCCCCCCATCCCTGCCTTCTCTCCCTCCTTCTGTCCCTCTTTCTGTCTCACTATCCCCACCCTCCATGCAAACACACTATCCTCTCCTGGAGAGGATATCATTTGTCAGGCAAAAGGAAAGAGGACAATCCTGATGTTTGTTGTTCATCTTAGAAGATGTGTCTCACAGAATGTCAGGGCTAGGAGGGCCCTTAAAGTACAGAACATCAGAACATAGAACAGAAATGTCAGAACTGAGTGATGTCTTAAAACACAGAATATTAGAGCAAAGAACAGGATACCAGAGGTTGGAGATGTCTTGGGACACAGAAAAGGGATGTCAGAGCTGGGAGATGCCTTAGAACAGAAAATGTCAGAGCTGGGAAGGACCTTGAAAAGCATCCATTCCTGTCCCTCCTGTATCTTCTTTGGCTCAAGAGCCTGTGCCTGTGGTTTGGAACCAGCCTGACCTAAAATCAAAACAAAGAAATCATCCAAGGAAATGTGGCCTCCTGTTCCCCCAGACTCCATAGCCTGGGCCCTGATCCCTGCCCTTCCCCTTCTCTTCCTGAGAGGAACATTATGGGTGGTCTTCTTGTCCGCACAGTAACTTCCTCGAGCAGCATTTCTCAAATGGAATTGGCCACAAGAAGCTCTTGGGCTTGAAATATATTGATGGAATCCATAAATATCGGTTGGGAGGGGTTGAGAAAATGAAATATCCAAGAATAAAGAGAAGCTAGGGAAATGTTGGAACAAAAAAAGCGCAAAATTTAAGCCTATTTTGAAGCGAAAAAAATGTTGCCACATATAATAAATATATTTGATCCATGTATAATTTGTCTAGTAGATAATTTTGATGCTAGTGATATTTTCCCTTCTAAAAAGTGCATCATGGTAGGCCAGTAGATAGAGTATTGGTCTTGGAGTCAGAAAGACTTGAGTTCAAATCCTGACTCATATATGTATTACTTGTGTGACCCTGCACAAATCACTTAACCTCTGTTTATCTCCATTTCCTCACCTGTAAAATGGAGACAATACCAGTACCTGCCTCCTAGGGATGTTGTGAGATAACGTGTGAAGCACCTGGCAACTCCTCGGGTATTATATAAATGCTACTTGTTATTGTATCTCCAAGAGGGAAAATATCACTAGCATAAAAGTTTTCTCTCAGGCCCACATACTCACATTTCCCCAAACACCAGTGTTCAGAGGAACATCTGGAAAGCTGGTTAGATCCCTCACAACAACTCTGGGAGGTGTTATTACCCGCCGTTATTACCCACATTTTACAGATGAGGAAACTGAGGCCAATGGTGGTTAAGTGGCTTGCCCAGAGTTACACGGTAAGTATGAGAGGTTGGGTTTGAACTCAGAACTTCTGGAATCCAGACTAACCACTCTATCCCCCAAGATATTATGTGCTTTTTATACAATATCTTATTTCCCTGGACTTAAGACTCCCCAAATGATAGACTTCCAGAATTGTAAAGGACCCCCAGAAGCCACCTGGTTCAATTCATGCCTAAAGACCATTGAATCAAGTCAATAAATTCTTATTAAGCACCAACTACTAAATGCAAGAGGCAGCTAGGGGGCACATTAGATAGAACATTGAGTCTGCAGTCAGGAAGATCTGAGTTCGAATCTGACCTTGTACAGGTTTAACCCTGTTTGTCTCAGTTTCCTCCTCTGTGAAAAATGAACCAGAGGAGAAAATGGCAAACCTCTGTGGTATCTCTGCCAAGAAAACTCTCAACGGGGTCATGGAGAGTAGGACACAACTGCAAAACAAGTGAACAACAGGATGTGTTAGGCACTGTGCTAAATACTAGGGGTACCAAGAAAGAGGAAAAAATTAACTGTCCCTGCCCTCAAAAAGCTTACAGTCTAAGGGGAGAGACAACATACAAACAATTCTGTATGATTCATTATGTACAAACAAGAGATAATGAGATAAAATGGAGATATCAGCAGAGAGAAGGAAGGCAGGAGCATTTAGGGGATGACAAGCAAATCAATGATCCATCACCACCACCCTGATCCCACAACAAGGAACTCTGAGGCAACCCTGTTCCATTTTTGGATAGTTTCAATTATTAGGAAGGTTTTTCTTTCTGTTAAGCTAACCTTCTGCCTCCCTTCAGTTTCTACCCACTGCTCCAAGTTCTGTTCTCTAGGGCCAATCAAAAGAAGTCCTCCCCTTCTTCTATTGTTGTTCAGTCATTTTTAAGTCCTTCTTTATGACTCTTCATGACCCCATTTACAGTTTTCTTGGCAAAGACACTGGAGTGGTTGGCCATTTCCTTCTCCAGCTCATTTGACAGATGAGGAAACTGAGGCCAACAGGGTAAAGTGACTTGCCCAGGGTCACACAACTATTAAGTGTCTGAGGCCAGATTTAAACTTGGGAAGATGAATCTTCCTTGACTCCAAGCCTGGCACTCTAACCACTCTGCGACCTAGCCACTCACCTCCTCATAATTTGAGCTGTCCAAACATGGAAGGAGCTGCCTCTCACTAGACGTCTCCAAGCAGAAGCTGGTGGATTATAGTGGGTAGATTCTATTTTGTATATAGGGTCAGACTATAATCCCACTGAAGTTCCTTCCAATTCAGAAATTCTGTGATTCTGCAGAGTTGATTTCTAGGATTCTATCCAATTCGAAGGTCAATTATATGGGAATCCGTCCAGCAGTGGCCTGGATAGCAGCGACCATATCTCCAAGGTGCATTATCTCCCACCAGGCTAAACTTCATATGATCCAGAGCACCCAGTGGGTTTCCTTGTTGCTGCTGCTCCTGAATGATTCTTCTTTTCCCTACAGGTCCGGGAACTGAATGATGTGGAATTTCCTCACTCGTTCTTGGTGTCAGGGAAACAGAGAACCCTGGAACTACAAGCCCAGTAAGGCATCTTAAGTGCACCCTATAAGGCCTGGGGATGGGGAGGGAGGGCTGAAGGTGGAGATGGGGAGAGGGGGCTTAATTACCCCTAATGGATATGTCTATTTTGGGGCAGGTCTCAGGAAGAAATGAACACCTGGATCCAGGTAACCCGCCTCGCCCAGCCTGGGAACTGGGATTGGGGAGAAGAAGGCAGTGATAGCTTCAGCAGAGAGAACCTTGTTCCAGTCCTTCTAGCCTGCTAGCCCCAGTTCTTGAATAGACCCACAGAACATCTCCTCTGGGACCTTGTTCTCCCTCTGCCTAGGGAATTTAATTAAGGCCTCTGGCTGAGCTCATCCCTTCCCTTTGCCAGAGTCACTCACCCAGGGACAGATAGTTGAGTCAGGAAGATGGGTACTATCAGACATTTAAACAGTGGGTAGTTGTGCTTGTCTCAACTCCCTTTTCTTAACCAGGGGGAGTTGTTCCTTCCTTCCTTCCTTCCTTCCTTCCTTCCTTCCTTCCTTCCTTCCTTCCTTCCTTCCTTCCTTCCTTCCTTCCTTCCTTCCTTCCTTCCTTCCTTCCTCCCTCCCTCCCTCCCTCCCTCCCTCCCTCTCTTCCTTCCTTCCTTCCTTCCTTCCTTCCTTCCTTCCTTCCTTCCTTCCTTCCTTCCTTCCTTCCTTCCTTCCTTCCTTTCTTCTTTCTTTCCTTCCTTCCTTTCTTTCTGTCTTTCTTTCTGTCTTTCTTTCTTTCTTTCTTTCTTTCTTTCAAAATTCTTACCTTTTGTCTCAAAATTAATACTAAATATTGGTTCCAAGGCAGAAGAGCAGCATGGGCTAGACAACTGGAGTTAAGTGACTTGACCAAGATCACACAACTAGAAAATATCTAAAGCCAGATTTTATTCCAGGGTCTCTCTTCTCCAGATCTGGCTCTCTATCCATGAAATGGGCCTTTTCAGTCTCTCTGTCAGTTCCTCCAACTGAAAATGATCTCTCCTTTGCCCATTACATTTGTCCTTGAGTCATCTTTACACACAAATCAGCATGCTTTGTTGCCCCAACTAGATTGTGATTCCTCTTAAGGCAGGGATGATTTCACCTTCATCTGTATATCCACTGTATTTCACACATAGTAGATGCTTAACAAATGCTGGCTGATTAATTAGTGTCATTGCCATCACTAGCACCATAATGTAAATTCCTTGAGGGCAGAAACGGTGTCATTTTTCATCTTTGCATACCCAGTGTCTGGCATATAGTAGGTGCTTAATAAATGATAGTTGAAGGGTCATCTGGGTAGTACAGTAGAAAGAGCACCAAGACTGAAGTTGGAAGGTCCTGGGTTCAAATGTGACCTCAGATACTTTCTAGCTATATGACCCTGGGCAAGTCACTTAACCCCCATTGCCTAGCCCTTATCTCTCTTCTGCCTCAGAACCAATATGCAATATTAATTCTAAGACAGAAGGTAAGAGTTTTAGATGGATAGATAGATAGACAGATAGATAAATGAATGAATGAATAAATAGATAAATAATGAAATGAAATGTGTTGAACTGAATGGATTGAGAGCCCACAGTGCCCCACAATCAGGGGCTGAGGAAGACAGAAAAATATGAGACATAGTCCTTCCCTCAAGGCACTTCATATTTAGGAAGATATGGCATTGGCACATTAACTTATCACAAAGCATTTATTAAGCCCCTGCTAAGTGCCAGCTACTGTGTGATGTTCTAGTGATACAAATACAAAGTCCCTGACCTCAGGGAACATGTATTCTATCAGGAAAGATAACAACAGTGTATGAACCAACTGGGGAGACACAGTACATCAATTGGTCATCCAATTGGTAATAATTTATTAAGCTCTTACTGTATACCGGATAGTGTGTGAGACCCTGAGGATACAAATGCAAAGTAATAGAACCCTTGCCCTCAAGGAGCAGACATTCTATCAGTGTAAACAGAGTAAATGACCAATGGCTGGTGAAGGACCCAAGTTCTAGGAGTCAGCCCAGTGATCAAGGAAGGCTTCCTGGAAGTGATGTCTTGATAGAGACCTTGAATGATATCCAAGGATCTAGATAGGTCAAAAGAAATGGGGAGGGAGCTTGAAAACCATTTCTTCCTCTCTCAACTGTCCCAGCCTTGCTTTGGGGGATAAGCATTGAGGTGTGAAGCCTAGTATAGACAAGTCAATCTGACCTTCCCACCTAGAGGTGTTTATGTCCATGCCCTGCCCCAGGCCCAGGGTGGACCCTAGTTAGTGAATCCATCTTGCTTCTGGCTACTGGGACTTCCCAGAGAATTGCATGGCTCTAAAAAGGGGAGGGAGGGAAGGAAGAAAGATCCTGGGTCCCAGGATGTGGGGAACTGGTCACTCCAACTAACATACTCTTCTTCCTGCTCCCAGGCCTGCCAACGGGCCATCGATCTGATTGGGAGGCGGCACGGAACCTTCAAGGCTGCTGTCCAGGGGACGGAGGGAGACTCTGAGGAGCACCAAGTAAATGCACTGAGCCCTGCCCTTCTCCCCCCAATACCCCCTATTCCTCTGCTGTCCCCAGGCTAACTCACGTATGTGGGAGTCCCCTGTGTAGTGTAGAAAGCTTTACACTCCCACTCCATCCCACCCCCAAATCTCCCCCTGGATCTGAAATGTCATATTTCCAGTTTATTTCTTCAGGATCTTCTCCCTGCAAATAAGTCCAGAGCAAAAGAGCCCATTCTAGAGAGGGGTCAGGGGCCGAGCAGAGCCCAGCCAAGTAGCAATAGGAAAAAAGCCAATGAATTAGGAGCTAGGTAGGGTAGCGGTTAGAGACTGGGGGCCTGGAGTCACAAAACAGTGCCTAGTGTTTAATGGTTGCAATCTTGTCCTGACTCTTCATGAGAGGGTTTTTCTTGGCTAGAGTGGTTTGCCATTTTTTTCTCCAGTTCATTTGACAGATGAGGAAACTGAGGCCAGTAGGATTAAGTAACTTGCCCAAGGTCACACAGAGAGTAAGTGTTTGAGGTTGGATTTGAGCTCCGGAAGAGAGGGCCTCCTGACGCCAGCCCCTCTCTCTGTCCACTGCATCACCTAGCTGCCCACTCTCATCCTGGCTCTGCTTCTCATTTGTGTGACCCGGGATAAGTCACTTCCCCTCTATGGTCCTCTGTTTCCTCATTTGTTAAGCAGAGATGATATTGCTGCCTTCTCTGCCTACTCCACAGAAGTGCCTGAAGGGTTTCAGGTAGTGTCTGGGAAAATATGAAGTGATATTCAATTGCAGGGATGGGGAAGAAGCCATGGAAAGAGAGTCAGGAAGTTCTAGTCCCACACTTAGGGTCATTCTGAAATGTCCCCCCTCTGATCAGCTGAAGTCTGAAGAGCTGGGAATCCGAGCTCCCCAGTGGGTCCGGGACAAGATGGTGACCATGTGTATGCGTTGCAAGACACCCTTCAATGCCCTCACCAGAAGACGACACCACTGCAGAGCCTGTAGCTATGTGAGCAGCACCTCTTCCCCCTCTCTCCTTTATTATTTAGTATTTCCTTTTTTATCTTCATGGCCTTCCTCTTTCTTTTACCTCTCCCTCCCCTTTTTCAATCATCTGTTTCTTTCAGCCAATCAATAAACACTTACTTTTCCTAACTGGGTGACCCTGAACAAGTCACATAACCCCATTTCCTAGCCCTCATGGTTTTTCTGCCTTAGAACCAATGCCCAATATTGATTCTAAGACAGAAGGTGAAGGTTTAAAAAAAACAATAAAAATAAAAAGACACTTCCTGAGAGCTCAGGATATGTGGGATGTTTGGGGAAGACTAGGACCTCCAGACCTATGAGAAAGAACGCTGTCCACATACTGTGGGAGCAGAAGCACAGAAAATCTGATCACAAGGATCGATGGGGATATGATTGGGGATGTAGACTCTAAGGGATCACCTTAGTGCAATTATCAATAATATGGAAATAATTGATCAATGACACATGTAAAACCCAGTGGATTTGCTCATTGGCTACAGGAGGGGGGTGGGAGGAGGGGAAGGAAAGAACATGAATCATGTAACCATGGGAAAATATTCTAAATTAAATAAAGAAATAAACTAAAAAAAAAAAGATTAGGACCTCTAGGGCAGTGATGGTGAACCTTTTAGAGACGCCCCAGACCAAGTGCCATGTCCCTCTCCCCCACCAAGTGCCAGGCACACCCCAACCCCCTTAACCCCCACAGGGGAGAGAGAAAGGGCTCCAGTGGGGCTGCTGGGCAGAGGGGTGAGGGATGTGAGACTCCTCTCATTTCCCTTCTGTGCTTTGGAGAGGAGGAAGAGAGCAGTAAATGTTATGAATCAGTACCCACCTTTTGGTTTCTCTCTGGCCATCTTTCTTCCTTCCTCCGTCCCTTTCACCCTAGCCCATCTCCAGGTCACAGACGCATAGGCCCCTCTAACTTTCTGGTCAAGCCTGCACTTGCACGACCCCTGGTCCCCTTTCTCCTGCAGGTGGTGTGTGCTAAGTGCTCCGATTACCGAGCTAGGTTGCAATATGATGACAATCGGCTCCACCGGGTCTGCCTGCAGTGTTACGTTTTCCTCACTGGGAACCTACTGCCAGAGGACAAGGAAGAGAAGAAGAAAGGGATCCTGGAGGTGAGGATGGGCCGAGGACCCCCTCCCAGGCCCTGGTGCCCATTTCTCCCCTCCCTTGCCCACTCCCTCTCTTTTGGGGATACAACTTCCCTCCGTCTATTGATGTCCACCCCACCGCTTCCCTCTCTGTCCTGCTGCTCCAAGACCAAATAAACACAATGTCCTGGGAAGGGTTCCAGACTAAGCTGCCCCCTCTTCCTGCTCTTGGCTTGGGATTCAGCTCTGTCTGCTCTCTCCTCAAGAGGACCCTGACTGTCACTTACTTCCTTTTTCTCAAAAACTCCACCTCCAGCCCACCTGCCTCCCCCCCACTAGTCCTCATCTGGAGCCTGTATTAGAGAGATTTCAATCCCAGTTCGAGGCTCTTCTCTCCCGAGTCTGGAGTGTATTCAGAATCAGAATATTTTTGAGTTATGAGGGACCTTATGGGTCAATTCACCCAACTCCCTCAATTTACAGATGAGGAAACTGAGGCCCATGTTTGCAGATAATCTGGAATGAAATTGTTATTGTTTCCACAAAATGGGGTGCAATTGCATTTGAGGCATCCCTGCAGACTAGAAAAAATGTGTAAAAATTGAAGGCCCTCCCTTTGTACCAGAGAAGAAGTTTGAATTTTTTCCTTTTCCTTTTATGGGATGTGTGTAGTGCCTTATTGTAAATTTTGGGTTAAGTATACATTCCTGAGTTTCTAAACTTTCTGTGTCATCCACAGGACTCTGTGGCTTCTGCAAAACTCTCAAAATTCCCATTTAATTTCTTATCCTGATCTGCGATATATTGGAACTGCAGTGTTTCGGGAAAATCACAACATGGAAGGGATAATTGCAGAATTTTTAGTTTCCAATCAGCTTTACGTTCGATTTTGGCTTAGGATAAAAGAGGAAAGGGGGCACCTCACCCCAATGCATACATGCTACACCTAATATAAACTGGCAAAAACAGAATTAAGGGTCCAAGGACCTAGGGTATGTCCAAAGATTGATGTGAGGAGTTTTCTCATAATTGTAACTCTAAGCAACTCATGTGTCTTATCTGAAAGGTGGCCCCATACTAATCAAGTAGCTCCTGGTTCCACATTCTTTGGATTGTTTACAGCTACTTGGAAGGGTTTGCAGGACATTTCAGCCCACATCTGGGATGGTCGTTTGCCCATAATAAAAGGAACTGAATAGATCAGACCAAATCTGAATTCTTGTGCCCCTTGGACTTCCCTCACTTCACTAAGCATGCACCTTGAGCTGCTAACCTAGGAAGAAGTTATGCATAGAGCTCAAACTAGGGTAGGGCATGTGGGGCTTTGTCCAAGGTACCCATATCTGTGGTAGCACAGCTTCCTAGCTCATGATAAATTAACTTAGATTTAGGATGAGTCATCCACACTCTCATTTGGTCCTCTTTGATAGACTTCTTTTTTTAACCCTTACTTTCTGTCTTAGAATTGATTCTAAGAATTGGTTCCAAGGCAAAAGACCAGGAAAGGCTAGGCAATGAGGTTTAAGTGACTTACCCAGGGCCACACAGCTAGGAAGTGTCTGAGGCCAGATCAGAACACAGAATCTTCTGTCTTTAGGTCTGGTTCATTATTCACTGGGCAACCTAGCTGCCCTAGCCCCCTGGAAAGACTTCTGATAGATTGTTCAGATATTTCACTGACCTCAAGTCCTCAGTCACTCTAATACTGTGCTCTGACCAGTCACAAGCCCAATTTATGCTGTTGTTTATGCTTAAAAACTGGAATTTCATCTCCAGAAAACCCAAGAATGTCAGAGCTAGAAGAAGCCTCCAAGGCTCTCTAGTCTAACCCCATAATTTTGTTTTTGTTTTTGTTTAAAAAAAGACCTTCCATCTCTTGCCCAGGGTCACACAGCCAGGAAGTGTCTGAGGCCAAATTTGAGTCCAGGACCTCCCCATCTCCAGGCCTGGCTTGAATTGCTCTCTTAACCTCATCATTTTATAACGGAGGTAACTAAAACCCTAGGACAACTAAGTGGTTAGAGTGCTAAGCCTTGAGTCAGGAGGCCCCATCTTCCTGAGTTTAAATCAAGCCTCAGACACTGCCTAGCTTTGTGACCCTAGGCAAGTCATTTAACCCAATTACTTAGCCCTACCATTCTTCTGCCTTGGAATTGATACTTAGTATTGATTTTAAGACAGAAGATATGGGTGAAAAAAATGGAAAAGGACTCAGTTCTTGACTTCAAGAACCTTATAGTCTAATTGGGGTCAGAAAAGTGTGTGGAGAGGTCAAGTGTGAAGGTGGCAAAGAAGTGATCCAAAGTGTTCTAATCCCTCTAATCCAAAGTATGCTCCCTCCCCCACCCAACCTTCCTCTTCTAGAATCCCCTGCCCCATTGTCCCATGGGAACAGAAAAGGTTTGAAGAATATGGGGTCTAGATCTCCCTCCTCTGCTATTCTCAGATCCCCATATTACTAATGACAAAATATTCCCCCAACCTCTAGGAATGAGCATTGTGGTCTGTCTATCTATCTATCTATCTATCTATCTATCCATCTATCTATCCAACCATCTATCTATCTATCCATCATCTATCTATCCATTCATCCATCTACCTATCAATATCTTATCTGTTTGTCTGTCTATATCTATATCTTATCTATTGATCCATCCATATATCTATCTGTCTGTCTGTCCATCTGTCTGTCCATCCACCTATCTGGTCATCTGTCTGCCTGCCTGTCTGTCCATCTGTCTACCTATCTATCTGTCTGCTTGTCTATCTGATAGACATCTTATCTATCAGATAGATAATAAAGAAATTAGATAGACAGACAGACAGACAGATAGATAGATAGATAGATAGATAGATAGATAGATAGATAGATAGATAGATAGATAGATGGATGGATGGATAGATGGATGGATGAATAGATGGATAGATGGATAGATAGATGAGGGGAGAAAGAGGCAGCGACAGAGAAAGAAGAGTATAGGACAATTATCCAGCTGGGGGTTAAGAAAACCTGTGCTTGAGTCCTGACGTGTACATCAGGGACTGTCCCTCTCAAAATTCTCTAAGGCTATAAGTTTCAGACAGTAGCTATCCTTTCTGCAGGGTTACTATGTACCAAGCACTGTAGATAGTGTTAAGAACACCAAGACCCCTAACCAGTCCCTGTTCTCCAGGAGATCAGTCTAATGAACTTGTGCTGGTAGAGGGAGTTTCCTCCACCAGAAACAGGGAATCCTCTAACTGAAGGAAAGCTCAGATCTGGACCAAAAATCCCTCCAGAGCACAGAAGCAGCTAAGACACTGGGAGGAGAGGGAGGGGCGCTCTACATGTCTTCTCCCTGTCCTCCACTAGGGGGAGTAGAAAGAGAATAACAAGGGCACTACTCTGGACAGCGCCTCATTGTTAAGGCAGTGGTAATATCCCTGGAGCTCAGAAATCTTCTCTGGGGCATAGGGTGCCCCAGGTTTTCCTCTGCCATGAGCACGTACTCACTAGAAAATCCACACAGGTGGCCACATGCATATCCACATACTTGAATGCCTTTGCTTCCTCTCTCAAATCCTGCCTTTATTGCAAGGCTCGCCTCCTCCATGAAGCTTTCCCTGATTGCTTCCTTCTCTTAACTCATATAATCACAGCTGGAAGGCACCTTAGAGGTCATCTGTTTCAAGCCTCTCTTCTTACAGAAAAGGAAAATGAGGAGAGGATCATCAATGGCCAGTTCTTGGGGGTGGGGGGAGGTGTGAAGGCAGGTTATACTATATAAACCAATGGATGCCTCTGCATTTATATCCCAGAAAGAGTCTTCGAAGGTATCAGAACAGAGCGTGATGTGCAGCTTCCTGCAACTCCTGGGAGACAAGTGGGCGAAGGGCAGCAGCCGAGGCTGGTGTGTCATCCCCAGAGATGACCCCCTGGCACTTTACGTCTATGCTGCCCCACAGGTAATCCCCACCATTAGCAGCCCTTTCTACCTCTCCCAGCACCCATCTGCCATCTGCCATCACCATCCCTCACAGAGGTAATGTTTTCTTATATTACCCAATTACATGGAGAAATCGTTTTCTTACCTTTGTTTTCTGACATTTTGCCATCCAAATTCTCTCCCTCTCCCCTCCCTCCCCATCTCCAGATGGCAAGTAATCTGACATGGGTCCTGCATGGGCTTTCCTACATATTGCCATATTCTCCATCCATTACAAAAGCCCTGAGGAAATAGCAGAGGAACTGAGGCTGGGGATGGAAAGGACAAATGGGGGTGGGAAGAAGTGACTTGCCCAACATCATCATGCAAGAGAGGGGTGCAACTGAGACTTGAACCTAAGTCTTCTGATTCGTGGTCCACTGCTCATGCTTCAGCCACTTTATCTTAGAGTGATGAGCAATTCCTTGATGCCTGCCCCCAAGAGCAGTAAGGATAATGGGGGTTAAGTGACTTGCCCAAAGTCACACAGGTCATATTTGACCCCAGAATCTCTCACCTGCAGGCCTGGCTCTCAATCCATTTAGCTATCTAACTGCCCCCTCCCTCATGCCTCTTGAGGGACCCTAATTTCTGTCTTCCAGTCTCTCTGAAAGTCAAAAGATACTTCTAAAGAGAATAATGACCCATACCAATTTGCCCTTCCCTCCCTCCCTCCCTGGTTCTTTCCTCTCTTTCTTTCTCTTTCCCTCCCTAACTTTCTGCCTTCTTCCCTTCTCAGGACATGAAAGCTCACACCTCCATTCCACTGTTGGGGTACCAAGTGACCACAGGTTCCTTGGCCGATCCCCGGGCATTCCAGATACAGCAGTCGGGTCTGGTCTACTCATTCAGGGCAGAATCTGAGGAGCTAAAGGGGCAATGGATGAAGGCCATAGAACGAGCATCCAGAGGTCAGAGCTTCACTGGGCCAGAAGGAGAGCTGTCAGACTGAGCCCAGGTCAGAAGAGCTGTGTCTTCTCTACTTCTGTGTACACCCCCCCCCCCATACACTCTTCTGCTGATTGGCTACTCTCCCCTAAAGCAGAATTCTTTTTATCCTCTCCTTTTATCTTCATCTTTCTGAGTAAACCCAGTGGGATCCCAGAAATAAGAAAATGTATGTCTGTCCTGCTCTCCCCTGGTGGAAATGAGAGACTAAGGGGAAAGACCCCTTGCTGAATGGTACCCAGAATGAGGGAGACCTTAAGGCTAGACATTGAAACAACAGAAAAGAAATTTAAAAAGAGGGCTAAGAAGAAGAGGAGCAGTGGAAAGGATTGAAGAAGCTGCCTGAAGTTCCAGGAATCTGCATTCAAATCTGGTTCTCCCACTTTTGTGACTTTGGACAAGTTTTCTAACTTCTCTGGACCTCAGGGTTCTTATTTGTAAAAATTAGGCAGTTGGATTAGTGAGCTCTAAATGCTTCAGCCACTTTCTCTTCCAGCTCTAAATCTCTGATCTTATGGAAGAAAGGAAGGGAAGAAAGAACAAGAAGGGAAGGCTAAAGAGAACAAAAGAAAGGAGACAATGAAGGGACAAGAAGGAAGTCTTGGAGGAAGGGGAGAAGAGAATAAAGGAAAGTCTCAAGGGATGGAAGGTTGAATTGAGTCTAAGATCTCTGGGAAAGGGATGCCTCTAGTCAAACTGTAATCTGATTGGTGCTGGTACACAGGCAATTGCCAGAGGATGACAGTGGTCCAAGGAGGTCATTCTCATCACCCTTCAGTCCCTCAGGATAGGGTGAAGACCCAGAAAGTAAAAAGGAGATTCAAAGACACCTTTCAGCCTCTCTTGGAAGAAGGATGGTGGATTACAGTGGGGAAAGGGCTGGGTGTTTGAAAATGGAAGAGGTGGGACAGTAAATAAAGTGCTGGGACTGAAGTCAGGAATCCTCATCTTTCTGAGTTCAAAATCTGGCCTCAGACACTTATTAGCTGTATGACCCTGAGCAAGTCCCTTAACCCCATGTTTGGGGAATAGGGAAGAGAGAAAGGAAGAAAAGAAAAAGAGAGGGGAGGAAGAGAGGTGGGGAGGGAGGAAGGAAGGAAGGATTGAGTCTAAGAAAAAGGAGTAGACTGCCCAAGGTGACTCCATACCCCACTTCACAAGTTCTGCCCCAGTGCCCACCCCGTCTACACTCCACTCTTGCCAGATCTTTCCGTGGTCAATTCTCCAAGCCTGCTCTGAACAGGCAGCTGAGATACAACCCCCCCTGGCCCAGGAGCCTGTGGAGGATGGTAAGGGGAGGTACTCCACCGGGTGGCTCAGTTACCTGGCGGTGAAATGGAATTCCCCAAGGAGCTCTCTCGTCCTCCCTCTGAGAGGGCGGAGCCGAGAGGGGCGAACTCTTCCAATGGAAAGGCCAGGCAGCTGCGGGAACACACCGTTTCCACTAGGGGGCGGGCCACCACCACGGAGCACGTACCTGGTTTTGCAGGCTTTCCAGAGGTCATTGCTAGCCTTCCTTTGCCCTAGAATCATAGAACTGCACAACTGGAAGGAGCCAAGGAGAACGTCTAGTTCTATCCTTTCACTTTATATGTAGGAAATTAATTTTGCCTAAGTGAGACCAATGGACTCCTTCCAAGAAATTTCTTGAACAACAAAATAATACTGAGATATCAATATGTAGGGTTTTACATTTGAGTCTCCTGATAATTCTTTGAAGTAGGTGCAATTACTAGCATCTCTATTTTACAGATGAGGAAACTAAGGCTGAGAGTGGTCAAGGGACTTGCATTGGGTCACATAGCTTAGTAAGCGTCTGAAACAGGATTTGAACTCAGGTCTTCCTGACTCTGATCTTCTAATGACCATGCCACATAACTATGAATTGAATTCAAATCCAGCATCAGACTTTTACTAGCTGTGTGACCCTGAGCAAGTCACTTAACTCTGCCTCCATTTCCTCATCTGTTAGATGAGCTGGAGAAGGAAATAGCAAATTTCTCCAGTATCTTTGCCAAGAAAACCCCGAATGGAGTCATGAAGTCAGCCATAACCGAAATGAATGAACAATTATATATATATATATAAACTATACAATCATTGATATATATGTATGTGTGACATGCATGTAAACACACACAGGCATATCTACAGTCTGTATATCTATGGATATGGTTTATTTATATATAATATTCCTCCTCCCAAACTGGAAAATATTCACCATTTCTGTTCAAATTAGATTCAGTGGAATACAATGGCAGTAGGGCTTACAAGTAAGAAATGTATTTGGCCAAGGCAATTCACAGCTGCAGAACTAAAAAGTCCTCAGTGTCCTTTCATCTTCTTGTTTTCCTTTATTTAAACCCTTCCCTTCCATTTTAGAATCAATACTGTGTATTGGTCCAAGGCAGAAGAGCCATAAGGGATAGGCAATGGGGGTTAAGTGACTTGCCCAGGGTCACACAGCTGGGAAGTGTCTGAGGACAGATTTGAACCTAGGACCTTCCATCTCTAGGCCTGGCTCTCAATACACTGAGCCACCTAGATATCACACACACACACACACCCTTCAAAAACTCCTAACACTATTAAGTATGGTTTCAAGGCAGAAGAGCCAGGCAATGGGAGTTTAAGTAAAACAGGTAGGAAGTATCTGAGGGAAGATTTGAACCCAGGACCTCCCATCCCTAGGACTGGCTCTCTATGCACTGAGCCACCTCACTGCCTCCCCTCGTCCTTCTGCTTTCTCATAAAGAACACCAAAGAGCTGACACCCTGTTGGATGCACTCCTGAGCTATGCATGATATCCCAACAGTTGAATCAGTGTGATGGCCTTCTTGGTCCCACTTCCCAATGGGCAGCAGTGAAGTCGGGGGAATGGCTGAGACCAAGCAGGAGATCTTGGGGTGGAAAAGACAGTCATGGTCTTCTCCTACCTCCTCTGCCAACCCCAGAACCTCACCCCCAAGATGGAGGAGGTTTTAGGCATGAGAAAGTCCTGGGAAGGATTGAGCGCTTGGTGTTTGCTTGTGCTCAAATTGCTCATTAGAGAAAGGCAAGAAGGTCTGGCCAATAGTGGGTCTGCCTTAGAGTCAGGAAAACCCAGATTCAATTGTGATGCATTCTGTTGGGGCATCTCTGGATGAACCACGTTTCCTCATAGGTGCGTGGATTAGACCTGTCACTTGGGCTACTCCCCACATTACCCAAAAAGCCTTCCAAACTCAGGGAAGAAGCAATGGGAATGGAATGGATGGAGTCAGGAAGAACAGAGTTTAAATCCCAAATCTAGTACATATGGGCTGAGTGACCCAGACCTTCGTCACCTCTCAGGGTCTCCAAAAAGCTCTCTGATACCCTAAACTGCAGGTGGTTCCCCTTCACAAGTTCCTACACAAATGTGAACAAAAGGAAAAAATGAAACAGTCCGTTGGGTTGTAGAATTGAATGTCTTCTTCATTTCTAAAGCCCCCTCAGAGCCCTACACCATGCTTTGTACATTTAAAGGCCATTCAACAAATATTTATAAAGGCTCCATTATGCATGGGGCAATCCGTGACAAAGATTAAAAAACAGAAACAAGAATCCCTGCCCTCAGAGAGTTTACACTCTACTTGAGGTGAGATATGGGATACAGAAGTAGAATACAAAGTTACATGGGATAAGGACTAAGGAAAGAGGCAGAGCCTTTAAGAAAATTAGAAGGGGGCACCTAGGTGGCTCATGGATAGAGATCCAGACCTGGAGATGGGAGGTGCTGGGTTCACATTTGACCTCAAACACTTCCTAGCTGTGTGACCTTGACAAATCCCTTAACTGCAATTACCTAACTCTTATCATTCTTCTGTCTTGGAATGGATACTTAGTATAGATACTAAATTAGAAGGTAAGGTAGGAAGGAAGGAAGGAAGGAAGGAAGGAAGGAAGGAAGGAAGGAAGGAAGGAAGGAAGGAAGGAAGGAAGGAAGGAAGGAAGGAAGGAAGGAAGGAAGGAAGGAAGGAAGGAAGGAAGGAAGAATTAATAGTCTTACTTGTATCTGAGGGGAAATCAGAACATTTTCAGGGAAATGGTGGCTGGGAAAGTGGGTTTATTTTTACTCAGTGCCCTGCATATAGAAGGGTCTCAACAAATGAGGGAATGAATGAACATAAATATGAATGAACCAGTGTTCTGAGAAATATCCTGCTGCAAGGATCCCTTTTTATTCAGGGTGACTGGTCACTTCTCCTTCATTCTTCCCCCTCCTCCAGCCCCAGCCTCTGGGATGCCTTCGTAGTTGCTTGGCTCCCTCCTCCCTTCTCCCCTCCCCTTATGAGGCATGCTGCCACCTCTTCCTGCTCTACCAGCAGAGTCTATCTCCACCACTTGCAAACCTCCCTTTGCCCTCATTCCCCTCATGGCCCCGTGCCTGGGCCAGCTGCCTGATGGGTTTGTGCCAACAGAAACAGCTGAGAGTCACCTTTCCCTCCCTGGGAAGCTGGGAGCTGCCTGGGCCCCTCCTGCTATGCTGTGTCATGGTTTTCACCCGGCCCAGCAAGCAGGATAAGAGGCCTGACAAACACTGGGCGGGTCTCTCTCTCTCTCTCTCTCTCTCTCTCTGTCTCTCTCCCTCCCTCCCCCCTCCTCATTCTATTTCCATTTTCTATTCAATCACTCTTTCCTCTCTCCATTCTCTATTCTCCCTCTCTTTGTCTCTCTGAGTCTATCACTCTTTCTCAATCTCTGCCCATATCTCTCTCCTCCCTCTTTATTCACTCTCTCCATTTTTCTCTCCTCTTTATCTATTCTCCTTCTCTCCATTCACCTTTCTTTTTTCCTTTCTATTTTCTTTCTCCCTTCTCTCTTTCAGTTTCTCTATCGTTCTCACAGCCCCTCTCTCAATCTCTATCTTTCTTTCTCCCCTCTCCATTCTTTCTCTCTCTAATCTCCTTCCTCTTCCTCCATTTTCTCTTTCCATTTTTCCTCTCTCCATATATTTTGTTTTCATTCTCTTTCTCTACATTCTACCTTTTTTCTCTCTCCATTCTCTCCCCCTCTTTGTTGCTGTCTCTTTCTCAGCCTCTCTCCATTCTCTATTCTTCCTCCTTTTCTTTCTCTCCATTCTCTCCCCTTTTTATCTCTGTCTTTATCTCTCTTTTTCCCTACTCCATTCTCTCTTTTCATTTTTTCTCTCTCTATTCACTTTATTCTTTTTCTTTTTTTCTTTCCATTCTCTCCCCATTTGTGTCTCTGTCTCTGTCCATCTCTCTCTCTCTCTCTCTCTCTCTCTCTCTCTCTCTCTCTCTCTCTCTCTCTCTCTCTCTCTCTCTTCCTTTCTCTCCTCACCACCACTCTTTCCATTTTCCCTCTTGCCAGGCTAGCTCTGTATCCACTCCTTCCCAGCTGTCTCTTTGCACAGTAGACAATGCATGTTTGTCAAATTGAATTAAATTGGATTTCAGCTCTTCTTTCCCTGTTTTAAGTCAGCAATGTCACAATGGCTAGAGAACTGGCCTCAAAGTCAGGAAGACTTGGGTTCAAGTCTAAATTCTGACCTATACTAGCTGTGTGACCCTGAACAAGTTATTTAAGCTCTCACTTTTAGGCAACTCTCTAAGCCTATAAATTATGGAGAAGGTGCTGCTGACCTGCTCTGGGAGAGAGAATTTCCTTACCTGGAAATTCTTCCTCCTTTACATCAGGGAAATTTCTGTTTCAGTCCCTATCCCTCTAGGTGATACAATGGTTAGAGTGTTGGAACTGGAGACTGGAAGACCTGAGTTCAAATCTGGCCTCAGACATTTACTGCTTGGGTGACCCTGAACAAGTCATTTAACCCTATTTGCCTCAGTTTCATCATCTATAAAATGAGCTAGAGAGAGAAATGGCAGACCACTCCAATATCTGTGCCAAAAAAACAAACAAATAGGGTCATGAAGAGTCAGACATGATTGAAATGACTGAATGATAAAAGCAGTCTTGTGGAGAGTGGAAAATGACAGTCCTCTTTGGGTTCCAAGAGCCTATGCTTAGAGGAGTTCTTGCATTTCCTCATTCCCAGCCTGGCAGGATCAGCAAGAAAAAGAACACATCTCAGAAACTGTCCTGGAAGGCAATAGGAAAATGCATTTCATTTCTAGAAATTTTGTCTTGTTCCCTTTCAGGAACTCTTCTATTTTAGGAATCAAGTTTCTTCTTTATAAGCTGATAAGGTATGATCTCAAGAGCTGACATCAGGGAGCAACTAGTTGGCTCAGTGGATTGAGAGCCAGGCCTAGAGATGGGAGGTCCTGGATTCAAGTATGACCACAGACACTTCTCAGCTGTGTGACCCTGGGCAAGTCACTTAATACCCCCACACCCCTATTATCTAGCATTTACAACTCTTCTGCCTTAGAACCAATATACAGTATTGTTTCTAAGATATTTTTAAAAATAGTTTGTTTTTAATTCATAGGAAATGCAGCAACCTTTTCAGACTTTGGTTTTGTTCCTAAAGAAAACTCAAACAAATGTTTTCTTTCCTATAAGGCCTTGCACTTTACACTTGTTTCTTGCATAGGAAGAGTGCTGTTTTGAATTTCAATTTTGTATTTTTGGTAAAGACAATGAAAAATCAATCTGTAATCATGACCAAACTGACAAAATAAAATCACATGTTGAATTAAAAATTTTTAAATAATAATAAATAATAAATAAAAATTATTCTATAGCAGCTACCATGCTATAGCTACCAGGCATTGTGCTAAGTGTTTTACAATTATTGCAAATATACAATTATTAACTCATTTGACCCTCAGAGATGTCAGAGACCCTCTGAAAAGTAGGTGCTATTTTTGTCTCCATTTTATAGATGAGAA
Source organism: Monodelphis domestica (assembly GCF_027887165.1). NCBI lineage: Eukaryota > Metazoa > Chordata > Mammalia > Didelphimorphia > Didelphidae > Monodelphis > Monodelphis domestica. The sequence continues at coordinate 275,428,384 of NC_077228.1, forward strand.
AATTGAGGTTGAGATTAAGGGACTTGTTTAGAATTGAATATCTAGTAATTGAAATTCAGTCTTCTGAATCACCTCGAGGGCCTTTCCTGCTCATTCTACAGATGAAGAAAATGAGACAAGTAGCATCAATAGTGAAGTGATTTGCCCAGAATCACACGGCTAGGGTGTCTGAGACCAGATTTGAACCTGCCCTCTCTAGGCTTGGTGCTTCACCTCCTGAGTCACCTACCTGCCCCCTTATGATACACTTTTAAGTTTAAGCTGCCTTATCAATATTTCCTCCATCACCTTCTCAAGTCTAGACAATCAACAAGGAGAACATCGAGTTCTGATTTCTAGTGTATGCACGAATTTCCAAGGTGTAAATGCTCAGGATGAATCTTGAGAGCCCTGCTGTGTGTGGTGTGTGTGTGTGTGTGTGTGTGTGTGTGTGTGTGTGTGTGTGTGTGTGTACCAATGCCTCACATAGACTTAGACAGATAATAGGGACTTAATAGATGCTTATTGGTTGATTAATAGAAGAGTCAAGAATGATTGCAAGGTTACAAAATCTGGGTGGCTAAGAAGGTATCTGTGCCATCGACAGAAACTCTAAATTTGGACAGGGACAATTTATTTATTTTAATAAATGTATTTTATTTGGGGGGTTGGATTTAGGGGATCAGAGCAGGGAAGATGGAAATTTGAAAACTGGATGCCTTACAAAGCACTTCCACATGCACCATCCCATTCCGTCTTCACAACTGCTCAGTGAGATAGGTAGGACAGCTTGTATCCCCTCTCAACAGATGAGGAAATTGAGGCATAGAGGAGAGGTAAAGTCTGATGGTACATAAGAAAGGAAGAACAGGACAATTTCAGAAAAACTTGGAAAGACTTCTATGAACTGATGCAAAATGAAGTAAGCAGAAGCAGAAAAACATTGTATACAGTAACAGCAACATTGTGCAATGTTCAATTGTGAATGACAGCTATTATCAGCCATGCAAGGATCCAAGGCAACTTCAAGGAACCCGTGATGAAAAATGCTATCCATCACTATAGAAGGAACTGATAGAGTCTAAATACAGATCAAAATAGACCATTTTTCACCTTATTTCCATTAAGAGTTTCTTCTTATATATGCAATATTTGTCATTTTTTTTCACAAAATGGTGAATTTGGAAATATGTATTGCATATGTATAACCTATATCAGATTACTTGCTGTCTATGGGAAAGGAGAAGGGGAAGGAGGGAGGGAGAGAATTTGAATCACAAAATATCAGAAAACAAATATTATGGGGTAGGTAGGAGGTTTAGGGGGCTTAGAGGATAGTGAGCCAGGCTCGGAGAAAGGAGGTCCTGGGGTCATATCGGACAATTCCTAACTGTGTGACCCTGGACAAGTCACTTAACCCCAATTGCCTAGCCTTTAACTCTCTTCTGCCTTGGAACTGATACTTGGTATTGATTATAAGACAGAAGGTAAAGGTTTTAAAAAAGAAACAAAATTTTAAAACTACATGTAATTGGGGAAAATATAATAAAAATAATATTAAAAAGTCTGATGGCTCATTAGTGACAGAGCCCTCAATATAACTCAGTTGCTTTTCAGGGCTCTTTTTGCTGCAATTAAAACAAGGATTCAGAAAGACTCCTTTAAAGAGCACCTTCCAATGCTCTCAGAAAGAGCTGGAAAGACCTACATGAACTGATTCAGGGTGAAATAAGCAGAACCAGGAGAAAATTGTGCTCAGTAACAGCAATATTATAGAATGATCAACTGTGAAAGACTTAACTACTCTCAGCAATGCAGTGATGCAGGACAATTCTGAAGGACTTAGGGCAAAGAAGAATGTTCTCCACCTCCAGGGAAAGAATTGTTGGAGTCAGATTTTTTAAATTAGTTTATTTGTATTTTATTTTGGAGTTTTGGTTTTATATAATAATTCTTTTACAATGATGAGTAATATGGAAGTATGTTTTGCATTATACATGTATAAGCCAGGCCAAATTGCTTACCATCTCCAAGGGGGTAAAGGGGGGGGGGGGGGGGGGAGAAGAGACAGAGACAATCCAGATCTTATAACTTCAGGAAACATATGTTGAAAATTATTATTACATGTAATTGGTAAAATAAAATATCTTTACAAAAAAGAAATAGCACCTTTCTTGTTCACTTTAATATACTATTTTTTAAAACCCTTCCAGCTTAGAATCAATATTGTGTGTTGGTTCTAAGGCAGAAGAGTGGTAAGGGCTAGGCAGTGGAAGTTAAGTGACTTGCCCAGGGTCACACAGCTGGGAAGTGTCTGAGGTCAAATTTGAACCTAGGACCTCCTATCTATTCTCAATACACTGAGCTACCCAGCTGCTCCCTAGATACTGTTATTTTTAATCACATATAAATGCTCAAAAACATTTGTTGAGTGATAGAATTAATGAAAAACAAATGAACTCACCTTGAATTTTGTAATTGAGTTTGGAGGAATTCCCCCCCCCCCATATTTCCATCTTGGACTCATATTTGGGGAATTCAAGGAATTCTCAACATTTTTTTAAAATCGTTACATTAAAGTTGCCCCATTTCTCCCTCCCAACTCCCCCTGCTCTAGAGAAGTGAATTCTCAACATTTCATATCAGAATAATGAAGACACACGGTGATGCTCAGAAGTGGTTCCACTCTGCTCTATTTCGCACTGTTCAGGTGGGAGTCAAGCACTTCCTGAGCAGAGAGCCCTGTGTCTATCCAAGCTTGCTTTCTGACTAACTCTCGCCTTCCCGGGGGACGGGCAGAGTCGTGACGTGCTTTGATTTCAGCGGCCTTTTCCAGTAGGTCATGCCAGGACATGGGACTCATGGGGCCGGAGAAGGACCCCTAGCTATCACCCAGTCCAGCCCCCTTTATCGGATGGATGAGAAAAGAGGCCCCAAGAACAGAAATGACTTGCCCAGGGAACAGCCCAGGGAGTTGGAGGCAGGCTGGGAGGAGAAGCCAAAGCCAAGTGGAGGACTCGAGCCCTGGGTTTCCTGATTTTCAAGATTGCTAAGTAGGACATCTGTCACTGACAATGAATGTAATGATCTTAACTGTGGACAAGCTGTTTCCTTACTGTTTTCTCCACGAGTTCACTTTTCGTCCTGCCTGAAGGAGGTAGCATATTGGCCCCAGGGATTTTGTCTCCTGGTTCCATCCATCATTCTAAATCCATAGACTTTAGGTCTGCAAGAGATCATCTCTACCCACCTTTTTTTCTCTGAAGCTGGAAACTGAAACCAAGATAAGTGACTTTCCCAAGGTCATACAGATGGTAAGGAGGAGAGATAGAATTCAACTCAAGATCCTTTGATATCAGTGCTCCTTCTATTGAACCACACTTTTCCTACCTCCTAGATCAGATGGCTTTTAAAGTTCTTTCTTTCTCTGCACCATCCCTGGGCATCTAGATGGCACAGTGGATAAAGTGCCAAAGCTAGAGTCAAGAAGGCTCATTTTCCTGAGTTCAAATCCAACCTCAGACATGCAAGCTCTGTGACCCTGGACAAGTCACTTCACCCTGTTGGTCTCAGTTTCCCTCAACTGTCAAATGAGCTGGAGAAGGAAATAGCAAACTGTGTCAGTATCTCAGCCAAGAAAACCCCAAATGGGGTGACAAAGAGTTGGATAGGACTAAAATAACTAACCAACAGTGAATTCTCTATCCTGCCAACTTTAGCAGTCTCATTTTGGTTAGTTTTCTTGTGACACTAATAAACAGGGGACTATAAGGTACAACGGAGAACCACAATAGCATTAGATTTAGATATAAATAGAGATAAAGCATTTACAGTTAGTGTATGTTAAACATTGTTCTAAGTCCTGGGGATACAAATATAAGAAAATGAGAATCCCTTTTCTCAAGGACCTTACCTTCTAACGTCTCCCCACACAACATAAAAGGGAACTGAAGGAGGGGATGGTCTGGAGCAGAAAGTAGAGGAGGGGGCAGCTGGGTGGCTCAGTGGACTGAGAGCCAGGCCTAGAGATGGGAGGTCCTGGGTTCAAATCTGACCTCAGACACTTCCCAGCTGTGTGACCCTGAGCAAGTTACTTAACTCCCATAGCCCTTACTGTTCTTCGGCCTTAGAACCAATACACAGTATTGATTTTAAGATGGAAGGTAAGGGGTTAAAGAAGAAGAAGAAGAAGAAGAAGAAGAAGAAGAAGAAGAAAAAGAAGAAGAAAGCAGAGGAGTCTGAGGACCTGGGTGAGAATTCTGGTTGGGCTACTTTATGCCCTCTGACCTCAGGCAAGCCTACTCAGCCTGGTTTTCCTCATTTGTAAAATGAAGGAGCAGTAAACCAGATAATCTCTAGGTCATCTTCCTGATCTGAATCACAGTCATACATTTAGAGCTGGTAGATCATTTAGTTCAACTCTACGATTTTAGATGTGTTTTATCAGTGGTTTTTAGTCATGTTCTACTCTTTGTGACCCCATCTGGATTTTTTTTTTATTTTATTTAATTCATTTAGAATATTTTTCCATCGTTACATGATTCATGTTCTTTCCCTCCACTCCTCCCTCCCCCCTCCCATAGCCAATAAGCAAATCCAATGGGTTTTACATGTTTCATTGATCAAGACCTGTTTCCATATTAGTGATATTTGCACCCGGGCAGTGATGGGCAACCTTTTGAGCTTGGTGGGTTAAAATTCACCAAAAAACTGAACATAATTCAGATGGTGTGTCATTTAGAGAAAAAAAAAAACTTCCTTCTTAGCTTGTGGCCCCATACTTCTCTGTATGTGACTGCATGCAACCACGTGTCATCGAAAATGGCTCCACATGTCAGTACTGACACACGTGTCATAGGTTCACCATCACGGCACTAGGATGTTCATTTAGAGTCTACATCCCCAGCACATTCCCATTGACCCCTGTGATCAAGCAGTTGTTTTTCTTCAGTGTTTCTGCTCCCACAGTTCTTTCTCTGGATGTGGATAGTGTTCTTTCTCATGAGTCCCTCAGAATTGTCCTGGATCATTGCATTGCTGCCAGTAGAGAAGTCCATTACGTCCTCTTGTACCACAATGTGTCAGTCTCTGTGTACAATGTTTTCCTGGTTCTGCTCCTTTTGCTCTGCATCACTTCCTGGAGGTTGTTCCAGTCTCCATGGAATTCCTCCAGTTTATTATTGCTTTGAGCACAATAGTATTCCATCACCAACATATACCACAATTTGTTCAGCCATTCCCCAATTGAAGGGCATCCCCTCATTTTCCAGTTTTGGGCCACCACAAAGAGCGCAGCTATGAATATTCTTGTACAAGTCTTTTTCCTTATTGTCTCTTTGGGGTACAGACCCAGCAGTGCTATGGCTGGATCAAAGGGCAGATATTCTTTTGTCGCCCTTTGGGCTTAGTTCCAAATTGCCTTCCAGAATGGTTGGATCAGTTCACAACTCCACCAGCAATGAATTAATGTCCCGACTTTGCCACATCCCCTCCAGCATTCATTACTTTCCTTTGCTGTCATGTTACCCAATCTGCTACTACCTGGGTTTTCTTGACAAAGATACTGGAGTAGTTTGCTGTTTCCTTCTCCAGGTCATTTTACAGATGAAGAAACTGAGGCAGATAGGATAAAGTGACTTTCCAAGGGTCACATGGCTAGAAAGTGTCTGAGGCCAGATTTGAACTGAGGAAGAGGAGCCTTCCTGATTCTAGACTTGGCATTCTAACCACTGTGCAACCTAGCAGCCCCAATTTTAAATTAGGTAGCCTTTAAATAGCACTTTGAAGTTTACTTTGCCTGTTATCTCATTTGATCCTCATAACAACTCTGAACAACTTGGTGAAGTAAGAGTTATCATTATTCCCATTTTACAGATGAGGATATAGGCTGAGAGAGAACTCTTGGTCTAATAAGTTTCTGAGATAGGATTTGAACTCCAGTCTTCTACTCTGCCGCCCAGATGCCAGATGAGGAACTATCTCTATGGGGTGTTTGGGGAGTACCAGCACCTGTGGGATAAGGGCTTGCTAAGCCTGTTTCAGGGCTGCTCATCCCTCTTTGGTGTCCACTTGTCACCCCCACTCTCTCCTGTGGCTCTGAGAAGCTCTAGCCTGCCCAGGCACATCTTAAAGTGCCTTGGTTGATGGACTCAAACCTATTGTGAGTTGGGGAGTGTTTACCCTGAGCATGTGAAGACTTCCCTGGTGGAATGGTGGATGAGAACAGTTTATTCCAACAGCCATGAAGGCAGCCAAAGCAAGACTGTGGAGTGCTTCAAGCTTGGTCAGACCTGGAAGAGGCCAAGGGCATCTGCTGCATCCTGGACCATCACCAGGCACCCTGACTTTTGTCCTGCCACTGGACTTGGATGACTCCAGAAGAGAGAGTGAGGCTGAGGACTTTATGCAACTCTGCCTCACTTAAATCCAATTCATGGGCAAGTCAAGACATCACCTCATGATATCATTGGTCATCTTTGAAAATGAAGAATGAGAGGCAGCTGGGTGGCTCAGTGATTTGAGAACCAGACCTAAAGATGCTCCCATCCCATCCTGGGTTCAAATCTGGCCTCAGACACTTCCTAGCTGTGTGACCTTGGGAAAGTCACTTAACTCCCATTGCCTAGCCCTAATTACCACTTGTAAAAATTAAAATTAATGTACAATAATTTAAAATACTATATTTTAAGAAATTTATTAATGATCATTAGAAATAAAGGAATAAAAAGGTAACAAAATAAAACCACGTGCCCATGGCTAAGTCACCTGTTCAAAAAGTGCCCTCCACCACAGTCACAACCCAGGAAGCAAAAAGAGCGAGACCAGGAACCCCACCCAATATATCTCCCTGTCTACAGGAAGTACATAACGACAAGAAGTCAGTGTGCTCCTGGGAAATGCACTTTTTAGAGTAACATATTTATATGTATATTATAATTTCCAATTATACATCGCTCTTTTGCCCTGGAATCAATGCATAATATTGATTCTAAGGTGGAAGGTAAGGTTGTTTTTTTTTTTTAATGTAACTACATGACTAGATTATCTAAGTGTTCATAATTAATTTTCTTCAGAAAATATCATTAAAAATAAAGAAAAAATGTTTCTTTTCTTTTTTTTTTAATGGGGACAGCAAGATGGTTCAGTAGACTGAGAACCAGGACTAGAGATGGGAGGTCCTGGGTACAAATGCAACCTCAGACACTCCCTAGCTGTGTGCCCCTGGGCAAGTCACTTAACCCCCATTGCCTAGCCCTTCCTGTTCTTCTTCTTTGGAACCAATACTTAGTGTTGATTCTAAAACGAAGGTAAAGGCTTAAAAAAGAAAAAAGAAGAAGAAAACGAAGGACAAACAAATAACAACAGATGACCAACTAACTCCCAGAAGCAAGAAATACTCAAGGTCACACAGAGAGTAAGGAGGCAGCATTCAAACCCAGGTCCTTTAGACTCCAAATCCAAACTCTGCCTCTTCCTTTGTGACCACTGGCAAAGTTGGCAATCCCCTAGACCTCAGTTTCTTCTCCTGTAAAATCAATGGATGAGGATTAGATGACCTCCAAGGTCTTTCCAGCTCTAAACTTAAGAATCTATGGAATCAATGTGTCATCAGAACATATCAGTCAATCATTTGGTCAATAAGCATTTATTAATCATCTACTATGTACCATCATTGGGCCATTCATTCACACATCTTGGATTTTTCTGACAAATACAATTTCAAGAAAAGCAAGTGCATTTTTAGAAAAATTATGCAGTTGGAACATCCTTTTCCAGACCTAATTTTTGGGGTTCAAAAAGTATGGTCACCATAACTTATGTTGAGAAAAGAGTAGGCTGAAATACGTTATTAAGGCTTAGAGAAGGGAAGGAGCATGCGGTCTTGACAGAAATTAAATGTTTGTCAGCATCCCTTGGCCCACAGGATGTCCTATGAGAAAGAGATCTCTCCATCTTCAGAAACGTTAGGTCTCTTTTAGTGTGATTATCACATAAATTTCCATAGATTGAACCTCAGAGCCAGGACTAGGCATAAAGACAATCCATGAACATTTATTGATTACCTACTATGTCCCAGGCTGAGGCAGCCAGATAGCCTAGTGGATTGAGCTCTGGGCCTGGAGTTAGAAAGACCTGAGTTCAAATCTAGACTGTGGACATTTACTAGCTGTGTGACCCTAGGCAAGTCACTTCTCCCTGATGGCCTCAGTTTCCTAATTTGTAAAATGGGCTGGAGAAGAAAATGGCGAACACTCCAGCATCTTTGCCAAGAAAAATCCAAATAGGATCATATGAATGAAAGAACTGAACAACAAAAATATTTATAATTGTATGCATATTAACTCACACAAATGAGACCACATCTATATTGGAGAACTCTGATAGCATGAGACACTCATATTTTTTAGCAAGAGGCCAGAGTGCATATGGCCCAACAGAAGGGGGCAGTGTTCAGGCTCATCCCTACGTACATTCTATAGGATGGCCCCGTCATAGACAATTTTGGTACCAGAAAATTCTGTTTGCAGATTTCTAATTTGTGTGTCCTTTAGGGACAGATGTAGAAATTTACAGTTTTGTTTAAGAGTCACAAATGCCTCATTCTGGCTCTAATTGATTAATTAATTAGTCAATTAATGAGCATTTATTAATCTACTATGCACTAGACATTGACTGTACTAGGTACTCTAATTGAATGCTATTTTTTCAGCTTGTCCTTTGTTTTTGATGGTTTCTTTATGGATAAAAATGTGGAAAGGTGGTATTGGAGTCAAGAGAAGTGGGTTCTGGTCTGGGTCCTGCTACATGGCCCCGGATTAATTTTCTGTATGACCTTGGGCAAATTACTTCCTCTCTCTGAGCCTCAATTTCCTCAAATCTAAGATCCTTTCCAGTTCTAACATCCTGTGGTTCTGTGGTGTGTGTATGCACGCACATGTGCATGTATAAACATTCGTGAAGTCCCCACAGGCAATTCACTAGGCTCAGCACTAAGGGAGGTCCCAAAATCTATTTGTTTATATATTTATTTTCTTTTCTATTATGAAATGAAACAGCAACAAACATAAACATTTCAAAAGACAACGATGCCTAGAAAAAAGGATTTATGAAGCAATGTTTGAATGGAACCCAGTCCCTATTTTCAGGCAGTGGATAGTGTGCTGGACCTGAAGTCAGAAAGATTCATCTTTGTGAGTTCAAATCTAGTCTCAGGGATGTACCAACCGCATGACCCTGGGCAAGTCACTTACCCCTGTTGGCCTCAGTTTCCTCATCTGTAAAATGATTTGGAGAAGGAAATGGCAAACCATTCTATTATCTTTGCCAAGAAAACTCAAATGAGACTACAAAGAATGAGACACAACTGAACTAAACAAAAAGCAAATGTATTTTACTATATATACAAATATATTTATGCATATATATGCACATAGATAGATAGCCTATGTAATCCCATTTTCTTATTTTATGCCTTTTCTTTCAAAGTTCTTCTGAGAAAGAGTCCCTCGGTTTCACCTGACAGGCAAAGGGGTCACACCCACAATGACCAGTCCCTCCAAGTCTAGATGAAATCTTTCTGCAATCTTCTGCTGCTCTCAAAAACACGCCAAAACGACCTTCATTTATTTTGTGTGTTGTGCATGTGTGCCTCTGTGTGTGTGTGTGTGTGTAGGTGTATGACATCTATGGGTGTATCCATGTGTATATTTGTAGTTATGTCTATATATAAACCAAAATATTTACATGCTGCTTCCCTCTGATGCAATGAATGATCCTCGAGGTCAAGTTCTGCTTTGCATGTTTTTGAATCCGGCACCTGGCCCAGTGCCCAGCATACAGTAGACGAACAATTAATGCTTGTTGATCGGTTGACTTTGGCCCTCGTTGAGCTTTCCTAGATCTCCCTAGTCAGACCTTCTGACCTGATAGAACAGAGGCTCCCAACCTGGGGGGCATGTACCCCCTTGAGCCGAGAGGCTTCTCAAAGGGGCCTGGGGGATAAATAATTCTTTAAAATGAAATGAAAACATGGAAATGGGTTTTACTTGATAATACCCAGATTGAATTGCTTGCCAGCTCTGAGAGGAAGGAGGGAAGAGGGGAGGGAAACAACTTGGATCATATAACTTTGGAAAACTTCGGTGGAAATTTGTAATTTAAAAAAAGAATAAATTTTTAAAATAAAATTGTTTTTAATACTTGTCTAGCCCAGATTGAATTGTTTGTCAGTTCCAGGAGGGGGAAAAGAAGAGGGGAGGGAAACAACATGAATCACATAACTTTGAAAAACTTAGGTGGGAATTCATTATTAAAATAAAATAAAGCTAAAAATTTTAAATAAAAATAAAATTATCATTTGGCTATATTCATATTAATAAATAACAATAAATTTTATCCTATTGAAATAACAGGCCAACTAGGTGATACAGTGGAGTCAGAAAGACTCATCTTCATGAGTTCAAATCCAGCATCAGGCACTTACTAGCTGGGTGACTTTGGGCAAGTTATTTCCCTCTGTTGCCCTCCATCTTCTCATCTGTCAAATGAACTGGAGAAGGAAATGGCAAAACCATTCCAATATCTTTGACAATAAAATCCCACATGGAGTCATGCGAGTCAGATATGACTGAAAAGACCAAACAACAACAAATTAAAATTACTTTTATTTTCTTTCTGATTTGCATGTTAAGAAACTGTGGGATGGATTTCATTTCAATTCAGGGGAGTAAAGGAAGGTAGAACTTTAAAAAACAAGGGGTCCAGGGCCAGAAGAGGAGGGGGAACACCAGTTCTGGAGCTCTCATTTAAGCTGCCTATAGTTTCCAGTATGCCGCACCATGGTTTTACTCCAAATCCTATAGACATCAGTCTCTTTAAATTAACTGAACTTACGACAAAGAATGCTCTCCATCTCCAGAGAAGGAACAGGTGAAGTATAAATGCAGATGAAAACAGATGATTTTTCACTTGTTTATGTGGGTATAGACCTACCCACACACACAGAGGCACACATGCACAACACACAAAATAAATGAAGGTCGTTTTGGCGTGTGTGAGAGCAGCAGAAGATTGCAGAAAGATTTCATCTAGACTTGGAGAGACTGGTCATTGTGGGTGTGACCCCTTTGCCTGTCAGGTGAAACCGATGGACTCTTTCTCAGAACTTTGAAAGAAAAGGCATAAAATAAGAAAATGGGATTTCATAGGCTATCTATCTATATGGTTTTATATGATTATTCACTTATAAAAATGAATAATATGGAAATTGGCTTTACATTATGCATTATGTATAATCCAGATCGAATCACCTGCCAGCACCTGGAGGAGGGAGGGAGACAATGTGGAGCATATAACTAGAAAACTTACGTGGAAATTTGTTATTGGTATAAAATAAAGATCAAATTTTAAAAAATGAAATAAAATTTACCTGAAAGGAGGATGCTGTTAATTCGTATTACCCATCAATATCTTAGCATGAATTACTTTATAGGTCACCTAGCCAAAAAAATAAAAAACAAAACACAATGGACACAAATCAGATATATTTTGGTGGTTTGGGGAGTGGGGGGAGGAGGCAGGAAATGGAGGGGAGGGGGAAGGTCTGGAACATAGGATAATCCTTTTGTCGAATGTTCTAGTGATATGAAATTCTTTCATGTCCATTATTTCATCTGTTCACCACAAACGTGAGATTGGAAGAAAAGGTCTGATTGATTAATCTCCTTTTACAGATGTCGGAATTTAGGCTAGAGCAGTTAAGTGAATGGTTCAGATCCAGGACTTGAATTTCTGACTTCTGGTCCAATCAATCCTCTTTCCCCAGCACAGCCGAGATCCCTCTGGAGGGTGGAACCTAGATGGACTCCTTCCCCTGCTCTTCTGCAGTCATGATTTTCATTCCGCTCCTCATCCTACGTCCTACTGCCTCTTTTCTTCTTACTCTCTACTCTCTCAGATCACATCAATTTCCATAGAAAAAGCTACTATTTTTCAGTAGACAACTGCCATACCTGTATATCTACTCTCAGCCTCTCTAGAGGCAACTTGGTGCTCAGTAGATAGAGCTCTTGTTCTGGAGTCAGGAAGAATTGAGTTCAAATTTGGCTCAGTTACAAGCTTTGTGACCCTAACCAAGTCCCTTCACCTCTGTTTCCTCCATGTAAATGGGAGGAATAATAATACCTACCTCCCAGGGTTCTTGTCAAGATCAAATTAAATAACTGTAAATTAGCACAGTGACTGGCACATGGTGTAGGTGCTTATTAAATGCTTATCCTCTTCTTTTTTCCTGAATTCCAGCCCTCCATCATCAACAAGAAAGTGGCCATTTCCATAGCGAAACCATTGCATCTGAAACTCAACAGGATCAAAACAGAAATCTTTATCTTCCCGCCAGAATCCTCCCCACTTCCTAATTTCTCAATTTCTGTTGAAAGTACCACCATCTTTCCAGGTAATGTTCAGTCATTTGGTTGTGTCTGACTCTTTGTGACCCCGTGGACATTGTTCAGATAATGGAGAGGCTTGCCATTTCCCTCTCCAGTGTCCCCATTTTACAGATGAAGAACTGAGGCAAACAGAGGTTAGGTGATTTACACAGGGTCACACAGCCAGTAAGAATCTGAGGCCAGTTTTCAACTCAGATATTTCTGACCCCAGGTCTGATGCTCTATCCACTGTACCACCCACCCAGCAGCTCCTTTGTTTCCAGTTTACCCAGGTCTAAAACCTTAAAGTTAATTCTGACTTTGCAACTTTCACGCCACATATTTAATCAGTCCATACGTTATCGAGCCTACTTGTTACAATATATGTCACATAAGTTCCCTCCTTTCCACTGTCAACTTGAAATCTTAGAGACCCCAAGTTTGCCCCTATCCCCTGAGAACTCATGGGAAGGGAAGCCCCAGACTCACCCATTTTAGACAGAATAGACCTTAAGGTAGACATAATCAAATGTTAAGTCCCCTTTTATACCAGTAGGTTCTCCCATTGTAAATAAGTCCTCTCCCAGGAAGCCTGGCCCTTGGCTGGACCCTTCCCTTCTGTATCCTTTGTAAAGCATCAGCCTCTCTCTGATTATCCTGTCTTGGCTTTCTCATTTCCTTGTAGCCATGGTCATGCCAATCAATCATACTTCCCTGTCCTTGGTTCCCCAAATGGTAAAAAAGTTCCCCAAGTTCTATTGTTCTTCAGAGAATCATCTCTCCAGGTGCATTCTCCCAGAGGTTCTGTCCTTAGAGCCTCAGGGTTTTGACTCTGGGTAGCATTTGATTATTATGGACCTGTCTCTTTCCTGATTAAGACTTGGTTTTTCTGACTACTTGAGTAGTTCTGTGTTTTTCCAAAGGTTAACAGCACTTATGTGGCCACTACTGTGATCCACACTTTCCATCACTTCTCTCCTCTATTACTGTAGCAGATTCCTAATGGGCTTCTCCCCCTTCTGTTGTTTCCTTCTCCATCCTTCACATGGCTGCCAAATCAATATTCCGTTTTTTCTTCTTTCTTTCTTCCATTTACTCAGAGATATTTTATTTTCCCAATGACCTGTAATAACAATTTTCAACATATATTTTCCAAAATTATAAAATTCAAATCATCTCCCTCCCTCCCTAACTCATCTCAGAGAGGGGAAGCAATTTGGCCTGGGTTATACATATACTATCATACAAAACTTACTTCCATATTGGTCATTTTTATGAAAGAATGCTGATATAAAAATTAAAACTCCAAAATAAAATTGCAAGTAGACGAATGTGCAAGATAATATGCTTCGATCGGCATTCCTACTCCATCAGTTCTTTCTCTGGAGCTGGAGAGCATTCTTTGTCCTTCAGCATTGTTCTGGATCGTTGTACTGCTGGAGTAGCCTGTCACAGTTGACCATCTTACAGTATGTTGTTACCATTGTCAACTTGAAATCTGGAGACCCAAAGTTTGCCCCTGTCCCATGAGAATTCACGCCAGAAACCTTGGGGCAGGGCAAACTTCGGGTCTTCAGATTTCACGTTGACACTGTTTACGGTGCTCTCCTGGTTCTGCTTATTTCGCTCTGCATCAGTGCATCTTTTCAGCTTTTTCTGAAATCATCCTGCTTATCCAGATCGATATTCCTAAAGAACAGGGTTGACCATGTCCCTGCTCAGCTCAGTGACTTCCCATCACCTAATTCCTCTCTAGAATAAAAGAAGAACTCTTTTTTTACCCTAAAGGTCTTTCATAATTTGGCTTGTCTCTGTTTCTTGAAGTGTTGCCTTTATCTCTCTTACAAGTACATTTTGACCAAACTGACCTGCTTGCCTTTGCAAAGACTGTTCCATCTCCCTAGAATGCTGTCCGTCTTCATAGAGAATCCCCCCACTGCAGGTCTGGCTCTCAATCCACTGAGATACCCAGTTGCCCCCCACAAATCCACTTTTCAAAAAGTTGGAGACAGAACATTGAATAGCTTTACAAAAAATGGACACATTCAGACAAATTAATATCTTCAAGAAATTTACATGGTCAAGCATTTTAACATTTTAAGGAAATGATCAGGGAATTGCTGACAGATTTCCAGAGAGGAGAGTTTCCTAGGGGGCTGGGTTATCTGGGAGGGGCTTTGGCTGGACCTCCAGGAAGAAGCTTCCAGGGGGCAGCTGGGTGGCTCAGTGGATTGAGAGCCAGGCCCAGAGATGGGAGGTCCTGGGTTCAAATCTAGCCTCAGACACTTCCCAGCTGTGTGACCCTGGGCAAGTCATTTGACCCCCATTGCCTAGCCCTCACCACTCTTCTGCCTTAGAACCCATATAAAGTATTTGGTTTAAATTATTAAAAATAAAGAAATAAAAAGAAGAAGCTTCCAATACAATAGGAGAGACTTCTAAGACCAAACTGGTACTATTCAGAGTTTGGGACTTGGATCTGCTCCAGCCCCTGGTGAGTTCCCCAACAAGCTCTGACCTACATGGAGAAAGGTGGGATAATCTTGTCTTGAAGGGAGCTTGAAGAGAAATGGTATGGGTGAAGGGGAGGGGCAGACCAGCTTTACTTCCTTCCACTGGGGTAATTTCCTAATATTATTTCTAGACTATATCTTGGGAATAATACATTTGTTACTTTCTTCTACATCACACAGTTGTCTGGGTAGGCAAACGATAAGAAAAATGAAAGGTAGAAATGAAATTTCACATTTTAATTTCACTTTAGAAATGGAATGTAAGCTCCTTGAGGGCAAGGGGTGGATTTCATTGTTCCATAATAGCCCAGCACTGTGCCTGGCACATTTGCCTAATCAGCCAATCATGGGTGCATTGTCCCCATTTTGTCCCTCTGTTGGAAGGATAAAAACCAGCCAGCCTGGTAGTAGTAGTCACTTAATAAATTCTTTTATTTTTAACCCTCACCTTCTATCTTAGAATTAATACACTGTATTGGTTCCAAGGCAGAAGAGGGATAAGGACTAGGCAATGGGAGTTAAGTGACTTGCCCAGGGTCACACAGCTGGGAAGTATCTGAGGCCAAATTTGAACCCAGGACCTCTAGGCCTGATTCTCAATCCACTGAGCCACCCAGCTGTTCCCACTTAATAAATTCTTAAATTGAATTGGATGGAGGGAGGGTTGCTATATAACACAGAAGATAGAGTACCAGGCCTAGAATTAGGAGGTCCTGCAGATCTAGCCTCAGATACTTCCTAGCTGTGGGACCTTGGACAAATCACTTAACCCCATTTGCCTAGCCCTTGCCACTCTTCCATCTTAGGATTGATACTAAAACCAGAAGGTAAAGATTTAAAAAGTTTTTTGAATCAAGAACCCAGGCAGGATGCCTTGGGCAGCCAGGAACAAGCAGGAAGATAGTAAATTGCATGTAAAAATAACTGTTAATGGGGGTAGCTGGGTGGCTCAGGATTGAAACCCAGGCCTAGAGAATGGAGGTCCCGGGTTCAAAGCTGGCTTCAGACACTTCCTCACTGTGTGACCCTGGGCAAGTCACCATTGCCTAGCTCTTACTGTTCTGCCTTGGAACCGATTCACAGTATTGACTCTAAAACAGAAAATAAGGGTTTAAAAATAATAATAATAATAATTCTTAACATTCTTTTTTAAATTATGACTCTCAAATTCTTTATTTCACTCAACTCCCCCCAATATAGTAAGTAATTTGATAAAGGTTCTGTAGTCATGAAAAAAATTTCCATATTCATTTGTGGTCATTTGAAAGAAAACATAGACCAAAACAAACTAAAATAAAGTTTTAAAAAGAAAAAAAAAGACCTAGTTTCAGGTCCTGGCTTCACCTCTTAACTAGCTGCATGACCTTGCCCAAGTCACTTAATTGTGCTGAGCCTCAGTTTCCCTGCCTGCAAAAAGAGGTCAGAAATAGTTGATATCTAAAGAACTGTATAATATTATTATTGATAATATATGATAATAATTCTCTGAATAGGGAAGTGAGAGAATTGAGTGGGGGAGAGGTGAGGAGGGAGGGTGGAGGCAGGAGGCCAGAAAAGGTCTGGAGCCCAATGGGAGGGACTCCCAGGGCTTCTTAGAAAGAAACTGAAAACCCCTAAGGAGAAACTCAGCAACTTCCTGTTCTTCGGTAAGAGGAACTTGGAGCTGCCCCTGACAAGAAAGTCTTGACCATCCCTTTCTCGGAAACTGCCTCACTGAGACCGCAGGTGGGGGAGGGAGAGAGGGGGGAAAGGGGGGTGGCCGAACAGTGGCTGAGCCCCAAGGTTGCTAGGCTAGCACGAAGTTATTATTATCATCATATTAACAATAATAACATTATACAGTTCTTTAGGGTCTGCAAAGTGCTTTACACAGAGTATCTCATTTGACCCTCCCAATAACCTGGGGGACGGTCAATGTGCTTTTTAAAAAATCATCAGGTTCTCAAAGTCCCAGCCTTTCAGTCCTACGTTTAATGTCAATTCATCAGTAAGCATTTATTAAGCCCCTGCTCTGTACCGGGCACTAGGCTAAGTGATAGGGATACAAGTGAATAAAATAATTCCTATTCATAAGAAGTTCACTTTTTTAACACGTGGAGATATAGTACATTTATAAATATATGCAGTTTCAAAGTAGTTAGAGTAGTAGTTAGTGGAGAGACAGGGAATGAAAGAAAGAAGGAAAGGAAGAAAGAAAAAATAAAGAAGAAATGAAGGAAGGAAGAAAGGAAGGAAGGAAGGAAGGAAGGAAGGAAGGAAGAAAGAAAGAAAGAAAGAAAGAAAGAAAGAAAGAAAGAAAGAAAGAAAGAAAGAAAGAAAGAAAGAAAGAAAGAAAGAAAGAAAGAAAGAAAGAAAGAAAGAAAGAAAGAAAGAAAGAAAGAAAGAAAGAAAGAAAGAAAGAAAGGAAGGAAGGAAGGAAGGAAGGAAGGAAGGAAGGAAGGAAGGAAGGAAGGGGGGAGGGAGGGAGGAGGGAGGGAGGGAGGGAGGGAGGGAGAGAGGGAGAGAGAGAGAGAGAGAGAGAGAGAGAGAGAGAGAGAGAGAGAAAGAAAGAAAGAAAGAAAGAAAGAAAGAAAGAAAGAAAGAAAGAAAGAAAGAAAGAAAGAAAGAAAGAAAGAAAGAAAGAAAGAAAGAAAGAAAGAAAGAAAGAAAGAAAGAAAGAAAGAAAGAAAGAAAGAGAGGGTGGGCAGCTAGGTAGCTCAGTGGATAGAGTGCTAGACCTAGAATCAGGAAAACCTGAGTGCAAATCTGATCTCAGATAATTCCTAGCTGTGTGACCCTGATCCAATAAGTCATTTAACCTCTGATTGCCTGAGAAAAGGATCCTGGAAAAGGAAATGACAAACCACTCCACTATCATTGGCAAGAAAACCCCATGGACAGACAGCATTGGCATGCTATGATGGGGGGGGGGGGGTAGCACTAACCATTGTGGGGATCAAGAAAGGAGTCATGTAGAAAGTAATACTTGAGGAAGAGAGGAGCTCTGTAATGCTACAAGGTAGAAAGCAGGGAATTCCCAGTATGGGGAATGGCCAGTTCTAGACCAGGTGGCTCTTAACTGGTTATTTTGGATTTGGGATTTTTTTTTTTTTTTGGTCATGGAATCCTTCAGCAATCTGGAGAAGTCTCTGGGCTCTTTCACAGAATGATGGTTTTTATATTCATAAAACCAAATGCAAGAGATTGCCCTCACACACACACAAAGAATTACATTAGAATTATATTTAGATACAGTTATCAAAATATTTAAAAAAACAAATCCACAGACCCCAGGTTAAAAAAACCTAGATGGATCTCTTCTGGGGCTGTCAAGCCTCCTGCCTTGATGTAGGCCCAGCTAGTGGGCAGCCCCCCAGCTTTTGCCTCCCTATCCCCTCAGGAGCTGGCTCTCAGTAATTATGATCATGGGTAACCCTGAGCAAATGTATTACGACCCACGTTGGAGAAGGTGCCAATCAGCCTATCACCAAAACAAAGGAAAGAGCTGGGCTAGAAGTCCTTGTGCTTTCCTAGCCAAGTAAAGTCACTTCTTTCACTGAATGACCTTAGGCCTTGCAGCTTGTTGGCTGAGCTGGATGGCTTCATCTTGGCAAGCCTTCATTTCCTCATCTTCAGAATGGCGATGATAACACTTCACCTACTTCCCATGGAGTCAAATCCATAAGTCTACAACTACTCACAGTGCCAAGCCCAGGGGCTATAAAGGAAGGCTAAATGTGATCCCTGTCCTCAGGGGGCTCCCATTCTAACAGAACAAATGTGCAAACAGCTACGTGCCAAAATATAAATAAATAGACAAATATATATATACATATATATATATAAAATAAATTAGAACTAATTTTAGAGGGGAGGCCCCCAAAGCCCATGTTGTTCATTCATTTCAGTGTTGTCCATCTCTCTGGGACCCCGTTTGGGACTTTCTTGGCAAAAATACTGGAGTGACTTACTATTCCCTTCTCCAGCTCATTTTTACAGATAAGAAAACTAAGGCTGCTAGAATAAACTGACCCGCCCAGGGATGCACAGCTAGAAAGTGTCTTGGGCTAGATGATTTTCTGAGCAAGATGATTTTCCTGATCCCAAGCCAAGTCTCTATCTACTGGGCACCTAGCTTTCCCCAAAGGGTAAACAACACAAATCGGAGCATGATTCAACTCACAGGGGATGTATGCAAACCAGCACTTACCCCAAATGAGCGGCTCTAATGATAGAACTTTCAGGGATGTGGCCCTCCAGTCATGCACCACCTGAGCGATTGGAATCCTGGCTATGTCACACGTGTGACCTGGGCAAGCCACAACTTCTCTAGGTCTCAGGAAAACAAGAGGGCTGCTATTATCAGCAATGCAAGGATCCAAGACAACTCCAAGGGACTCAGGGCGGAAAGAGCCATAGAAGGAACTGATGGAGTCTGAATGCAAATCGAAGCGGACCATTTTTCACCTTATTCCTTTTATTAATGATATGCGTCTTCTTTTACACAACGATGAACATGGAAACACGTATTGCATGATAGCACATGTCCGATCGATATTATATTACCTGCCATCTCGAGAAAGGGAGTGAGTGAGAGGGAGGGAGAGAACATGGATTGCAAAATGTCAGAAAACGATTATTAAAATCGCATCTATATGCAATCTGGGAGGAAAAAAAAAAGAGGAAATGGACCTATAGGCACAAAAATAAAATAAAAGAGGGTTGTATCAGATAATCTTTAAAGTCTCTTCCTACTTGAAATCCTACCATTTTATGCCACTTCCACTCTCGGGTCTCAGTTTCCTCATCTTTAAAATGAAGATAATAACCCTTGCCCTGCCTGCCTGACAGGGGGATAATGAGGATCAAATGAAATAATGGACACAAAGCATGATATAAATTTGTAAGCTATCATTATTATTACAATTATTATTCTCCTCTTCCTGGGAATTAGGTACTGTCTCCAGAGCCCCACCCTAGTCAAGCCCCAACCCCAGACAGGCTCCGGACATCAGGAACAGACAGTGGGAAACAATGAATAGGATTCCCTGGCATCCTGAAGTGGTTATCTGGTTTAGAGAAAATATGCCCGGGCTGCCAGCCTATTGGAAGGCACTCCTGTAGACACGTTAGCCCCTAGGAGGGTAGGAATGCAATCAGCATGCCTTCTCGAGGTTCCCAACTTGCCCACAGCCTCATATTCAGTCCTGGAGGCTGCAAAGAGGGATAGGACACCATCCTTGCAGGCGAGGAGCTCTAGTCGAATTCTTTCCTTTATGGGTGGGTGATCAATTGATTGGCACCTCCCAATTACCTGGATCATTCATGATCACAATAACTGAGGGCCTGAGAGAACAGAGAGAGAAAAGCATGGGAGGTTGCCCAGTAGTCTGCCATAGTGGATCACTCTGGGAATATGAGGATCACTGACAAAATTCTCTCCCACTGGCTGTGATGTGTAGTTTCTCCCAGGCACAAGGGTCACTTCCACTGGTTGGCCCATTTCTCTTTCCAGCAGGTGGCGCTGCAGGCCCTCCTCTCTGGCTTTCATTCATACATTCTCGGGTTCATCTGGAGCCAGAGCGGGAAAAGACTTCAGAGATGGAGGCCAACGCCCTCCATATTGCATGGTAGTAGAGCTGGCTGTCCAACCCAGATCTTTACAGCCCTTCCTTTGCATCCTGCTGCTCATCCATCCCATCCACCCACCTATCCATCCATCCATCCATCCATTCATCCAGTTATCCACCCATCCATCCATCCACCCACCCATCCATCCATCCATCCATCCATCCATCCATCCATCCATCCAGTTATCCATTTGTCTGTCCTTCCATCCATCCATCCATCCATCCATCCATCCATCCATCCATCCATCCAACAACTCTTTGTTGGATCATTCACATACATTGGGGCTCATGGGATTTAGAACTGGAAATCTCCGTAGATCTCATTCAAGTTACTGGAAATTTCCAAAGGAAGAAATCCAAGCTATTCATAACCAACTGAAAAAAATGCTCCAAATTACTAATAATTTAAGAGAATGCAAATTAAAGCAACCCCAAGGTTCTAGCAGCTCCTCTACCAATTCGATTGGCAGCCATGGCAAAAGGAGAAAATGACAAATGTTGGTGGTATTAGTGGGTAGTTGGTAGAGAGCTCGAGAGCTGCGGATTTAATTAATCTAGCCCTTCTGGAAAGTACTTTGGAATGATGCCCCTGAAGTTACTGAACTGGGTATCTAACCTTTGCTCTAGTTATTCTACTACTAAGCCTATACTCCAAAGAGATCAAAGAAAAAGGAAAAGAGCTCAAATGTACAAAATTACCAAGAGTGATTTTTGGTAGCTGTCAAACCATAAAACTCTAGGGGTGCCTACCTACTGGGAAATGGCGAAACAAAGGGTGGAATATGACTGTAATGGAATATTATCATGCTGTGAGAAGTGATAAAATGGACAGTTTCGGAGAAAATTGGTAAGGACACTATGAACTAATGCCAAGCCAAGTGAGTAGAATTAAGAGATTAGTTTATACTATGACAAGAGAGAAACACCCTGCATATATGTTTGGCACTTTATGCCTTTTTTTAATCCCTTATTATCCATTCATGTCTGACTCTTCCCAACCCTATTTGGGTTTTCTTGGCAGAAATACTAGAATGGTTTGCCGTTTCCTTCTCCAGCTCATTTTATAGATGAGGAAACTGAGGCAAACAGGATGTAGTGACTTGTCTGGGGTCACACAGCTAATAAGTATCTGAGACCACATTTGAACTCAGCTCTTCCTGACTCCAGACTTGACACTCAATCCTCTGCACTACCTTAGCCATCCCTGTTGAAACCCTTAGCTCCCTTAGAAAGCCAACTCAAGTGCCACTTTCTACGGGAAGTGTATTTTGATATCCCCTGTTGCCAGTGCCCTCCCCAAAATTACTTGTAGATATTTCATAATTAATTTTTATTTATTTCTATTTATTAATTTCATATTAATTTCTGGCTCATTCCCAGCCCTAATAGAATATAAACTCCAAGAGGGTGGGTATTTCCAGTTCTAGCACACAACAGATGATCAATAATTGATTATTGAATGAATGAATGAATGAATGATCAGTAGGATGTGTTCTTTACTGGCAGAGGGGGGTGGTAGGGGAATGGGAGCAGGAGGTGGTAAAGGAAGATAAAGATGAATGAGACACTAATTACAGATTGAGGAGGAACTGGGTGGCTCACTGACCTAGACTCAGGAAGACTCATATTGAGTTCAAATCCGGCTTCAGACACTTACTAGCTGTGTGCCCCTGGGCAAGTCACTTCACACTGTTGGCTTCAATTTCCTCATCTGTAAAATGAGCTAGAGGAGGAAGTGGCAAACCATTCCAGAGTCTTTGCTAAGAAAACCCTAAAATAGGTTCATGGAGAGTCAAACCCAACTGAACAACAACAAAAATCTCAGAGGGAGAGCAGGAAATCACTGACTAGAGCAAAAAGTGGATCCAGATTAAGGGAAAATATCTTTATTTTATTTTTTTTGAGAGGAGAGCCATGTAGGAAGAGAGACTGGATATGCATCTGCTCAGAGCCTTTTGGAAGCTTGAAATAGCCTACAGAACCAAGTTCAGACTCTTCACCATGACATTCAAGGCCCTCTCCAAACTGGCACTGCCTTAATTGTCAGGCTTTATCTCATATTATATGTACAATTTTCTGCCCAACTAGATTACTCTCTGTCATCCTAACACACCTTAAACTTTCCCGCCTTCCTCCAAGACCTGCTCATGGGGTTCACTGTACCTGGAATGTTCCCTCCCCTCCCTGCCTGCTCAATTTCTTTTGGGATCAAAGGTCCAGAGTTAGAAAAGAGTTCAGAGGTCATCTCATCCAAACATCTACTTTTTATAGATAGAACCTGGCCCTGGCAATTGAGTGATTGAGCCAGGAACATACAGCCAGGCTTTGAATCCAGGTCTGCTGGTTCCAAATCTTTTCTTTCTTTCTAATTTTAGTATATGTGCTGCTGAAACAAGCTCGCTTTTCTTTTTTCCTTCCCTCCTTCCTTTTCTTCCTCCCTTCCTCCCTTCCTTCCTTCTTCCTTTCCAAGAAAGTTGGAGCCAGGAAAGAGTAAGTGACTTGCCTATAGTTACACAGATTATGTATGCCAGTGATAATAGGATTCGAATTCATTTCTGACTCTATATCTTCCTCTTTATCTAGTATTCCACACTGCCCTAAAGCACTTAGAGAATCATAGATTTTGAGCCTAAAGGAAATTAGAAATCATCTACTACAGAGTCAAAGTGCTTCCTAATCAAATTAAAATGTAATCTGGACTGGTTTAATGAAATACATAAAGATACAATACAACATAGATAATGTTCATTTGTGGTTTTCTAAGTTAATATGCTACTTGCCTGATCTATTTCTTTTTTTAATCTTTTTTTTTATTTGAATAACAAATTTCCACAGAAGTTTTCAGAAGTTATATGAACCGGGAGCAGCTGGGTAGCTCGGTGGATTGAGAGCCAGGCCTAGAGATGGGAGGTCCTGGGTTCAAATCTGGCCTCAGACACTTCCCAGCTGTGTGACCCTGGGCAAGTCACTTGACCCCCATTGTCTACCCCTAATCACTCTTCTGCCTTGGAACCAATACACAGTATTGATTCCAAGACAGAAGGTGAGGGTTAAAAAAAAAAAAGAAGTTATATGATCCATATTGTCTCCCTCCCTTCTGTTGGAGCTGACAGGCAATTCAGTCTTGATATACATGTATTATTGCTTGATGCATTCCTATTTGAGTTTGACACCACTGGTCTAGACCAATCCCCTTATTTTATGATGAGAAAACTTAGAGGAAAGTTGAATGAATTGCCCTGGGAAACACAGGTAGTAGGTGGCAAATTGGGATTCAAACCCTGGTCCTCTGACTCCAGGTCTAGTATTCTTTCCACTGAACAATACTGTAAAAATATTGTTATTGTAGTTATTTGTGTCTGTATCCTATCCCTCTAATAGCTCAAGCTCTAAGAAGGCGAGAACTAAACTTTGTCTCTCTAGGTACCTAGGATAGCTCTCTGCATGCAGTTGGCATTTAATAAATGGTCCTTGAATTGAATAGGGAAAATGTTCAGTTTCCCTGGAGGCACAGAGAGCTGTCCAAACTCATTCATCTATAACCCGCAGCATAGTCCTTGCTGACTTTCAAAACACTCACAACTATACCAATCCCTTACAGTAACACTGTGTGATAATGTGTACAGTTCTTACTGTCCCATTTTACAGCTGAAGCAACTGAGGACTTCTAGAGGAATAAGTAACTTATTTGCTCAAACTTGAACATTGAGTTAATAACAGAAGGAAGATGAGGACTGAGGCCTCTTGACTCCCAGTCAAATACTCTTTCCCACAGCCTCCTCCTATAAAGTGTTTAATATAGTATAGCATATATGGTACATATTATATATTAAAGTATAGTGTAATATAAATATATATAATTAAATTATGCTCTAAGTTTTGACAGTATATTATAAATATTATCTCATTTGGTTCTCACAAACAACTCTATGGGAGCATTTTACCCCCATAGATGGGGAAACTGAGGCAAACAGAAGTTAAATGACTTGCCCAGGGTCACACAGCTAGGTGTCTAGGGTCCTATTTGAACCCAAGTCTTCCTGATTCCAGGTCCACTACTCTATCAGCCGCACCACCTCTCTCCCTCTTCAGACATACACATATACATATATATATATATATATATATATATATATAAATTATATAAATAGTTAGTTGGACATAATTGAAATAACCAAATAACAAAGGTTTCAATGAATATCAATAGATATTCTGTATAGGGACAGCTAGGTGGCTCCATGGATAGAGAACCAGGTCTGTGAGTTAGGAGGTCCTGGGTTCAAATTTGACCTCAGACATTTCCTAGCTGTGTGATCCTGAGCAAATGGCTTCCCCCATTGGCCTCAGTTTCCCCATCTGTAAAAGGAGCTGGAGAAGGAAATGGCAAACCACTGCAGGATCTCTGCCAAGAAAATCCCAAATGGAGTCATGAAGAGTCAGACCCAATTGAACAGCAACAAAGACATTGTTATTATTTTCTCACATTTGTTCCTCAAAACCACTCTGAGACAAGGAAGGAATTATTATTCCTGATTTACAGACAGAGAAACTGAGACACTAAGTGTATGTGCATGTAGACAGACAGAGTGGGAATAAGGAATCTTCCCTTGACTCCTAAGCCACCAAGGAGAAGGGGAAGTGTTTGTGCTTCTAAGTTAAATATATGGAACTGTGATGAAAACAAGGTTTTGGTTAAGATTAGGCACTGTGGCCAAAGAGTATTCAACTCTTTCATCAAGGGAGGAACCTAAGAAGACTAGATACCGGCTGTCGATCATCCTGAAAGCCAGATAAGTCTCCTCCTCATAGGTGTGCCCCAAAGAGACTTAGCTCTCCCCTGGAAGATCATGTCATCTCAGTGGCATTCACACACTTCGAAGGGTGTGCCCCCTTGAGACTTCAGAAAAGCCAATTCACCGCCCAGATTGTTTCTTGGATGCCCTAGTTTTGCTGAGATCCACTAGAAAAAAAAAAATTAGCATTTTTTTCTTTTGTTCTAGACTGACAATCTGTTCCAGGTTGCAGGTCAGACCAGTTCCACTGAAATACAGTTGAATCTTTAGGTACTGATATCTATGGTATTACTGCAATCATCCTAAGTATGGAAGCTGATATGAACAATGATGGCCCAAAAGTGGGTGGGGAAATGGCACAGTGGATAGAGCCTTGGGCCTGGAGTAAGGAAGCTGTGGTTCAGTCATGCCCCTCTCATGACCCCATTTGGAGTTTTCTTGGCAGTGATACTGGAGTGGCTTGCCATTTCCTTCTCCAGCTCATTTTACAGATGAGGAAACTGACGCAAACGAGGTAAAGTGACTTGCCCAAGGACACACAGCTAGTGGTTTGTCATTTCCTTCTCCAGTTCATTTTATGTTGATTCATTATTTTTTAATTTGAAAATTTTTATGTAATTAATTCATTTAGAGTATTTTTTCATGGTTACAAGATTCATGTTCTTTCCCTCCCCCCTCCCATAGCCAACAAGCAATTTCACAAAACTAGGGCATCCAAGAAACAATCTGGGCGGTGAACTGGCTTTTCTGAAGTCTCAAGGGGGCACACCCTTCGAAGTGTGTGAATGCCACTGAGATGACATGATCTTCCAGGGGAGATGTGTCATTGATCAAGACCTATTTCCATATTATTGATATTTGCACTAAGGTGATCGCTTAAGAATCTACATATCCCCATCAACCCATGTGATCAAGCAGTTGTTTTTCTTCTGGGTTTCTGCTCCCACAGATCTTCCTCTGGATATGAATAGCATTCTTTCTCATAAGTACCTCAGAATTGTCCTGGATCATTGCATTGCTGCTGGTAGAGAAGTCCATTACATTCAGTTGTGCCACAGTGTATTAGTCTCTGTGTACAATGTTCTCCTAGTTCTGCTCCTCTCGCTCTGCATCACTTCCTGGAGGTCATTCCAGTCCCCATGGAATTCCTCCACTTTATTATTCCTTTGAGCACAATAGTATTCCATCACCAACATATACCACAATTTGTTTAGCCATTCCCCAATCAGAGGGCATCCCCACATTTTCCAATTTTTTGCCATCACAAAGATCTGGCTCATTTTATAGATGAGGAAATGGAGGCAAACAGGGTAAAGCGACTTGCCCAGAGTCTTATAGCTAGTAAGTGTCTGAAGCCAGACTTGAATTCAAGAAGATGAGTCTTCCTGACTCCAGGTCTGGCATGTGCCAGTCAGGAAGACTCATTGTCCTGAGTTCAAATCCAGCCTCAGACATTTACTAGCTATGTGACCTTGGGCAAATCATTTAACTTCTGCTTGCCTTAATCCACTGGTGAAGAAAATAGTAAACCACTCCAGGAGCTTTGCAAAGAAAACCCCATGGGCATATAGCTCATGGGGTCAGGAAAAGTTGGACACAACTAAATGAGTGTGCCCAGTGGAGACACAGCTAGGATTGCACAGGGGGCTTCATGTTAAAGGCTTGCCACAGGAGGAAAATATGGAGAGCATTTTGTGAGATGCTATTGGTACTTCAGGGAGATGAAAAAAAATTCACTCATCATGATGAGGAAGACAACAAAACATTTTCTCTTTTTCTGGAAGTGCCCTGGGAATGGGCACCCCTCTAAAATTCCTAGCAAGAAAGAGTTTCAGAAAGCATTTGGAAATTTATTACTAGGCTTCACACAGAGAATAAGAGGATACAGCTATTAAGCGAAAATGAGGGAATATCTGGAGATAGAGTATCAGGAATGACGTAGAAGAAAAAGTCATCTAAAGATCCAGGAGAAGCTACAGAACCCCCCAGAGGGACCCCAACACTTCACAGGTATATGAGTCTGTAATTCAAGTGGAACCACAGGCCCAGTTACATAGCAAGAACACTTACAGAGACTAGAGATGCAATTTGGTATTGGAGAGCCACCATGACAAGCATGTGCCAGGTTCACTCGGTCTACCACTCTGCAAAGGGGATAAGCCCTGGGAGTTTTTATTTAGGTAGATAGTCAAATCAGGGACTAATTGAAAGAGGAGGAACAAAACCCAAGGAAGCAAATGCAATTTGACTGAAGCAAGTAGGCAGGGAAATAGTAAAGTCCTAAGAATGGAAGGCATGCCTTATTAGTCTTGAAGAGCAACAAAAGCTGCCAAGTTTTGATCAGTTGCTGGATAGAGTAAACCGGTTTCTGGATGATTTACAGGCTGCCAAAAATAGGGCAACTTTGGAGCAGCTAGGTAGCTCAGTGAATAGAGAGCCAGGCTTGGAGATGGGAGGTCCTGGGTTCAAATTTGACCTCAGCCACTTCATAGCTGTGTGATCCTGGGCAAGTCACTCTTGGAACCAATACCTACGATTGATTCTAAGACGGAAGATAAGAATTTTTTAAAGTGATGTAACTTGGGAAAACTCAGCATAGCCTAGCTCCAGAATATCTTCCCATGCATGGGCCACAGAAACCAGGCAAGAGACCACCCCTAATCGTCTAAGCTCAAGAAAACAGAAAACTTTCTGGGAGACAGAATAGCAGACAGCGATATTTCACTGGTTAAGAGACCAGAGGTCCTAACCATTGATGCAAGAGCATTACCAAGAGGAGGCAGGAGAAGGGACAGAGATTCCTTCTGCTATGCCTGTAGTCTAGACAGACATAGCAAGTATGAGCATGCAAAGCCAAAAGACCCGAGTTTAAATCCAATCTCAGATACTTCCTAGCTGCATGACCCTGGACAAGTCACTTCACTGTGTTGCCTCAGTTTCCTCATCTGTAAAATGAGCTGGAGAAGGAAATGGCAAATCACTCCAGTATCTTAGTTAAGAAAACTCCAAATGGGCTAACAAAGAGTCAGATAAGATTGAAAGATACTGATAACATCAACATAGGACAAGCATCATATTAAACACTAAGGATACAAAGTAAAAAATCAAAACCAATTTTTGCTCTCAAGGAGGGGTCTGTGAGAAAATGTTGATACTAATGAGAGTTTCCTTTTAAGAGATATAATAATACACCTATATGAACACTATTTTTAAACCCTTACCTTCCATCTTGAAGTCAATACTGTGTATTGGCTCCAAGGCAAAAGAGTGGTAAGGGCTAGACAATGGGGGTAAAGTGACTTGCCCAGGGTCACACAGCTGGGAAGTGTCTGAGGCCAAATCTGAACCCAGGATCTCCCGTCTCTAGACCTGGCTCTCAATCCACTGAGCTACCCAACTGCTCTCCTATATTAACACTTTTAACATTTGCATAAGGTGCTTTATATCTATCATCCTATTTAATCTTTCTTTTTTTAAACTCTGACCTTCCATTTTAGAATTGATGCTAAGTATTGTTTCTAAGGCAGAAGGGCAGTAAGGGCTAAGCAATTGGAATTAAGTGACTTGCTCAGGGTCACACTAGGAAATGGTTTAAGGCCAAATTTGAATGCAGGACCTCCCTTCTCTCTCTGACCTGGTTCTCAATCCACTGAGCCACCTAGCTGGCCCCTGGCTTGAAATTTTTCACTAAGGAGAATATTTAAAAGGATGTCCCCCAAAATGCATTGCTGGTGGTATTGTGAATTGATCCAACCATTCTGGAAGGCAATTTGGAACTATGCCCAAAGAGCTTTCAAAAATTGCATGCCCTTTGATCCAGCTGGGCATGATCAGCACTTCTGGGTTTGTACCTCAAAGAGAGAATAAAAAAATTTTGTATAAGAATATTCATAGCTGCGTTCTTTGGAGTGGCAAAAAATTAGAAAATGGGGAGGGTGTCCATCAATTGGGGAATGGCTGAACAAATTTTTTTTGGTTTTGTGGTATATGTTGGTGATGGAATACTATTATGCTCAAAGGAATAATGATTTGATTGATTTCTATATGAACTGGAAAGACCTCCATGAACTGATTCAGAGTGAAAGGAACAGAACCAGAACATTCTACACAGAAAGTGAAACATTATGGTACAATCGAATGTAACAAGATTTCTCTATGGGCAGCAATGCAATGATCCAGGACAATCCTGGGGGACTTATGAGAAAGAACTGTGGGAGTAGAAATGCAGAAGTAAAGCAAATGATTTATCACTTGTTTAAATGGGTACATGATTTGGGGTTTTGGTTTTTAAAGAGTACTCTCTCACAAAAATGAATAATAAGGAAATGGGTTTTGAGTGATAATATATGTATAATCCAGTGGAATTGCTTGTCAGCTCCAAGATGGGGGAGAGAAGAGGGGAGGGAGAGAACATGAATCGTGTAACTGTGGGAAAATGCTTTTTAAATAAATAAATAAGTAATTTGAAGTATGTCCCCTTTAAAGTCTACAAAGCTAAAGGCTGGAAAGGTGAAAACAGTAGCTCTAAAGAGTGAAAGAGAAGTCCTTTCAGATAAAAAGGAAATATTCTACACCGTGGATGGGGTTAGAATTTTGAATAGTTGAACTGATAGGAAAAGATCAGCATAGACAATGAACATAAGTTCACAAATTGTCAAACAGCCTTTCTATCTTTATCCCTATCTGTAGAAGACCCCAAAAGATATCTGGAAAGTGGAAACTTAAAGATCAGAGAATTATAGTTTAGAATTGGAATGGGCCTTAGAAGCCATCAAATCCAACCCCCTCATTTTATAAATGAGGAAACCAAGGCACATGAAAGTAAAGTGATTTTTCCAGGGTCGCACAACCAGAAAGTATCTGAAGAAGTATTTGAATCTAGTGTTTTCTAACTGTGATAAATGAAATCTGAAATAACCAAGAAAACAAAGGTTCAAATTTCCAAGCATATTGATATATTAAGTAATGCATGCCAACTCCATTACAAATCAGGACCAGGCTTTTTCAGCTTGGCGCAGGACTGCAAATATAGGAGGGGAATATTTTTTTAAGCATTAAAAGAAAACAATTAACTGGATATAAATCAGGATTCAAGATCAGATAATCTGATTTCTGTTTTTCTTTTTTAAACCTTACCTTCTGCCTCGGAATTAGTATTATGTATTGGTTCCAAGGCAGAAGAGTGATAAGGGCTAGGCAATGGGGGTTAAGGGACTTGCTCAGGGGCACACAGCTTGGAAATGATCATCTGATTTTTAATTGGATGAAAGATTAGGGGCTTTCTGAGTTGGAAGAGGGATCAGTGAGTTTGAGAGTTGGGAGTAGGGAGAGAGCACAGGTGGACTTTTCCAGATGTGAAACAGAATATTACTCAGTTCCCAAGATTAGCAAACATGTGGAATTTACAGGAAAATTAAATTAGGTCTCAAAACTGAGTCAGTTTTCCAACATAGAGTCAGTTTAGTTC
This sequence comes from Monodelphis domestica, assembly GCF_027887165.1. Taxonomy (NCBI): domain Eukaryota; kingdom Metazoa; phylum Chordata; class Mammalia; order Didelphimorphia; family Didelphidae; genus Monodelphis; species Monodelphis domestica. The sequence continues at coordinate 275,459,173 of NC_077228.1, forward strand.
CCATGATTCCTGCAATTCTCTCATGCCAAGTCCAGTGCCCTATTCACACTGTGACATTCCCTTCTACTCTGACTGGCTAGTTGCCACAAGTAAGGATAAAATCCTTCACGGAGGGGATTCCCTGTTCTCAACAGGAAAGAATTATGGAACAGGACCTCTCCCATCTCCTGCCTGGAAATGGCAACTTCAAAGCCAAGATCCTTAGGGGAATCAAAGACGAGAGGGTTCTGCCAGCCCTAGACTGTGTGGCTGCCCATACCAAAAAAAGCACAGTAGTACTCCATCTAGAAAGAACCCTTTAATAGTCCTGATGAAAAGAGCACTAAGCCAGCTAAACTGGAAACTAACGACACCCATTCCAGCTAGCCCAGGGAATCCCACATATCCACCTGCCCAGCAGAGATGCCATACGCTGTGAAGAGCCCAGCAGCTGAGTGATCTGCTAGACCTAGCCTGGCAGCCAAGCTACCCATTCAGCCAAGATGCCATGCCCTTGCAGAAGCGAACTCTTGCCAGCCCAGCCTTTCTGAAGAATTGACTCATCTGCTTTCAAATTAGTGCCCCATCCTAGAATGAGAGCCTTGAGGATTCTCCAGAAAAATACAAAACGATACCATGGTCCCAACGTTTTAGAGATGAGTTGCCTTGGCCATGTGTCTTACTACCATTGGATATTAAGATTGTGTCCACTCTCTACTAACACTGATTATGTATTTGTGGGAAAGTTCACCCTAGGTTTAGGGGTGAATAATATTTTTTTAATTTTTCAGAGGGAGCATACTTTAGAGGGACCATAATATTTTTAAAAACTCTTATCTTTTATCTTAGAATCAAGACAGAAGAGCAGTAAGGGCTAGGCAATGGGGGTTCAGTGACTTGCCCAGGGTCACACAGCTAGGAAGTGTCTGAGGCCACATTTGAACCCAGAACTTCCCCTCTCTAGGCCTGGCTCATCTGACCATTTTGACTAGGATCACTACAGATTTCTATAATACCTTTCAATGTTTCTAGGCAATCCTTCTACAACTGTCTATAATGTCTATAACTCCCTCTCCCAACCTCCACAATAGCTCTTCCAAAGCTTTTCATCCCTCTTCAGAATTCTCTAGCAGCTCTCTATTACATCTAGGGTCAAATAAGAAATGCTCTGTTTGGCATTCAAAGCATATCCAGTCTTCCTATGCCTTACTCTGTGCCACATACTCTTTAATCCAGCAACACTGGTCTCCTTGCTATTCTATAAATGAGACCCTCCACTTCTAAGTTCCAAGCATTTTTTTCTGACTATTTTCTAAGCCTGGAATACTCCTTCCTCATTTCTGCTTCATGGCTTCCTTTAAGTCTCAAATAAAATTCCATTTTCTAGAGGAATCCTTTTTTTTTTTTTAACAACCATATCTTCTTTCTTAGAATTGATACAAGACAGAAGAGCAACAAGGATTAAACAAAGGGGGTTAAGTGACTTGGCCAGGGTCACACAACTGGAAAGTGTATAAGACCAGATTTGAACCCTGGATCTCCCATCTTCAGACATGGCTCTCTATCCACTTAGCCACCTGGGCTGCTCCTTCTTCAGAAATCTTTTGCTGCCCCTCTTAGTTCTAGTGCCTTCCTGCTCTCAATTATTTCCTATCTATCTTATATATAACTAATTTGTTCATATCTATATGCTTATTGTATCTCCCATAAGATTGTGATGTCCTTGAGGACAGGGACTATCTTTTACCTCTTTTTGTATTCCTGGTATTTAACACTGTGTTCAGCATATAGTAGGTGCTTAATAAATGTTTACTAATTGATTGAATGAGAGTTGATGGAAGAAAATGTAGGTTGTTCCCTAAATACGACATAAGCTCAGAGCTGTAAGGAGGGCAAGGGAAATGCCCTTTGTCTAGGTCAGTGATGGTGAACCTTTTAGAGACCAAGTGCCCAAACTGTAACCCTCATGCTGCATGCAAGCCCCCTGCCTTACCCCAGACAGGGGAGGGAGGAAGCACTCCCATTGGGCTGTTGGGCACAGGGGCAGGTGATGGAAAAAAAATGCCTTCAGGTGTGATGGAGATGGGGTAGGGAGCAGCCCCCACCTCCAGCACCCATGCCATAGGTTTGCCAACACAGCCCTAGGGTCACCAAACACCACTCTGATTCTTTCAGCACATTAGAAACAGCTGAGTTTTAGCACCCAGTGAGCATGAATAAGTAGTTAAAATAGGGAACAACCAGACAACTCACTTTGTGTTAATTGAACCTTGATGAGTTTCCCATACCACCCCTACACATAAATACCAGGGACAGTGATTTCACTGGGTCCTTGAAGTTCTTCCCTAACTCATCTCTCAGGAATAGAATTTTAACTACTTATTCTCGCTGCATTTGGAACCAGGGTAACAGAGTCTGGATCTCAGTTCTGCTCTCTCTGATCTTTTCAATCTTGGGCAAATCATTGAATTCTTCTGGCTTTTCTCCACCTGTAAAATGAGGGGATTAGATCTCTAATTAGCTCTAAATCTATGCTTGTGTGAGCTCCTATACTAGATTGCCATTTCCTTGAGGCCTGGGACTGTGTCTTAGTCATCACCTCATTCCTCTCAGCACCCAGCACAATACCTTGAGCATCATATCCATTCAGTCAGCTCTTATTGTCCCACTCTGATGCCTCACCATAGTGTGACTAGCACAGGTGGCCCTTTGTTCTTGAAGGTTAAGCTAGGGGATTGCAAGTTTTAGCAGGTTCTACGAAACTGGAAAGACTTCAAGTACAGGCCTGGTGATGGATGGTGGGTCTGTTTCCTGAGAACCAGACGAACGAAGCTCAGAAAAGTTCATCACCAGGTTGTTGGTGAGGAGATGAATTTTTTTGGCTACAGTGATTCTCAAAGATCACCCACTAAGTTATAAACTGGTGGAGGGAGGATCATAGATCATCAAACTACAGAAATTACTGAGTTACTGCAGCAGTGATAAGAGAAATGCAAATAAAAATAACTCTCAAGTTTGACTTCACACCTAGAAGTTGGGTTAAGATGACAGAAGAGGAAAATGGCAATTATTGGAGGGGCTGTGGATGTTGATGCACTAAAGGTGAAGATGTAAATTGATCAAACGGTTCTGGAAAACTTTGAATTATATATATATATATGTATATATATAATATATTCTCTATATGTATAATTATAGAGAGAATATATGTGTGTACATATTCACACACATGTATATATACACATATATATTTTTAAACCCTTACCTTCTGTCTTAAAATCAAAACTGTGATTCCAAGACTTTTAATACTGTTTTTTAATCATATAACCAAATAATTATTTGATTCCAAAGGAGAAGAGGGCTAGGCAATCAGAGTTAAGTGACTTGCCCAGGGTCAAACAGCTAGGAAATGTCCAATGCCAGATTGGAATCCAGAACCTCTAGGACTGATTTTCAATTTACTGAGACACCCAGCTGCTCCTGAATTATATATATTTCTTTTCCCTACCAATTTATTTATTTTTATTGTTTTTTCATTGTAAGTTATTTATTTAGTCAATTTAGAACATTATTCCTTGGTTACAAAAATCACATTATTTCCCTCCCTCCTCTCACCCCACCCTTCCCGCAGCTGATGCACAATTCCACTGGGTATTACATGTGTCCTTGATCAGAACCTATGTCCATGCTGTTGATGTTTGCACCAGGATGTTCACTTAGAGTCTACATCCCCAGCCATATCCCCTCAACCCATGTAATCAAGCAGTTGTTTTTCTTCTGTATTTTTACTCCCACAGTGTTTCCTCTGAATGTGGATAGTGTTCTTTCTTGTAGATCCCTCCAAGTAGTTCAGGATCACTGCATTGTCACTAATGGAGAATTCCATTACATTCGATTGTACCACAGTGTATCAGTCTCTGTGTACAATGTTCTCCTGGTTCTGCTCCTCTCACTCTGCATCACTTCCTGGAGGTTGTTCCAGTCTCCATGGAATTCCTCCACTTTATTATTCCTTTGAGCACAATAATTGAATTATATATTTTTAAGTCCTTAAATTGGGCATACCTTTTTACCCAGCAATAGCACTATAGTATATACCTCCTGGCAATCAATGACAGCAGAATAGGTCCCTTATGTATACAAATGTTTATAGCATCACTTTTTATAGTAACAAATCCCAGAGGAGAAAAAATCAAGGTCCATTCATTGGGGAATAGGGATGGAGACAGAGATTGCACCTTTTATTTCATTGGTATAGGAAATTCTTGACTCTAGGGCAGGTGCTCTAGCCACTGTGACTAGAGTCTAGCTGCCCAGCTACATGCCTCCTCTGGAGTCAGGAAGAATCTGGCCACAGATAACTTCCTAGCTGTGTGACCCTGGGACAGTCACTACACCCTGTTGGCCTCAGTTTCCTCACCTGTAAAATGAACTGGAGAAGGAAAAGGCAAACGACTCCAGGATTTTTGCCAAGAAAACCCCAAATGGGGTCACAAAATGTCAGACAACACTGAAATGACTGAACATCAACAATAGGGAACTCCCTGGAGGAGGAAACTCCTTCTACCAGTGCTAGCTGCCACCTTCTCTGCAATATATATAATCTTAGAGAATTGCCTGACAGTACACTGAGAGGTTAAAGGACTTGACCAGGATCCCACAGCCAGTTGGGATTAAAGGTGGGACTTGAATTCAGAGCTACCTGATTGAAGGACCAGCTCTCTACCCTTTATGCCATGGTATATGAGTACGGGGATATATCTTTGCACTGTAAGAAACCTTAAACTTGGGAAGAGCTGATATCAAATAAAAAGGAGAATCCTTACATAATTACCACAATAATGTAAAGGAAGAGTATTGAAAGTCTTGGGGCAGATAGGTGAGACAGTGGATAGAGCACTAAACCAGGAATCAGGAGATCTTGGGTTCAAATTAGGTTTCAGATACTTTCTAGCTGTGTGGGCAAGTCAGTTAACCACCATTGCCTAGCCCTTACTATTCTTCTGGAACCAATATACAATACTTATTCTAAGATAAAAGTAAGGGTATTTAAAAAATAATTATAACTAAGGGCAGGAAGGTGGCATAGTAGATAGTGCACCAGACCTGGAGATGAGCGGTCCTGGGTTCAAATTTGATCTCAGATACTTCCTAGCTGTGGGACTCTGGGCATGTCACTTAACCCCCATTGCCTAGCCCTTGCAGCTTTTCTTAGAACTGATATTAAAATAGAAGGTAGGGATTTTTTTTAAAGTCTTCAGAATGCTATTCACATCCAGAGAAAGAACTGTGGGAGAAGAAACACAGAAGAAAAATGACTGCTTGATCACATGGGTCGAGAGGATATGATTAGGGATGTAGACTCTAAATGATTACCCTGATGCAAATATCAATAATATGGAAATAGGTCTTGATCAATGACACATGTAAAACCCAGTGGAATTGCACATTGGCGGGGGTGGGGGGTGGGGGGGAGGGGAGGGAAAGAACATAAATCTTGTAACCATGGAAAAAGATTCTAAATTAATTAATTAAATAAAAATTTCCAAATAAAAAGTCTTCAGAACTCTAATCAAAGCACTGGTGGTAAAACATGCCACTTGCCTATCAGAAGAGAGGTGAATAGGAGCAGCTAGGGGGCTCAGTGGACAGAGAACCAGGTCTGGATTCAAATATGAACTCAGATACTTCCTAGCTCTGTGACCCTGGACAAGTCACTTAACTGTCTATTGCCTAGCCCTTACCATTCTTCTGCCTTGGAATCAATACTTAACATCAATTCCAAGATAGAAGGTAAGGGTTTAAAAAAAAAAAAGATAAGTGGACATAGGTGAAAAAGGAGAGATACCTTTTCAGACATGACTAATGTGTCGGTTTGTTTTGTTTGACTATTTGTCAAGGAAGGAGTCTATAGGGTGGGGAGAAGGAAGTCATTGAGAAGTGATGATGTTGTAAAAAGACTATCAATAAAATTTTTTTTATTTAAATTAGAAAAAAGGAAGTGATAAGATAAGGAAAGAACACTGGGCAGAGTTTTCACCAGAGGTAGCACGGAACAATAGATAAAATGTTGGACTTGGGAGTCAGGAAGAGCTGGGTTCAGATCCCACCTCAGATGATCCCACTTATCAATCTGTGTGGTTCCAGGCAAGTCCTATAACCTCCCTGTGACTCTGTTTCTTTATCAGTAAAAATGAGGAGAGTGGACTCTGTGACCTCTAAGATTCCTTCTGGCTCTAAAAAATAGAATCTGTAGAATCTGATGATTTCGAGTCCTGACGTTCAAGCCTAGTTCTATAGAGCTATCCTCATCCAGGTCTCTATTTCCTCATCTGTAAAATGACAGGATTGGACCTTGAAGGTCCCTTCCCATCCTCCTGTTCTCGGAAAGAAGGATACAGATGGCCCTCGGTAAATATTTGTTGACTGTGAATGAATGAATGAATGAATGAATGAATGAACGTCCTCCCTCCAAGATGTTAAAAAGGACGCGGGCTTCCTTCGCCCAGCGGAGAGATTCCTTCCGTTGGGTTCCTCCATCCCCTTCAGAGTTCTCTTTTATAGGAGTCTCTGGACCGGGAACTTCTCTCAGGAGAGAGGTCTTTGGGGGAGTCACGTGTAGGAGAGTTCTCTCCACCTCGCTGAGACTTTTGGGGCCACGCCGAGGGAACCAGGGAGGCAGAGGAGGGCGTTGGGGGAGACAGACTTATTAGTCAAGACTGGGTGAGGTCCCTCTGAGGGGGAGGCAGGGCTGCCTCCTCCTTACGCAAGGTTTCCCAACCTCTGGTCCCTTCCAAGCCATATTGGGGTGTTTCCTGACAACAGGTAGTGACCTGTTGCCCTGTGTGGGAAGGAGGCTTGGCGGGATCCATACCATTTCATTATCTGTGACTCACCTACGACTCACCTGTCACAGACTGTTCTATTTACCCAAACCTCTGAGTAATTGCAAAGGCCGAGCTAATTCCATTCAATAAAGATTCGACAAACATTTCTTGTGCATTTACTTAGCATGAGGGACTCAATGTGCCGGGAGCCCCAGAGACATGACCTAGAACCTGCTTTCAAAGAGCTTATGTTCTAGGGCAGCTACAGGTGAATGGAGAGCCAGGCATGGGAATGAGAAGTCCTGGGTTCAAATCTGACCTCAGACACTTCCTAGCTGTGTGACCCTGGGCAAGTCACTGAACCCCCATTATCCTTACTGCTCATCTGCCTTGGAACCAATACACAGTACTGATTCTAAGACAGAAAGTAAAGGTTTATTTTTTTTTTAATTAAAGAAATTATTTAACTGTTGGAATGTCTTTCATATCAGTGCATTTATGGTTTTATTTGGGGGTTTTGGTTAGGTATGAATTTGCTCTTACAACAATGACCAATATGGAAGTATGTTTTGCTTGATAATAAAAAAAATTTTTTTTTTAATTATTTGATCTGGACAGCCAAGTAGCACAGCAGACAGAGAGCCAGGCCTGGAGATGGGAGATCAAATATAGGCTCAGACAGTTCCTAACTGTGTGACCCTGGGCAAGTCACTTAACCTCCATTGCCTAGCCCTTATGACTCTTCTGCCTTGGAACCAATACACAATATTGACTCCAAGATGGAAGGTAAGGGTATAACTTTTTTTTTTAATTTTTAAAGAAATTATTTGATCAGGGAAGCCAAGTAGCACAGTGGATAGAGAGCCAGGCCCAAAATTGGGAGATCCTGGGTTCAAATGTGATCTCAGACATCAGACACTTTCCTAGCTGTATGACCCTGAATAAGTCACTTAACTTCCACTGCCTAGCCCTTTCCACTCTTCTGCATTGGAACCAATACTTTCTATCAATTCTAAGGTAAAGAGAGAGAGAGAGGGAGAGAGAGAGAGAGAGAGAGAGAGAGAGAGAGAGAGAGAGAGAGAGAGAGAGAGAGAGAGAGAGAGAGAGAGAGAGAGATTATATTCTAATGAAAAAGAAAGGCTCAAATACAGATAATAAGAGAGGATATGTCAATTAGAATGAAGCCAAGGTATAGGCAAAGAACTGTCTGAAAAATTGAGAAGAGGTCTCTTTGCCCTGAGTGGACATGGGAAGACTTTGTGGAAGAGGTAGCAGTTGATTTGCATCTTGAAGAAAGGGATGGATTTTATAGGAGATGAATGTCAAGGGAATCCATTGGAGGCAGGGCAAACAGCTGGGCTGAGATGGACAAGGGCTGGATGAGGATATCTAATATGACTGGAGGATAGAGTGCAGAAACAAGGGTGGTGGGAGGTGAAGCTGGACAGGTAAGTTGGACAGGCTGTGGTGGGACTTCAGTGGCAGGGGTTCAAATTAGATACTTGCTGGGAGCCATCAGACCATGACATCTTGACAGAGTCACTCGTGGTAGCTGAGGAGATCACGGAGTGGTCCTTGGTGAGATGTGACTGGCCACCCAGTCCCCCTTTACGCCTCTGTCAAGGTGTCATGGTCTGATGGCTCCCAGCAGATACTATTTGTTAAGCACTTAGCACCACAATCCCATCTAAAGTTCCAACTTCTACAAGAAACCTTTTTCAACAATCCCTCTCAATCTTGATGCCTTCCCCTCTCTTTCCTTTTTCTCCTTTGTAGAGTTTGTTCCTATGTCTTTCTTTGTTGGTCATCTCTCTCAATAGATTATAAACTCCTCATGGGCAGAGATTGTCTTTTGCCTCTTTTTGTACACCCCTGGATTAACACAGTGCCTGGCATACAGTTGTTGTCATTTGTTTTCAGTTGTGTCTGATTCTTCATGAAATATTTGGGGTTTTCCTAGCAAAGATACCAAAGGGGTTCACCATCTCCTTCTCCAACTTTTGGTGACCCCACTTGGGATTTTCCTAGCAAAACTACTGGAATAGTTTGCCATCCCCTTCTCCAACTCATTTGACAGATGAAGAAACAGAGGCAAACAGAGTTAAGTGATTTGCCCAGGATCACATAGCTAGATATGAATCAAGGAGATGAGCCTTCCTGACTCCAGGCCTGGCAAGTCTATACACTGAGCCACCTAACTACCCTTTGGCACATAGTAGACATTTAATAAATGTTGATAGACTCAACATAGCAATGGGTTCAAATCAAGAAAACATGTAATGCCCAGTGGACTTACGCGTCGGCTATGGGGGGTGGGGGGAGGAAAAGAAAATGATCTATGTCTTTAACGAATAATGCTTGGAAATGATCAAATAAAATATAAAAAATAATAATAATAAATGTTGATAGACTGACCAACAGTGCCTGACTTATAGTTGGCACTACATAAACATAACTGTTACTTATTATGGGTCAAGGCTTGAAATATAGGAAATAGAGAGCCACCAAAGGTTGTTAAGTGGAGGAATGACCTGCTCAGAAAATTAGAAACCTTCTTGTGGAAGATACATTAAAGGAGGGAGATACTAAGAGCAGATGATAGCATTCCCAGGCTTGGCACCTACCTCACTCTCCACCCATGGCACACAGGCTCAGGAGTCAGAGGACTGAGGTCCCCATGTAAGGAGAGCAACACCAGCAGATTTCTGCAAAAGGAGGAAATGAGTCCTAAAGCAGGGGTATTTAAATAAACTGGGGGGGGGGGGCTTCCTAGTCTCATAACTTAAAAAAAAAAGGTATTTTATATTCAAACTTACACATAATAATTTTCCACATAAGTTTTCTGAAGTTATAAGATCCATATTATAAGATCCCTCCTTTTTCTCCCCCTTCCTGGAGATGGCAAGCAATTAGATCTGCGTTATCCATGTGTTATCATGCAAAACATAGTTCCATATTGGTCATTGTTGTAAGAGAATAATCATATAAAACAACCCTCCCCAAAATAAAAACCCAAATAAATAAGTAAAAAATCATGTGCTTTCACCTGCATCTGACTCCAGCAGTCCTTTCTCCAAAGGGGGACAACATTCTTTGTCATAAGAACCTCAGAATTGTCCTGAATCATTGCATTGCTGAGAATAGCTAAGTCTTTCACAGTTGATAATCATACAATATTGCTGTTACAGTGTACAGTGCTCTCCTGGTTCTGCTTATTTCACTCTGCATCAGTTCATGCAGATCTTTCTAGCTTTTTCTGAGATCACCCTATATATCATCATTTCTTTGAGCACAAGTATTCCGTCCCCATCATATACCATAATTTGTTCAGCCATTCCCCAATGGATGGACATCCCCTCAATTGCCAATTCTTTGCCACTACAAGAGAGCATAAGATTTAAAGCTAGAAGGGATCACCTGGCCCAGTCCTCTCCTTTTACATGGAGCTCTTTGTGGCCCAGAACCACTAAGTTCAGTTTACTTAGAAGGGATTTAATCCTAGGAGCCTTTAAAAATGCAGTAGTCCAGGGGCAGCTGGGTAGCTCAGTGGATGAGAGCCAGGCCTAGAGATGGGAGGTCCTAGGTTCAAATCTGGCCTCAGACACTTCCCAGCTGTGTGACCCTGGGCAAGTCACTTGACCCCCATTGCCTAGCCCTTACCATTCTTCTGCCTTGGAGCCAATACACAGTATTGATTCCAAGATGGAAGATAAGCGTTTAAAAAAAAATGCAGCACTCCTTTAGTGAGGCATAAAAGGGCAGCTAGATGGTGCAGTAGGTAGGGTAGTAGGTTTCCTGAGTTCAAATCCAGCCCCAGACACTTTACTAGTTGTGACCCTGGGCAAGTCACTTCACCCTGTTGGCCTTAAGTTTCCCATCTGCAAAATGAGCTGGAGAACAACATGGCAAACAACTCCAGTAGCTTTGTTAAGAAAACCCCAAATGGGGTTATAAAAGTTGGACATGGCCAAGAAATGACTAAACAAAACAAAAATTGACTCATGGGCACCTGGCCCAGGGCATGGGGGAAAAAGGGCAAAAAGAGAGGAGTTCAGGGCAAAAGACAATCCTATGTTTCACTTGGCAAAAGGGAAGGTGTCATCTGGATCTCAGTTGCCTTAGAGAAAGGTATAACCAAAGGTCAGTCCCTGGAGCATCAAGCCATATCAGAAAGAGGCATAGTGGTCAGCAAAGGAACTTTTGATAAACTGCCCCAAAATCTGGAATACCTCTCGTGTGTATGCTAGATCATGTCTAAGTCTCTACAGATATGAATAAAACAGACCCATTTCTGTCTCGTATGCGAGCACTCCGGGTAACAGTGTATATCAGGTAGAGGACAATACCTTTTACCTCAAAGAAAATGGAGAAAATATAGAGAAAATACAAGATTCAATAATCAGTCATTCTACTCCTCTTTCCACTGGCTCTGTGTCATCTTAATAAACAGAGAACAAAGTCTAGGTTTCGATTCCTTACTTCATAGCTCCCTTGTTGATCCCCCAGCTCCCAGGTCAGGGTCTAAGTCCTTGTCACTCCTCCAGAAGGCTGAGGCTTGGGAACTTTGATCCCTGAGTAGGGGCTGCTAGGTTGTGTGAAATGAATAGAGTGCTGGGCTTGGAGTTTGAAATCTGGACTTAATATCTGTGTGACCTTGGGTAAGTCACTTTATTCTGTTTTCTTATATGGAAAATAATCTGGAAAAGGAAGTGGCAAACCACTCCAGTCAGTATATTTGGCAAGAAAACTCCAAATGGAGTCGCAAAGAGTCAGAACTAAAAAACAAAATCCCTGAACAGAAGGATACATTAGAGCTAGTTTTTGAAAAAGCTGAATATTAAATTTTCCATGTGAGGATTTATATCTCAGACATTGGCAAACTCCAAATCAGGGAGTAAATTATTGTTTTATGTATTTAAGAACATGATGGAGAAAGTGTTAATAATGCAAATTGAACTTAAAAATCTGTCCTGTGCACATCTCTCCCTCCCCCACCCTCAAGCCTGTTGTTAAACATTTACCAGCACATCCCTGGATGTGACTTTGCCCTCCTCTGGGATCCTCAAATACTTTGCACCTCACCCATAGCAATGAGAAAGGCAGTTGAATACAGTGGACAGGACTGGACTTGGATCAGGAAGCCATGACCTGAAATTCTGCCTCAGACCTAGCTGTGGCATCCTAAGCCACTCATTTGACCTCTCTCTGTCACAGTCTTCTCATCTGTAAATTGGGGGTAAAAATAGCATCGACCTCACAGGGTGCTGTGTAGATCAAATGAGATAATGTGCATACAGTGCTTTCTGAACCTTAAAGCTTTGTATAAATGTTAGCTATTATTCCAGTACTTTCTGTCTTAGGTTGTAGCTCTCTGTGTCCCTGCCTGTCTGATCTTCTTAACAAGGCTATAAATTCTTTTAGAGAAAGAATGTTTCTTGCTTTCCTCCCAGTAATATTTTATTGTCCCCCCGCCAATTACTTGTAGAAACCATTTTTAACACTTTTTTTAAAACCCTTACCTTCTTAGTATCAATTCTAAGACGTAAGAATGGCAAGGGCCAAGCAATTGGGATGAAGTAACTTGCCCAAGGTTTGAGGAACTATCTGAGGTCATATTTGAACCCAGGACCTCCTGTCTTTGGACCTGGCTCTCAATCCACTGAGCCATCTAGCTGCCCCTAACAATTTTTTTCCCAACATTTTATGACCAACTTCTCTTCCTCCTTCCCTCCCCTCTCTACTCCCCAGAGGACAAGTACTCTGATATAGATTTAACTATGATATCATGTTTTACTGAAGGTGAGGATGTCTTGGTTGCTTGCACTATGGTCCACCAGTTTCCTCATTACAAAAAGGATTTTAGGTCTCCCTTCCAAAACAGAAGCAGGAACCTTGACGCATCTGCTCCATAGTTTTGTTCCTTTGAGGGAACATATTTTCATATTTTTCATATTGAGAAAGACATACCTTGTATTTAAAGAAAAAACTCATGAAGGAAATAGAGAAAAATGGTATGATTCCACCTGCATTCAGACTCCACTGGTTCCTTCTATGGCTATAGATAGCATTTTTCATCAGGAGTCCCTGGAATTCTCTTGGATCCTTGCAAAATTGATAACGGTGAAGTCATTCACAGTTGATCATTATACAGTATTGAAGTTACTGGGTATAATTCTCCTGGTTCTGCCTATTTCATTTTGCATCAGGTCATATAAGTCTTCCCAAGATTTCTTGTTTGTCACTTCTTATGTCACAACAGTATTCCATCACCATCTTATGCCACAACTTGTTCAGTCATTTCCCAATTTGATGGACATTGCCTCAGTTTCTAATTTTTTACCACCCTACAAAAAAAGCTGCTATGGCTGTTTCTGGACAAATAGGTCCTTTTATTCTTTATCTCTTTGAGATATGGACCTAGTAGTGGTTTTGCTGGGTCAAAGGGGGATGTTTCTTAAGAAGAATAATTCACATATATGTAAAACTTTAAGTTTAACATGACAGACTTTTGAGGACAAGTAGTAGTAGTCATCTATTTATCTGTCTATCTGTCTGTCTATCTTTGTATCTACATGTATAGAAACAAAGGTGTTTGGGGTACTATTTTATTCAACATGCAGTTGGAGCACAGTAGATAATACACTGGTCCAAGAATCAGAAAGATCTGAGTTCAGATCTTGACCTTGAACATTTACTAGCTATGTGACCTTGGGCAAATAAGTTCATCTCTGTATGCCTTGGTTTCCCCAACTATAAAATAATAATATATTATGGGGATATATATGTGGATAATAATAGTGCCTACATCTCAGGGATTGTTGTGAGATTCAAACAAAATATTTGTAAAGCACTTAGCACAGTGCCTTGAGTGTATGGGGTGTTGCAGGAGGACTAGCACCTCTGGTCTAAGGGCTTGCTGAGCCCTTTGATGTCCACCTAAATCTCACCTATGTCTCCAGGAATCTGTAGCATGTACAGTGGTCACACCCCAATAAAGCCTCCATAGATGGGCTAAACCAAGCTGAAGGTAACCGAAAGACCTAAAGAGCCTGCTGGTGAATTAGGGCAATGTCTACTCCAAACATGTGAACATTTTCACCTATGGAATGGGTGGATGAGAACAGTTTATTCCAGCCACCATGAAGGCAGCTAAAGCAGATGCTTAGATCTTGGTTAGACATAGACGATGCCAAGGTTATCCTGGGCCATCATCAGTCATCCTGACCTTTGTGTAGCCATTGGGTTTTGATGAATCTGGAAGAGAGAGTGAGGCTGATGACTTAGTGCAATTCTGTCTTGCCTAAATCCAACTCATGCCATACATAACCAACATCTATGGTTAGAGGGTATGATCTGGAATAGGATCTAGCAAAGGAGACAGAGAAGGAATGGTCAGATAGGTAGGAGAAGAACCAAGAGAAAAGTCAATCCCCCAAACCTAAAAAGTAGAAAATATTAAGGAAGAAAGAATGATCAATAGTGTCAAAGGCTGCAAAGAAATCAAGGAGAATGAAGATTCAGAAAAGGCCATTGGATTTAGCATCTAAGAAGATTATTAGGAGAGAGAGAGAGAGAGAGAGAGAGAGAGAGAGAGAGAGAGAGAGAGAGAGAGAGAGAGAGAGAGAGAGAGGGAGAGAGATAAAGGATTCCATGGAATGATAAGGTCAGAGTGTAAGAAGTCAAGAATGAGAGGAGAGAACTTGAAGGTATCTGTTGTAGATTTGAGTTTCACTACAAAGGGTAGAAAGGATATAGGATTATAGTTAAAGGCTATGGAAGAACCAAATGAGGATTTTCAGGATGGGGGAGACATGAGCATGTTTGCAAGCAGAAGGAAATGAGTCAGTAGAGAGGAGACCCTGAAAATAAGTGCTAGAGTGGGAATGACAGAGGGGACAATTTGGTGGAGAAAAAATGATGGAATAGGATTGCTTGGACAAGTAGAGGGATTAGCCCTGGTATGGAGTAAGGGCACTTCATCATGTGGGATAGGGGTGAAGAAATAGCAAAAGGCATCTGATAGAGGGGAGAAGAAAGTATTCACAATGAATGACCTCATTTTTCCCCTAGAAAATATAAGGTAAGGTTCTCAGCTAAGAGAAGCAGGGATGAAGAAGCCATGGAAAGTCTGAGGAAGGATGAAAAAGTCTGGAAGAGTCATTATAGAGAGTGCAATAGTGAGGTGATCAAGGATCTATAGCAAGATTAAGAGTGTGTGGGTGTTCAAGAAGGACTAGAATTTTTGGTGTGAGAGCTTTAGACTTTTCAGGATTGCTCATCCACCTTTCATGTCTACCTGGTACTCATCTCTCACCTGCTCCAAGAAACTGTAGCATGTACAGTGGCCACCCACTGAAAAACCATCTCCAAGGATAGGTTAAGCCAGATTGAGGTAACCAATCAGCCACAAACCCATCAGTGAGTTGGGGGTATCTACCCCAGATATGCAAAGATTTCCCCCAGCAACAGAATGGATGTATAAGAACAATTTGTTCCAACAGCCATGAAGATGGCTGAATCAGGAGCTGTGGGACATGGAAAATTGCCAGTTCTCCTGACTTTTGTCTTGCTACTAGAATTCAATTGACTCTGGAAGAAAGAATGAGGCTGCCCACTAACTCTGCACATAAATCCAATTCACATGCATGTCAGGACATCATCTTGTGATTGATTGGTCCTCTTCAAAAATGGAGGTAAAAGAGAAATGAAGTCCTGGGATCAAATCTGGCCTCAGACACTTCCTAGCTGTGTGTCCCTGGGCAAGTCATTTAACTCCATTGCCTAGCCCTTCCTGCTTTTCAGCCTTGGAACCAATGCAGAGTATTAATCCCAAAATAGAAGATAAGGCTTTAAAAAAAGGAGGAGGAGGAGGAGGAAGAGGATGAACAAAACCTAGCAGCTGGTAAGGGCCCAAGTGAGGTTATGAAACATAAATTTGAAAGTGGATCCAGTCAGAACACTTGTCTGATTTGCTCTACCCTCATTTAGCAGCATATGTGTAGGAGCAAACACGATGAATTGTGATCCAAGATGAAGACTTGGCTGGGCTTAATTATTGATATAAAAAAGGGCTTATTCAAGAGAAGAGGAAAGAGTAGAGTTGAATTCACTCTCCATGGGATCAAGGTGGGAAGAAGAGAAGAGCATAACTAGTGTAAGGGAGGTAGCCTGGGAGAGAATTAAGGGGTCAAGAGACTAAAAGTCCTGGTGTAGACAAAAAAGTAGGGATTTGTAAGAGAAAGCAGAGGGAGAGGTGAAAAGCTGATAGATTGTGGTAGGATAAGGGGATTTCAGAATTCTCAAACATAGAGTTTATGGGTGATGGCTACCTTTGTGTATGGCTGAGGATGATGGGAGCAGTAACTTGTGAGAAAGGTTGAAAAACTGAGCACTTGTGGTATTTGCAGGAGATTCAATAAGTATGTTGAAATCTCCTCGTTTGAGGGCAGGAACTTCAAGAAGAGAAAAAATTGTGAGCCAGGTACTGAACCCTTGGAGGAAGGATGGGAGCCACTTGGGTGTCTATAGACAAAAGCTCTCGGGATTTTGGGGGGTGATATGAATAGCACGAACTTTAAAGGAAGTTTAATTACTGAGTGATGAAAGTAGGGAGAGAATCTGGAAGTGGTACTCCAATTTCCTCACCTCGACCCATGAGCCAAAGGGCATGAGTGAAGTTGCAGACGGCGCTGGAAAGGATGACCAGGGAGACTTTCATAAGGGGGGGTGCAGCTTTCTGTAAAAGCTAGAAGTGGGAGAAGAAAAGATTTAGGATGAAGGGAAGTTTGTTATCTATGGAACAAGCATTCCAGTGGACACAGGTGGAGTTAGGCTAAAAGGCTAATACTTGGAAGGAGGATGGAAATGAGGAATTGGATAGTAGGGGATGGGAAAGAGAATTTAGATGATGATCTACAGGGGTTTAGAGTCTCTGGGATGTGACAGGTATGATCAGGTATGAAAATGTCCATCATTGAGTAAAGGGCACCACTTCTCTGCGCTCAAAGGAGAGATACTGGGCAGCTAGGTAGCATAGTGGATGGAGCATCAGATCCAGATTCAGGAGGACCTCAGTTCAAATCTGGCCTCAGATGCATCCTAGCTAAGCATGTCACTTAACCCCCATGTCTGACTCCATCTTCAGTCCTTAGACTGGATCACTCTCACATCTCATTTGCCTTTGCTCCTACACATATGCTACTAAACAAAGGTGGAGAAAATCAGACAAGGGTTTTGACTGGATCCTCCTCAGTTTTATGTTTCATTACCTCACCTGGGCCCTCACTGCTGCTGAGTAACCCTGTTAGTGTTGCCTTTTTTAAAATAACCCTTACCTTCCATCCTGGAGTCAATACTGTGTATTAGTTCCAAGGCAGAGGAGCAATGGGGTTACGCTTCTATAGTGCTTTGCCTAGTTAAGCCAGGATTTTCTTCTAGATCTTTTTTTTTAAAAACCCTTACTGTCCCCTTACTGGAGCCAATTGATTTTGGAATCAATTATTGGTTCCAAGGCAGAAAAGCAGTAAGGGCTGGGCAATAGGAGTTAAGATTCTCTAGTGTTTTGCCTAGTTAAACCAGGATTTTCTTCTAGATATATATATGTTTATGTATAAATAAATATATATATATATATATATATATATATATTAATCCTTACCTTCTGTCTTAGAATCAAGTATTGATTCCAAGGCAGAAGAGCAGTAAGGGCTAGGCAATTGGGGTTAAGTGATTTGTGCAGGGTCACACAGCTAGAAAATGCCTGAATTCACATTTGAACCCGGGACCTCCCATCTCCAAGCCTGCCTCTGTCCACTGAGCCACCTTGATGTTCCTGTTCCAGTTGATTCTCTGTTCCCTCCATATTGCCAAACTATGCTATTCTGGTTTTTGGCAAGGCCAGTGTGAGCTAATCAGGATGGACTGGAGTAGTCAGGGATGACTTCATGGAAGAAATGAGATTTGAGCTTAACTGTGAAGAACAGGGCTATAAAAAATGAAAGGGACTAGGGGAGGCCTAAAAGCAGCCGGATTCAATGTGATGAAGTGAGGATGAATTGGTTATGTGGGGGAGACCTAAAGTGCCCAGGGCAGAGGTTGCTTGTTTGAGGAATCGTGGGCAGATGTTTCATATTAGGCTTTAGTTTCTCCCTGATAATGAGATGATTATATGTCCCCTTTGCCTGCAGGGAATCCTTGTATTTACTAGCTACTTTAACTAGCTATTTGCCAAATCTTTTCAAGTCCCTAAGCCTCAGTTTCCTCTTCTGTAAAATAAGGGTAATAATGCTCACAGTACCCATCTTATTGGATTGTTGTGAGGAAAGCATTCTGAAAACTGTATAGCAATCTACAAGCATGAACCATCCAAAAGTTTACATTTCACTAAATAACTATTTACCAAAAAATGTTTTAGAGGACTCCAACATTTTGCAGTTGGGAAAATGAAATGATCCCAGAACTGGGCTGATCATGGTCCACTAATCCCTTTGTTGTTGTGGCTCAGTCATTTTCAGACACATTCAACTCTTCATGACCCCATCTGTGGTTTTCTTGGCCAAGATAGTAGAATGGTTTGCTATTTCCTTTTCCAGCTCATTTTACAGATGAAGAAACTGAGGGAAATTGGGTGAAGTGATTTGCCTTGATTTACTTACAACTAGTATCTGAGTCTTTCTGATATTAGGTCCTGTATTCTTTCCACACTGTGCCACCCAGCTGACCCTATCCTCTTCAACAAAAATCCTTTCCCTATTTTAAATTTAAAAATAAAAATCCTTTCCCTGTCACTCCAGGGTTTCATGATCCTTCCCTCTTTAAATTACCTTGTATTTAGAATATTCGTAGCTGCACTCTTTGTGGTCGTAAAAAATTGGAAAATGAGGGGATGCCCTTCCATTGGGGAATGGCTGAACAAATTGTGGTATATGTTGGTGATGGAATACTATTGTGCTCAAAGGAATAATGAACTGGAGGAATTCCATGTGGACTGGAACAACCTCCAGGAAGTGATGCAGAGTGAGAGGAGCAGAACCAGGAGATCATTGTACACAGAGACTGATACACTGTGGCACGATGAAATGTAATGGACTTCTCTATTAGCAGCATTGCAATGATTCAGGATGATTCTGAGGGACTTACAAGAAAGAACTGTGGGAGCAGAAACACCGAAGAAAAACAACTGCTTGAATACATGGGTCGATGGGATATGGTTGGGGATGTAGACTCTAAATGAACATCCTAGTGCAAACAACAACATGGATATAGGCTCTGATCAAGGGCACATGTAATACCCAGTGGAATTGTTCATCAGCTACTGGGAGGGTGAGGGGAGGGAAGGGAGGGAAAGAATATGATTCTTGTAACCAAGGAATAATGTTCTAAATTGACTAAATAAATAACTTACAATGAAAAAAATAAATTACTTTGTATTTACTTATTTGTGTCCATGTTGTATTTACCACCATCTCTAAACTCATAAGAATCTAAGCTCCTTGAGGACAAGAACAGCCTCATTTTTTCTCTGTTTTTAGTGCTTCACAAAGAGCTTGGGGCATGATGGGAGTTGAGTGGACATTTGTTGAATTGAATTGTGGAAGTTCAAACACTAGCTCACTCATTGTTTCTGGAGTCTTGTTCTGCCATTTTCTGTAGACCTTGTTAGATAAGCAGTATGGGTCTAAGAACTAGAAAGGGGGGAAAAACACGTTCTAGAGTTCAAGTTCAAGTCCTGGTTCTGAAACTAACTAGCCATCTGACCTTGCTTGGGCCTCATTTTTCTCATCTGCCAAATAGTGGCGAGAAGTCAATGGTTTCCAAGGCTCCGTTGAATTCTGACATTCTGTGCTTCTGGGACAAACATCCCAGCTCTCTGAACATGCAAGCTATTGTTATTTTCCGTAAAAGATGGAGAAAAATATTTGCACAACCTACCTCAAAGGGGTGGTATGAAAAGAGACCAAGGTAAGCCTGTACACACAGTAGAATTGTTAGCTAATAACATTATTACTATAACAGCAGAGTAGGGAGCCCCACGGTGTGACGCACGCTTACATTGGCTCTGACCTTCACCCCATTGTCCTTTCGCAAACACTTTGTCAACAGTCCAAGCCAGTCGTGGCTTTCTACATGTGACTAGTTATCTCTCCTTTCAAGGGTAACCCTGCAAGGCATGATGCTATCCAGATTACAGTTACCTCCCTGTCGAGGGATGCTCCATGGGCCAAAAGCATCTCTGCCCGTCTTTTCTGAGTAGAAGTGGAAGGGCTTCTCTGTTTCTGCCGGCCACTGGCCAGCCAGAGTGACATTCTCTACCAGCCACAATTTAACCATCATCCTTCCCAGTTCTCATCCCAGGACTGGCATGGATGCTATCCACGCTACATAGAGAACCAAAGAGAGACACCATCTGCATTTTGCCAGCCATTTGCCATTTGACTAACTTCCACAGAGCTCGTGTGGCTGCTTTAGCCATTGAGACTGATAATCCAGGCTTTCATGTCATCCCCAACAAGCTCATCACTAGGGATATTATCTGTTGAATATTGAATCTTATCATGGATTCTGATGAATCTGAGAAATCTGAGGCCACCCAGTCTAATGCTCTCATTCTACAAAGGAGGGTTATATGCCTTGTCCAAGGTAACACAAGTAGTAGGAGGCAACAGAGTTTGAGCAGAGCCTCCTCATTGTTCAATACTACCTCTTCTTAAGAAAGTCCTGAATTCCACAGACTCCTAAGAAGACCCAAACTCTTTAGTACTTGTAAAGTCTTGACCTTTTCTCCATTGTTAGATTTTAATCACCGTGGGGCCAGGGTCCACCACATTTATGTTTCCAAATGTCTAGCATAGCTTCTTGTCCATATTTAAGGTGTTTAATAAGTATTCGTTGTATAATCCTCGAGTCAGAGACTCCCTCCTTACTTAAAGGGCCCAGGTACTCTTTGTGGGATTTCTCATTTCTGGTAACTTTAGTATCAGACACCTCCTTGAAAGGGTAGTCACAAGCTCTCCTTAAAAGCACATAGGTTCACAAAGCTCAGACCATAAGTCAATGGAAAGGGATCATATTTAAATCTGAGCCCATAGAAAGGATTGATAATCATAAATAATCAGACCTCCCCTAGACCCCTCTTTTTTGGAGCTCTCTTTTCTAGCCACTGTCAACAGACATATCTAGTCACTTCTCCCTGTGACCATCTTCTACAATGCTGCCTCCTGATCAGCTCTTCCCAGTTCCAGGAAGGTAGTTGTTCCAAAACTGGTCCATTCATTATCCTAAGCAGTTTACCTCTGCCTCCAGGTGACTGATTTGCTAACAATTTCTTGTTTGGAAAGAATATTTGGGGTATGCTTACATCTCAAAAAAAAAAATATCCCACACCAAGGGACTTGGGAGGACCATTAAAAAAACAAACAACCCTTACCTCCTGTCTTAAGAATCAATTCTAAGACAAAAGCCTGGCAAGGGCTAGGCCACTGGAGTTAAGTGACTTGCCCAGGGTCACACAGCTAAGAACTGTCTAAGGCCAGATTTGAACCCAGGTTCTCCCATCTCTAGTCCTGGTGTTCTTATCCACTGCACTTACCTAGTCATTGCAAGCCTCTTATTCATAAGATTACTTTTTGTGAAACAGATTCCAGAGTCCCAGATTTTAACATATGAGCATTGTCTCAGGTCCTCATTCCACTTTTGAACTCTCTTAAGTTTTTTCATATATGGAGCCAAAGTCTAGTTCTCTGTCATCTCTCTCTCTTTTTTTAAACCCTCACCTTCCATCTTAAAATCAATACTTTGTATTGGTTCCAAGGCAGAAGAGGGGTAAGGGTTAGGCAATGGGGGTCAAGTGACTTGCTCAGGATCACACAGTTGGGAAGTGTCTGAGATCACATTTGAACCCAGGACCTCCCATCTCTAGACCAGCTGCCTCATCTCTGTCATCTCTATTCATTGCAGGTCTCCTGTCTCCAAATCCAGTTACTTTTTTTTAATACTACAACATACTTCCTCTCATCCTGTAAGTAGGTAATTAATAGATATTTGTCCTTTAGTTATTTTTTATAAATTTTATTGATTTAAAAATATCATCAAAGTTCCTGACAGTTTTCTTCCCCTTTATCAATTGATTATGAATAAAAAATTATTATTCATCCTTTGTTTTTGAAGAGAGCTGATGGCCTCACTTGCAAGTGAATTAGATTTAAGTGAGGCAGAACTGCACACAGTGATCAGCCTCACTTTCTCTTCTGGTCACTGAAGTTCAGTGGCAGGACAAAAGTCACTGCAACTTTCGATGGTAAGGAATGCAGTGGAAGTCCTCGGTATCTTTAATGTCTGACCAAGCTCTAGATGCTCCGAAGAACCTGCTTCAGGCTCCTTCATGGGCATTGGAACAAATTGTTCTCATCTACCCATGCTATTTCTGGGGGAGTCCTCTCATTCTTAGGCTAGATATTCCCCTGACTCACCAATGGGTTTGAGGACCATCAGTTAACCTCAGCCTGGCTTAGTCCATCTGATTAAAAAAAATTGATAGAGAGATATATTAGATAGATAGATAGATAGATAGATAGATAGATAGATAGATAGATAGATAGATAGATATAGATATAGATATATATGCTGAGAGCAGCTAGGTGGCTCAGGGGATAACAAGTCAGGCTTAGAGTTGAGAGGATCTGGGTTCAAATCTAGCATCAGACATTTCCTAGTTGTGTAACCCCCAAAAAGTCTCTTAGCCCCAACTACCTAACCCTTACCTCTCTTCTGCCTTAGAACTGATACTTAGATTCCAAGACTGAAGGTAAGAGTTTAAAATAAATAAATATGCTAGAGGAATGTCAAAAAGATGATACTGGCTTGCCAATTTGAGGAATCTTATCGTGCTGTTTTCAGTGGATTGCCTGTTATAGCAGCAGCACAAATCTCCCAGATGGGAAGGGGGAAAAAGTTTCATTCCTAGAGTTAAAAGACCTGAGTTTTAATTCTGACTCAATACTTACTTACTAACCCTCTGGGTTTAAGTAACTCTTTTCTCTCTCTAAGCATCATTTAAAATGGTAGCAAGAGATGGACTAGATGGTCTCTAAGGACTCTTTGAGCTCTGGCATTTCTGTGCTTCTCTGAGAAAATTCATAACCTTCTAGAAATGTTAACTATTATTACTTTCTGTAAAAAGAATAATAATATAGGATGACCCAAAGTCTTGTGCAATTTTAAGCTTATTAGAACTTATTATTTAAACTTACTACAATTTTTAATTTTTCCCCCTTGGAAAACCAGTTGTTAAACAGTTACCAGCATACCACTGCTTTTGGTTCTCCTGGATCCAATTTCAATTACTTTTTTTTTTTAACTACCTGTGTTTGTTCTCATGAGATAGGGTCTTCAGTGAGACTATATGATTCAATAGAAAGATCAGCGGATTTAGAGTCAAAAGATTTGGATTCAAATGCCAAACCTGACATATTTTATAGCCTAGGAAACTGAGGCAGACCCATGATCATCCAAACTCATTAGTGGCTGAGGCTAGATTTGAATTCAGGTCTTCCTGAATCCAGGCTCAGTGTACTAACCATGGTACCACCTAGCTGCCTTGTTTACATTTTTTTTTCTGGCTTACTTTCTCTCTTAGTATCAATTGTTTTTCTTTTTAAATCCTTATCTTCTGTCTTGAAATCAATGCTAAGTATGGGTTTCAAGGCAGAATTGTGGTAAGAGCTAGGCAATAGGGTTAGGTGACTTGCCCAGGGTCCCACAGCTAGGAAGTATCTGAGGTCAAATTTGAACCCAAGACTTCTCATCTCCATGTCTGGTGCACTATCCATTGTACCACCTACCTGCCCCTAGTTATTTTATTATTTTTTAAATTAAATTAATTAATTTAAATTAACATTTACTATATAATATATAATAATTTAATTTAGTTAATAATAATAATTTAAAACTTTAAAACAATTAAAACCCTTACTTATATCTTAGAATCAATTTTTGTCTATTGGTTCCAGAAGAACAGTAAAGACTAGGCAATGGGGATTAAGCAACTTGCCTGGGGTCACACAGCTAGGAAGTATCTGAGGTCAAATTTGAACCCAGGACCTCCTGTCTCACGATCTGGCTCTCCATGCACTGAGCCACCTAGCTGCCCCCTTAATATCATTTCTAAGAGAGAACAGCAGTAAGGGCTAGGCAATTGGTGTTAAGTGACTTGCTCAGGGTCATACAGTTAGGAAGTATCTGAAGCCAGATTTGAACCCAGATTGTCTAACTCCAGGCCTGGCACTCTATCCTCTGTGCCACCTAGCTGCCTCTTGTTGATAACATCTTAATGAAGTCATTCTAAAATGTCATAGGTCAGAGCATCCAAAGGTAGGTTGGATGGCTGCACAAGGCCAGCACTACATCTTTTAGCCAGATGTTTTCTCAACTGCTCTGATTGCAGAACCTGGCTCTGGCTGTATTGTCTATTGCATTAGTCTGTTAAAAGGTAAAGGATTATTGCTTTTACAAGGCAGACCACATTAATGGGCCACCTATTTCCAAGATGCATGATGTCAGCCCTGGTCTCATGACTTTAAAAGTCCAAGATTCCATTTCCCACAAGGCTTCCACCATCTGTCCCCAACCCTCTTGTCCCATCTTATTTCGCACGACTCCCCCCATGAACCAGTTGCTCCAGCTAGGCTGCCCCCATGGTATCCCAGACAAAATTAGAGAGAGACTGCAGATCCCTCCAGATCCCAGTGTCTCCCCCAAACTGCCTTCTACTTCTTTCATTTATACTTGTATGGACACATAGTATTTCCCCTGATAGAATGGAAGCTCCTTGAGGACAAGGATTGATTGTCTCACTTGTCAGCCAAGTCACCTGGCATTTATTAAGCACCTACTATGTGCCAGGCACTGTACTGAGAGATGGGGGATGAAAACAAAGCCCAAAAGAGTTCCAGCCTTCAAGATGCTCACAGTCTAATGGAGGAAACAACAGATAAACAACCCTGTACAAATAAGATACAGAATGCATAAATATGAGATAATCTCAGAGGGAAAGACTCTAGTATCAAGGGAGATTGGGCAAGGCTTCTTGTTGAAGATAGAATTTTAACTGGATCTAGAAAGAAGGCAGGGAAGCCAGGAGATGCAGAGAAGAAAGAAGAACATTTGGGGAATGGGTTTTGTCTTTGAATCCCCAAGCAACTCACTTTGTGCCTGCATATGATGGGAGGAGCTTAAGAAATACATATTGGGGGCAGCTAGGTGGTTCCATGGATAGAGAGGCAGGTCTAGGAGGTCCTGGGTTCAATACTGGCCTCTGACACTTCCTAGCTGTGTGGCCCTAGGCAACTCACTTAACTCCAGTTGTCTATTCCTTGCCTTTCTGTCTTGGAATTATTACCAAGATGGAGAGAAGAGGAGAGGACAGGACAGGACAGGACAGGACAGGACAGGACAGGACAGGAGGACAGGACAGGAGGACAGGAGAGGAGAGGAGAGGAGAGGAGAGGAGAGGAGAGGAGAGGAGAGGAGAGGAGAGGAGAGGAGAGGAGAGGAGAGGAGAGGAGAGGAGAGGAGAGGAGAGGGGAGGAGAGGAGAGGAGAGGAGAGGAGAGGAGAGGGGAGGAGAGGAGAGGAGAGGAGAGGAGAGGAGAGGAGAGGAGAGGAGAGGAGAGGAGAGGAGAGGAGAGGAGAGGAGAGGAGAGGAGAGGAGAGGAGAGGAGAGGAGAGGAGAGGAGAGGAGAGGAGAGGAGAGGAGAGGAGAGAGGGAAGGAATGTTGATTGATATCTCTGTACCCCCAGTATATACATACACTCTGTCTCTACACTGCAGGTTTCTCAGCAGGAAAATGACTTGATTGAAACAAGAAATAATATATTTTCCAGGCTTGTAGAAAACAGAGAACATCCTAGGAGTTATTTATGTCAGCTATTCTTTGATCCACCTCCCCCCACCCCCACACCTCATGCATTTCTCAGCCAGATCGACCCTAAGGCACCCAGAGAGCAGGTTTTTTAATCATCCAGGCTGGGGGGGAATGGCTTGACTTGGAGGTAAGACAGGGTGAGCCTGATGCAAGAAAGTCAGAACGCTTTGCTTGGCTGGGGGAAGGAGGGAGACCAGGTGGATAAGGGAGAGAAAGCCAACTAGGTAAGAAGACAATGTAGGAAGAGAACAAGGACTACTGGTCCAAAAGTCAGAGGCATCCCAAGATCTAGGACAAGTGATAGAAAGATAATTCAGGTGAAAGGGCAGGAGGGACAAGACATTCAGGCCTATAAGTTTATTAAGATTTTAAACAAGGCTGAAGAGCCCCTATTCTATGAATGAGATTAGTTAATAATAATGATGATGATGATAGCTAACATTTAGACCATGCTTTAAGGATTGCAAAGCACTTTACTTATATATATTATCTCATTGGATCCTCTCAACCCTTGTGGTAGAAGCTATTATTCTCATTTTACAGATAAGAAAACTGAGGCTGAGACTAAATGACTTTTCCCCAGGTCACAATTTTAGAGTTCTAGGCAAAATTTGAATTTAGATCTTATCTTCAATCAATCAATAAACATTTATCTTGTGCCTACTAGATGCCAGGGACTGCGCTAATCTCTGAGTATACAAAAAGAGGCAAAGGACAAACCCCTGCCCACAAGAACCTTACGATCTACTAAGGGAGAGAATATGCAAACAAATCTGTAGGAAAAAGCTATGTACAGGATGAATAGAAAATCATGAACAGAGGAAGGCATTGGAATTGAGAAGGATTCCTGTAGATGAGATTTTAGTGGGGCCTCAGAGAACTCCAGGGAGGTCAACAATCAGAGCAGAGGAGGAAGAGCTACCCAGGCATGGGGCTCAATCAGAGAGAATGCCTGAAGCTAAGAGATGGAATGTCTTGTCCTCTGGAGCAGCCTGGAGGCCAATGTCACTGAATTGAAGAGTGTGTGTCCCTCTATCTCCACATTATGTTGGCTACTCCCTCCGCCATCTTCCCCCAGAAAATCAGAAAGATCTTGCTCCTGAAACTCTCCTAGGGCTCTAACAAGGGAAACTTTCTCCTTATCTTACTCAGAAGCAAACTTCCATCTCACTTCCCAGCCATTTCCAAACTATACTGCTTCCTCCCTACTGGAAACTTGGACTTCACCCTTGGAAAAACCCTGGGCTTATACACCTTATCTTGCATTCACCTTATCTTGCCCAGATTCAAGCATCCACCTCAATTCCCATTGTTGTTGTTGAGTCATTTCAGTCCTGTCTGACTCTTCATGACTCCATTTGGGATTTCCTTGGCAAAGATAACAAAGGGGTTTGCTGGTTCCTTCTCCAGCTCATTTGATAGATAAGGAAACTGAGGCCAATGGGGTAAAGTAATTTGTCCAGGGTCGCACAGCTGGTTAAGGGTCTGAGACCAGATTTGATGATTCTTCCTGATTCCAAGACCAGTGCTCTAATGGATATGGCACCTAGGTGCCCTACCTCAATCCTCAGCCATCTCCAAACCATGCCCCAGTGGGTAATCTTCTATTCTTGCTTTGCAGTTCCCCCTAGAGTGTCCTCTTCTCCCATTAGAATATAATTTCCAGGGGGCATCTGGGTAGCTCAGTGGTTTGAGAGCCAGGTCTAGAGATGGGAGGTCCTAGGTTCAAATCTGGCCTCAGATACTTCCCAGCTATGTGACCCTGGGCAAGTCACTTAAAACACACACCCCCTTGCCTAGCCCTTACCACTCTTCTGCCTTGGAGCCATTACATAGTATTGATTCCAAGATGGAAGGTGAAGGGTTTATATATATTTTTTAAAAGAATATAATTTACTTGGAAATGGGTTCTGATCAAGGACACAACAGTGGAATTGCACATTGGGTATGGGGGGGTGGGGGAGGGGAGGGAGGAATAGAATATGATTTTTGTAACCAAGGAATAATGTTTTAACTTGACCAAATAAAATTAAAAATTTTTTAAATTAAAAAATAAAAAAGAAGATGGTCTGGGGGGAAAAAAAGAATATAATTTCCAGGGTGGGCACAGGCACTAGGTGGCTCAGTGGATTGAGAGCCAAGGCTATAGACAGGAGGTCCTGTGTTCAAATCTTACTTCCCAGCTATGTAACCCTAGGCAAAAAAAAGAAAAATATAATTCCATGAAGGCAGGGATTGTCTTACTTGCTTGTATTTGCATTCCTAGCACTTAGCACCAGGCCTATGATTATCATAGTACACACTAAGCACTTAATACATGTTCTATATGTCTAAAGTATTCTATTCCCAACCTACCTCCCATAGGAAACTCCCCTTGATTTTATGGAATTTTAGAGTTAGAAGGGACTTTGGATAAGTCTAGTCCAATCCAGATCAGCAGCAACCCCTCTCCCTGCAAGGGGAATTAGAAAATGTCTCATTAAGGAGGCCAAGGGGCCACCCAGGATATCACCAGGAAACAGCTAAGGAAAAGAGTCATGTTTAGTCATAGGATTGCAGATTTAGACCAGAAAGGGACCTCATTGGTCAACTAATCCAACCCTTTCATTTTAAAGAGGAAGAAAGCAAGACCTAGGAAGGTGGAGAGGACTTGCCCAAGGTTACACAGTAAGTATTCACAGAGACGGGGGTCTGAACTGAGATCCTCTGACTCTAGAGCCAATGCACTTCCCCACCAAGCCATGATGGCTCCACAGTAGGAAGCAAGATGAGGGATGAAGAACTGCAACTTGCAAGGAGTCTATTGAAGGGAAGATGGCAGATGGTGCCAACAGGTGAAAGTAGGATGTCCGTCAGGGAATCTAGAAGAACAAGAGTTAGAGACAGAGAATGTGTCAAGGTCAGGCACATGCTATAATTTCTGCTGCTTCCAGAAGCTGAGGTTGGTAGATGCCTTCATCCAGGGAGTTCTGAGCTGAAACAAGCTAAACTGACCCAACATCCACACTAACTCTGGTACAAATATGGTAAGCCCCTAGGAATGAAGGGTTATCAGACTGAGTAAGGTGGCCTGAACCAGCCAAGGTTCGAAAAACAGAGAAGGTTAAAAGTTGGGTGCCAACAAATCAGTATTAAGAATGGGTCCAAGAGTGGCAGCTGTACTTCTAGCCTGGGAAAGATGGGGAGATCTAGTCTCAAGAGGAGAGAGACAGAGACAACCAGAGAAAGACAGGCAAACAGAGATAGACAGGCACAAAGATAGAGATAGATAGAGACAGAGACAAAGCATAAGATAGGCACAGAGATAGAGATAGAGAGAGACAAATAGAAAAAGATAGAGAGACAGACAGGCAAACTGAGATAAGAGAGGCACAGGGATAGAGATATAGACAGAAAGAGAGTCAGAGAGACAGAAAGGAAGACAAAGACTGACAGAGATAGAGATAGAAAAGAGATTAAAAAAAGAAAGAGGGAGACAGACATAGACAGATACAGAAATAGAGACAGACAGAGGGAGATAGATGGAGATAGAGATAGAGAGATAGAAATGCAAAGAATGGAGAGAGAGAAAAAGACAAAACAAAGAGAACTGAAAGAGAGAGAAGGAGGGAGGGAGAGAGAGAATAAAAGAGAGACAGGGA
Organism: Monodelphis domestica; assembly: GCF_027887165.1. Lineage (NCBI taxonomy): Eukaryota > Metazoa > Chordata > Mammalia > Didelphimorphia > Didelphidae > Monodelphis > Monodelphis domestica. The sequence goes on from NC_077228.1 coordinate 275,488,539, forward strand.
GGGACAGAGACAGAGACAGAGAAGGAAAGAGAATAAGAGAGTGAGAGAGAGAAAAAAAGAGAGAGAAGAGACAGACAGAGAAGAGAGAGGGAGAGAAAGAAGATAGGAGAGAGAAAAGAGAGGGGGAGAAAGGGGGAGAGAGAGAAGAGAGAGGGAGAGAGAGAGGGAGAGAGAGAGGGGGAGAGAGAGACAGAGAGGAGAGAAAAGAGAGAGAGAGAGAGAGAGAGAGAGAGAGAGAGAGAGAGAGAGAGAGAGAGAGAGAGAGAGAGAGAGAGAGAGAGAAGAGAGAGGGGGTGGAGAGAGAGACAGAAAGAGAAAGAGAAGAGAGAGGGAGAGAATGTCCCTATTGCTGTCCCATTGAAAGGAAGGGAGTGGGGGCCCCAACTATTGGCACAGGAAAGCAATCCTGACTATGCAGCAGGTGTATCCCTGTGGTAAAGAATTGTGTGACTCATCGGACTTGTTGCAAAGATGCCTTAAGACACCTGACTCCCTTTGCCCTAATTCTAGACTCATTAAGCAACTTTCAGGGGATTAATCAGATTTCCCAGGCACCTTGATACTGGGAGGAGGTGCCCTGACCAGGAGACACCAGGACTGCGGTTTGGGTAGCAGCAGGTCTGGCCCACTTCATAAACAAGTAAATTGGTTCTCTGGCTTATTAATCATTTTTGTGTGAGTTCAGAAGGATGAGGCGCCCAGCCAGAAATAACCAAGCAGACCCTATGATTATTGTTAATAATAACAACAACAATAATAATCCACCAAAGGCCTCCTCCTATGCCTCTCCATGCTGTCGAGGTGACCCTATGTCTCCAAGGCTATCCTGATGGAGCACAGGTCCTGACAGGCACTACCACAGAAGGTTTTCTAGTCCTGGCCCAGGAACAGACGATGAGTCTATCATTGTAGGACCAGACTAAGTAAGTGAAGAGGAGCTAACTAATCGCCATGACCTTGGGTTGGCCACCAAGTGATGGATTTTGTTTTTAGACACAGCAACTCATGAAATCAATTTGCTAAGACATGAAGAGTGTGTGTGGTGACGGAGGAAAGACTCACATGAATGAAATGACACATCTTTTGAAGTAGCAATAATGAATGGCAATGTTTTCCTTACAAAGTACTGTATCCATATTAATTCTTTTGATCTTTATCCCAAGTCTGTGAGGGAAAATCACAGGATCCTAGGTTTAGTGTTCCAAGGAAACTGGAAGAAATCACCTGGTCCATTCCCTTCATTTTGCACGCAAATAAACTGAGTCCCAGAGAAGTTAAATGATTTGCCCAAGATTATACCATTAAACAAGGCAGCTAGGTGAAGGCCTGGAGTCAAGAAGACTCATCTTCCCAAGTTAAAATCTGACCTCAGACACTTCCTACCTGTGTGACCCTGGGCAAGTCATTTAATCCTGTTGGCCTTAGTTTCCTCATTGTCAAATAAGCTGGAGAAGAAATGGCAAACCACTCCAGGATCTTTGTCAAGAAAATCACAACTGGAATTGCTCATTGACTCCAGGAGGGGGCTGGGAGAAGGGGAGGGAAAGAACATGAATCATGTAACCATGGAAAAATATTCCAAATTAATTAAATAAACAAACTTTTAAAAAAAGAAAAGAGAATCCCAACTGGAATCACAAAGAGGCAAACATGACTGAAACATCTGCATCAGACCCCACTCTCCAAATAATTTCCCATGTTTCCCACAGTAGCAGAAGAGGCTCCTCCTGCCAATGTCTAATGTTGGGGGGGGGGGGTTCCTCCTGTTTTCCAGTGTATTCGGGCAGGACTTTCAGAGTCCTTGTTCCCTATCTCCTGATCTGGGGAGTAGGATGTTGTGCATTTCAGGCTGTTTATGTTTATTTTGTTCTCAAATTATACAGAATAAAGAGAATGTCATTTTTTCACACAGAAAAGAAAAAGCACAAGACCCAGATAAAAGAGCTAAAATTCAAATCTAGTTCCTTTGACTACAAATCCAGTGCTCTAAATATTTTAAAAATAATTTTCCAGACAAGGAAACGAAAGCTCACACAGGTAAAATGCCTCGAGATTGTTTTCATTTTTCTGTATCCTCATCCCAACAACTGATAAAAAGAAATAATAGCTAACATTTGTAAAGCGCTTTACGGGTATTATCTCATTCAATTTTCACAGCAACCCTGGAACTAGGGTCTATTTTATGATTTTATAAATTCATAAATCCATTTTATAAATGAGAAAACTGAGGCAAACAGTGGGTAAGTGAATTGTCCAAGGTCACATAGATAGAAAATGTTGGACATGAGATTATTTGATCAATCAATCAACATTTAAGTACCTACTAATTCCCAGGCACTGGACTAAGCACTGGGGTTACGAAAAGAGGCAAAAAGCAATCATTGCCCTCAAGGAGCTCACAATCTGATGATAATCTAATCAACATGCAAATGAAAACAGACAAAGCAAGCTATATTCAGGATAAATAGGAAATCCTCACTGGAGGGAAGACACTAGAGAAGGTGGGATTTTGGGGGAGACTAAGAGAAAGCCAGAGGTCAGTAGTTGTAGTGAAGGGAGAACAATTCAGGTTTGGGGGATAGCAAAAGAAAATGAGGGGAGCCAAGAAATAGAGTGTCTTGCCCATGGAACAACCAGAAGGTTAGTGTCACTGAACTTAAAAGTACATTTTGGGCAATAAGGTGAAAGATGTCTGGAAAGGAGGAACAGCTAGGTGGCTGAGTGGATTGAGAACCAGGTCCTAGGTTCAAATGTGACCTCAGGCACTTCCTAGCTGTGTGATCCTGGGCAAGTCATTTAATCCTCTCTGCCTAGCCCTTACCACTCTTCTGCCTTAGAACCACTATAGTATTAGTTCAAAGACAGAAGGTAAGGGTTTAAAAAAAGAAAAGTTTTTGTTGGTTCCTGGAGGCAATAGGGAGCCATTGGAGGATAGGTCAAGTGATATGGTCAGATCCAAACTTTAGAAAAACCACTTTGGTGAAGGATGGATTGGAGTTGGGAGAGATCCCGCGATAGTCTAGGTGTGAAGTGATGAGGGTCTACACTAGGGTGGTAATGTCAGAGGAAAGAAGGGGGTATATTGGAGAGATGTTAAGAAGGTAAAACAGGCAGGTTTGGGCACAGCTTGGATATGGGAGCAAGGAAGACTGAGAGATATGGAGAATCCAGAATGACTTCTAGGCTGTGAGTCTGAAAGACTGGAAGGATGGGGTTGCCCTCCACCATAACAGGGAAGCCTCCAAGAGAGGAAAAAAGAGCAGGGGTCTAGGGGGAGAGAGAATGAGTTCTGTTTTGGATGTGGTAAGTTTAAAATGTCCACTGGACCTCCAGTTTGAGACGTTGCACATTTGATTGGAGAAAAGAGATTGGAGGTCAGCAGACTAGTTGATGAAAGATTGATAAATCTGAGAATAGTCAGCATAAAAATAATAATTAAATTGATAGGAACTGATGAGGCACCAAGTGAAGTAGTATAGAGGGAGAAGGGCAACTCTAAAGGCAATTAGAGGGTTTGATCTGGAGGAAGATCCAGCAAAGGAGACAGAGAAGTAGTGGTCAGTTAGATAGGAGGAGAACCAGTAGTTTTTCATTTTCAGTCGTTTTTAGTCATGTCCAGCTCTATTAGAGAAGAGAGTATCTTTCCTAGAGGGATCAATAGTGTCGAAGACTGCAGAAAGGTCAAGAATGAGAATTGAGTAGTCTTTAGAAGAGATTATTTATAACTGAAGAGAGCAGTTTGGGAGGAATGATAGATAAAGTAGGACACCAAATTATAAGGGTTCGGGGAAAAAAATTGAGAGGAGAAAAAATGGGAGTGTTTATTATAAACGAGATTTTTTGTTTAGCCACAAAGGGTGAAGGAGGTATAGGGCAACAGTTAACAGGAATGGAAGGGTCAAGTGAGGGGTTTTTTTCAGGATGGAGAGATATGGGCATGTTTGTAGGGAATGTGCCAATAGACAGAGAAAAAGTTTGAAAATAAGTGAAAGAAGGGCAGCTGGGTAACCCGGTGGGCAGAGGACCAGACCTGGAGTTGGGAGGACTTCAGTTCAAATTTGGCCTTAAACTCTTCCTAGCTATGTGACCCTGGGGAAGTAAGTCACTTAACCCTTTGCCTAGCCTAGCTACTCTTCTGTCTTAAAAGTGATACTAAGACAGAAGGTACAAGTTTTTGTTTTGTTTTAAGAAAAAGAAAAGAAATAGAAGAGTGGAAGTGATAGAGAGGAAGAAATGGAATAGAATGGGGCCAACTAAGCAGGTAGAGAAGTTAGCCTCAATGAGGTGAATAGTAAATGATTAATAAATACTTATTAGCAGAATAATTAATTGCTAGTTGTGATTTGAATCCAGCTCTTCTCCCTTGAAAAGCTCTATTAAACTAGTCATCAGGGCAGCAAGATGGCTCAGTGAAGAGAGAGATAGGTCAGAAGATAGTAGGTTCAGGGTTCAAATCAGACCTCAGACACTTCTCAGCTGTGTGACAGTGGGCAAATCACTTAACCCCATTGCCTCCCCCTTGCCACTCTTCTGCTTTGGAACTGATACTTAGTATTGATTCTAAGACAGAAGATAGAGCTTTAAAAAAATTTTTTTTAATAAAGAAATAAACTATGTTACATACCATAGTTAGGGGCTGTCTAGTCCAACCCCCTCAATTTACAAATAGGAAGCTAAGGCCCAGATTGCTTAACTTCTGTCACTTAACTGATTTGCCTGAGGTCATTGTGACCCCATTTGGGGTTTTCTTGGGAAAGATACTAGAAAAGTTTGCTATTTCCTTCTCCAACTCTTTTTATAGATGAGGCAACTGAGGCAAAGAGGATGAAGTGCCCAGGGTCACACAGCTAGGGACTTAATAATCTCTAAGGTCCTTTCATGATGTAAAACTATATATTTATGGGAGTAGAACCCCAGAAGAAAAACAACTGCTCGATCCCATGGGTCAATGGGGATATGATTGGAGATGTAAATTCTAAACAATCACCCTAGTGCAATTATCAATAATATGGGAATAGGTCTTGATCAATGACACACGTAAAACAGTAGAATTGTGCATCAGCTACGGGAGGGGTGAGAAGGGGAGGGAAAGAACATAAATCTTGTAAGCATGGAAAATATTCTAAATTAATTAATTAATTAATTAAAACTATATATTTATGACTTCTTTAATGGGTCCACTTCCTATCCCTTCCTGTTTTAACCCCAGTCTTTCAGTTTATATGGGACTTTAGCGTCTCTAAAATCAATAAGTGTTTGTTAAGCACCTGCTCTATGCCCTGGCACACTGTAATAAACCCTAAGGATACAAAAAGAGGCAAAAAAACCCAGTCCCGTTTCTCAAGGAGCTTACAATTGAATGGACGTTCTCTCACAGAAGCATCATTCATTACATATGTCACACAAGAAGCATGTTCTGACTAGTACTGCACCCAGGAGCCCCTGAGAACTAGGAGAGAGTGCAGCCTGACTCTGTCTCTGGCACATACTGACTGAACGATCCTGGATAAGACACCTAATTCCTCAGTGCCCCCAGAAAACAAACAAATCTGCATTTTTGGGGAAGAATTTGCTTGCCAGTTATTCCCTCTGTCAATGAAATCTCAGTCTAGCCTAGAAAAAATAAAATAGAAAGAACAATTAAATTTAGAGTCAGAGGACTTGGGGCAGGTAGGTGATATAGTAGGTAGTTCCTATCCAACCTCAGACACTTACTAGCTGTGTGACCCTGGGCAAGTCACTTCATCCTGTTTGCCTCAGTTGCCTCATCTGTAAAAGGAGCTAGAGAAGGAAATGGAAAACCTTTCTAGTATCTTTGCCAAGAAAACCCCAAATGGGGTCACAGCGACCTTGGACAAGTCAGTTAAGTGACAGAAGTTAAGCAATTTGGAGTTTTAGCTTCCTTATTTGTAAATTGAGGGGGTTGGACTAGGACAGCCCCTAACATCCCTCCCAGGCTGGAAATGAAACCATGAACTCTCAGCTTCTCTATATCTGGTATCCCATAATGAAGAGAACTGAAGGCCAAATTCCCCATGAGCTTTAAGTTTTGCAAAGTGTTTTCCTCACAGCAATCCAGAGAGGGAGTTGGAGAGGTAAACCTATGAAGAAATAGAGGACAGAAGGGCTAAGGGGACTTGATCAGGGTCACAGGCCCAAATCTCCCCACTCCGAAACCAGTATTCTTTCTCCTGGTAGCTGACAATTCCAGGCTCCATTCAAATTTACCTCTTCCTTCCTAACTTGGTACAGTGGTTAGAGAGCCAGGCCTGGAGTCAGGAGACTCATCTTCCAGAATTCAAATCCAGTCTCAGATACGCTATGTGACCCTGTGCAAGTCATTTTACCTAATTGGCCTCAGTTTCCTCATTTGTCAAATGAACTAGAGAAGGAAATGACAAACCATTCCAGCATTTTTATCAAGAAAACCCCAAACAGGGTCACAAAGGGTTGGACACAACTAAAACAACTGAATGACAATAAATTTCCCAACTCCCTACTCTCAGTGTAGCCAGGCGAGTCTCTCTACTTTCCTAGGAATTTCTTCCCTCCCTAACTTTGCCCAAGTTGGAAAGGTATCTTAGATACTTTTTGGGGGTCCAAATCATTGTTTCCTTCCTTTCTTCCTTCTATCTTTCTCTCTTTCTTCCTTTATCCTTCCTTCTCTCTTTATTTCTTTCTCTCTTTCTTCCTTCTTCCTTCTTTCCCTCTTTTCTCTCTTTATATCTTTCTTCCTTCCTTCCTTTCCTTCTTTCTCTCTTTCTTTTCCTTCCTTTCATCTCTCTCTTTCTCTCTTTCTTCCTTCCCTCCTTCTTTCTTTCTTTATATCTTCCCTCCTTCCTTTCTTCCTTCCTTCTTTCCTTTCTTTCTTTACCTTCCTTCCTTCTTAGAATAATACTGTGTGTCGTTTCCAAAATTTGAACCCAGGACCTTCTGTCTTCAGGCCTGGGTCTCAATCCACTGAGCCACTTAGTTATATTCTCCCATCCCCTGATACCTTTCAATGCCCTGCTTAATTCCTGCCTCCTCCTGGAAGATTTTTTTAGCCTCCCAACTCTGAGTGAACACTTCCTGTTCAAAACTTTTGTGGCACTTACCTTCTCTGCTATTCAATTTAGTGCGTAATCAGAATAAACTCCTTTCCTAAAGTTGGTCTTTGACAGTTTCCCTAGCATTTTCATTGATTGAACAGTGAATTTGGTCTCCCAAAAAGTGTGCTTGAAGCCTGCATCATTTACTTAATTTTAACCTTTGTCACCTTGAATCCCTCTCTTTTCCCCATCCATTAAAGGAGAAGGTAACAGCAGTTCTCAAAGGACCATCTGAGGATCCCTGGGAGACCCTGAAATGCTTTCAGAGGTTCTAAGGGGTCAAAATTATTTTGATAATAAGACAAAGACCTTACTTATCTATTAAAATACTCCCCTTTCAAATTATATGTCTATGTGAGACCAGATTTTCTCCATATAGTTCAACCCAAAGAATATATCATAACAAACTGAATGCAGAAGGCCTGCCTGGGAATCCATAAGTCTTCTAGGAAGCTTGACATTAAGGAGATTTGCAAAAACATGTAAAACAATGCTACTCCTCAATTTTAGTTTTGGAAAATATTTTCATAAAAATTTTATTTTATGGACTTACTGTTATTTTAATTAATTAATAATTTTTATTTCAAAAATCTTATCTTTAAAAAAATGTCTTTTGTTCCAAATTCTTTTCTTCCCTCCAGCCCCAACTTCCCCAATTGAGAGGGAAAGAAATATAATATCCAAGTAAATAATTTTTAAAAGTTTATCAAGGGAGCAACAAGGAGGCTCAGTAGAAAGAGAGTCAGACCTGGAGATGAGAACTCTTGGGTTCCAACCTGACCTCAAGATACATCGTAACTGTATGACCCTGGGCAAGTCACTTAACCACCTAGCCCAGCCATGGCATACCTATGACACACATGCCAAAGATGGCACACAGAGAACTCTCTGTGAGCACACTGTCATGGCCCCTCCCAAGTTCATTACTAGAAAAGCGGAGAGACTCTGATGGAGCTGCTCCCCAAACCTTCTCCATTGTGCCTGGGGACATTTTTTCACATCACCCACCCCTCTGCCCATCAGCCCAATGAGAGCGCTTCCTCCCTCCCCTGTGTGGGGTAAGGGGTAGGGGGATGAGGGCAGGGCATAGCACATGGTATGTGGGTGGGACAGGAGGTGGGGTAGGGCACACAGTCTCTAAAAGGTTCACCATCACTGGCCTAGCCATTACCCCTCTTCTATATTAATTCTAAGAATGAAGGTAAAGGGTTTAAAAAAAATTATGAAATCTGGCCTCAGACACTTCCTAGCTGTGTGACCCTGGACAAGTCACTTAACCTCCATTTGCCTAGTTCTTACCACTTTTCTGCCTTAGCACCAATACAGAGTATTGATTTTAGATAGAAGGGTTTTTTTTTAAGTTTATTAGTTTTAATTACTAATACAGTATATAGTGATAAATATAACCCAAATAAGCAAAAACTCTTTGAAATTCTTGGTTATTTTTGAGAGTATAAAGGTATCCTGAGACCAAAAGTTTGAGAATCACTGGTCTAGTAGGGCACCTAGTTGACACAGTGAATAGAATGGTGGACCTGGAGTCAGAAAGACTCATCTTCCTGAGTTCAAATTCATCCCCAGACACTTAATAGCTGTGTTTACTCTGTTGGCCTCAGTTTTCTCATCTGTAAAATGAGTTGGAGAGGAAAATGGCCAACCACTCCAGTATCTGCCAAGAAAATCCCAATGGGGTCATGAAGAGTCAATCATGACTAAAATAACTGAACAAAAATGGAAAACACTATTCGCCTCAGTTTCCTCATCTGTCAAATGAGTTAGAGATGGAATGGCCAACCACTCCAATATCTCTGCCAAGAAAAGCCCAAATGGGGTTCAAAAGAGTCAGCCATGCAGAAACAACTGAAAAACAACCAAAGTGCCTTGTGGTTCTAAATCTTCTGACTTATCGTGTGTTAAGGAGGATTCTCTAGACTGTAAACTCCTGGAAGAGAGGAGCCCCACGGACTTGGGTCTCTTCCCACAGAGCCCAATGCAGAGATCTGGGAGCCCAGGAGGCCCTTGATTAGTGGTCATTGATGGGTTGATAGACTGATACAAGCATTCAGGAAATGCTCTTGGGAAAGCAGCCTCTCCGCCTGTTCCCAGATGTCTTTTAGAGTGATCTCCACAATTTCCTGTCGCATCAGCACACACTGCCCTCTTTGTCCTGAAGTGCCCCTTCCCCTCCATCGCCCTGACGCACACTTTTCCTTGAGGAGTCCAGATGTGTCTCCTCGGGAAGCTCTAGCATCTTCCTAATAGGCTCCAGATGTGAGCTGTCCCAGGAAGAAGATGCTGCTCCCTTCCAAAAAGCAGGAGGAACAGCTGCCAGCCGCCACCCCAGCTGTGTTCTGGAAAGGATGATGTCCTCTTATTCACACTGCTAGACTGGGTGTTTGTGGCTTCCTCCCAGCTCCACGCGTCCCCCCTCCCACTCGGATGGAATGTGAAGCACTCCATGTCTCTGCCTAAATAAGGCCCTTGGTTTCTCTCTTCCCGGAGAGGCCCATCAAGGTGGCAGTGCCGTGAAGAAGCAGCCGGCTGGCTTAGGGCTGATACAGAATTGCCACAGCCAGACCAAAGGCCAGGGATGGTGGAGCTTCTTTGAAGTTTATGTTGGAGGAGAAAGAGCAGGTAAAGTGGGGTCAAGGAAAAACTAGGTTCAAATCCCAGTCCTGCTGGTGGCTCATTGGATGGACTGTCAAGTCTGGACTCGTGAAATCTGGCCTTAGGCACTGACCAGCTATGTAACCCTGGGCAAGTCACTTAGCCCTATTTGCCTCAGTTTTCTTATCTGTAAAATGAGTCGGAGAAGGAAACAGCAAAGTCAGCATTCTTTCCACTGTTCAACACTGCTTCTGTTTTTTTCATTAGCCAAAAAGAAATCTTTGCTCTCCCTGCCCCCCAAAAAAGTATTAGTCTAACTAGTGCCAACAAATGGACATCCCTAGCTGAGATCCTCTGAGATTAGCTGAACCCACAAAGGTCCTTTCAAAAGAATCCAAAGGAAGGGTAGCTGATAGACCCCCAGGCCTTGAATTGGGAAGTCCTGGGTTCAAATGTGACCTAAGACACTTCCTGGTTGTGTGACCCTGGACAAGTCACTTAACCCCCATTGCCTAGCCCTTACCACTCTTCTGTCTTAGAGATGATACTCAAATAGGAGATAATGGTATAAAAAATGAATCCAAGGGTAATCTTTGCAAGGACAGCTCCAACCATCTACTCTCATCCCTCTCTACATGTCATGACTTGGCATCAGCCAACAGTATTCTTAAATTGCATTTGATTAACTGGAATTTGGATTTGCAACAAAAAAGGCAGAGGAAGTCCTTGATTGAACAGGTCAGATAACTGTACATTGCTAAGAGCAACAGGAGGTTCTCTTGCCTCTGAAGCTATTACATTACCAACGCAGGACTTAACCTTGTCCTTGGGCCCTCTCTCCTCATAGATTACCCTAGAACGTCAGAGCAGGGAGGGACATGAGGGCCAAAAAAGCTGGAGCACAGAATATAGACTAATAATAACCATTGGCTGGATATTCTACTTGAGCTCAGATAAATCACTCTGCATCTATTACAGTGTTACCTGCCATCTTGAAAAGGGGAAAAGGATGGGATGGAAAGAGAACATGGAATGTAAAAATGTCAGAAAATGATGATTTAAAATTGCATTAAATTTGTTCCTGGAATAAAATAAAGAAAAAATTTTATTGCAATAACACATAATCTGGAAAATAAAAAAGAAAAGGGGGGGATGGGAAGGTCTGTGGCATTTAGTTAATCACAAATTGGAGATGAATTAACAGTTCAACATGGCACCCAAAAAAGCAAATTCTTATTTCTGGAACTGCATCAGGACTTTCCAGGATACACTGAAGTCACCAAAAAGGATTATCTCTGAAGAATCAGGAATGTAGGTGACACAGAGGGGAATGAAAATGTTCATGGTGCTAGTTTGCATCACATGGGGAGCAGCTAGGTCTTGTGGCAGATGGAGCATCAGGCCTGGAGTCAGGAAGACCTAAGTTCAGATTTGCCTCACGTGTTCTAGCTGTGACTCTAGGTAAGTCACTTAACCCCTGTATCCTCAGTGCTATATAAATATTAATTATTATTATTATTGCCATCATCCACATGTTAAGAATCTCTGAACTAAAAGAGACTCCCAACATATTGGGTAGCTCTTCCATGAACAATTTATGAAAAGAATGGGCAGTCAGGTGGTACAGGGATAGATATAATGCTGGACCTGAGGTCAGGAAGGCTAATCTTCATGAGTTCGAATCTGGTACTTCACCCTGTTTGTCTCAATTTCTTCATCTGCAAAATGAGCTGGAGAAGGAACTGGCAAGCCATTTCAGTATCTTGGCTGAGAAAACTCCAAATGGGGTCCCAAAGAATCAGACGTGACTGAAATGAGTGAAGGACCACATGAACAAGAAAACTGAGGAAGGATCCCCATCCTTCAGCCCCAACTCTGGCGAGGAAACTCCAGGACCAGCCATGCTCACTCCTTCTCCTCTTCCAAACCATTCCTACTTTTTGGACTCCACCATGCCCACAATCAAATGCCTTCTTTCCCCTCCTTTCCTATTCCACTCCTCTTTCCATCTCCCCATTATATGTTATCTTCCTCCATTAGAATATGAATTCTTGAGGTCTGGAACTACCTTTCCTTTGAACTATATCTGTGTCCCCAATTATTAAGTAATTAAATAATGTTTGTTGGCTTGAGTTGGCAAAGAGGATCCTATCCCCCAGTGAGAGCACAGGTCTGTTGAAGACCCAGGTATAAATGTCTAGAACAAAGAAGGGGATCATTTCATTTTTCTCTGTTGGCCATTATTTTTGCTATGTGGTTTATTTTTTCTAATCTTTCATTTTTTGTTTGGAGAGAATTCCCTTTACAAAGAGAAATGGGAAGAATACAATGTCAGTGTTAGCTTATCCAGTAGAATACTAGGCAAGTGCCCAGGAAACCCTATGAGCCTGGGATCCTCAAAGTTAATGGAAGGGAATCGGTTTCCCTTGATTCCTTCCTTCCTAGATGGCCAACTTTCTCTTGGAGCATGAAAGCGAAGTGTCCCCCATATCCTGTCTTTGCCACTTACTATCTGCGGGACCTCGGGCAAGGAGTTACTTAACACCTCTGAGCTTTGGTTTCTTCATCTTTAAAACAAGGAAGTTGAAGCAGACAACTCCTTAGGTCTCTGAGTACTAAATCTGTGATCCTATGATTGATGCTCTGCCCATCAATTGGTATACGTGCTGGTGAAGCAAGCACTCTGGCTATCAATTGGGAAATGACAAGTTGTGGCATATGATTGTGATGGAATAACTAGGCTATAGGAAATGGCAAGCAAGATGGCTTCAGAGAAACCTGGAATGACTCTATATCTACTGATGCAAAGTGAAGTGAGCAGAGCCAGGAGATCAATGGATACAGTAACAGAAAGACTTAGCTACTTTTATCAAAGCAATGAAACAAGATAATTCCTAAGGATTAATGAGGAAAAATGTTTTCCATCAAGGGGGTAGCTAGGTGGCTCAGTGAATAGAGAGGCCAGACCTGGACATGGAATGGCCCTGAGTTCAAATCTGGCCTCAGATACTTCCCAGATGTGTGACCCTGGGCAGATCATTTAACTTCCATTGCTTAACCCTTATGGATCTTCTGCCTTAGACTCCAAAATACAGAATATTGATACTAAGATGGAAGGTAAGGGTTGTTGTTTTTTTAATGTTCTTTATCTTTTTTTTTTAAACCCTTACCTTCTGTCTTGGAGTCAATACTGTGTATTGGCTCCAAGGCAGAAGCATGGTAAGGGCTAGGCAATGGGGGTCAAGTGACTTGCCCAGGGTCACACAGCTGGGACGGGTCTGAGGTCAGATTTGAACCTAGGACCTCCCGTCTCTAGGCCTGACACTCAATCCACTGAGCTACCCAGCTGCCCCCAATGTTCTTTATCTTAAGAGAGAGAACTGATGAACTCTGAGTACAGTTTAAAGCCTACTTTTTTCACTTTATTTTTCTTGTTTATGTGTATGTGTATGTGTGTTTTCTTTTGCAAAGTAGCTAATGTGTAAATATGTTTTGCATGGCTTCACATTTATGACAGATATCATATTGCTTGCCTTCTCCAGAGGTGCAGGAGAAGTGGGAGAGATAAACTGGAACTCAAAAGTTTTAAAAATGAATGTTAAGCTAGGTGACTGAGTAGTTTTAGAGTCTGGCCTGGAGATGAGAGGTCCTGGGTTCAAATCTGACCTCAGACTCTTTCTACCTCTGTGGCGGTAGATAAGTCACTTAACCCCAGTTGCCTAGCCCTTAGTGCTCTTCTTCTTTGGAATCATAGTATTGATTGTAAGACAGAAGGTGAGGGTCTTAAAAAATGAATGTCAAAAAACATTCTAAAATGTCATTAGAAAATATTTAAGGAAATAAAAATAAGGTGTTATTTTTTTAATGAATGTATCTCTTTACCCTCATTTCTTAGAAACCTAGCTCCCTTCAAAGCACAGATCAAAAGTCATCTCCCACAAGAGAGACTTCCTAACTCTACCCCACAATTATTGTTCAGTTGTTTCTGTCAGGTCTGACTCTTGTGGCCCCCGTTGGGGTTTTCTTGGCAAAGATACTGGAGTGGTTTGATATTTCCTTCTCCAGCTCATTTTACAGTTGAGGAAACTGAGACAAACAAGGTTAAGTGACTTGCCCACAGTCATAGGAGCTAGTACATATCCATATCCAAGGCCAAATTTGAAGATCATACCCCAAAGTCCAGGGCTCTGAGCACCAAGGGAGAGACACGAGGCTGTATAAAAAAGACACACACACACACACACACACACACACACACACACACACACACACACATGTTCACACCCTGCAATGCTCAGAAGAACCAAGAATAGGAAGAAAGACAGAGGACAGGTAGGAGACAACCCATTTCCTTGCAAAATTCTAGTAACTCTTAATAACAAAGTGTATGTAAATATATATATATATATATTTTTTTGAAGGTCTAAAATATGGATGTGTATCTATATTAGACCTTTGGAAAAATAGATTAAGCTAACTTTCTTTTCTGTGTGTTTTGAGAACTTAATTGCATTTTATTTGTAAAATAAGTAAAAAATAAAGATTTTTCCAAACAAGAACAAAGTAATCAAAACTAAACTCTATGAAATCATGACTGAGCTTGGCCCCAATGAAAGCTATAAGAAGGTATCATCCTCCAACTTCCCCTTTTACAAATAAGTGAAGGGCCATGGATGTACACTAGAGTAATATAAAACTGGACTTTTTTGATATCTTCATTAGTTTTGTGGAACTTTTTTTTTCTTTTTAAAAAAAATATTTATTCTTTATTAGAAGAGTATTTTAGGGGGCAGCTGGGTAGCTCAGTGGATTGAGAGCCAGGCTTAGAGATGGGAAGTCCTAGTTCAAATCTGGCCTCAGACACTTCCTAGCTGTGTGACCCTGGGCAAGTCACTTCACCCCCATTGCCTAGCCCTTACCACTCTTCTGCCTTAGAACTGATACCCAATATTTAATTAATTTAGAATATTTTTCCATGCTTACATGATTCATGTTCTTTTCTTTCCCTCCTCCCTTCCCCCCTTCTGGAGTTGATGAGCAATTCCACTGGGTTTTACATGTGTCAACCCAAGAAGGAAGGTAAGGGTTTAAAAAAAATAAGAGTTTTCTAGTATGGGGAGAGGAGAATAAACATTTATTAAGCATCTACTATGTGCTATATACTGGGTGATTATAAAAATTATTTCATTCATCTCTCACTATAACCCTAGGAGGTAGATGCTGTTATTTTCCTCACAGTTGAGGAAACTGAGGCAAAGAGTTGTTGAGTAAGTCGCTCAGAATGATACAGCTATTAAGTGTGTGAGATGAGATTTGAACACATCATTTTGACTATAGGAAGAGACCCAGTAAAAAATGTAGGTGATGTGAGGCAACTGATGGCTTAGCAAATAGAGAACCAAGCCTGGAGAGGGGAGATCCTGGGTTCAAATCTGGCCTCAGATTGACCCTACTTTTGTGACCCTGGGCCTTTTAACCCCCATTATCTAGCCCTTCCTGCTCTTCTGCCTTGGAACCAATACTTAGTACTGATTCTAACCCGGTCATTTAACCTTCCCATCACCTAGTCCTTACCCTTCTTCTGCCTTGGAACCAGTACTTGGTATCAATTCTAAGACAAATGGTAAAGATTGGAGGGAGGGGGAATATAGGTGATATTAAAAAATGAAAGATTTAATTTAAAAAATTTCTTCAGTTTCTGTAGAAACCATGTTCCTTCATCTAAGCCCTACTCTTATGCCTCCTCATGGCGTCCTCAAAGGCTATCCCAGTGGACCACCAGCCTAGGCAGGGCCTCCAAAGTTGGAAAGGTTTCTTGTGTTGGCCCCGGGGATAGGCTGTGATTGGTCATCCTCCAAGAACCAGCAGAGCCAACTTCAATGAGGGTCATCCCCGATTGGTGCTGGCCTGATCCATCTGTTGCTGGAAGCTTTTCCTGAAGACCATCTACTAGGTTGTTGTTTTTCATCATTGGTTTTCAAAGAGGACCAGTGGGAACCTGGTGCCATTGGATTTAAGTGACTTCCACAAAGTCTTCAACCTCACTTTCTCTTCCAGAGTTGTAGAAGTCCAGTGGCAAGACCGAAGTCAGGATGAATGGGATGGACCAGGATGTAGCAGTGTCTTCAATGTCAGATCAAGCTCTCCTGCTTCAGCCATCTCCAGCCATGGCCGTTTGGACCAAATCGTTCACATCTGCCCATTCCAGCAGGGGAAGACTTCCTGGGCTTGATGCAGACATTGCCCTAATCTCGTTTACCTCACGAGACAGCTTTGCCCAGGTAGGACCACTCTGTCTGCTACAGCTCCTTGGAGCCACACAAGAGGAGGAGATAGTAGACCTATGTAGCTCCAGAAGGTAGAATGAAGACTAATGGGTAGAATTTATAGGAGAAAATGCAAAGGAAGAACTTTTAATAGTTAGAAGCAGCCAATGAGTTGAGGGGTTGCCATAGAAAGTAATGAGCAGAAGCATCTAAGTGGCTCATTGGATTGAGAGCCATATCTGGAGATGGGAGTTCCTGGGTTCAAATCTGGCCTCAGACAAGTTCCTAGCTGTGTGTTCCTGCACAAGTCACTTTGCCTAGCCCTTACTATTCTTCTGCCTTGGAACCAATACTTAGTTTTGATTCTAAGCTTGAAGGGAAGTTTCTTCAATGAAAAATAGAGTTTGAAAACCCTGTGTTTGAAAGTTTTCAAGAAGCTTGAATACATTTTTTTTAAACCCTTGCCTTCTGTCTTAGAATAAATATTATGACTTGCACAGGAACACACAGCTAGGAAGTGTCTGAGGCCAGATTTGAACCCAGGAACTCCTGTTTCCACTGAGCCACCTAGCTACACCCACCCCCCATTTAAAAAAAAAAAACAAAAACCTTCTGTCTTAGAAGCAATACAAAGTGTTGGTTCCAAGGCAGAAAAGTGGTAAAGAGTAGACAAGGGGAGTTAAGTGACTTGTCCAGAGTCACACAATTAGGAAGTAATCAAGGTCAAATTTGAACCCAGGACCTCCCATCTCTAGGCTTGGTTCTCTACCCACTGAACCACTTAATTGCCACCTAAATAGCTTTTTTTTTAAACCAGCTTATAAAGTTGTTATTTATCTACTTTCCTTTGTGGGTGTGTGTCTCATCTCCTTCTCCCACCCCTGTGAAACCAGAAATACTAAGGGATTGGATTGTACAGGTCTCCTCCTTCTTTTATAGTCTTCCCCATAAGGCTAAGGTACAGAACTCTATTGGGTTAATCCCTGGTGTTGAATGATTAATCATTAACTGGAAGATGGTCCAGGGAGACACCCTTTGAGGGCCCCAGAAGACAGTGCATGGGAGAGCCTGATCAAGGGAGGAGGGAGCTGTCATGGGGAAGGAACCCATCATTTGTGGAGAAGATCCTGCTCAGGAATCTCTGAGTAGGATGGGGAATAATCTATTTATTGGGGCTGCTGAGTGGGAACCACCAGCTGACTTAGGATGAGTCATAACTGGCCCCACCCCTCAGACCCACAACCTTTTTGGTGGATGTGCGGAAGTCATAAAAGCCTCAGGTGAAGGCAATTCAGTTCAACAAAGTCAGTTCCACAAATGTTTATTTGAGACCCACTATACACAGAGGAGAAAAGAAAAGAGAGAGGGGGATAAATCCTGCTTGTCTAAGAGTTTACACTTTATATTATTGTTCAGTCCTGTCCAACTATCTGTGACTCCATTGGGACTTTCTTGGCAGAGATACTGGAATGGTTTGCCATTTTCTTCTCCAGTTCATTTTACAAATGAGGAAACTGAGGCAAACAGGATGAAGTGGCTTGTCCAGGGACACACAGCTAGTGGTTCACCATTTCCTTTTCTAGCTCACTTTAAAGATGAGGAAACTGAGGCAGACAGGATGAAGTGACTTGCCCAGGGGCACACAGCTAGGAAGTGTCGGAGACCTGATTTGAACTCAGGAAGAGGCTTCATGACTCTCTTAAATTAGGATTAATACAAAAGAAGAGCCAGGCTGTACCTGGTAGACTGCTGATCTCATTTGACTTGCTTATTTACATGTCAGGAAGCTTGATATAATGGAAAAAATATTCTCTTTAGAGTAAAAAATCTGCATTATAATTCCAGCTCTTCTCTTTCTTAGCTCTGTGACTCTGAACAAATCACTTGTCTCTCCAAATCTTGCTCATCTGTTAAATTGATGGAGAGACAGAGAGAGGATAGATTCTGGGGTACAGAATGAGACATTTTTCTGGACATGGCCCACGTGGGAATTGCTTTTGCTTCGATATGCACAATGGTTTGCAAGGGTTTGGTTTTTATTTTATCCCCCCCCCCCCCCCCTTCCCATAGGGGAGAAGAAAAGAAGCAGGTGGGAAAAAATATTTTTGTTCAGTGAAAAAAAAAATTTAAACTTAAAAAAATTGAGGATTAGGGGCTGCTGGGTGGCTCAGTGGATAGAGTCCTAGAGATGGGAAGCCCCTTCACGTCTGACCTCAGGCACTTCCTAGCTGGGTGACCCTGGGCAAATCACTTCACCCCTATTGTCTAGCCCTTCCCTCTCTTCTTCCCTGGAACCCATACTCTTGGGAAAGAGAATTCAAACTTTGTCCATTTTAAGTTAATCAATCAGCAACCTTTTATTTAATCAATCAAGACTAATTGATTAACTTAACATAGACAAAGAGAGTTTGAATTCTCTTTCATACTCTATACTGATAGTAAGGTCAGGGTTTTTAGAAATTACAAAATAAAAATAGAAGATTAGATTAGATGGTGTCCTCCTGAATCTCCCCCCTGGGCTCCAGGGCAGTCCAGAGGAGTTTCCATTCCACCACCTACCCCCTCGCTGCCCAGGCTGGGGCTGGCATAGCCAGGTGTCTCCATGGAAAGGAAGATCAGTAGGGAGGGACTGAGGATGCCAAAGGGAGTGCCAGGGAACCCAGGCCAGGGAGGAAGTTGGCATGGATTCTCCCTACCAGGGTTACAGTGTCACTCTGACGAGTCCATGCCCCCAGGTTCTCACGCTTTCTGGGAAAATTCAGAGGCTGGGCTACATTTCAGAGATGGGGGGTTGAGGGGGTGGGGATGGGGGGTGCATAGGATTTAAAGCCAGACTAAGCTGATCATTGAGCCCAACTCTCATTTCTACACATAAGGAACCTGAGGACCAAAGAGGAAAGGGCTATTTACACACCTAGTGAAAAGAAACGTGACAGAATTAGGATTCAAACCCAAATCATCTGACTCCAAATCCAGTGTTTTTTTCATTACCTCATAGTCACCCAGCACAGTGAAGAGATCTCTGGCTCTGGAGTCTGAGGGTCTGGGTTCAAATCACTGCCATTTCCTTTTCTGCCTTATTTTACAGATCAGGAAACAAGAGGCAAATAGAGTGAAATGACTTGGCCCTGGTATTTTCTCTGACTATCCTGTATGCCTAGAATGGTCTCCCTCCTCAACTCAATCTCTACTTTCCTGGTATCCCTTGATTCCTAACTAAAATCCTCCCATCTTTCATAGAATCATCTTTTTCTTCTCTTCTCTTCACTTCTCTCTTAGATTCAATACTGTGTATTGATTCCAAGGCAGAAGAGTGGTCAGGGCTAGGCAATACGGGTTAAGTGACATGTCCAGGGTCACACAGCTAGGAAGTAATTAAGGTCAAATTTGAACCCAGGACCTCCCATCTCTGAGCCTGACTCTCAATCCTCTGGACTACCCAGCAATTCCTCCACTCCCAGATAATTTCTTTTAAAAAAAATTTTAAACCTTTCCCTTCTGTCTGAAAATCAATACTGCATATTGGTTCTAAGGCAGAATAGCAGTACGGGCTAGGCAATGGGAATAAAGTGACTTGCCCAGAGTCACACGCTAGAAAATGTCTGAAGTCACATTTGAAACTAAGACTTCCCATCTCTGGGCCTGGATTTCTATCCACTGAGTCACCTCACAATCCCTCAGCCTCCAGAATACCCTTAATTCTAGTGCCTTCTCTTTCTCAATTATTTCCTATTTTTCTTGTCAATAGCTTGCTTTGTTTATCTTTCTTTGCATGTTGTCTCTCCTGTTAAAAGATTGTAAGTTCCTTGAAGACAGGGCTGTCTTAGACCTCTTTTTATATCCCAGAGCTTTCATTTTGTTGTTGTTCAATCATATCCAATTCTTTGGGATCCCATATGGAGTTTTCTTGGCAAAGAAACCATTAGTGTGGTCTGCCATTTTCTCCTCCAGTGGATTTAAACAAAGAAGTCACACATCTAGCAAGTGTCAGAGGCTAGCTTTAAACTCAATTCTTCCTAACTCCAGGCCCAGGGATCTACCCTCTGAGCCCCCTACTCACCTTAATAAATGTTTATTGATTGAGGGAGACATTTGGTCTATATAATCTTAGATGAATCATTCAAACTCCTTGGGTCTTAGTTTCCTCATTTATTAAATGATAGGGCTTGGGAAAGCTGGATAGCTCAGTGGATTGAAGCCAGGCTTAGAGGTGGGAGGTCCTGGATTCAAATTTGACCTCAGATACTTCCTAGCTATATGACTCTGGACAAGTCACTCAACCCCCATTGCCTAGCCCTTAACAGTCTTCTGCCTTGTAACCAACGCACAGTATTGATTCTAAGGCAGAAAGTAAGGATTTAATTAAAAATAATAACATATTATATATATAATATGAATATAAAATAACAATAAAATAATTATTTGTATTAAATTTAAATTTAACTAAGTTTAACTTTATTTTATTATTATATTATTAACAACTAAATTTAAATTTAATTTACTTTTAAAAATTAAAGTTAAAATAAAAATATTTATTAAAAAATAATAAAAATCTATATGAAAGGACTGATGTTGACAGCCTCCTGAGGTGTCCTCCAGCTATAGATCTAGGAATCTCTGGCTTTTTCCAGTCTCTGAGATCTGGAACACTAAGATTCCAGACTGTACCCATTCCAGTAATTTTCATAGCCTTGGCTGCTGCTGCCCGCCTGGAAGCTGATGTTTCACTCTGCTGGGATTTTCTCACCTTCTAAGGAGACAAATTGATAGTCCAGGCCTGTGGTCTCAAGTCTGGGAAAAAGGCCAAAGAACAGTTACACACCCCCCCAATCTTCCCCAGGACACAATGGCCTTCCAAGCCAAAAGTGGCTTTCTCTCCCCATGAGGCATTTATCTGTGCCTGTGGCAAGAGAAATCGCTGTGCAACAGACTCTCCATGCCCACCACAAAGCAGCTCTTCCCTTAGAAATAGTGCCCTCCTAACCCAGAGGTGGAACACCAGCTTGTGGTTCGAAGATTCCCTCCCCCTGCCAATCCTACCCCCCCTTCTCCCTACCCCCACACCCAGAGAAAAGAATCTTTCCCACCCACATTCCACAGGGCCTGGAATTCCATTATGAAAGATTCATTCCCTCTGGGATAAGAGATTACCTCTCTTAAAAATGCTTCCTCCTCCTGCAGGTGGAGTCAGTCATCAACTCCTTAGTATGAATTAGTTTAATGGAGCAGTCAACAAACTCTCCTGTGCTTGTGGTGGGCCCATGCCAGGCTGGAGTTTTGACTGGGGTGAGAGAAGAGAAGCATGAGACCAGCAGAAGGGAGACAGGACACTGTTGACACATGAAAACAACAGCGAACAGTACAAGACAGTATATAATTAGCTCCTAAATTGTATGGTACAGACTTGGCGTGGTTTTTTAGCTCAGAGGAGAGAGGGAGCTAAGGATGTTGGAGCTGGGGGAGGTAGGGAGGGGCCAGATGAGAGTGAAACTTGGACAGAATGGACAGAAGGGTAGGGGCATGGAGAAATTCTTTTCCAGCCTTGCCCCAAGACTGAGGGGCAGGGGAGGGCATGGAAGTGGGTCCCAACAAAGCCATCCTAAAGGATCAGAAGAGAATGGGGCGACATCAAGGGCTTTGAGGCCCAGCAAAGGAGGCAGGAGAAGGCCAGAGAAGATCTCTCGCTCACCCTTGCAGTCCTTGAGCCCAAGAGTTAACAATTGTTAACAAAGAGAAGCTCTACAGAAGCATTCTTTGTCCAGCAAACAGCCTGTGGCTCACTCAAAAGCTATTTATTGGGTATCTGCAAATTGTGCTAGGTCTGCTGTGTGCAAGATATAAAGAAAAGGGAGTTTATAATCTCCTGAGAGAGTAGATAGGTGGATGGATGGATGAATAGATAGATAGATAGATAGATAGATAGATAGATAGATAGATAGATAGATAGATAGATAGACAGACAGACGGACTGATGGACGGACAGACAGACAGACAGACAGACAGATAGATTGACGGACTGATGGACAGATAGATAGATAGATAGATAGATAGATAGATAGATAGATAGATAGATAGATGAATATTTGGATGGATGGATGGATGGATATAGATATTTTTAAACCCTTACCTTCCATCTTAAAATCAATACTGTGTATTGGTTCTAAGGCAGAAGAGTGGTAAGGGCTAGGCAATGGGGATGAAGTGACTTGCCGAGGGTCACACAGCCAGGAAAGAGAGATATATATAACATGAAAAGATCTGTAGCTCACAATCTAAGATTGGCTATCACATACTCTGTCCCTGAATTCCCTCGGCCTTTGCCCGCTGCATCTTGTGCCTGGAATGTCCATCTTCTTTGACTAGGAAATCCCTACTTGTATACAATGTTCTCTTGGTTCTAATTGTTTCATTCTTCGTTATCCCATTTCCAGAAAACATCTTTTTTTTCCCTTTTTAAAATAATCTTTACCTTCCATCTTAGAATCAATATTGTATATTGGTTCCAAGGCAGAAAAGCAGTAAGGGCTAGGCAATAGTTAAATTGGGGGGTGGGAGGGAGGAAAGGGGGAATAGATTGACAGGGGGAGAGAATCTTTCACACTAGGGCTTAAGTGACTTACCCAAGGTCACATAGCTAGAAAGTTTCTGAGACCAGATTTGTCCAGGAGACATCTTAAATTCACTGTCTGAAACAGAAACATCATCTTTTCTCATAAACCCTCCCCACCTTCCCTATTGTTGTAGAAAACAAGGACACCTTCCTAGGACCTCAGACTCACATCCTGGCTTCCTCACTCTCTCTTCTGGCTCATCATTGTCAGTCCATCAGGTGTGTGTGACTCTTTGTGGCCCCACTGACTTTAGCACACTAATACTGGCCTCTGGGTTTTCTTGGCAAAGATACTCCCATCTTCCCAGGCTTCTTATGCTTTGTTCCTAGACATTTACCCCTTGCTCCAGGGACACTGGCCTCCTTAGGTATTCCATTCTCGCCTTTTGCTCTTGCTGTCTTCTAGGTCTGGAATGCTCTCCCTCCTCCGCTCTGACTACTGGGCTGCCTGGCTCCCTTATAGCCCAACTAAAATCCCACCTTCTACAAACACCTCTACTGACCCCTCTTCTTTGCAGTGCCTTCCCTCTGTTAATTATCTCTATTTATCCCGTGTGTCCCTGGCTTTGCATGTATTTGTTTGCATCTTGTTTGTGAATTCCTTGAGGGCAGGGATTGTCTTTTGTTTCTTTTTGTATCCCTAGTACTTGGTATAGTGTCTGGCACATAGAAGGCATTTACTTAATAGCTGAGTAAATGTTTATTGATTACCATGTATCTTTTGTTCAGATCCTGCCTCCAACCTTTATTAGCTGTGTGACCTCATGGGGCAAGACACTTAACTCTGTTGAGTCACAGTTTCTTCATCTATAAAATGGGAGTATGCAATCCCAATCCCACTGCTATTCTCTGGCTAGAACGGGATTATTTTACATAAGTAATCTCTCAGCAAAACTTAAAATGAGGTTATAAGAAATGATAAGCAAAATGATTTCCAAACAAGTTGTAAAAATATACATGAACTGATGCAGAGCAAAATAAGCAGAACCAGGAGAACATTGTCCACAGTAATAGCAATATTGTGTAATGATCAACTGTGAAAGCTAGGCAACTCTCAGCAATAATGGCTCAGTGGCTTGAGAGCCAGGCCCAGAGACAAGAGGTTCTGGGTTCAAATCCAACCTCAGACACTTCCTTGCAGTGTCACTTGACCCCCATTGCCTAACCCTTACCACTCTTCTGCCTTGAAATCAACACATAGTATTGATTCTAAGATGGAAAAGTAAGGACTTATTTTAAAAAAAAAGGAAAAAGTAATCCTGGGATAATCCTTATAATGGGGAATGCTATCCACCTCCAGAGAAAGAACTGTTGGAGTCAGATGGATGTGGATTAAAGCACATTATCCTTCACATCAGTGTATTTATGGTTTTACTTGGGGTTTTTAGTTTTATCTGAGCATTCTCTTACAATAATGACCAATATGGAAGTATGTTTTGCATGATAATAAACATAAAAAAAATTTTTTTAAACTTAAAATGCTATGTAAATGTCAGCTATTATTATTGTGTATTATAATGTATCTCCATGTCCCATCAGTCAATCAATAAAGCATTTATTAAGTGACTACTATAGTGATAATCATAGCTAATATTTATATAGCACTTACATTGTGTTAAGGGTTTCATAATTATTATCTCATGGGATCCTCACAAGAACACTGGGAGAGGGGGGCTATTGTTATCCTCATTTTACAGATGAGGGAACTGAGGCAAGCTGAGATAAAAGCACTAAGTCAGGAAGGCTCATCTTCCTGAGTTCAAATCCAGCCTGAGACATTTACTAGCTGGCTGACCTTGCACAAGCCGCTTCACCCAGTTGACCTCAGTTTCCTCATCATTAAAATGAGCTAGAGAAGGAGACAGCCCACCACTTCAGTATCTTTGCCAAGAAAACCCCAAAGGGGCTCAGGAAGAGTCAGACACAACTGAAAAATGACTAACAACAACACACAGCTAGTAAGTATGTGAGGCCATAGCTGAATTCGAGTCTTTCTTGACCAGGGGCTCACTGCTCTCTCCATTGCCTCACTCATCCAAGGATACAAAAGTAGGTGCAAGGGGTAAAACAGTCTCTGCCCTAAAGTGCCTTGTGTGGTAGTGAGGGAGCCCAAGGGTCTCCTGCTTCCAGGATGGAAGATGGACAAGCAGCTAGATCGCTTCCCTGTCCAGGACAGTAGTCAGAAGTTATGCAGTCATTTCAGTTGTATCTGTCTCTTTATGACCCCATTTGGGATTTTCTTGGGGCAAAATACTCTGCCATTTTCCTTCTTCAGCTCATTTAAGGAAACTGAGGCAGAAAGGGTGTTGTACAGCAAATAAGTATCTGAGGCTAGATTTGAACTTGGATCTTTCTGACTCTATACCTGTTCTATCCCCTACTCCACCTGGCTGCCCCTGGAGTCCAAAGACCTAAGCTTAAATCTCAGCTTGTGATGCTGGTTTGTGGTGTGACCTAGGACAAACGACTTGACCCCCTTGGGTTTCCGGGATTCTGTTTTATCTCTCAATTTAATATCTCTTTATCTCCCTCCATACCTTGCAGGGTGCTTTGTGGCCAGGTCCATTCAGTACTAAATGTCCCTGAAGAGGTAACAAGCTCTCCCAGAGTTACAAGCAGAAAAAGAGATCACAGAACTCTCCAGTGATCCACAAATTTGCAGCCAGGAGAGGCACTGACATTTAGATAGCACTTGCAATCAGCTTTCTATACTCAGTATGATTTGATCTTCTACATGGGTCCTTTTAGGGAGGAATGATCAGGTAAAGAAAAAGGTTCTTAGGAATGGCGACACACCCACGGTCCCACAGCTATTAAATGACAAAGGAACTAGAGCCAAACCATAGGATCATACCCTTAGAGCTGGAGGGAACCACACAGCCCAGTCTTGTCCAACTCCTCACTCATCTTACAGTCAAAGACACCAAGGTGCAGGGAATCAGCCAATGTAATAATTAAAATGGTTTAGGCTGTAAACTGTAAGAGTTAAAATAGTTGGTTGTCATAAACTTTAGTGATTAAAAGAGTGGAAGATATAAATTGTAGTACATATAAGAGTGGATGTAAATTGTGACCGCAGAAAATATGTTTTCACTACAGTGTCTTGTTTTTTAAATCAATATAAGGTGGTCGCCAGGGAAATATTCCCAATTATGAAATATACCCAAGTCAACTGGGTTTTATAGAGATTTTAATTAATACAATGAGGAATTAAGAAAGAGTAAGAAAGGAATAAGTTTGAAGGGCCTTAAGCCAACATGGCCTAGACCTGAGTCTTACGAGAGAGAGATCAGTCAGTCCTTAATCACTCACCACAAGATCTGTCCAAGCAAGAATATAGACACCAGTTCAGCCAGCCATCCTTCTCCAGAGAGGGATTCTTCTGACTGTCCCGAGAGAGACCCAGGAGAGACAAAGTCTCCTTAGAGGGAGTTCCAGACAGAGTCCTCCTCAAAGGGAGTTCCAGCCAGAGACTGTCCCAAGAGCCTGTTTCCAGAGCTCTCTCCCAACAGCCTCCTTAGAGACTGTTTTCAAGAGACTGTCCTTTTTAGGAGACTGTGATCTCCTTATATAGGGAATTTTCTCCTATGTCACCTCCTAAGTTCTCCCATCTACCAATCACAGTAGACATTTTTCAAAGGACAGACCATTCTTAGTTCACACCTAAGAAGGCTTTAAATTTTTGATTAAGTTCACACCAGAAAACTTCTGAATAAATTTTTCACCTCTTTGCTCCTTGTAAATTCACAAGTTGCTTGACCTTTATAAGTACTTATCACCCTTTGTATTAGTCCTAAAATAGGCATGGCCTAAGAACTTTTTGTCCCACTATAAGTATGGGTTTAAGTACTTTTCATTGTTCAGAAAAGAGTTTACAACTTTATCTTTCCCTAAGGCATGCTTAAGTATGGTGAAGTAGAGTTCTCACATTCCTGATCTAAGTAGAGTTCTCACATTCCTGATCTAAGTTACTTCATTGTTTAAAGTGGGGAATCGTCTCAATCCAACCTTATGAAGTAGGGTCTGAGAATTTTTAAGGTTCACAATCCCCCCTGATGATCATTGGGAGACTAGTCTCCCCATTGATCATTTAACATAATCATTTTGTAATCCTAAATGCAGTTCTAACTATAGATATACACAATATTCAATTTTCTAAGAGAAATTAGAATAGTGAGGGAGGAATAGAAAAGAAAGAAAGCAAAACCAATGTTTTGCTAGGCGCATTGACAGAAAGCCAAATTAGGGGCAGTTCCTTTTGGCATAAATGTATACATTTACAATAAATGTTCAATCAAATTCAGTTCAATCAACCATATACAAAGTTCATTCTTGATTTTCTTGATGAAGTGTAGATTTTCTGCATCTTTCTGCAACAGTTCATTCTCTGGATATAGAAATTAGCAAGCTTCTTTCTTAAAGATCTTTTCTCAAATAAAATCAAAATCTTGGATTTTTATAAAAATACAATTTCAAACAATTAATCAAAATTCTTAGATTTTAAATTAAAATACACCAATCAATATTTATTAAGCACCTACTATGGTCCAGGCACTATGCTAAGCATTGAGAACAGTCACATATTAAGCACCTACTGTGGACCAGGCACTATGCTAAGCACTGGGAACAGTCAATCAGCAGACATGTATTAAGCACCTACAATGTGCCAGGTACTGCTAAACCCTGGGGATTATCAGTTAGTCAATAGATATTTATTAAGCACCTACTATCTGCCAGGTACTGAGTTAGGCACTGAAGATACAAGGGAAAAAAACTCCTTAAGGAGTTTACAGTCTAAAGGGGGAGACCCCATGTAAACAATTATGTGTAAATAGACAAGATTAGAGTGGCTCATCCAGAGTCACATAGATGGTGGGGGGGAAGCCAAAATGGTGGCTTAGTAGCATGGAAAGCCTAAACTACTCTGAAAATTCTTCCAAACCAATCTTTAAAATCTTTGAAAACCACCTCAAAACAACAGGACTCAAAAATGAACACCACAACGGAGTGAGGGGCTCTCCTGCTGAACACAACTTGAAAGGTAGGCAGAGAGAGTTGATTTTCACAAAGTCACACAGATAACTAGAGGTGGAATTTGAATCCAAGTTCTCTATCTCCAGAACTCTTTCTCTCATTTCATGTTGCTGTTCCAAGGCTCAGAGTCTGGACAAAACAACACACTGATTGTTATTATTCAGTCGTTCTGAGTTTTCTTGGGAAAGATACTGGGATGGTTGGCCATTTTCTTTTCCAGCTCATTTTACAGATGAGGAAGCTGAGGCAAACAGAGTTAAGAGACTTGCCCAGGGTCACACAGCTAGGAAGTATCTGAGACCAGCTTTGAAATCATGTTTTCCTGAATCCTGGACCAGTGCTCTATCTACTGTGCCACCTAACTGCCCACTCCTTATCCAGAATAGACAATATCCAGAAAAAGAAGGTATAAGAACAGGAGCAATGAGGTGGGTCAGTGGATAGAGCACGAGGCTTGGGATCAGGAAAACTGAATTCAAAGCTAGTCTCTGACACTTCCTAGAAGTATGACCCTGAGCAAGTCACTTAGTCCCATTGGCCTAACCCTTACCCTTCTACTGTGGAACTGATTCTACTGATTCTTAATATCGATTCCAAGACATAAAATAAGGGTTTAAAAAAAATGTGTAACAGCAAAAGGGAGGAATCACAAGCCAAGCACAAGTCTAGCAGGCTAGACAGTAAAGGCTGTTGGAATTCAGAAAGAAAAAATGGTCAGAGAAAGCTTCTTTAAAAAAAAAATTCATTTTCCCAATTACATGTAATAACAATTTTCCACAAACGTTTTCTGAAATTGTAAGATCCAAACTGTCTCCCTCTCTCCCTTCCCTCCCCTCTCCCAGAGCTGGTAAGCAATTTGATCTGGGTTACACATGTATTATCATGCAAAACATACTTCCATATTGGTCATTGTTATAAGAGAAGACTCGCACAAAACCAAAACCCCAAAATAAAACCGTGAATAAACTAATGTGAAAGATAGTATGCTTTGATCTGCATCCGACTCCCAACAGTTCTTTCTCTGGCGATGAATAGCATTCTTTGTCATGTCAGGGAAAGCTTCTCAGAGAAAGTGGGACTTCAGTCAGTTAGACAAGGTGTTCCTCTCTCTCCCCTCCAGCAGTTTCTAATGGCCCCAAGCTCTGGTAAGAACTAGACCTGCTGGAGGAATTCCAGAAGAATTATTCTCTCTTGGGG
Source organism: Monodelphis domestica (assembly GCF_027887165.1). Taxonomy (NCBI): domain Eukaryota; kingdom Metazoa; phylum Chordata; class Mammalia; order Didelphimorphia; family Didelphidae; genus Monodelphis; species Monodelphis domestica. The sequence continues at coordinate 275,517,344 of NC_077228.1, forward strand.
ATACAGAGGAAATATGTCAGGATTCCCTGCCCTTGAGGAGTTTACATTTAAATTGGGAAAAACTATAATACACGTGCAATATGTAGTGAATGGCAGTGAATAGAAGCACAAAGGGATTTGACAGATTTGAGGAGGGAGAAGTTGCTGGGAGAGTTGGACCAAAAGGACAGCTTAGAAAATGAAGAATCTACACTTTCAAATTGGTAGTGCTGGAAAAGACTTCTGAGAATCCCTTGGATTGATCAAATCTGTCAGTACGTAAAAGAGATTCATTCAGACTTTTCCCTGGAAGGTCAGAACACTAAAGATGAACCATGAATACTTTGGCCACATAATGAGGAGACAGGACTCATTAAAAGACCCTGATGGTGGGAAGGACTGAAGGCAAATGGAGAAGGGGGTAGGAGAGGATGGGATGGATAGATGGAGTCATGGAAGCAATAAACTACCTTGGACAGATTTTGGGAGATAGTGGAGGAGGCTATGGTCCATGGGGTCATGAAGGGTTGGACAAGACTGAAATACAACAGAGTTGCTTCTAGCTGTGTTCATAACGATTTGAAACATTTGCTTCATTTATTTTACTCTCCTGTGAAATTTTTAAATGTCTTCATGTATCACTAACATCTAAAAGAAGTTTTTCTACAAAATCTTTTCAGTTTTTAAGTCTGAAGAATCTGTCAGGAATCTGAACTAAAAAGTCGGTTTCATTAGATGGACAGATATATTCGAGACATTAAAAGATGAATGAGGGGACAGTCAGGTGGCTCAGAGGATGGAGTGCCAGACCTGGAGCATGGAGGACTTGGGTTCAAATGTGACCTCAAACACTTCCTACCTTGGGAACATCACTTAATTGCCTCGCCTTAATATCCATTGTTTGTTTTTTTGTTTGTTTGTTTTAAGAGAGAGTTAGATGAGATGGAGGGTTTGGCTAAGAAAACTCTGATACAGCTAGAATATAGAATAATCACAGTCAATCATTAAGTATTAATTAAGCATTTACTATATGCTACGCTCTGTGCTAAGCGATGAACATACAAAAGAAGGCAAAAAATGATCCCTGCTTTCAATAAGTTCACAAACTAAGAAAGTACATGGAAACAACTATGTACAAACAAGTTTTATTATAGGATAAATTGAAGATATTCAAGAGAAGAAAGGGGCAGCTAGGTGGCTCAGTGGATAGGGCACCCAGCCTAAAGTTAGGAAAATTTATCTTTCCTGAATTCAACTCTAATCTCAGACACTTGTTAGCAGTGTGACCCTGAGCAAGTCACTTCACCCTGTTTGCCTCAGTTTCCTCACCCGTAAAATGAGCTGGAGAAGGAAATGGGAAACCACACCAGTGTTTTACCAAGAAAAGTCCAAATGGAATCACAAAGGGTCAGATGAAACTGAATAACAACTGAAAACAGAAGGAAAACACTAACATTAAGGTGTAGCATGAGATAATAGTGGTGACATGCCTATGTATGGGATGACTGGTGCTTTGCTCCAGGGCACCAAAAAGAAATGGTTCATTTCTTCCCTTAAACTCCCGGATCTACCAGTCATTAGCACTCTCCACAAGGGAATCTGCCATAGATGCAAGAATTCCTGACTATAGTTCTGAATAGTAGTACAGAGAAGTAATCAATCATTCAACTAGTATTTATTAGGTGCCTACTATGTCCCAGGCTCTGTGCTAAGTAGAAGGGGATACAAAAAAAGTGGGGGAGGGGGGTGCCCAGTCCCTTGACCCAGCAATGCCACTATTAGATTTGATCTCAAAGAGATTAAAGATAAGGGAAAGAACCTACCTGTTCAAAAATATTTTTAGCTGCTCTTTTTAAGGTGGTAAAGACTTGGAAATCAAAGGGATGTCCATCAATTGGGGAATGGCTGAACAAATTGCAATATATGATGGTGATGGAATACTATTGAACCATATGGAATGAAGAGCAGGAAGATTTCAGAAAAACCTGGAAAGACTTATATCAATTAATGCAAAGTGAAGTGAGCAGAATGAGAAGAACAGTGTACACAGTAACAGCAATAATGTATGATGATCAGCTATGAAAGATTTACCTGTTAGCAGCAGTGCAGGGATCCAAGGCAGTTCCAAGGGACTCATGATTGAAAAAGGCTGTTCACCACCATAGAAGAAACTAAGAGTTTGAATGCAGAGTGAAACGTGCCATTCTTCACTTTAATTCCTCCATAAATTTTTCTCTACTATAAGTAATATATGACTTGTTTCATAACATGACAAACAGGAAAATGTGTATTTTATGATAATACATGTGCAACCTGTATCATAGCTGATATGTATCATAGCATAACCTGTGCCTTCTTGGGAAGAAGGGCGAGATGGAGAGAGAGAGAGACAGAGAGAGACAGAGACAGAGACAGAGACAGAGAGAAAGACAGAGAGAGACAGAGAGAGGACAGAGGGGCAGAGGGATAGGGAGAGGGACAGAGAGAGAGAAAGAGGGACAGAAAGAGAGGGAGGGAGAGAGAACATGGATTGAAAAATGTCAGAAAATGCTTATTAAAAATTGTATTAACATGTAATCTGGCAAAAAGAATAAAACAAAAAAATCCCAGTCTCTACTCTCAAAGAGTTTATGGTCTAGTGAAAAGATAGGTTGGAGCCAGATTGTGTGATGGCCCTCACCAAGCCCTATCTCCAAATGCCAAGCTAAAGAATTTTATGAAAGAATTTTCATTTACTCAGAATGAATTGGCCACCAGGCAGTTAGGATGTTCAATAGATAAAACCCTAGGCCTGAAGTCTTGAAGACCTAGATTCAAATCTGACCTCAGACACTTCCTAGTTATGTGACCCTGAGGCAAATCATTTAACCCCAATTGCCTACCACTTTTCTACCTTGGAACCTATACTTGGACTCAATTCTAAGACTAATGGTAAAAGTTTATTTAAAAAAAAAAGAAGAAATAATGGGAGAGCCAGAATACACAGACACACTTGGCAAGAAAAAAAGCAATCAGTTTGGACTTCCTTTGGCCAGTATGAAACATAGGGGTACCAGTCCAGGAACAGGGACATTTTAAAATACAAAAAAGAGTGCCCCACCTGGGAACCAAGGATTCTTCAAAGTAGTTTACACACACACACACACACACACACACACACACACACACACACACACACACGAACCATAGGTCAACAACTTCTGTTTATTTGGAGAAGGCAGCTCTCTCTCCCCAGAGTCCAGGTATTGGCTTCTTGCCAGGGTGGCTACAAGGAGAACTCTGACCTATTTGCTACTCTTCCAGACTTTTCCTTTACCATCCTCTCTACTTCTCCAAATAATAAGAGAGATGCATAATGGCATTTGTGTTGCAAAGGTCTTTATATACTTTTCTCACCTGATCCCAGAAGTCATCCTGAGGGGATGGATGGTACTATACAAACTGCTAAGGAAACAGGTGGGTAGCTCAGTGGATTGAGAGCCAGGCTTAGAGATGGGAGGTCCTGGTTTCAAATCAGCCCTTAGACACTTCATAGCTGTGTGACCCTGGGCAAGTCACTTGACCCCCATTGCCTAGCTGTTTCTACTCTTCTGCCTTTGAACTAATACACAGTATTGATTCTAAGACAAAAGATAAGGGTTAAAAAAATCACTATCCTTGTTTCCCAATTTTTTTGCCATTCATGTACTGATCAGTTGGGTCAGCAAAGGACCATCCTTCCACTTCTTGTTTCAGGAAGATGTGAATTTTAGATGGAAAATCTATAGCTAATGCAGAAATTATTAATGAAGTTCTTTCTGCTCTCCAGCTGCCTGAAGCCCTAGCTGTAGTCCATTGCTCTGCCCATACAGCTGGCACTGACCCTGTCTATAGGGGAAATGACTGAGCAGATAGCACTGCAAAGCTAGCAGCCATAGAAGGTCCTGAATTAATTTTAACATTGACAACCACTGATGACTTAAATTTATCACTTTCCTATGATGAAAAGGAAGTGGAAAAATGGAAGCAAAAACTTAAAGCAAAACAGATTAATGGAGTATGGATGTCATCTGAAGGAAAATCCCTGCTCCCTAGAAGTTTCTATCACCAAATTTTCCAATCTGTTCATAAAAATGGTCACTTTGGTACCCAGGGCATCATGGACTCTGTTAAACGAGTATGGATATCCTCTGGTATAATTACTATAGCCTCGAAAGTGTGTACAGCCTGCTCTACCTGCCAAGCATATAACCAATATGCCTTTCGTGGCAAAGCTTTTGGTGGGCATCCTCTGGCTTACACACCTTTTGAGCACCTACAGATAGATTTCATAACAATTCCAAAGGCTGGACATTATACATTTTGTCTAGTCATAGTAGATCAACTGACCAGATGTCCAGAAGCATTTCCTACAGCCTGAGCCACAGCAGCTTTTGTTGCTAAAGTGCTTTTAAAAGAGATTATTCCTCACTTTGGCCTGCCCGCACGTATTGATTCAGATAGGGGAAGTCATTTTACTGATTCTAAATCAGATATATTCTTGCTTGGGGATAACTCCCAAATTTCATGTACCATATCATCTTCAGAGCTCAGGAGTTGAAAGAATGAACAGAGAACTTACAACTATGATTGGCAAATTATGCACTGAGACACATTTAAAATGACCTGAAATGCTCCCTTTGGCCCTATTTTATCTTAGAAGCAGGCCCAGGGGAGACCTACACATTTCACCATTTGGGATGCTTTTTGGCCACTATACAGGCTAAGCCTTTCTCCCCTGCATATACATTACTATTAGGGAGAGATATTACTATTGCTTCCTATATACAGGAATTACAACACAAACTGTATGAATTCCATGAATCCTGAGCTGCAGTACAAGCCAGACCACTAGACTTTTCACTTCATGACCTGAACCCAGGAGACAAGGTGTATATAAAGAATTTCCAGCATACTGGAGCAACTCAGCCTTCTTGGGAAGGGCCATTCCAAATATTGTTAACTACTCCAACATCTATAAAGGTTGGAGAGAAAAACTTTTGGATTCATTGCTCACATGTAAAGAGAGCATCTTCTATTGAAACTGATTGACTGTATCCTATCACATGCATTGGAGATAATAATCCATAGACAAGTGGATACTGTTTTTTGGGAAGACATTGAATCCCTGAAATTTTTTCCCTTAATTTTATTATTGCTTTTCTTCTATTTTGATTAGAATATTTGATTTTTTCCCTTTTTTTCTCATTTCTTATGCTTAAGGTACATATAATTAATATTATTTTTTATTCTGCAGTAATATAAGTTTAAAATATATATGTGCATATATATGTGTATATATATACATATAATTATATATATATATACATATATATATATATACTTGCTATAATATAAATGCATACCCAAAAGCTTTAAACTGTGGGAACCTGCCATTAATTAATAAATGTTATGGGACTGTGATTAATGTTTGTGTCTGATTCTAGGAAATGGGATCAAAAAAGGAGCACAGACTTAACCTGAATAGTGCCGAAAAGAGCACACAAGTCAAAAAGAAAGAAACCAATCCAGGTAGAAATGATGCACTTCTAAGCCATTACAAAAGGACTTGAACCTAGTGTGAGACTCAAGGTTGTGACGCTTGACATATGTTAAGTTGTAGGACTTCCTTGTATCCACAGTCTTTGTGAAATACTCACAGACAAGTACCAAAGTTTGACTATCATGCTGGCTCCCCTCATCCCTGAGAATAACAAAAAATCAGACTCTGGAATGATACTTCCTTATCACACACACAAAAAAATCTGGTCCTTTTTCTCTCTTATAGTATGGCAACTTCCTGTAGTCTTGGCTGCAAATGGGTACGTGAAATATTACTGCACTTTGTCCTAGAGACTTGTGGGATAGAAATTACTTTAATTGGACCCTAATACAAGGACCTATTAGAAATTTATTGGACCCCAATACAAGGGCCTATTATGAATTTATTCTTGTTTACTCAAAATTTTATATACATGGATTTTGATATTTGGATTCTGATTTTGAATTTTTTTCCCTTTCTCCTGAAAGTTTAACTTTCTTCCATTTTTTTCTTTATGTTTTTGGTTTTTCTTCTTTTCTTTTGATAATTGACTCATACAACCCCATAACACAACCATGTATCCTGAGCTAAACTGGGTGTTTCTCAACACCCACTTCAGGGGGGTATTGAATTTTGATAAAAATCCAAGATTTTAAAACTTTTTTCCAAGAAAGATCTTCAAGGAAAGAAGTTTGCTAACTCCAAAATCCAGAGAATGAACTGTTTGCAGAAAGATGACTGAAAAACCTACACTATATCAAGAAGATCCAGAATGAACTTTGGGGTGTGGTTGATTGAACTGAAGATTAATTGAACATTTATTTGAATGTATACTCTTATGCCAAAAGGGGACTGCCCTCTAATCGGGTTTTGTCAATGAGCCCAAGAAAACATTGGGTTTTTTTCTGTCTCTCTCTTCTATTTCCCTCTTATTTCTATTGTAGTTTCCTCTTAGAAGGTGAAATTTTGTGTGCACCTGCAGTTAGAAAATTTAGAGTTGTAGGATGGTTATGTTTAGTGATCAATTGGGGAGACTAGTCCCCCAATCATCATCAGGGGGGGATTGTGAATTTTAGATTTTCTCCACCCTGATTAGTCCTTAAAATTCTAGCAACCAGGAATACATATACCCCTACTTAAGGATTAAGTGTTGAGGAGGATGGTCTATAACAGACATGTGCTAGCAAGTGACAAATAAGAAACAACTGACAGACCCCCCTGGGCTGTCCTAAATCAAGCTTAAGCTACCATTGGTATATGTGAGATGCAGGAAGTGATATAAAGAACAGTCTATATATTTCGTGTCACTTCCTCTCTCGGGCCTCTCTCTGGCGGAGATGTTGGGCTCTTTCAGTGCTGGGAGTTCATGGTGGCGCCCTTAGTGTGCTTGGTGAGTGGTTTAATCTGATTCCTTTTTCCTTTACCTCCTAAAGCGTTATCCTCCTAGGAGGCCCTTCATCTTGGAGGAAGCCACGTAGCTGGAGGCCAAGCTAGATTGAGAAGGCCTCTAAACTCCTATCTGGCTTGCCAGAGCAGTCCAAATTCCTTTTCTCTCTCTCTTCTTAATTTCTTCCCTCTATTGTAATTAAATCACTATAGAAATCCCAAACTGACTTGAGTATTTTATTGGGATTGAATTAATCCCTGGTGACCACTAGTATAATATATTCAGTCAATAACCCCTAAGTTTTGCCCCTTACAAACAGTAATCAAATCAACAATGGCATGTCTATTAGAAAGGGTATATCAAACCAGCCCCCCATGGCTCATTTTGCCATCCCTATGACTTACCAGAACAAATGCCACCGCTAACCATCACTAGGCTCTGTGCTGGGGAAAAGGATCTACTTGTACAAAAATATTTTTAGCATCTTTTTTTTTTTTTACAGTGGCAAAGACCTGGAAATTGAGTGGGTTTTCATCAATTGGGAAATGGATAAACATGTTGTGGTATGTGGTTATAAAAGAATACTATTATGCTATAAGAAACAAGAAATAGGATGAGTTTAGAAAAACCTGAAAAGACTTATTAGAACTGATGCAAAGTGAAGTGAGAAGAACCAGTGTATACAAGTATATAGAATAAGTGTATAGAACAGTGTATATAAGTATACGAGAACAATGTATACAGTAACAGAAATATCATATGACAATCACCTGTGAAGAACTAAACTATTCTCAGCAAAGCAAGGTCCCAAGATAACCCTCAGGGACTTGTGATAAAAAATGCTATCCACAGCCTAAGAAGGAACTGTTAGGGTTTGATTTCAGATCACAGTATGCCATGCTTTACTTTATTTCCTTCATGAGTTTTCTTTATTATTCTATGTGCGATATGTATCTTCTGCCATGGTGTGGAAAATATGGAAATATGTAATGCATGAAAGCACTAGTATAACCTATCTCAAACTATCACCCAAGGAAGGAGAGAATCTAAATCCTAAAATTCTAGAAGACAGTTGTCAAAAATTGTTTCTACATGTAATTGAAAAATAAAATAAAGTTTAAAAAGGAGGAGGAGGAGAAGGAGAAGGAGGAGGAGGAGGAGGAGCAGCTGGTGTCTGAGGCCAAATTTAAACTCAGGACTTTCTGACTCCAAACCTAGGGCTCTATCTACTGCACCAGCTCACTGCCTAGGTAAGAAAAAAGTAGCAAGGTATGCAAAGTACAATATGAACCAGGCAGAGGACAGGTGTTTACTTCCCATATACAAGAGGAACCTATAATATAAAATACAATCCTATTGTTATAATCTCTTACCAAACTCTCCCTTAAGCTATTCAACCCAAACCTGCCAAAATCCTTTTTCTAAGACATAGTTTCACTATTTCACTTCTTCTGCTCAAAAAACCATCAAAGGAGCTAACAAAGCATACCTCCTTCTTCATGGCAAAGAGGTGGGGGTCTTCTAGGACACAGTATCGTATACACTGTCAGACCAGATTTCTGTACCACTTTTGCACAATTGCTTTTCTTTGTCCCGAGAATGGGTTCAATGTGGAGGACAGAAAGGTCATAAATTACTGTCCTGGTGGAGGAGCTTGCATAACTCAATGAAACTATGAGCTGTGCCATGCAGGGTTACCCAAGACAGACAGGTCATAGCAGAGAGTTTTGCAAAAAAGGTGGATCCACTTGAGAAAGAAATGACAAACCAATCTAGTGCCTTTGCCAGAAAACCCCCCTGGACAGTATGAAGGACAGACAGGTATGGTGGGCTTTGGCCACAGGATCACAAATAGTCACACAATTCAATGACTGAATGACAACAAAGATGAAAAGTGTTAATAAAATGTTTTGGGGTTTGGTTGTTTTTTAACCCTTCAGAGGCAGCTGGGGAGCTCAGTGGATTGAGAGTCAGGCCCAGAGATAGGAGGTCCTGGATTCAAATCAGACCACAGACACTCCCCAGCAGTGTGACCTTGGGCAAGTCACTTAGCCCCCATTGCCTAGCCCTTACCACTCTTCTGCCTTGGAACCAATTCACAGAATTGATTCTAAGCCAGAAGAGAAGGATTTTTTTTTAACCTTCAGTGATTCCCTATGGGCGCTAAGATAAAATACAAATTCCTTAGCCTGGCCCTCCACAAGAGGTTTGCCAATGTTTTCAGCTTTATTACTCATCTTCAATCTCTCCCCTAACTGGCTATCTTCTTCCCTTCTACCTACACACCTATTCAGTTCTCTCCAGCCTAAAAGACAAAACAAAAACGTCCCCTTATCTCTACAACCCCCTCCAGCTCTTCTTCACTGCCCCGTTTCCAAAAAGAGAGGCCTATACTATGCCTCAATTTCCCCTTTGTGCACTCACAATTTTGGCTTCTATTATAGTCCTCTTTTCAAGAGAATCATCAGCTATATTGGAGTTGAAAAGGATCCCAGCGACCATCCAGGCCAATCCATTCATGAAAAAGAATCCGCCCAATTGCATACTTGACAAGGAATTGTCCTCCAAACTTTGCCTGAAGACCTCCAGTGAGGACGAACCTCTGACCCCCTGCGCCAGCCCATTTCACTTGGGCAACTTCCCCCTCCGCTGTGATTAATGACCTCCTAATTGCCATATCCAGTTGTCTTCTCTCAGGCTCTCAGAATGACCCCTTTGACCTGTCTTCAGAATTTGATACTGTTGACCCTATTTTCTTTCTTAAGAATCCATCCTTCCTCCCTCTGTCTAACCAGCTCTTTCTTGATTCTCCTCCTCCCCTCCGACCACTTTTAAAATTCATTCACTCTGCATAATTGATACCATATTGCCTGCCTTCTCAATGGCAGGGAGGAGGAGAGAGGAAAAGAGAGATTTGGGAACTCCAAATTTAAAAAAATAAATAAATGTTCAAATAAAAAATCATTCATTCATTCACTCGTGTTGCTGGTTCCAGCTTCCCAAGCATGGACATACTCCAGGACTCTATTCTTGGTCTTCTCTTTGCTGGCTCCCTTAAAGATCTCAACCATAACTATTGCTTCATTTATCAAGCCCATGCAAATGACTTCCAAATCAGGGTTACTGTGTGGATTTGTTTTGCTTAATTATGCTTATTTGATACCAGGGCGGAGGATGTTTCTCTGTATTTAAAGAGGAGTGGGGAGGATTGAGGGCAGCGGGAGAACCATGGTGATGCCAAAAAAGAGGGCCATTGAAACATTCTTTAAGATGCACCAGGAATTCAAAAGAAAGCACTGACAAGCAGGACAGTTTCGAAAGTAAAATGTGGAATTTACAATACACTTTAAAAAAACAACTAGCAAAAATCAAGTACAATATAGAATAAAAAAACAAGTAGTGTGAAATAGAGAGGCACGGTTTCACATTACAGTCCTCTTTTGTGCTCTGCAGTGCCGTGTTTTTCTTTTGTTTTGGTTTTTTTGGCGGGGGAAAGCTTGTTTACTTTCAGAGTTTTAAAAATTTTAAAACAAAAATGAATAACAGACAAATGGCTTTCGAATCCAATCCTGATCTCTTCTCTGAACTTCAATCCCAAATTTCCAACTGTTTTTCTAAACATCTCTACCTGGCTGTTCCCCAAACACTTCAAACTCAACATGTTCAAACTTAACCTATCATCTTACTTCCCAAATCAGCCCCACCCCCTGACTCTTATATTTCCATCATCATATCAACAGATCCTTCCAATTAGGTACCCAAGCGCCAAACATCAAAGGCTTCTTTCGCTTTCTACAGGATTCTGCCTTCTTTCTGCCTCTCAGTCCTTCCCCCTTCCTTTCCATTCCCATTGTTCCCATGGCGGTCCCCTGAGTTCAGACTCTCCATGGCCTCCAGCCTGTACCACTGTAACAGCTTCCCAACTGGTTTCTCTAGGTTTCTGGTCTCTCCTGTCTCCAATCCATCCTTCACACAGCTGATAAAGCAATTGCCATAGCACACAGGTCTGCTGCTGTCACTCACTACCTTTACTAAAACTCCTCAATGGGCAGCAGCTCCGTAGGACAGTGGATAGAGTGCCAAGGCTGGGGTCAGGAGGACCCAGTTTCAAACTTTTTCTGTAGTTTCATTAGTTATACAATAACATAAATATTATCTCATTGATCCTCACAGCAACTCTTGGAGCTAGGTGATATTATTACACTTATTTATTTTTTAAATCATTAAAATTTATATCTATACATTTTAAAATTCGTTATTTGTATAGACAGAGATTAAATGACTTGTCCAGAGGTACAAGCTAGTAAGTGTCAGAGACTACATTGGAAGTCAGGTGGATCAGACTGCCAGTCCAGTGTGCCACTGGGCTGTTTTTTATTTGATGGGCAATGTGGAACCATTGACAGATTTTTTTTAAAAAATCCTTACTTTCTGTCTTTGTATCAATTATAAGACAGAAAATCAGCAAAGGTTGGGCAACTGGGGATGACTTGCCCAAGGTTATATGGCTAGGAAGTGTCTGAGGCCATTTTGGAACCCAGGAAGATGAGTCTTTATGACTACAAGACCAGCACTCTACCCACTATGCATCCTAATTACTTAATTCTGAGGACACAAAGATAGAAAAAGAAAATAAGCCCTCTCCTCAAGAAGCTTGTAATCTCATGAAGGGAAGAGATACAACATATACACAAATAAAAGTGTTAAAAAGTAAACTAGGATAGGGTAAATTAAAAACTTCAGGGGAAATATTCTAAGATAATTTGAGGAGAAAAGATTACTTTCAGTGAAGGGAATCAGGAAAAAACTTCACAGATTAGGAGTACCTAAATTGAATCTTGAAGAAATAAAAAGATTCCAATAGGCAGAAATGGAGAAGGAGGGCATTCTGGGCAAAAGAGAGAGCCTGCACAAATGCCAGAAGGGAAAGAACAAAGGACAAGACTGGGGAACAGCAAGATATCTAATTTTGCTAAGATGCAGAGGTTCCAACCTACATTTCCAGCCATATTTCAAAATACTCTGCATCGAGCACTCTTGCCCAAATCAACTTCTACCTATTCCCTTATCAGTTCTGCCCCCTCCAGAGAACCTCCACTCTTCAAATAACTTCTTTTGTCTAATGAAATGCATTACCTTCTTCAAGGTCCAGTTTCAGCACCACCTTCTTCAAGGTCCAGCTTCAGCACCACCTTCTTCAGGAAGCTGTCTTTGATGCCCCCTAGATAGAAGTAATCCTTCTCTCCTTTTAGGCCACTTAGCCTGTTTGTTGCATGGACTATGATGATGATAGCTAGTATTTATATAACTTTTTAAGCTTTGCAATATGGGCAGGTACATTGTACAATAGATAGAGAGTCAGGAAGACCTGAGCTTAAATCTGGTCTCAGACACTGGCTGAGTGACCCTGGGCAAGTCACTTAACCTCTTAAAAACTCAGTTTCCTCATCTATAAAAGTAGCTGGAGAAGTAAACAAAAAATCACTCCAGCATCTTTGCCAAGAAAATCCCAAAAGGAGTCACAGAGTCAGGTACAACTAAAAATAACTAAACATTAGATTAAAGTTTTTTAATCATTTTATAAATATTATCTCATTTAATACTCATAATGATCCTGATAGGATGGTGCTATTATTATCCCTTCTTTAGAGGGGTAGAAATTGAAGCAAACAGTAGTTATTTAGCCTCAAGTCACAGTTAGTGTAGCATTTGAACTCAAGTCTCATTGAGTCTGGGCTCAGAGGTCTAGATACTTCACTATGTACCAAAAATGAAAGAATGAATGAATTGGTATGGTCTGACACCTTCACATTTACTTCTTTTTCCAATTGCTTCATATAACTAATGAAATTACATACTACTCTATTAGAATATAATTGCTCTGAAGGACAGAGAGAGCCCGTGTTATTTTTTATTTTTGCAAACATGTAAATAAGTGTTAGAGGAAAAACAACTGCTTGATCACATGGGTCGATGGGGATATGATTAGAGATGTAGACTCTAAATGTAGATCTAAATGATCACCCTAGTACAAATATTAATAATATGGAAATAGGTCTTGATCAATGGCACATGTAAAACCCAGTGAAATTGCTCGTTGGCTGTGGGAGGGGGGTAGAGGGAGGGGAGGGAAAGAACATGAATCACATAACCATGGAAAAATATTCAAAATTTAATTAAATAAAAATTTTAAAGTAGAAAAAATAAATAAGTGTTACTGGTACCTAGAAGACTGATAAGTTAATTAAGTCACATTTGATCAATCAAACATTGTTTTCATTGTAGACAAGGTTTTTCTGGTTCTGCTCACTTCACTTTGTATCAGTTCATATAAGTCTTTCCAGATTTTTTTGTGATTGTCCTGTATGTCTTTTCTTATGGTACAATACTATCCGATTACAATCTTGTAATCACAAAACTTGTTCAGCCAATCCTCAACTGATGGATATCCCTATGGTTTCCAATTCCTTAGTACTGCAAAAGGGCTGTTTTAATTTGCATTTCTCTAATTAATGGTGATTTATAACTTTTTTTCATAATGACTAAAGATAGCTTTAATTTCTTCATCTAAAAACTGCCTATTTGTATCCTCTGACCATTTATCAACTGGAGGAACTAGTAGGTACTTAATAAATATTCTTTGAATTGTTTATTTAATTGCATTGTAGTTCCACATATACTTCATTAGAGAAGTTGATTATAAGTTTCTTGAAAGCAGAGATGTTTTCCAATCCTGACTCTGATACTTACTAAAAATATGTCCTTAAACAAGTCAATTTACTCCAAGTTCCTCATTTATAAAATGAGGATAGTAGTGTATGTATGATCAACTTCAAACAGCCAAAGAGAATAGTGAATAGGGAATCATTCTCAGGTAGAGGAAGATCTTAGTTCACTTCGCACTTCTGGCATATATTGGCTGTATGACCTTGAGCAAGTCATTTAACCTCTATTCAGATAAGTCAACTCTCTTAGAGTGGAAACTGCAGACATGAATTGATAAAGGGAATTTTTTCATTTGGAAATTCCCCATTCTAATGAAATCAAAAGTCCAGTGCCTGCCCTTACCTAACATTGTGAGGAATGTGCTTTGTAAACCATGAAGTGCCACAAAGATGTGAGATATTGTTATTACTATTATTCCCAGTCCAGAATAGTGTCTTGCATTAAAAGGAACTTAATAAATGTGAATAATGAATGTATAGGGGGCAGCTGGGCAGCTGGGTAGCTCAGTGGATTGAGAGCCAGGCCTAGAGACGGGAGGTCCTAGGTTCAAATCTGGCCTCAGACACTTCCCAGCTGTGTGACCCTGGGCAAGTCACTTAGCCCCCATTGCCTAGCCCTTACCACTCTTCTGCCTTGGAGCCAATACACAGTATTGACTCCAAGATAGAAGGTAAGGGTTAAAAAAAATAATAATGAATGTATAGAAGGTGCTAGATAGTTGCTTAATGGTATTAAAATATTTCCAGGGTTCAGACAAATATTTTCCCAGTGTCCACTAAAAGAGCAGCTATGGAGTAGTCAAATGGACAAAAGTTTAGGATCAGAGCAATGAGGAGGTGGGATCTGACTTGGAGCAGAGATTTGTTATGTGGAAGGAGAAAGACAGAGAGGAACAAAGGGAGATAAATGATAGGTAGATAAATAGAAAAACAGATAGGTAGACAGATAAAAAATAGGTAGGAGGGGCAGCTGGGTGGCTCAGTGGATTGAGAACCAAGAGGTCCTAGGTTCAAATATGGCCTCAGACCCTTCCTAGCTGTGTGACCCTGGGCAAATCACTTAACCCCCAATGCCTAGCTCTTCTGCCTTGGAACTAATACACAATATTGATTCTAAGATGGAAAGTAAGGGTTTTTTTAAAATAGGTGGGTAGGTAGATGGATAGATAAAAACATAGATACATAGAAACATAGATAAAGAAATGAACAAAGAAAGAAAAGGTAGGTAGAAAGATCAATATATATATAAAAACAGGTAGGAAAAATGGATAGCTAAACAAATAAAAGCATAGAAACAGATGAAAAAGAAATAGGTAGGTAGATAAGTAGATATAGATAGATAGATTCATAGATAGATAGACAGATGGAGAGAGAGAGAGAGATGGATGGATGGATGGATGGATGGAGAAAGAGAGAGAGAGAGAGATGTGTGAAAGGAGAATCAATTAAGTTACTATATATTGTACAATATGACAAGCCTTCATAAGGAGCCAAGTGGAAGGAGTACTGAATGTGGTGAATTCAAATCCCACTTCTCCCCCGATTGCCTATGTGACCTTATGAAGTCATTCAGTCTCTTACTGGTTTCAATTTCCTCCTCTTTTCAATGAGGCCCCCAGACTAGAAGATCTCTGAGGTCTGTTATCTCTTAGTTAGAAGGATCCTGAATCTGCCTTCAAGGATCTAAACTTTTGTAGTATATAAACTCTTTCCTTGTAGTAAACCTCTGAAGTAGGTAGTATTATAGATGTCATTATCCCCATTTTACAGGTGAGGAAAGTGAGACATGGACAGAAAAGACCAAGTTCAAATCCTTTACAATCAAATCATTTTAACTTTTCTGGTCCTCAAAGATTTTTCATCTGTAAAAATGAAGGGATAGGACAAAGTGACCACTAAATGTATAATCCGATGACTTGACCAGGTGTTCATGGGTAGTAAGTGGCTGGGGAGGGATTCTCCTGCACCACTCTGGTTGTGACACATAAGAAGTCACCTAAGAAAACATAACTAGGGCAGGATACTATGCAAATGTCATAAGAGAAGATTCAGTTGGTAAGTTGGGAGTTAGGAGGAAAAGACTTCCAGGAGCTGACAGAGAAAGAACCTCAAGCATTTTTCTGATCTATCACCCTCATTTTACATGAGAGGAAAGCAAGGCTCAGAGAGATGACTGATGGAAACTTCATCATGATAGACCTTGAAAGATTCAAGTTAACAGAAAAGAATGTAAGAAAACATTGAAGAGAAAAGGAGAAGAAAGAAGGGGCTTGAGACTTGCAACTTTCTTCCTTTTTTTTTTTTTGGTGGGGGTGAGGGTGGATGGGTAGGGGAGATTTTGGCCATGTAGAAATTTGTTTAGTCTAGACTCGATGCTTCCTTCCCACTCTGAATCATAGGATCCTGTGATCTTTTGGCCCTGCCATTTAGAAGGAGCAGGTTCCTGGGAGAGAGAGGGACCATGACAGAGGGAGCAAGGACTCCCGGGAGCATCTTCTATGGAAAACATTGGCAGCCGGCAGCCTCCAGTGGCCCTTTCCCTGACACCTGCCCTCTCCTCCCTCTACCACCTCCCCCACCCCTCCAGGGAGCTTGGGCGATGTTGCCTGGGGTTGGGGGTGTGGGAGGAGATGGGAAGGGAAGGAGGTTGGGGCCGCTCCAATTTGTTGTCCCTTTTTAGTCAAATGAACCAGTCTGAATGAAAGGGGTAGAATCAGCAGTCTTTTCCCAGAGCTAACCAGGCCCCCGGGTCTTCAGTGTGGAGCCTGGGGGTCTGAACACCCTGACCTGAGCTCCAGTCAGCCACAGAGAGGCACAGTTCTCAGTACCAAGAGGCTGCTATGACAGCGCCCCGTATCTAGGAAACTGATCTGGGGAATAGATTGTTTTGGCAACGAGAACTAGAGTCTCCTTCCCCACCCCCTCGGCTCCACTCCTCTCACACACACACACACACACACACACACACACACACACACACACACACACACACACACACACACACACACACACACACACACACACACACACACACACACACACACACACACACACACACACACACACACACACACACACACAAGCAAATCCCCCTTCGCTTCCTCCCCTCAGAGGGCAGCCAATGACCGATGTTAAATTTACATATCCGCCCCAAGAGCTCTCCCTGAAGTGCGCTTGCCCAGGGCAGGGTCCAAGCCCCCGTCTCCTCCCTTTGTCTCCCCCTCCTCCTCTTCCCTCTTCTGCCCAGCCCGGCCTAGGGCTCCTGCGGGCTCCCGAGATTCAGTCCTGCTACCAGCCTCCGCCTGATTGATCCCCACAGCCACACCTTCCAGTGGCGCAGTGGCGAACTCGACCTAAAGATGTGACATTTCCAAAATGCTGAAGGCATTGGAAGGGCAAGGAAAAGGAGAGGACAAGGGGAGGGGGAAGTAATGTAGCCATCCCACACAGAAATTACCGGGGGGCATTTAAATACATTCAGGACAATTTTACCACCAAACTTATTATTATTGTTATTTATTCTAGGCTTTATAGCAGCGGAGAAGAAAGGAGAGAGGACTCTGAAGCCAGGAAGACCTGGGTTCAAGTCTCACTTCTGATACGTATTGGCAGTGAAATTCTGGGGAAGTCCCTGAGCTTATTAGTGTCCCAAGCAACTTCCCAAGACTATAAATTGGAGAGAAAATGTAGTCCTGCGCTGGTCGAGGGAGTTTCCTCACCAGGGAAGTCCTCATACTAATGAAATCATAGATCCAATAATAAAGATAATATCAATAATAGAGCGATAATAACAAATTGACAAATAATATTACTAACGTCAATAAAAACGTTAACAATAAACTATCAATAATATCAATATTAATGATAAGTTATCAACAATACCAATAATGCTAATAATCATGTTCATGATAAGCTAGCCTTAAGAATACTACTAAAATTAATGCTAGACTATAACATTAATGTTAATAACATTAATAACTTAATGATAAGCTATCCATAGCAACATTAATACTAATGTTAACAGTAACATGAATTATAAACTATCAATAACATTTATTCAATAATATTAATGATAACATAATAAACAAAAAATTAATCAGTAATAATATTAATAATCAATTACAAATCGCTATTGGACATTAAGTATAAAAGAATCATAGCAAGATAGTGACTTGTCCAAGGACCTTTTCTATCTGAATCCCACCCCAGGGGATGAGAATGAGATCATCATCATTGTTGATATCATTAATTATACTACAACAACACTTACAAGTTTACAAAATGCTTTTCTCACAATAACCCCTGTAGGTAAGCAATGCAAGGATTATCACTAGACTCATTCTAGAGATGAGACCAGTAGAGTTCAGAGAAAGGCTTGTCCATGGTACTTGGAGCTGCATGGAAACTCAGGGCTCCTGATTCCAAGTCCCATGCTCTTTCCACCATAAAAAGCTTATCTAGGCTCAAATTAGGATTTGGCTCTGTTCTTACTATATATATATGACTTTTTTTTTTAAACCCTTACCTTCCATCTTAGAATCAATACTGTGTGTTGATTCCAAGGCAGAAGAGTGGTAAGGGCTAGGGGGTTAAGTGACTTGCCCAGGGTCACACAGCTGGGAAGTGTCTGAGGCCAGATTTGAACCTAGGACCTCCCATCTCTAGGGCTGGCTCTCAATCCACTGAGCTACCCAGCTGCCCCCTTGTTTGCTTTTTTTTAAACCCTTATCTTCTTCCTTAGAAACAATACCATATTGTGTTGTCTTGTGTTGTATCCAAGGCAGAAGAGTGGTAAGGGCTAGGCAATGAGAGTTAAGCAACTTGCCCAGGGTCACTCAGCTAGGAAGAGTCTGAGGCCACATTTGAACTCAAGTCCTTCCAGTCTCTAGACCTAACTCAATCCACAGAGCCACCTACCCCCCCCCCCATATATATGACTTTTGAACAAATTATTTTCCTTTTCTGAATCTTGGTCTCATCCTCTTTTAAAATGAGGGGCATCTATTAAAATGTCTCTGAGGTCCCTTCTGGCTCAAATGATCTAGAGATAGGGTGTAGGGAAACACTAGATTTGGAATCAGCAGAACTGGGTTCAAATCCCAGCTCTCCTTTGCTACCTTGCTACCTCTGTGACCTAAGGCAAATCCCTTACAATCTCTGGGCCTCAGTTTCTTCATTAGTAAATGAAGGGGTTGGAGACCTCTTCCACTTCCAGCTCTAAATCTCTCATGATGGAAAGTTAGTTTGAAAACTATAATGATAATGCTGGTCAAGCGCTTTGGAAACATGAAATTGGCAGAGAGCCAGAGGGAAAGAAAAAGAATGGGGGGGGGAGAGAGAGAGAGAGAGAGAGAGAGAGAGAGAGAGAGAGAGAGAGAGAGAGAGAGAGAGAGAGAGAGAGAGAGAGAGAGAGAGAGAGAGAGAGACACTATCTTGACTTAGTGTTAAAAGGAATCATTTTTCAGTATATTTAGAGATGGAAAAGTCTAAGAGGGAAAACACCTGAAAATTTCAGGGGAAAACCACCCCCTCTTCATATACACATGTTTTCCCCCCAGAATAAAAGAGGCTTCAAAATGGGAAAAGAAAAGGAAAAAAAAAGAAGAAAACAAGTCTGTTCGTCCCCCACTCCCCGTCCCCCCCCCCCCTAAATTCCACCCGGCCCTTCTCACCCCGCCCCCAGCCTTCAGAACTCGGATTCAGTGCGTGGTTCAAATGAGATAATGCCGGTCAAGCACTTTGTAAGTCCTAAAGCGCGGTATAAATGTCAGCTACTGCTCTAATTATGAGTCAGGAGGAGCCGGGTGGGGATTGAGCTGTGAGCTGTCAAAGGCTAACTTCCCTCTGAAGGCGGCCAGGGGTGGGGCGCCCGAGACCCAGCGGAGCAGCCCCTGGGCTCCCGGCTCGAACTCGCTAACCCAGGGGGTCAGCTCGGGCCGGGCCGGGCTTCTTCGGGACGCAAGAGCGAGATGGCGGGGCAAGGGGCTCCCGGGATTGATTTGAACTTCGCTCTCGCCCAAGGACACATGTCTGGGGCTGGAACTGGAGAAGGTGGGGCGGGAGGGGGGAATCGGGAGGGGCAGTTCACCCCAGCTGAGCGATCGCATATCCTTGGCAGCTGGCCAAGGGGCAGCTTCAACTGCACCTGTTTGTGGGGCGATTAGCTTTTATCAGTATTGACACAGGAGGGCGAGGGAATAGGATCGTAATAAATTTTTTTTTAAAAGCAGCAGTGAGGCAGAAATGCTGAGGTCCTTTTTTTCACCCCGCTGGCTGCACGTCAGCCAATGAGCCCACTTTGGGTCTCTTTCCCCACCCCTGAAATCTCTGAGGATAGCAGAGGAGGCTCCCTCCGCAGTGGGAACTCTGGGTCTTAAAGAAATAGAGGCATAGCTCAGGGAGCGACCTTGCCAATAAATCATTTACTTCTGGAGTCCTAAACTAGGGACTGGGAAGAACCTTAAACATTACCTAATCCAATTCCCTCGTTTTAACCGAGGAAGGAACTGAGACCCAGAAAAGAGAAGCGACTTGTTGGGTGTGGTGGTGTCCTCCCGGGAAGGGATGGACCTGTATTCAAATCCACTCTTCTATGTATGTGACCTTGAGTAAATCACATACCATAGCCCTGAGGCTCACTTTCCTCAGCTGGAAAAGGAGGGAGCTGGAGTAGAAGGTCTTTGAAATCCCTTCTAGTCCCAAATCTATTTCTCTCAAGTTGTCCTTGTTGAGTCTTTAAGATAAGGATAGACATTAGCTCTCAACCTAGGGAATGTGTCTTCTTACCCTCTTTGTTGTTCAGTTGCAACTGACTTGTGACCCCATTTGGGGTTTTCTTGAAGGAGATACACAGAGGAGTTTGCCATTTCCTTCTCCAATTCATTTTTATAGATGAAGAAACTGAGGCAAGCAGAGTGAAGTGACTCACCCAATCACATAGCTAGTAAATATCTGAATTTAGGAAGGTGAATTTGTCTTACTCCAGGTCCCATGACTCTATCCACTGCCCCAGATAGCTGCCCTATTATCTGTCATAGACTCATAGATTTAGGACCTTAAAGGACCCAAGATATCATCTAGTTCTGTGTTGGTGAACTTATGGCACTCATCCTGGAGAGGCTGCTCCTCTTCCCCTCTCCATAGGCACCTGAGGACATTTCTCACATCACCAACCCCTCTGCCCAACAGTCCAATGGAAGTGCTTCCTCCCTCCTGTGCAGTCTGGGCATGCAGTCTCTAAAAGGTTTGCCATCACTGATCCAGTTCAACTTTTCATTTTACAGTTGGGGAAATTGAGATCCAGAGAGGCTACCTGCTCATAATTATGCAGCAAAGTTTGAGATTAGAATCAAAGCTTCCTGACTTCCAGTCTAGTGTCACATAATACTATATACTACATTTGTCTTGAAGTGAGATACCACTATGTGCCCTTCTCCATGATCTACCATGGATTAAAGTATTAAAGGTGAAGAACTATACCTTCTCTGTTCTGACCTTTATTATGGACAATACTGCCCTAGTTTTGCAGAAATTAAAACTAGCTTCTTCTCCAACAAATACACTACCTACAAAAACACCTTACAGAGTGCCTGGCACAGTAGATAGAGAGTCAGACTCAAGTCAGGAAGATTCATTTTCATAAATTCAAATCTGGCCTCAGACACTGACTGGCTATGTGACCATGGTCAAGTCACTTTATCCTGTTTGCCTCAGTTTTTTCATCTATAAAATGAGCTGAAAAAGGAAATGACAAACAACTTTAGCATCTTCACCAAGAAAATTCTAAATGCTGTCACGAAGAGTCAGTGGCAACTGAATAATAAACGGGGTGGAAACACACATATCCTAGTTTGGGAAGCAATGTCACCTTAACAGAAATGGAAAATGACTAAACAACAACAACAAATAAATATGTACCAGGTTATCCCTTTTAGAAGGAAGTATTGTGTGGTGGAGAGAGAGCCCCCTTGATTCAGAATTAAAAGACCTGGTTCTAATCCCACCTCTGTCACTTACTACCTAGGTAAGTTACTTCTCTGGTATAAACCTCAGTTTCTTCCTCTGTAAAAGAGAGATGATAAAACTTGAGGCAGCTAGCTGGTTCAGTAGACAGAGTCAGGCCTAGGGGGCTCCTGGGTTCAAATGTGGCCTCAGAAACACTTCCTTGAGACCCTGGACAAATCACTTAACCCCAATTGCCTAACTTTTACTACTCTTCTGCCCTGGAACCAATACCTAGTATTCATTCTAAGACAGAAAGTAAGAATTAAAAAAAAAAAAAAACTTGCACTACCTACTTCAAAGGATTGTTGTGAGAATCAAATAAAATAATGAATGTAATGAGATCTGTGAACTTAAAAGTATAGCATAAAGATCAGTGCTTATTGCCAGCCTGCCTCTCAATTCCAGGGCTTCTGACTTCCCCCAAACTCTTCTTTCCCTAGTATTTTATTTAAGGTATTATCCCAGTCTGTTTTTAAAATGTTAATTCATATACATAACTAATCATCTTGACTGGGCCAGAGTTCCTCAAAGGCAGGAAACATACCTTATTTAAACTTGCATAAAATAAGTTTGCAAAAAGTTTGGGGAGAAACCCAACTGAGTAAAATTGTCCCAAGGACAGGCAAAAACCAATGATAAATGGAAAAGATCTGTCAGTATTTTCATAACTAACCCTTTCCCCCCCTGTGATTGATAACAGTGGAACCACGTATATGGAAACTAACATCACAGTTCCTGCGGTCATACATGAGGAAGTGAAGAGGGCATAAAAGAAAACAAAGATGAGAAGTTTAACCAGATCAAATATAAGCAAAGGAGGCCAAGAAGTGATACAATTTTGAAGGATCAGTTTTCTTTCTTTCTTTTTTACTTTTTAAACTCTTTCCTTAGATCTTAGAATCAATACTGTGAACTGGTTCCAAGGCAGAAGAGTGGGTAAGGGCCAGGAAATGGGGGTTAGGTGACTTGCCCAGGGTCACACAACTAGGAAGTGTCTGAGGCCAGATTTGAGGATCAGTTTTCAAGATATATTAGAGATGGGAGTGTATCAAAGGGTGGAAGAAAACTTGGACTTTCCAATCCACCAAAAAAAAAAAAATAGTATTAATAACTACTGATCCCACTGCCTACTTTCCCACCCCTTCAACATTTTTGAGAACAATCTATGTGAACATGCATTCTGGGCATTCTTGATGAAGGTATGAGAAGGGAACAGTCAAGCTTTAACAAAGGATATTCCACATCCTTCAGGCATACAATTGAATTGTTGTTTAGTTGTTTCAGTCATGTCTGACTCTTTGTGACCCCATTTGGAGTTTTCTTGGCAAAGACACTGGAGTGGTTTGCCATTTCCTTCTCCAGCTCATTTTATTTAGCCATTTTTCTCAAAACTCTTACCTTTCCTCTTAGAATCAATACTGTATATTGGTTCCAAGGCTGAAGATCAGTAAGGATTAGGCAAAGGGATTTAATTAAGTGACTTGCCCAGGGTCACAGAGCTAGGAAGTATCTGTGGCTAGATCTGAAGCTAGGACCTCCCATCTCTACGCCTGGCTCTCAATTCACCTAGTCACCTACCTGTTCCCACTACCTAGCTGCCCCTTTCAGTTCATTTTACAGTTGAGTAAACTGAGGCTAACATGATTAAGTAATTTGCCCAGAGTCACACAGCTTGTAAACACCTGAGGCCAAATTTGAACTCAGACCTTCCTTACTCCAGATCAGGAATTCTACCCACTGTGCTACCTAGCTGTATTAATTGATTAATAATTGAATTAAAGAAATGGAAAACAACAAATCTCTATATGCTTATTCTTTGTTGACTATTAAAAAGGCATTTAATTTACTAGAGCACACAGTTCCTTAAAGAGTCTGCTCCAATAGCAACAAGAAGTTATTATTTATATAGTGCTTTAAGGCTTGCATAGAGCATCACCAATATTATCTCATTTTATCCTCACAATCACCATGCAAGGTAGGTGATATTTTCCTCCTTTTGTCTCAGTCTAAGCATATAAAAATCCTACAGGATTCCTTGGAAATTTTAACAACAGATCACTTTGTTCCGTGTCCCTCAGATTACTGAAATCAAATAAGGCACAATTCAGGGAAATATAACCTTACCAAGGGTGTTTTCCGCCAGCACAGAGGATGACCAGCGCGGATATTGTCCTTCCTTCCGAAGAGGACCGATGCCATCCTGAGGTTAATGCCTTGACAGGCAGAGTTGTACGAAGTTATCAATCAGCCTCACTCTCTCTTCCAGAGTCATCCAAGTCCAGTGGCAAGACTGGTCCAGGATGACTGGTGATGGCTCAGGATGCACTGGATGGCCTTGGCTCCTTCTAAGTCTGACCAGGCTCTTATCGGTCCACTCCACCAGGGAAGGTCTTCACTTGGTTGGGGAAACTCCCCCAAGTCACTGAAGGGTCTGAGGCCTGTGTGGGGCCCAAATAGATGAGATATTCACAGTGAGATTCTCTAGATGTTCCTATGAGTGGATGGAGTGTATTCATCGCATCAAGCCCCAAAACATTGCAGAGGCCCCTAAAATTAAATGGATAAAGAAAATCTGTTGTCCAGACGGTGCCATGCAGGTGATAGACAACTCAGAGAGAGGTGGTTGGTCCGTCAGCACTTTATCTTAGATACCACATGGACAATAAACTAGGTCCAAAATTTAACAAGAGATGTGTTAGATAGCCTTTGAAAAATCATCGTTTTTTTAAGAAGTCCAAGCTGGGGGCAACTAAGTGGCTCAGTGGATTGAGGAGCCAGGCCTGGAGACAGAAGGTCCAGCGTTCAAATCTGGCCTCAGATACTTCCTAGCTGTGTGACCCTGGGCAAGTCACTTAACCCCCATTGCCTAGCCTTTACCTTTCTTCTTCCTTAGAACCAATATATAATATTGATTCTAAGAGAGAAAGTAAGGGTTTAGGGGGAAAATCAAATAAAAATTTAAAAATCCAAGCTTATTCCTAAATTCCTAAAACAAATGCCTGTCTTTTTAATATCAACATTCTTCCATTAATGCTCTAGTTCTTAAAGATATGGGTAGCAGAGGCTGAATTGACCTGTAGGTGTAATTCCAGGGAGGATGTAACCAGAACTTCCCAAGAAATTTCTGGAACAACCAGGATCACATTGATGAGCATTTGGACATATCAAAGTGTAAAATTGAGATTTGAACTCTGGACTTCTATCCCCACAAGCCCTTGCTCCACTTCCCCAAAATGCTTTGTAATCCCATGGAATTCTGAGGTGGGCGATTGAGAAGGTATTTAAGCTGATTACAAAGGCTTTTGAGGCTCTTTTGGATTTCCGTTTTGGAGCAGACGCGTCTCTTCCGTGATGTGAGGTTATCTTGCCTAGGCCTCTGGCCTAGGCACGTGTTTTTTTCTTAATTCTATATTTTCTTTAATCTTTAACCTTTAATAAACCTCTAAAAAATATAATACTCCTTGCAGAGAGAAACTAATTTCTACCTGCCTCAGTCTCCCCTAAATTTTAACTGTTACAAAAGTTACTGAACTCCCTTATCTGCTTCCAATACCATTCCAATACCAATACCAATACCATGTGCATTAAAAGGACTTTGGTTTGACCTAAGAATCCCTGAGTGGTCCCTTAGTTCTTTTCCACCCCAGAACAGTGGCAAAGGGACGGGTTGTTTCACCAGCTAAAGGGTTCTCAGCTGGCTCTCTCTCTGACCCTCCTTCCGGACAGCAACATGGAACTAGGATTTCCAGTGAGGGTGTAGGGGAAAGGCAGCATCATGGCAACTTCACCTTTGTTGACTGCCTGCCTGACTGTATGTATCCAGAAAATAAATACCTGTCTCATTCCTGATTCATATTTCACCCTGAGTATCTTTGTTACTGCCCTTTTGGGGGGAAATCCTGAATGTGAGCCTAAACCTAAGCTTTAAATAATTTGTCCCCAAGGATACTGGGGTGGGGATTTAATGAGCCAAAGAGTGTAAGGAAAGGAAACCTGGTCCATCTTCTAATTAGAGAATAGGATCCCCCAGGTCTGAAATCAGTCCAGACCACATGCCTCGGTCCAGAGCAGAAGGGCTCTCTTTAGTAGAAAAGGGAAGGACACAGAACCGCCAACCCTCAGCGATGGTTTCTCATTGTTACATATGGAATCCCACAATCTCAGAAAAATTAAATTAATTGGAGAATCACCAAAGGCCAATGGAGAATTGCATAGTGAGTCTGAGTAGACTGTAACACATTACCAGTCAAGAACAAATGAGAGAAACCACATAAAAGTTGTCAGCAGGAATATGTGTGACTGGAAAATAAGATGGCCCAGTCATATGGTGAGAGCAAGCTGTAACTGATGGATAGTCTTTCACTGGTACCCACACAATGTCAAGAGAACTAAAAAAGGGCCCGCCACTACTTGGATGGACTCCTGGAGAAGAAATGGCAGGACTCTGTGGACAAGAGTTGCACAATAGGTCAGTTTGGTGGCTCAATGGATAGAGAACCAGGTCCAAAGATGGGAGGTCCTGGGTTCAAATTTGGCCACAGATATATCCTAACTGTGTGACCCTGGGCAAGTCTTCTAATTAGAGGATAGGAACCCCCAGGACTGAAATCAGACCAGACCACTCTTAGGGCTCTCTTAGTAGAAAAGGGAAGGACACACTACTTAGCCCTTACTACTTTCCTTCCTTGGAACCAATACTTAGTATCCATTTCTAAGAGAGGAGTTAAGAGTTCCAAAAAAAAAAAAGTCACACAGAATACTGGGTTAAGTTGAAAAGATTGTCTACCAAAGCAGCAAATAAATGCCTACATCTCTCCAGTTCCTATTATATTGCCCTACCCATCATCACCACAGCCACAGCTTTTATCCAGATGGTATTTTGAGGTTTATAAATTACTTCTTATAATTTGGTAAAGTAGGAAATGTATATTATCATTCTCTTTTCACAGATGAGGAACTGACCTCGCTTAAGATGGGTAGCAAATATCAGAGTTGGATCTCAGACTCAGATTTTCTTACTCCAAGGTCCAAGGGCTCCTCTCATTGCATGATACTACATCTCATAAGTGTTTAATCAATGTTTGATGAGTGAACAAATGAATGAGTATTTCTGAAGAGGAAATTGAGGTCTGGAGAGGTTAAATGACCTGTATGCCCAGGGTCATATGGCTTGCTAGTGACAGATCTGGGATGAGATCCAAAAGCTATCAGACATCCACTTCCTCTTTTCCTTCCCCTCCAAACAGGAGCCTAATACGGTTTTCTGAGCCCTAGTCTAATACTCTTTCCATTGGCAACACCCTGTCTCTCTGCTCTCAATGGCTATGTCCTTGGCAGGGGGACTGAAATATTGCAAGTCATTTTTCCTTTAAAAAAAAAAGCATTCAATATTATTTCATTTTTAGTTCTGATTTCTGTACCTCCTGTTTCCCCTCCCTGATTTACTAGAAAAGCAAGAAAAACAAAACCCATGATAAATATGCATAGTCGAGCAAAAAAATTCCTGCATTAGCCACATACCCCCCTAAAATAAACTTTAAATATGTACTGGAACCATTGCCTCTCTATTTGGAAGTGGGTAAAGTCATTCATCATGAGTGCCCTGGAATCCTAGTAAATCATTTTGTGAATCAGAGTTTCTAAGTTTCAAAGTCATTTGGTTGTTATTTAAATCATTCTTATTCTGCCTCACTTCACTCTGAATCAATTTATAGAGGTCTTCGTGGATTTTTCTGAAATCATCTGTTTCCTCATTTTTTACAGCACAATAGTATTCTAGCTCGTTCATATACCACAAATTGTCTAGCTGTTCCTCAGTTGATGGGTAGCACCCTCTTCATTTTACAGATGAGAAAACTGAGGGCCAGAGAAGAGAAGAAATGACCAGGTGGCAAAATGTAAAGATGGCTGGAATACTGTGTCTTTGAACAAGTTAATTAAGCCTTACTGGACCTTAGTTTCCTCAGGTGTAGAACGGGGATAAAAATCCCTGCCCAGAGCATCGTGAGGATCAAATAAGATAATGTACATGAAAGTACTGTCTGAGTTATTATTGATGAATGTGAAAGAGCTCAGAAAAAAACCAGAGCTATTATGGTATAGGCTCTATAAATGCAAGCTGTATGGTTATCATCACTACAAAGCAGAAGAGAGAAGAGCAGGGAAAGGGAAGCAATCTTTGTTCTGCTTGTCTTTGTAACTGGCTTCTCTGTATGAATGGACCAGATGGCCAGGTGGGGTCCCTGGAGCCGATGGCGAGCTCCCATCATCTGCTGCTGTCGGGACAATATCCCAATCCACCAGACCTGAAAGGAGCCAGGACCTGAGCATTGGTGTCTGAAGAGGAAAGACTACCTAGATGCCATTGCTAGGCAGGAGATCAGTGACCAAAAGAAAGGTCCCTCATGCACCAACATATTAAGAACATCACTTGAGGGGGGAGGGGGGGCATAGTCAAGGAAAAAAACTGGAAAAACTGGAAAAAAAGACATAGTTGAGCAAAGAACTGGAAACTAAACAGATCCCTATTAATTGGCTAGACTAAGAATAAATGTAATGGGAAATTACTGTGCTATAAGAAATAGCAGATGTGAAGAATTCTCCAAAACAAGGGAAACTTCTATGAACCACTGAGGAGGGCGATGTGTGCAAAAAGTAAAATGAGAGATACATAGACTAAAATAACATAAACACCAAACTGAAGGTTGTGTAATGATAAAGACCTAGTTCAGCCCGGGGTCTTGTCCTGGCTAGCTCTGTCACTAATTAGCTATGTCAGTCAATTGTAGTTCATCCTTCTCTTTCGAAGAGGACCGGTGATGTCAGGAGGGTGATGTCTTGACTTGTGGGTGAATTGGATTTAAGGGAGGCAGAGTTGTGCAAAGTCTCCCTCTCTTTTCCAGAGTCATCCAAGGCCAGTGGCAAGACAAAAGTCAGGACGATGACCTCCGATGTCTGACCAAGCTTGAAGTGCCTCAGACACCACCTAGCTATGTGCCCCTGGGCAAGTCACTTTTCCCTACTTGCCTCAGTTTCCTCATCTGTAAAATGAACTAGAGAAAGAAATGGCAAACCACTCCAGTATGTTTGCTAAGAAAACCCCAGGTGGGGTCAGAAAGAGTCTGGACAAGACTAATTGAGTTAACAATAATAGCAAAGACATACAAGAGGAAGCTAGAGGATAGAGAGCACCTGCCAGGATGTGAAGACATAGGTTCAACTCTCTCCTCTGACAACTATTTGCTGTGTGACCCTGGACAAGTCTCTGAACTCTCTGAGACAATAAACTGCAAACAAGACAATGATGGGCCAAAGAGTTTCTGCATTCTGGGGTTCCTTACATCAGTGAAATCAAAGTCTATCCCTATCCCTATCAGCTCAACAAATATTAATTAAGTGCCTACATTGTGCTAGGGCCTAGGAATACAAAGATGGGGTGAGTTACAGACCTTGCCCTCAAGAATTATTTATTACATAAACATTATATAATATTTTATTACTATTTAATTATTAATACATTGTATGATATATTAATTTTACAAGTAATTAATATATAATTGTATCATATATTAAAAGTTCCTTACAAATATAAGTATGTAATATTTTTTTTTAATTTTAGATAATCTAACAATTCAGTAGATAAGAAAGCCAGGTCCGGAGGTAGGAGATTCTGGGTTCAAATTTGACCTCAGATACTTCCTAGCTGTGAGACCCTGGGCAAGTCATTCAACTTGAACTACATGGCCCTTACTGTTCTGGCTTAGAACTATTACACATCATTTAATTCTAAAACAGAAGGTAAAGGCTAATTTTTTTAAATCTGGTAGGTATTTCAATAGTCTTTCCTAACAGGTGACAATTTCGCAGTTTAAAGCTTCTTTTACAAGGATTACATTTTAGGCTGGCTTTTCTCTAAAGCCAATACATCTCCCAAAGCCCTTAAACTCATTAGTGAAATGTCTCTAAATCCCACTTTAGTCTGCATGTCTTTGGTAAAGGCTTCAGATAGACAGCTAATCTCATTCTCAGTTCAAAGTATTCTTTTCCTGACCTGTGCCGAGCTCCATAATCATTTATCAACCTGACCAGCTGGTGCCATATGCTTAGAATTGGGCTTGAAGTCAGAATTGGAACTTGAGTTAGGAAGAACTGGGTTCAAATCCTGCCTCAGACACTTAACTAGCTGTGTGACTTTAGCAAGTCACTTAATCTCTGTTCACCTCAGGAGAAATAACAATAGCACCTACTATGCAAGGTTATGGTGAGGATTGAATGAGATAATATTTGCAAAATAGCTAACATTTAATAACAGCTTGTTTCCTTCCTATATTCAAGGCACTCTAAGAGAAAAAAAAAAAATAGACTGGTTACCAGAGTGAGATAACAGATTCTCTGTCACTGGAGTTCTTCCCGCAAAAAAAGGTGCCATTTCAGTGTAATGGAAAGAGTCTGAGGATCTGGTTATGAATCCTGACACTATGACTGACTAGCTATGTGACCTTGGGCAAGTCATTTACATCTCTCTGTGCCTCTGTTTCCTGAATTGTAAAGGAAGGTGGGTGGGGGTGATTAGATGACCTCAATGGTCCCTTCCAGGTCTAAATTCCATTGGTCATATTGGTCCATTGGTCCTATAATATTATATACATATGACAGGAACAACCTCCAGGAAGTGATGCAGAGTGAGAAGAGAAGAACCAGGAGAACATTGCACACAGAGACTGACAAACTGTGGTACAATCCAATGTAATGGACTTCTCTACTGGCAGCAATGCAATGATCCAGGACAATTCAGAGGGACATATGAGAAAAAAACACTATCCACATCCAGAGGAAGAACTGTGGGAGTAGAAACACAGAAGAAAAACAACTGCTTGATTACATGGGTCGAAGGGATATGGTCGGGGATGTAGACCCTAAGTGAACATCCTGGTGCAAACATCAACAGCATGGAAATAGGTTCTGATCAAGGACACACACAATACTCAGTGGAATTGCACTTTGGCTATGGGAAGGGTGGGGGAGAGGAGGGAGGAATAGAATATTGATTTTTGTAACCAAGGAATAATATTCTAAATTGACCAAATAAATTAAAATATTTAAAAATATTATATACATATGGGGATATATGAGGTATTCATGGAGGACTAGCACCTCTGGTGGGAGGGCTTCCTGAGCCCTTTTCAGGGGTGCGCATCTACCTTTGGGGTTCACCTTTTACTCTCACCTGTGGTCCTAAGAAGCTATGTCATGAGCAGAGACCACACTCTCAGCTAGGGGAATGTCTAGCCCAAGCCTAAAGATTTCCTTCCCCCTGTAGAATGGACAGATGAAAACAAGCAGGTACCATTTGATGACTCTTCCTACTCCAACTCCAACACTCAATTCACTTTTCCTCTTAAGTGCCCTAAGAAATGATGAGGAAAATATTAATAATGCAGATTAAACTTAAAAGTGTGTCATTGAAGATGCTGAAAAAGCATTTGACAAAAATACAACACCTATTCCTATTGAAAACACTAGAAAGAATAGGAATAGAAAGGCCTTTCCTAAAAATAATAAACAGTATATATCTAAAACCATCAGCTAATATCATCTGCAATGGGGATAAACTAGATGCATTCCCAATAAGATCAGGAGTTAAACAAGGATGCCCATTGTCACCTCTATTATTTGACATTGTACTAGAAACACTAGCAGTAGCAATTAAAGAAGAAAAAGAAATTGAAGGCATTAAAATAGGCAAGGAGGAGACTAAACTATCCCTCTTTGCAGGTGATACAATGATCTACTTAAAGAATCCTAGGGAATAGACCAAAAAGCTAGTATCAACAACTTTAGCAAAGTTGCAGGATACAAAATAAACCCACATAAGTCATCAGCATTTCTATATATCTCCAACCCACTTCAGCAGCAAGAATTAGAAAGAGAAATTCCATTTAAAGTCACCCTAGACAATAGAAAACATGTAGGAATCTGCCGAGACAAACACAGCAACTATATGAACACAACTACAAAACACTTTTCACGGAATTAAAATTAGATCTAAATAATTAGAAAAACATTAAATGCTCATGAGTAGGATGAACTAACATAATAAAAATGATAATCCTACCTAAATTAATCTACTTATTCAGTGCCACACCTATCAAACTACCAAAAAACTTTTTTATAGAATTAGAAAAGTGTATCCTTGAGGCAGTTGGGTGGTTTAGTGGATTGAGAGCCAAGCCTAGAGATAGGAAGTTCTGGGTTCCAATCTGGTCTCAGACACTTCCTGGTTGTGTGATCGTGGACAAGTCACTTAACCCCTATTGCCTAGCCCTTACCTCTCTTCTGCCTTGGAACCAATATACAGCATTGATTCTAAGAAGGTAAGAGTTTAAAAAAATAAATAAAAATGTGTCATCAGTGCATTTTTCCCAGAGAGTCAGTTGTTAAACATTTACCAGTACACCAGTGCTTCTAGTTATAAATTTGTGAGCATGTGATCTTTGGAGATGTGGGAGTAAGGTCAAGAAGAGAGAGAACCTAGAATCTGGAGAATCAGTCCCCCCCCCCCTCTGAACTTTCTCCTTTCTCCCCAACTCCCACTCCCACTCATCTCTAATTCTCCAAACCCTACATATCCTTCAAGTCTCAGATCAGATCCTCACCTTGTCCAAAGAGCATATGATCTGACTATTCTAACTCCCCTCTTTCTGTCTCTGAACTCCTGCTACACAGTGAACACACAGAAGGTTACAGCTGCAAAAGACCTTAGAAGATTATCTAATCTCAAATTTGTGAATTGATTGAACCATTTTGGAGAACAATCTAGAATCATGCCCAAAGAGTTTTAAAACTGTACATACCTTTTGACCCAGCAATACCACTATTAGATTTGTTTCCTAAAGTGATCATGGGAAAAGGAAAAGAATGTGTGTGTTCTAAAATATTTATAGCAGCTCTCTTTGTGGTAGCAAGGAACTGGAAATTGAAGGGATGCCCATCTATTGGGAAATGGCTGAACAAGTTGTGGCATACAATTGTGAAGGAATACTGCTGTACCTTAAGAAATGATGGGCAGGTTAATTTTACAAGAAACATGAAAAGTCCTACACAAAATTATGAAGAGTGAAAGGCACAGAACCAAGAGAACATTCTATACACCAACAGAAATATTATTTGAAGAATGACTTGTGTATATCCATCTCCAGAGAAAGAAGCAATAGAAACAAACAAGACATAGTTTCATATATGCATATATATTTTTGGTAAATGATGCCTTTTCCAGTGTGGGGAGGGAAGGGAGGATGGAAGATAACTGAAAATTTTAATGTAACAAAGAAAGAAAGAAATATATTTTAAATTTTTAAAAAGATTCTCTAGAACAGGAGTTCTTTACCCATTTTTGGATGTCCTGAATCCCTTTGGCAAGTTGGTGAAGCCTATGGACCTCTTCTCAGAAAAATGTTTTTAAATGCAAAAAATAAAATATATAGGATTCCAAAGGAAACTAAGCATATTGGATTAAAAATGCACCTCCCCATCCCTCCAGGGCCCCCAAGTTCTGAGATCTCCTGAAATCTGTCTACAGACCCTACTTGAGTTTTAGGTTATGAACTCCAATCTAGAGCAATTCCCTTATTTTGTACATGAGAAAACAGACCCAGAGGAAAGTAAATTACCCAAAGTCACCCACTTAACCAGTAGACTAGAGGGGGAATAGAAGCTTGATGTGATAGTTCTTCCAATAAACCACAGTTGGCCTCCCATACCTAGAGGTTTGTTCTATCTGGTTTGTCACAGGGTTCTTGCTATTTTTTCTCCATTATATTACTTGGTTCCCCAACTAGAACATAAATTCTTTGAAAGTACTCACCATGACTTATAATCCCAGAATCTTAGAACTGGAGCAGGGGACCTGAGAGGCTATCTCACTCACTGTAAGAATCCCTTTTCTTTCACAGGGCAGCTAGGGAGCACAGTGGATAGAGAGTCAAGGGGGGGGGGGGGGTGGCCTGGCCTGGGTTCAAATGTGACCTTGGATACTTCTTAGCTGTGTGACTCTGGACAAATAGTATTGAGGAAGGGAAAGAGAAAGAGAGAGAGAAGGAAAGGAAAGGAAAGGAAAGGAAAGGAAAGGAAAGGAAAGGAAAGGAAAGGAAAGGAAAGGAAAGGAAAGGAAAGGAAAGGAAAGGAAAGGAAAGGAAAGGAAAGGAAAGGAAAGGAAAGGAAAGGAAAGGAAAGGAAAGGAAAGGAAAGGAAAGGAAAGGAAAGGAAAGGAAAGGAAAGGAAAGGAAAGGAAGAAAGGAAAGAAAGGAAAGAAAGGAAAGAAAAGAAGAAAGAAAGAAAGAAAGAAAGAAAGAAAGAAAGAAAGAAAGAAAGAAAGAAAGAAAGAAAGAAAGAAAGAAAGAAAGAAAGAAAGAAAGAAAGAAAGAAAGAAAGAAAGAGAAGGGAGGAAGGAAGGAAGGAAGGAAGAAAGAAAGAAAGAGAAGGGAGGAAGGAAGGAAGGAAGAAAAATGTGAGCTATCATCCTCCAAGGTGCTCTACAAAATCATGGAAGATCAGTATCAGGTGACACCTTCAAAGTCACCTAGCCCACTCCACTCAATTTACTGAAGAGGAAACTGAGTTCCAAGGAGGAAGAAGTGACTTGTCTATGATCAGGCAGTAAATTAACTTCTGGCCCAAGATGAGAACTCAGATCTCAATTCCCAGCCCAACTGTCTTTCTGCTACAGCTTCACTGGCTATTTTGCATATGTGCTGGTTGAATTTGGGGTGTCTGCCTTTTCTTCTCTTTCTCCCTCCTCCCGCAGATCCCAGAACTCCCCAGAGCAGCAGGAGCTAAGCAGCCTCACACCCTTAATCTCTGTGTCTGTAAAATGAATTCGGCAGGGCAGCTAATTCCCCTGAAATCCTTCCCACTCGCCTTTGAGCTGCTGGGTGGTCTCTTCCGGGCGGCTGGGGCCAGGCTGCCCTTCCTTCCACTTAGCATTCCCCCGTGAGCTGTGGACTCCCCGGGAACTATGCGTTTGCTCCCCCAAAACAATGTCCAGATAAGACATGGCTCCCGCCTCCCGCCCTCCCTTTTAGGACAAGATCATAAAATAAAGCCGAGTGGGCTCTGCACCCCTGGACGGGATCTTTTGTGTGTGCTGGAAGCCGCCTGAAAAGATGAAAGAGGCTTCCACTGTGACCTCTTCACCCCCTGTTATCTAGTACCCACTCCCCTTAGAATTTCCAAAGCAGACAGAAGCATTTTCCCATGGTCACTGGGGTTAACAATGTCTCCTCTGCTAATGGACGGAGGAATGTGAGGAATGTACCTGCCCAAGGGGCAATTATTTTCATCAAGGACAGGCTGCTATGTATAATGAGGTCAAAAGCAAACTCGGTCTTATTCTCAAAGGACTCTCTAAAGAGAGGCTATTAGATATAGTTCATTAGCTGGGGTGGGGGGATGGGGTGGGAGCAGAGAGAACTACTTTTCCGACTGAAGCATGGATGGAGATAGATGGGAGGGAAGGCATCTTGCCAAGTCTAGATTCTTCTCCGGGTGGGTAGGGGGCTAAGTTTAGTCTCCAATTCAAGGCTTTGGACATCTGAGTTCCATTCAGGTACAAGCAACACGTGACTTCCTGGCTCCAAAGACAGGGAAAGTTTGCCATACATTCGGAATATAAATGGGCAGGGGAAGGTGGGCCCCCCTTTTAAGCAGACCCATATATGGCCTTCAGATTTATAGGGCTGATAAACTGGGGGAAGAGGAGCTTTCCTTCCTCTCCCTAGCAGAGAGAGTCATTTTCCTAATCACCATGCTGGTTCAGGCTTTTGTTCCCTCCCACCTGAAATCCTGTAATAATAACATCATGTATATTTGTGAAGCTTTAACATTCCCAGAGTGCCTTCTGCATATGTTAACTCATTTGTTCTTCCTCCTGGGAAGTAGGTGCCCTAGCTAGTGGATTCTAGCAAAGTTTTCAAGTCCTCCTCTAACTCCTATCAAACTTTCTAGAATTATCTTCCATTATATTATCCCCATTTATAGGTGAGGGAAACAGAGGCATCATGGGATGCCAGTATTAGGAGGAAACTTATAGGTCACCTAGCCCACTCCCCTCAATTTCCTGTAGAGGAAACTGACTCCTAAAGAAGAAGAAACTTGACAGAGGCTGTGACTTGCCTAGCATCCCACAGTTAATTAAGTACCTGAGGCAGGACTGGAACTCAGGTCTTCCCAAGGAATTTCCTCTATTCATTATGCCACCTGGATAGGATATATCCTATGTATTCTCTCTGCTTGAAGCTTCTTTCTTCCTCTAATCAATCCATCCTCTTAATGGAGCTACAAGACAGTTTGTTGCCTTCAAGAACAATTTAGTTTCACCTTCTCCCAGATTCCCCTACCTGGAAATGAACGATGTCTCCTTCCTTGAATCTGTAAAAGTACTTTTCCTCTTTATATTGCAATGATCATATTCAAAATATATTGTATTTATTTGTGGACACATTTTACCTTATGTGACAGATTATGATTACCAATGAGTTTCCTTTTGCATTTTACTTATTTATACATATTTATTTTCCAATGTCAGGTAAATCTTTCCACATGATCCCCAGCAGAGCATCCTTGCTAAAAATTCTTCAGTGGCTCCCAGATGTCCACAGAATAAAGTTCAAGCTCCCTAAACCCTTTTTAAAAATTGTATTCAATAAATCTAACTATTTGATAACTGATACTAGCAAAGCTTTCAAGTCCTCCACTATCTGGCTCCTACCAACCTTTCTAGAATTATCTACCACTACTTCTCCAACTGGGCAGTTGGGTGGCAAAGTAGAGAAACAGGCCTGGAGACAGGAAGACGCATCTTCCCAAATTCAAATCTGGCCTCACTAGCTATGTGATTCTGGGCAAATCATTTCACACTGATTGCCTCAGTTTCCTCACCTGTGAAATGACCTGGAGAAGGAAATGGCAAACTACTCTAATGTGTCTGCCAAGAAAACCCCAAAAAGGGTCACAAGGAGTCCAAAACAACTGAACAATACAAACAACTTTTCCAAATCCTGTTCTCTAACTAATATAGAATTTGCCAGGAAAAGTTTATATTTTCTACCTCTATGCTTTTGATCTTACTGTTCTCCCAGCCTGGTACACTCTTTCTGCACAGAATTGGGTAGGCCCATAGAATTGAAGGGTAACCTTCGAGATCTATTTTGACTGCTCTCTTTAGGCAAGTAAGGTTCTGAGAGGGGATCGTTTGCCCGAGGTCACAGGGGTAGTAATGGTAGAGTCAGACCTACCATCTCACTCCAAATTAGACTCAACACTCCCACAATTCTGTCTGTAGAAATCCTACCTGACCCAGTTCAAATGCCTCCTCTTCCATGGGACCCAGAAGTAATATAATGTAGCAGTAAGAATAAGTGCTGGATTTGTAATCAGAGGACTTAGAATTGAGTCCTGGTTCTGTTATTGCTACCTTTGTGACCTTAAATAAACCCCTTCTCTTCTCAGGGCCTGTTTCCTTAAAAAAAAATAGTGTGAGGGGTAATTAGGTAGCACAGTGAATGGAGAACCAGGCTCGGAGTCTGGAGGACCAGAGTTTAAATCTGTCTAATTCAATTCCTAGCTGTATGACCCTGGGCAAGTCACTTAAGCCCAATTGCCTAGCCTTTGACAGGTCTTCTGTCTTAGAATTGATACCAGGGCAGAAGGTAGGGATTTTTTTTTATTATTATGGACATTAGGATTAATGAGTCTTCTCTGTTTAACTCCTTATGGAGGCAATCCTTCCTGCACTCTTGGCACTCCAATAGCACTTGGGGGCTGTCTCTGCCCCCCCTCACTACTCCAACCCCTCCCACCCCTCACCCCAGAAACAGAAGTCACTAATCATAAACTACCTTGTGTATCCTCCATCTATCTAGGTCTATCTTCCATGCTAGACTTTAGGAGGGCAGGGGGGCAACTTATACAACTCTATAAACCCTTCAGTGTCTAGAGAACTTCCCTGCAAGTAGTAGGAAGGAAGGAAGGGAGAGAGGAAGGAAAGAAGAAAAAAAAAACCCCAAGCATTTAATTATCTGCCAGTCATTGTGCTAAGGGCTCTACAATTATTATCTCATTTGATTAAAAAAAACAAACCCATCTTGGAAGATAGACACTATTATTACCACCATTTTATGGATAGGAAAACTGAGGCAAACAGAGGGTAAGTGACTTGCTCACAGTTACAGACAGACAGTAAGTGTCTGGGGCCAAATTTGAACTCAGCTCTTCCACAGTCCAGGTCCAGCATTCTATCTACTATGTCTAACCATCTCCTATACAATATTGTGTTGGAATATAGCTCTAAAAATATATTGACAATGCTCAGAGCTCACATGCAGATAATACAATAGTCCCATGACTAAGCTAGGCACATATGATTGTTCCCATTTGACAGATGGCAAAACTAAGGCTCAGAGTGTTGACTGAGTATGCCTGGACAGTGAAGCAGAAATCCAGAGAGCCAGCTGCGCAGTGACCTCGGTCAGGTCCTGAGCGAGTCTCTTCCGGTCTCTGGGCCTCAAGTCGCTCCCTTTCAGGTCAAATGCAAAGGCTGGGCAAGATGACCTTTAAGGGCCCTTCTAGCTTTGACATGCTCCAATTCTATGATCTTTAATCCATGGCAACCCTGTGGAACAAAGTGTTAACCACGCACTTGGGCTTGTTTGTCCAGGCCGGCTGATAGATGTGCCAGGCTCCGTGCACATGTCCTTGCCTCGCTCCCTCCCCCTCTCTCACCTTGTGACTCAGAGCAGACAGCTGCTGGCCAGGGGATCCGGCTCCTCACCTTGACTTCCTCACACCACACGGGCTCCAGCTGCTGGAGAAATGACAGCCCGGTGGGCAGCACGAAAAGAACACAGCTCAGTGTGCGGCATTCACATTAGGAATAGCCATTAAAGGAACTGCACAGGGGCAGCTAGGTGGCTCCATGGATAGAGAGCCAGGGCAGGCGTTGGGAAGACCTGGGGTCAAAAGTGGCCTCAGATACTTCCTAGCTGTGTGACCCTGGGCAAGTCACTTAATCCCAATTGCCCAGCCTTTACCACTCTTTTGCCTTGGAACAGGTACTTGGTATCCATTCTAAGGGTTTTTTAAAAGGGGGGGTACATAAACTAGATGGAAGAGAGACCCCAGAACCCTTCCTACCACAACCACAATTATACTTTGTTGACAAGGAATAAGAGGAGGGAATAAGTATTTATTAAACACTTACTACGTGCTTTGCTATTTAATAAAGTTCATTTGATCTTCATAACAATTCTATGGGGTAGGTGCTATTATGAGCCCCATTTTAGAGTTAAGGAAACTGAAGAAGACAAAGGTTAAATGACGTGTCCAAGATCACACAGTCAATATGTGTGGATGGATTTTGAACTCAGGTCTTCTTGACTCTGGACCCCA
The DNA here is from genome assembly GCF_027887165.1 of Monodelphis domestica. NCBI lineage: Eukaryota > Metazoa > Chordata > Mammalia > Didelphimorphia > Didelphidae > Monodelphis > Monodelphis domestica. The sequence continues at coordinate 275,556,441 of NC_077228.1, forward strand.
TGCTCTATCCATTATACCACCTTATTGCCTAATGAGACAGAATCATGAAGTGGATGGGTAGAAGTAATGGCATCATCATTCCGGGTCCACTCATAAGCACCATCTCCTCTACCTTTTCCCTATCTCATACTATGTCCTATGAATAAAGCAGGAACTACCACACTGATCTTGGACCTGAGAGAACCAGGCAGGAACTTTTATGAGATCTTGAAGCCCCCCCCCCCCCCCCCCCCAAGGCTCAGAACAGATATATGGGAGGAAAATAAAAGCACAAAGAAGATGAAAGTGAAACAGAAATGCATGTGGTCAAGGAATCCATTTAGTCCAGACAAGAGGCAAAGCACACATGTGGGTCAGGAACTTGGTCAGAATGCAGATTAAAAGGCAGATAAGGGGTTTGAAATCCAGGCAAAGAGGAAAGTTGAGTCAAGGTGCCAGAAATCAAAGTGCTTATTAAAATGCTGGCTAGCAAGAGAGGGACTGACCTCAGGTCACTGGGACACTTTGGCACAGGGCTGTCCCTAAGGGAGTGTGGAAGGGCCTGACACAGAGCTTGACACTGCCCTTGGTAGACCCATTGGAATACCACAGCAAATGAGACATTAGTCTTGAGCAGAGTTTGAAGGAAGAGACAGGCATTTAGATGCTGAGATAAGAAGGGGGGTCCATGTTGAAAGATTAACTTTAAGGACAGGAGAGAGCCAGTTTAATCTAGGCAAGTTGCTTGGTTTTCCTAGAGAGAAGGGCCTGAAACAGGGACTAATGAGGAATAAAGGAAATTCGAGAAATAGGAGGGCAATTGATGCAACACCTTGAAATCTATGTGAAAGTACATTCTAGTGTAGTCAAAAAGAGCCCTGGACCAGAAGTTAGGAGTCTTGTAGTTCCTGCCTACCACTTCTCTGAAGCCTAAAGATGCTTCCTCTTTAAAAATAAAGGAGTCAGGGGGCAGGCACATAACTCAGTGGACAGAGAGTCAGGCCTTTGTGACAGGAAGTCCTGGATTCAAATTTGACCTCAAATACTTCTTAGCTGTGTGATCTTGACTTGTCTAGACAAGTCACTTAATTCCCATTGCCTAGCCCCTACCATTCTTCTGCCTTGGAACCAATTCGCAGTATTCATTGTAGATGGAAAGTAAAGGTTTAAAAAAATGAGTCATACTAGAAGACCTGTAAGGTTCCTTCCAGCTTTGAGAGCCTATGATTGAGGCAACTGAGTGCAACTATAGATTTCTGTTATATTAACTGACTCTCTGGCTGACCAATGAAGCCATTCCCTACCAGGAGCTCCTGTTCTGATGGAGAAGACAGTGCTTTACCCTCGGGGAGCTTTCAGTCTGACTGAGGACAGAACACAGCCCACAAACACTATGAGAACCCTGGCTAGGGGACAACTATGAGCTGAATCAGCACTGTGCAAGGGACAGCGCCTAGTAACTGACTTTTGTGGGGCCAGGGGATTGGAGGGAGATGAAGGAGAAGGAAAGGTGGACCACACCACCTTTACTGACTAGATTTGCCATAGTCACTACACATTCAAACAGGGCTTCAAAGCTTACAATGATGCATCTTCCTCACAATTTTGTGAAAAAAAATTTATTATCTCCATTTTACATAGTAGCTAACCAAGACTCCAGAAGAAGTGACATCACTACTAGTATCTGAGCTGGGATTCTAATTCAGATCTTGTGGCAGTTTGGATTATCTTCAGAAGACAACCAGAACCCAAGGCAGCTAGGTGGCTCAGTGGATAGAGAGCCAGGCCTGGAGATGGGAGATCCTGAGTTCAAATGTGATCTCAGACACTTCCCAGCTGTGTGACCCTGAGCAAGTCACTTAATCCCAAGTGCCTAGCCCTTACCACTCTTCTGTTATGGAACCAAAACTTAGTATTAATTCTAATATGGAAGGTAAAGATAAAAAAAAAGGCAGTTTCAAAGGGAAGTGTAATAGTTAGAGCACCAGATCTGAAGTCAGAAGGTCTTGGGTTCAAATGTGAGCTGAGATACTTCCTAGCTGTATGACCCTGAGCAAGTCACTTAACCCCAGTTTCCTAGCCCTTGCCACTCTTTTGTCTAAGAAATTGATATTTAGTATCTATTATTAGTATTAGTAAATTGATACTTAGTATGGATTCTAAGACACAAGATATTAAAAAAAAAAAAGTAACCAGAATGCTTGTTGCAAAGGAAACAAAGCTCTCAAGAATGGCAGAGCATCACTAGTAGGATTTCAAGGAGACTTCTCTGATAGAGGTGGAGTAGATCTTCCCTAGGAAGCCAACTCCTGGGAAGGTAGCCAGGAAAGCTTTGTGTGTGCCTGTAATTCCCCTTCCTGCTGAGAATCTGTGTGCCATGTCTTCACTTGATACTTCCCCCTTGGTTGAGGGTCAGTCTTCCAATGTTAAGCTAGTCTGTAATGATAAAGCATTCTTGAAACGACCTAGAGATACATTTTTGATATACCTTTGAGATATGAACTCCATCGTAATAGAGCCAGAGAGCTTCAGATGTAACATACTCACACACATGGAATAAATGGAGAAGAGTTACAAAAACAAGAATAGATTGACACAGGGGTAATCATGTAGCTAGTTTCTACTCAAATAACACCTTTGAAGCTTGGGAGTCCCAAAAGATACAGCCTCTCCTACCCTATGGTATCACTGAGAGCACTGGACTAGAGAGGAGTAACTTTGAAAAGTTTGGTTTGTGGGGTCCAAAATTTACCTTGAATATGTGTGATTCTGGGTTTGGAAGAGGTCCAACCAAAGAAGGAAGCTCAACCTTTCTGGAATTTCCCCCCATCTACTTTGGGTAAAGGCAGGGACTATCATCTCCATAATGCCCAACTACTGGATAATGGTTAAACAAATCACTGTACATTAATATGATGGAATATTACCTTGCCATTAGAAACAATGAACATACACAGAAAAAGCATTTGACAAAATACAACACCTATTCCTTATAAAAAAAAAACATTAGAAAACATTGGAATAAAAGGAGCTTCCCTTAAAATGATAAAGAGCATCTATCTAAAACCATCAGAAAGCATTCTCTGTAATGGGGATGTATATATGGAGATTTTGAACCTTTGGACTTCATCCCTAGAAGTCCCTTAGTATTTCCCAAAATTCCCTTTAATCTCTCCTGCACCTCCACATTTGTGTGATCATGTTATTGTTTTATAAATTCTGTTGCTCCTCCCTCTTTCACTCTTTTTCTCGCAACCAGACTGAGTTCAGGTAGTTCTTTTACTTTACTTATTATTAATAAAATGTTCTAAAATACAATACTTAGTTATTGAATATTAATTTTAAAACCCACAGTGATAAACTAGAACCCTTCCCAGTAAGAACAAGGATGAAGCATGGATGCCCATTATCACCTATAGCGACCCCCCCTCGGGAGCCCTATAACATTTATCTGTAGGTAATAACCTGAGGTGGAGAGAGGAGGCTAAGGAAATGGGAGAATGATAATGACTCAAAAGCAGAAGTAGAAACACATGGGGAGTAACGCAAACTCTGAGGAAATAAGAGGAATAAGAGAATAGGTGGGGAGTACCAACCCCTTGATACTCCTAGACAAGAGAGTCTGCTTTGGGGGCGACAACGTGGCTAGGAAAAGAGGGGAGTCACAACTCCCTGGCACCTCCTATAGCAATAGGAAGCACTGGCAACAGCATTGCTATGAAAGACATATAGTGAAGCAAGAGGGAAAGAGGAGAAGAATGGAAGAGAGAGAGAGTAAGAGTAAAAGTGAGAGAGTTAGCAAGAGAGCTTGAAAGAGAGAGTTTTGGGCTAGTTCCTCAGTATTTATTGAAGGTTTTTAGGCATGTGGATCAACGAATATGTAACACGACATAGGATTTAACATTGGTTGAATTGATAATGACAAGATCAAAGAGGTGGGGATTAATCCAACCCACATTTTGCAAATGAAAGTACTCAGAGCTGAGGGCTCTAATCTAGGAGTGCTTTGCAAATGAGTATAGTCCCCAGTGGCCCTGGGGCAGTGTGGCCCCTGTCAAGACCTAACCCATGATTTGCCCATCCTTTGCTAGTGCTTCCCCCTATCCCTTTCCATACAATGACCATCAAGAGGTCTGACCATGTGTCTGGTAATACAATATCAATACATCAATCATACTTCCCAGATGCCAACATGCCTGGTGTGCTACATCACCACTACAATTTAATATTGTACTATAAATGCTAGCTCCAGCAATAAGAAAAGGACAAAGAAATTGAAAGTTTTAGAATAGGTAATGGAGGAGGGGGAGAGCAGCTGGGTAGCTCAGTGGATTGAGAGCCAGGCCTAGAGATAGGAGGTCCTGGGTTCAAATCTGACCTCAGACACTTCCAGCTGTGTGACCCTGGGCAAGTCACTTAATCCCCATTGCCTACGCAGTATTGACTCCAAGACAGAAGGTAAAGGTTTAAAAAAAAATAGGCAATGAGGAAACAAGCTATCACTCTTTGTGGATATGATAGCATAAATAGAGAACCCCAGAGAATAAACCAAAAAACTAATAGAAACAAATAACTTTAATAAAGTTAAGGTTACAAAGTAAATCCAAATAAATAATCAGCATTTATTTATCAACAAAAAAGTTCAATAGCAAGAGATAGAAAAGAAAATTCCATTTAAAATAACTATATACAATATAAAATGCTTAGGAGTATATTTACCAAAACAAATCCAGCAACTATATGACACAATTATAAAACACTTTTCATACAGACAGTCAGACATGAAACAATTGGGAAAATATGAATTGCTCATGGATAGGCTGAGTCAATATAATAATAAAAATTCTACTGAAATTAATTTACTTATTCAGTGCCATACCAAAAATTATTTCTAAGAACTAGAAAAAATAATAACAAAATTCATGTGGAAGAACAAAAGGTCAAAAATATCAAGCGGATTAATAGAGAAAAAAATGTGAAGGAAGGAGATCTAGCCTTACCAGATTTAAAACTATACGGGGGGGGGGGGGGGGGGGGGAGGGAGGCAGCTGGAGCTGAGCCACCTCAGTGGATTGAAAGCCAGACCTAGACATAGGAGGTCCTCAGTTCAAATATGATACTTCCTAGCAATGTGACCCTGGGCAAGTCAATTAACCCCCAGTGCTTAGCCCTTACCACTCTTCTGCCTTGGAACCAATACACAGCATTGATTCAAAAACAGGAGATATGAACTTATGCAAAGTGAAGTGAGCAAAACCAGGAGAACAGTATATACAGTAACAGAAATATAAAATAATCAATTGTGAAGGACTAAACTATTATTCACAAAACAAGGTCACAAGATAACTCCAAGGAAGTCATGATAACAAATTCTATCCAAAGCCAAAGAAGAAACTGTTGGACTCTGACTGCAGATCGAAGCATGTCATCTTACACTCTCTTTTTTTAATGAGTTTTTTTCTCTTGTATGTGTGATATGTGCCTTTTGCCAGGCATGGGGAATATGGACACGTGTATTGTATGAATGATATAACCCATAACAGACCAGTTACTGCCCAGGGAGGAGGGGCAGGAAGGAGGGGAAGAATCTGAATTGAAAAATGTCAGAAAACAATTGTCAAAAATTGTTTCTATGGGGGGTAGCTGGGTGGCTCAGTGGATTGAGAGTCAGGGCTAAAGATGGGAGGTCCTAGGTTTGCCTCAGACCCCTAGCTGTGTGACCCTGAGCAAGTCACTTAACCCCCAATTGTCTAGCCCTTACCACTCTTCTGCCTTGGAACATACATAGTATTGGTTCCAAGGCAGAAGGTAAAGGTTTAAAAAAAAGTTTCTATGTGTAATTAAGAAAAAAATAAAAGAAAGTAAAAAATAGAATTCATGTGCAAAAAAAGAAACAATGAATATAAAGAATGTAAAGCTATGAACTGATACAGACTGAAGTAAGAAGAATCAGAAAAATAGTTATGTATAGTAAATACAATAATATAAACAGAAACACCTCTCAATAATTACAAATTAATTCTGTTTCATTATAATGACCAAGGTGAACCCTCAAGAAATCAGTCATTCAATAAACATTAATTAAGGACCCACAACATGCCAAGAAAAGTAAAAGACAGTCCCTAGCATCTCACAGTCTAATGGGGAAGAAAACAAGCAAATAATTATGTTCAAAAAACTATAGTATACATTTGAAATAGTGGATAAATTAAAATAGAATTCAAAATAATCAACAAAGGGAAGGCATTGACATTATGTGGGGAAACAGCTAAGTCTTATTGTAGATAGTGGGATCTATGGGTAAGCTAGGTGCCTCAGGGCCTGGAGACTGGAGGTCCTGGGTTCAAATTTGACCCCAGGTACTTCTTAGTTTTGTGACCCTAAGGAAGTCACTTAACTACAATTGTCTAGCTTTTACCACTCTTCTGCCTTGGAATCAATATTTAATATAAATTCTAAGATGGAAGGCAAGGATTTTTTTTAATCTATTTATTAGAAATAGATTCCAAAATAATGAACAGAGGGAAGGTACTAGCATTAAGGAAAGAGGAAAGGTTTCTTGTAGAAAGTGGAATCTAAGCTGGGGCTTGAAAAAAGCCAAGGTAAGTCAGGAGGTAGAAATGAGGAAGAGCATTCCAGGGAGGGGAAACAGCCAATGAAAATGTTCTGAGTTGGGATATGTAGTGAGAAAATGCTCCTCCCTCTGTTCTTTGCAGAGGTGGAGGACTATGAGTACAGAACATTGCATGTACTGTCAGACTCAATTAATGTGTTGGTTCATTTTACTGAACTGCTTTTTTTTCCTCTTTTTGTTTTTTATTCTTTGAAAAAAAAGACAAGATATGGCTTGCTGGGAAAAGGGAGTGGACACATTTAGTAATTAATGCCATGTAAAGACAAAAAAATTAAGAAAAATTAAGAAAAAAATTTAAAGAATCATTTATTTGAGTACTTAGTGTCTGCAAGGCTCAATACTTGGGCAAGGGTGGGATAAGAGGGGGAAACAGGATTTAGAACAATATGGAGGGATTGTGGTATAATGATTTGGAATCAAAAACTTAAATCCTAGCTCTCATCACCTACTAGTTATGTGACCTTAGTCAAGTTGATTTCCCCTTCAGTGTCTCAGTTTCCTCCATTGTAAAATAAAGGGGACAGCTTGTAAGGTCCCTTCCTGCTCAAAATCTAAGATCTTATCAGTCTTGCACCTCTAAATTCTATGATCTGTGGCCACTTCCTATCAGAGACTGTCCCTGTCCTTGAGAAGGTGACAGCTTCACTGAGGGATCTAAGGGTTTAAACGCATGAGAAAATATTCATGCTATCAAGCAGTCTATAGGTTAAGCATCCAGACATACGTGCCCATGGGACACTGAAGCAGGAGCGATTCCTGCTGCTGGGTTGGAGCCAGGACCAGAGGATGGGAAGGTTTTGTTTTTTTAGTATTCTGTGGTTTTCATACAAAGGTTTTCTATAGAGCAAACAAAATACACAGCAGTCTCTGGGTGTGGCATATAATTTCAGTGGGAAAGGAAGGCTTCTCAGACCCCTATATATATATATTTGTTCCCAGAATTCTTTTAACAAGGGATGTCAACTTTCATGTTCCAATGAAAGATGAGGCTTAAAATAATAATAGCTGACATTTACATAGTGCTTTAGGGTTTAAGAAGTACTTAATATATATTATCTTACTTGATAAAAATATGGCTAAGATGTTATGAGGGGAAGGATGCTCATAAAGTGATTTGGGAACCAGAAGGGAGAGGGGAGAGGGGGCTATCCAGAAAGAACTGTGATGTGCAAATAAAATAGCAGTTAAAAAGTTTTTGTTGGCCTCAGGAATTTCCTAGCTGTGTGACCCTGGACAAGTCACTTAACCCCATTTGCCTAGCCCTTTCCCTTCTGTTCTGGAGTTGTTAGTAGAACAGAAAATAAGGGAGAAAGAAAGAAAGAAAGAAAGAAAGAAAGAAAGAAAGAAAGAAAGAAAGAAAGAAAGAAAGAAAGAAAGAAAGAAAGAAAGAAAGAAAGAAAGAAAGAAAGAAAGAAAGAAAGAAAGAAAGAAAGAAAGAAAGAAAGAAAGAAAGAAAGAAAGAAAGAAAGAAAGAAAGAAAGAAAGAAAGAAAGAAAGGAAGAAAGGAAGGAAGGCAGGAAGGCAGGAAGGCAGGAAGGCAGGAAGGCAGGAAGGCAGGAAGGCAGGAAGGCAGGAAGGCAGGAAGGCAGGAAGGCAGGAAGGAAGAAAGAAAGAAAGAAAGAAAGAAAGAAAGAAAGAAAGAAAGAAAGAAAGAAAGAAAGAAAGAAAGAAAGAAAGAAAGAAAGAAAGAAAGAAAGAAAGGAAGAAAGAAAGAAAGGAAGGAAGGAAGGAAGGAAGGAAGGAAGGGACGGAGGGAGGGAGGGAGGGAGGGAAGAAGGGAGGAAGGGAGGAAGGGAGGGAGGAAGACAGAAAGGAAGACAGATAGACAGACATGGTTTAGTTCTGGAATGAACCTTAAAACAATTTTGCTGTTCAATCATTTTCAGTTTTTTTCAACTCTTCATGACTCCATTTGGAGTTTTCTTGGCAAAGATACTGAAGTATTTGACTATTTTATAGATGAGGAAACTGAGGCAAACAGGATGAAGTGACTTGCCCATGATCACACAGCTAGGAAGTGTCTGAGGCAAAAGCTGAAGATTTTCCCAATTCTAGGCCCACGACTCTACCCACTGCACCGTCAACAAATGTTAGAATAGAAAACATAAAATATCACAAGTGGAAAGGACTTTAGGAATCACATAAATTAATCCATTCAGATATTTTTTTTCAACTTTTACTTTCTGTTTTACTAATAACTCAGAGAGAAATGGGCAAGGGCTAAGCAAATGAGGTTAAGTGAGTTGCCCAGGGTCACACAGCTAAATGTCTGAGATCCCATTTGACCCCAAGTCCTCCCAGTTCTAGGCCCAACTCTCTATCCACTGTGCCACCTAGCTGCCCCAATCCACTCATTTTTTTTTATTTCTTAAAATTTTATTTAATTGATGAATTTAGAGCATTTTTCCAGGATTACAAAATTATATTCTTTCCCTCCCCTACCCCCAGCCCCCTCCCATATCTGACGCACAATTTTACAGGTTTTATATGTGTCTTTGGTCAAGACCTATTTCCATATTATTGATGTTTGCACAAGGATATTCATTTAGAGTCTATATCCCCAATCATACTCCCATTGAACCATGTGATCAAGGAGTTGTTTTTCTTCTGGGTTTCTACTCCCACAGTTCTTTCTCTGGATGTGGATAGCGTTCTTTCTCATAAGTCCCTCCGAATTGTCCTGGATCATTGCACTGCTGCTAGTAGAGAAATCCATTACATTCGATTGTACCACAGTGTATCAGTCTCTGTGTACAATGTTTTCCTGGTTCTGCTCCTCTCGCTCTGCATCACTTCCTGGAGATCGTTCCAGTCTCCATGGAATTTCTCCACTTTATTATTCCTTTTAGCACAATAGTATTCCATCACCAACATATACCACAATTTGTTCAGTCATTCCCCAATTGATGGGCATCCCCTCATTTTCCAGTTTTTGGCCACCACAAAGAGTGCAGCTATGAATATTCTTGTACAAGTCTTTTTCCTTATTATCTCTTTAGGGTACAAGCCCAGCAGTGCTATGGCTGGATCAAAGGGCAGACAGTCTTTTATCGCCCTTTGGGCATAGTTCCAAATTGCCCTCCAGAATGGTTGGATCAATTCACAACTCCACCAGCAGTGAATTAATGTCCCCACTTTGCCACATTCCCTCCAGCATTCATTACTTTCCATAGCTGTCATGTTAGCCAATCTGCTAGGTGTGGGGTGATACCTCAGAGTCAATCCACTCATTTATAAAGAAGGAAACCAAGAGGCACAAAAGGAAAATTACTTGCCCAAGGTCACATAACTAATTCGAAGTAGAACCAGCACAGGTTTATATGGAATTTTTGGTCTTATAAACATTTGTGAATTTAGTGAGTGAAGTTAGTTCAAGGGTTACTAGTCCCATTTCACAGATAAAGAAACTGAGTCTCAGAAAATGAGAGCATTTGCTGCCCAGGGTCACGAAGCTAATAAGGATTATGGCTAGGATTTGAATACAGGTCTTTATACTCAAAGACCACTGAGTAATCTTTCCCACTGTAGCACACAAATACACCTGGAAGATATCATACACTGAATTATATTTCCTAGGATGTGGTAGGGCAGCTAAATGACCCAGGGGATAAAGTTTCAGGTCTAGAGTCAGGAAGACATCTTCATGAGTTCAAATCCAGCTTTAGGCACTTCCTAGCTGAATGATCCTGGCCGAGTGAGCGACTTCACCCTGTTTGCTTCAGTTTCCTCATCTGTAAAATGAACTGGAGAAGGAAATGGCAAACTTCTCCAGTATCTTTGCCAAGAAAACCCCAAATGAAGTCACAAAGAGTCAGACATGAGAGAAACAACTGAACAAAAAGGGGATATTAAATTCTTTCCTCAAATAATGCCAAAATAAGGGAACAGAGAGGAAAGCTTGGGAGTGCCTTTGGCACTAGACAGTAAAGGGAAAAGGTGCCTTTAGAAATAGGAAAGGATGCAGAAGGGAATGGCTAGAAGTATGGAAAGCAAACTCTGTCTTCCTCACTACTTTCCCTGGTACCCATCTTTCTCAAGGAACAAGACAGTAAGAAAAGCCTATTAATGTTATAGTAATTTCCAAATATTTCCTTGGATAATGGAATGGTATGTGCATGAGGGTGGTTATAAACCTACTCCTGGGTTGAGAAGGTTAGAGGGCAGGGGATTTCTCTCCATTTCAGTTTATAAGGAAAGATACCAATTTAATCAACTTCATATCAACCCTTTGAGAGTAAAATGAGGATTATTCTCCCTGGTTTATAAATGTAACCAAAGCCCAAAGAAGTCAAATAATTGACTAAAGAATCCATGAAATAGTGGCAGAACAAGAAAAGATATATTACTCTATCTTCTTTATATTTTATTAGAATTTTTCTACTTTGTTCTTTTTCCAATTATACATAATAACCATCTGAAACATTAAAAAAACATTTGAGTTTCAAATTCTCTCCTTTCTTCTTTCTGGTCTCCACTTCTTAAGAAAATTATACATGTGCAGTCATGCAAAACATATTTCCATATTAGCCATATCACTAAAGAAAACTCATACAAATGCTTCAATCTGTATTCAGATTCCATCTGTTCTTTCTCTGGAGGTGGAAGACATTTTTCATCCTAAGTCCTTCAAAATTGTCTTGGGTCATTGTATTGCTGAGAAGAGCTAAGTCATTCACAGATAATCATTGTACAATATTGCTGTTACTATGTACAATGGTCTCCTGGTTCTGTTCATTTCTCTTTATATCAGTTCATATAATCTTCCTAGGTTTTTCTGAAACCATCCTGCTGATCATTTAACATTCTTTTTTTTTTTATTTTGAACCAGATCCTCTCACTCCTCCCAACTTCCCTTTTGTTCATCATTTCTCATAGCACAATAGTATTCCATCACAATCATATACCACAATTTTTTTAACCATTCCCCAATTGATGGGCATCCCCTTAATTTCCAATTCTTTGCCACCACAAAAAGAGCTGCTATAAATATTTTTGTACATATAAGTTCTTTTCCATTAGGGTCTTTTTTTCTCTTTGGAATATAGACCTAGTTGTGGTATTGCTGGACCAAAGGGTAAGTTTTATACTTAAAAAGCACAGTTTTATACTGCTTTGGGCATAGTTCCAAATTGCTCTTCAGCATGTTTGAATCACTTCACAGCTCCAACAACAGTGCATTAATGTCTCAATTTTCCTACATTCCCTCCAAAGTTTGTCATTTTCCTTTTCTCTCATATCTAGCATCTTTTAAAATATTTCTGATAAGTTTTAACTTCCTTGACCAGTATGAACATTGAAATATGTAAATATGGGGAATAGCTAAAAAAAAAAAAACTTGGCATAAGAATATAATGAAATTTTGTTAAGTCTTAAGAAATTATGAAAATGAGAAATTTGGAGAAACCTAGAAATACTCATATGAACAGATCTCAAAAGAAATAAGTAGAACTAGGGAAACAAATTGATTTCAATTTTAAATGAAAACAACTTTGAATGATTCAAGAATTCTGAACACTCTTGCTATTGTTGTTGAGTCATGTTCAATTCTTCATGACTCCATTATAAAGTTTTCCTCACAAAGATACTGGAGTGGTTTGCCATTTCCTTTTCTAGTGGATTAAGGCAGATAGAAGGTAAGTCACTTAGTTTACACAAATAGTAAGTGTCTGAAGCCACATTTGAACTCAGATCCTTCTGACTCCAAGTCTAGCACTCTATACACTGAGCCACTTAACTGAATTCTGAAGATTGATGATGAAATTTGCCTCTTAGCAGAGAAGTAATGTACTAGAGGTAAAGAAAGAACTATGTATTCTCAGAAGTGGTCAAGATGTGAATGTGTTTTCCTTAAGCATGTAGGAGCAAGGGAAGAGATGATAAATAAAGAAGTTGATGGAAAAACTGAAAAAAGTCTCAATGAATTTATATATACATACATATACTTGTGTGTTTATGTGTTTATGGAGAAAGTAAGGGAGTGAGTGAAAGAGAGAGAAGGTCTTTCAGAAAGGGAAACAAAAAGGGCAATCTTCTTACTATCATATTTAATATGTACTTTAAAAAAAGATATGCAGTGGAAGTTCATAGTTCCATATATTGTGACAATTTTCTTTCTAGCCTTTGTATATTTATGTCTATTGATGTTGAGTTCATAATACAAAGGGCATTTAAAAAAAGAAATCTAATGAAAACAAAGTACAAATTAAAGTAAAAAATTTAAAGCATTCAAAAAATGCTGCAAATGATTATGCCTGCAACTGGACATTCTTGCTCTTTTGCTAATTGGCAATGGAAAGGTAGGTGGCTCAGTAGATAGAGTAAGAGTGCAAATTTGGCTTCAGACACTTCCTACCTGTGTGATCCTGAGCAAGTCATTTCACCTTGTTTGCCTTAGTTTCCTCATCTGTCAAATGAGCTAGAGAAAGAAATGGCAAACCACTACAGTATCGTGATCAAGAAAATCCTCCAAGGAATTCCATGTGAACTAGAATGACCTTCAGGAATTGATACAGAGCAAAAGGAGCAGAACCAAGAGAACATTGTACACAGAGCCTGATACACTGTGGTACAATCAAATGTAATGGACTTCTCTACTAGTAGCAATGAAATGATGCAGGACAGTTCTGAGGGACTCATGAGAAAGAAGTTATCCACACCCAGAGGAAGAACTGTGGGAGCAGAAACACAGAAGAAAAACATTTCCTTGATCGCATGGGTCGATGGAGATATAACTGGGGATGTAGACTCTAAATGATCACTCTATTGCAAATATTAATAATATGGAAATAGGTCTTGATCAATGACACATGTAAAAGCCAGTGGAATTGCTCATTGACTACTCGAGTGAGGTGGTAGGAGAGGAGGGAAAGAATATGAATAATGCAACATGGAAAAAATATTCTAAATTAATTAATTAAAGAAAGAAAGAAAATCCTCCAAAAGGTAACAGAGTTAGATACAGCTGAAGACAGCTAAACAACAAATGGAAATAAGACTTGATTATATTAACTTTAACAAGATAGTAACAATGTCTTCTGTAGTATTTAATAAGGATTTTGTTGTTTAATATCATCTTTATTGACATAGTTATAATCTATGGGTATATATTACTCCTTGGATTTTGTTTTCCTTACTTTGCATCTCATATGCTTTATCTTCCTTACCCCATAATAATGGTCAACATTCACAGGAGCATATTGATAAAGAGCACTGGATTTGGGATCAGAAGAGTCTCAGATTCAGATCCTGTTTCTTATACTTTCTACTTGTGTAGTATATTCATTTCCTTTTCCCCCTCAGTAGAATGAGGATGGCAGCAGGCATGTAGGTGGCTCAGTGGATTAAGAGTCAGGCCCAAAGACAGGAACTCCTAGGGTCAAATCTGGTTTCTGGCACTTCCAAGCTGTGTGACCCTGGGCCAGTCATTTAACTCCCATTGCCTAACTCTTACCACTCTTCTTCCTTGGAATCTAATTACAATATTGATTCTAAGATGGAAGAGAAGGTTTTAAAAAAAATGAAAATGACAATGAGATTTATGCAACCTACCTCACAGAAGTATTATAAGGAAAGTGTTCTATCAATCTAAAAACTCCATATAAATGTGAAGTACCAGAGACATAGCAATCAATCAATAAATCAGTAATTATCCCCTCTTGCTCCCATTTTATTCCTATCCATGTCAATTTCCATCCCTTTGGTGTCTCCAACTCATTCTCTTTTTCCTTCCATCCATTGTGCCCTCTGGATCTCTTGTTCTGTGATTAACAAATTACTCTTCATATTAAACTAGTACACTAATAGCTGGAATGATCAGGAAAGTTCTCAGGAGGTAACTTTTGAGCTAATCAGAGAAGCAATAAATTGGATTTGGAATTAAAGGACCCAGATTCAAATCCCAGCTCTGTCCATTTACCAACTTGACTCTGAGTAAAGCCACTTAATGTCTCTAGGCTTCAGGTCTTCATCAGTTTAAAAAAAAAAATATATATATATATACACATTAGACTAGATGGCCTCTGAAGCCATTTCTAGTACTAAATCTATAATTCTGTAGCGAAAAGGTCCTTTAAAGGGAGTCAGAGGCATGGGCACTGATCTTAGCTTTGCCATCAGACCTAACTATGTGACTTTAAGAAAAGTCATTTATTTCCTTTCTCTGGGACTTAATTTCTTTCTCTATAGAAGGAATGAGTTAATCAGAGGTGTCTCCAGCAAAACTCCCAAGTACAGAGGAATCAGATTAAAACGTAATTGGACAATGTTTACCAAAATAATTAAAACCACAATACAACATTTTGTTGTTCAGTCATTTCAGTCATGTCCAACTCTTCATGACCCCATTTGGAGTTTTCTTTGCCAAGTTATTAGAGTGGTTTATCATTTCCTTCTCCAGTTCTCTTTACAGATAAGGAAATTGAGGCAAACTGGGTTAATCAAGTGACTTGCCCAGGGTCACACAGCTAGTAAGTGTCTAAGACCAGATTCAAACAATACAACATAAATAATGGTTTCCTAAATCAAAGTGTCCTCTCTGGGATCTGTTTCTATTTGAGTTTGACCTCACTGGACCAGTTCTTTCATTCCCTGTGTTAGAATAGGTAGCCCTCACTTGCTTCTCACTAATACCTTCCAAATTAAAAATCTTCAGATCTCTGTTTTGATTTATTTTTCTTATTCACCAGTAGTAGGAGAAGGAAAACAGAGAATGTCCCAAGTGGAGGAGCCAAAGATGTGTCTGGAAAAAAGGAGTGTCCTCACACAAAATCCCTGGGGGGAAAGGAGGAGGGAGGTGGGAAGGGTGTTACTGGATCCCAGATGGTCAGTCCCACAGCTCCTTCCCCTCTAGGGAGTTCTCTCTGGCTAGCGCTGTTACTGATGGCATAGCAAGGATAAATAAGGCCTGAGGAGATCCCCAGGCAGCACCTTAAATGGCCATCCCCTCAGACGCCCAGAATTCCACTGATAACACTGTGTTCTGTAGGGCTCAGAGCAAGTGCAGGTCACCTGCTCAGCAGCCACACAAGTGTGCTCGTACCCCCATGGGGTCTGGGCTGTGGCTGGGGAATTTTTAAATAGAAGGACTGAGCTCACAAAGAAGAAAATGTTTCCCTGATGTCACACTTGCTGACAATTCATCAGCCAGGGTTAAAGGTCAGAGAGAGGGAAGCCACGGTGCTGGGGTCCTTCCCTCTCCCTCTCCCTCCCCACCCCCAACCCCCAGCTCAGCAGCTGGTCCCTTAGGCTGGGTTTCCCTAATATTAGGCTCTGGGCCAATAAGCCAGGGAACCCACAGCCTGCATTCTGGAAGCTGGAACCTGATTGTATTTCCAAAGAACTACTGAGCTCACGTCTCTGTTTAGCATCCCCCACCCCACCCCTCCCGCTTTGAAGACATTAATTAATTTACCCTGAGAGCACTTTCCTGCTAGTACAGCAGCCCAAGCTGGACGGGAGTGTAGAGATCACTTAATCGGAAGGTTCTTAACTTTTGTGTCTTCTGCAGCCTTTAAGCAGTCTCAGAAAGCCAATGGACTCCTCAGAGTAATGAGGTTTTTAAATACATGAAATAAAATACATAGGATACTAAAGAAAGGGATTTTTTAAAATCTTTACTTTCTCTCCTAAGACAGAAGGGCAAGGGCTAGATAAAAGGGGTTAAGAGACTTGCCCAGGATCAAACCACTAGAAAGTGTATGAAACCAGATTTGAACCTAGGACTTCCCAACTCCAGGCCTGGCATTCTATCCACAGTGCCACAAATTTTTATCCATAGATATTTATCTACAATTCTTACCTTCTAATGATGAACTTCTTGATTTCTATAAGAACTGGGAAAACCTCCATGAACTGATGCAGAGTGAAATGAGCAGAACCAGGAGAATATTGTACACAGAAAGTGAGACACTGTGGGATGATCAAATATAATAGACTTGTATACTAGCAGCAGTGCAATGAAACAGGACAATTCTGAGGGACTTATGAGAAAGAAGTTATCCACATCCAGAGAAAGAACTGTGAGAGCAAAAATGTAGAAGAAAACATATGATTTATCAGTTGTTATATGGGTATATGATTTGGGGTTTTGGTTTTAAAAGATTGCTTTATTGCAAAAATGAATAATATGGAAATAGGATTTGAGAGATAATATATGTAAAACCCACATAAATTGCTTGTTAATTCCAGGAGGGGGGAAGGGAAGAGGGGAGGGAGACAACAAGAATCATGTAACCATGGGGGGGGGGATTAAAAATGAATAAATAAAATAAAATGTTTATCTTCTGTCTTAAAATCAATACTAAGTATTGGTTCCAAAGCAGAAAAGAGGTAAGGGCTAGGCAATGGGGGTTAAATGACTTTTTCAGGGTCACACAGCTAGGAAATGACTGAGGACTGAGTTTAGGTTTGAATCCAAGACCTCCTATTTCTGATTCTGGCTCTGAATCCTCTAAGCCATCCAGCTACCCCCCAACAGATTATATTTTTAAAACAAGTTTACAGATCCCAGGTTAGGATCTCTTGATTCTGGTCTGAATCCTGCTTAGAGAGAACTATGACTCCCTAGAGAATAGTTTTCCAAGGCAGTACAAGACTCTTTGCCCGTGGTAATTATTATAAGAATAAATGTGAGCCAGGTGGGTTAGAAGGATCCTTGTGGCCCTAAAATTCTATAAGGTTAAGTGGTTACTGACATATCTAGTACTATATGAAGGTAGTTTGTTAATAATAATGTATCAGAATATCCTTGTAACACAGAAGAATAACAATTGCTTTATCACATGGGTTGAGGGGATATGATTGGGGATGTTAACTCTAAGTGATCACCCAAGTGCAAATATCAATAATATGGAAATCGGTCTTGATCAATGACACATGTAAAACCCAGAGGAATTGCTTGTTGGCTACAGGAGGGGAATGGGAGAACATGAATCTTGTAACTGTGGAAAAATATTCTAAATTAATTAATTAAATGAATAAATTATTAAAAAAAAACAAAGAACATCCATCTAAACCTGAGCTCCCAGGTTGGTACTTGCCCATCTCTGAACCTTCTCCACTTGGTCACTTTGTGGATGGCTCCTTGTCAGCAGCTCATATTCTTTCCTTTATTCCATCTATACACAGCTTCCCTATCACTAGAGGTAACAGCAACATTTTGCTCTTCCTTGGACAAGAGGAAGTTCAAATTCAACCTCCTTTACTTATTTCTCATATAAGTTTGTCGACAAATGGGACTGTGTCCTAACCATCCCTATAGATCACAAGTTTTGGTCAGACCAGATTTGTGATTTCATTAGTGTAAGGAATTCGGTGAGGAAACTCCATGAACTAATTCAGGTAGGTGTTTGGTCTACAAGTCTTAGAGTAAGCTGGGTCCTAGTTTCAAATCTGACCTCAGACACTTCCTAGCTGTGTGACCTTGGGCAAGTCACTTGACCCCCCTTGCTGCTCTTCTGTCTTGGAACCAATACACAGTATTGATTCTAAGTTAGAAAGTAAGGGTTTAAAAAAAAAAAAGATTTCGTGAATAGGAGCAGAAAGTGGCTCAGTGGCTAGAAAGCCAGGACTAGAGACAGGAGGATCTGGGTTTAAATCTGGTCTCAGACATTTCCTATGTGGCCCTAGACAAATCATTTACCCCAGTTGTTTAGCCCTTACCACTCTTGTATCGTAGAATCAATACTTAGTATCTATTCTAAGTTCTTTTTTTTTTTAACTCAATGGGCAACATTTACTAATTAGGTATGACCCTCTAAATAAACCCTTTAAAGGACTATGGTTTTTACAGATATGCCTCATTTTGTTGCACTTTAAAATATTGTTTTTTTTACAAATCAAAGTTTTTGGCAACCCAATGACAAACAAGTCTATGGGCGCCATTTTCCCAACAGCAGGTGTTCCCACCATATCTCTTTGTCATATTTTGGCCATTCTCCCAATATTTCAACCTTTTTCATTATTATTATATCTATTATGGTGATCTGTGATCAATGACCTTTGATGTTACTATTGTCATTGTTCTAGGGTTCCAGGAATTATACCCATATAACTCCAAAATCTGAACTGGTAGTTATTGTATGTATTCTTTTTTTTAAATTTTATTTAATTAGTTAATTTAGAATATTTTTCCATGGCTACATGATTCATGTTCTTTGCCTCCCTGCCTCTCACTCCCCTCCCCCCCAGCCAGTGTTCAATTCCACTGGGTTTTACATGTGTCACTGATCAAGACCTATTTCCATATTAATATTTGCACTAGGGTGATCTTTTAGAGTCTACTTCCCCAATCAGATTGTATTTATTCTGACTGCTTCCATGACACACCATTTTCTATCTCTCTTCCTCTCCTTTTAGGCCTCTCTATTCTCTGAGACACAACAATACTGAAATGTGGCCAATTATAACCCTACAATGGCCTCCAAGCGTTCAAGTGAAAATAAGAGCCAATCATTGAGGGCAAACTTCTTTGCTGTCTAATTTTAAGAAATTACCACAGTCACCTCAACCTTTGGCAACCATCACTCTGATCAGTAAGCTGCCATTAACATGGAGACAAGATGGAGCAGCTGGGAGGCTCAGTGGATTGAGAACAAGGCCTCAATGGGAGGTCCTGAGTTCAAATTTGGCCTCAAACACTTCCAAACTGTGTGACCCTGGACAAGTCACTTAACCCCTATTGCCTAGCCCTTACTACTCTTCTACCTTAGAACCCATACACAGTACCTTCTCCACTTGGTCACTTTGTGGATGACTCCTTGTCCATAGTTCATATTCTTTCCTTTATTCCATCCTATACACAGCTTCCCCATCACTAGAGGTAACAGCAACATTTTGCTCTTCCTTGGACAAGAGGAAGTTCAAATTTAAAAAACAAACAGGGGGCAGCTGGGTTGCTCAGTGGATTGAGAGCTAGCCCTAGAGATGGGAGGTCCTAGGTTCAAATCTGGCCTCAGACACTTCCCAGCTGTATGACCCTGGGCAAGTCACTTGACCCCCATTGCCTAGCCCTTACCACTCTTCTGCCTTGGAGCCAATACACAGTATTGATTCTAAGTCAGAAGGTAAGGGTTTAAAACAAACAAACAAACAAAAAAAAAAAACATGGAGACAAGACCCTACACCAGCAAAAAGACTATGACTCACTGAAAATTCAAATAATAATATTTTTAACCCTTTTTTTTTTCATCTTGGAAGCAATGTCATATGTTAGTTCCAAGTCAGAAAAACATTAAGAGCTAGTAAGAGCTTTCCCAGGGTCATACAGCTAGGAAGTGTCTGAGGAGGCCACACTTGAACCCATGATTTTCTGTCTTTTGGCCTGGCTCTCAATCCACTGAGCTACCTACCTTCACCACATCATTTCTTATGGGATAATAGTTTTCAGTTACAACCATATACCACAGTTTGTTCAGTCATTCCCCAGTTGAAGGACATTCCCTCAGTTTCCAATTCTTTGCCACTAACCAAGAGTTGCTAAAAATATTTTTGTACAAGTAGGTCCTTTTTCCTTATCTCTGATCTCTTTGGAATACAGACCTAGTAGTTATATTGCTGGGTCAAAGGGTAGGCAGAGTTTTATGGTCTTTTGGGCGCCATGGTTCCATATGTCTATGCCTCATTTTCTAAGGAAACAGCCAATGAAAGGGTTAATGATTTAGGGATTAATGTGTTACTTTCTCAGTGAACTTATATTTTAACTAAGGAATCTACTGAAGGAGATGATGGTAGAATTTAATGGTGGAATTTCAATTACTGGGAATGAGTCTATGAAAAAGGAAATTTTAGGAAAGAAGTATTGGCTTCATCCTTCAAACCATAACGTGGAAGCAGCTATTTGCTCAAGTATACACTAGGCCCTTGGACCTCTCCTGATCAGTCCTATAGGGATTTCCCAAGTTTTCCAAACTTGGTGACATGGGGGAGGGAGGGAGGGAAGGCTCTAACCCCTCATATCTTCAACTATCACTAAACTAATCAACTATTAAATTTATACATCTTTCTTGAACTTGTCTCAAAGCTCCAATATTCTTATTGGACTTCTCCACTTGGCTATAGCATAATGTCAGATAAAACATTCCTGAAATGAAACTCACCTCCCTTAATAATAGTTTACATTTAGTTCTTTATAGTTACAAAGTATTTTAAATGCCCTACTTCATTTGATCTTCAATATAAGAGCTCTTGGATTCTCAGTTCAGTAAAAGAAGATTGAACTGAGAATCCGAGAGAATAAGCAATTAGCACAAGTTAACAAGAAAAAAAGGAAAAATCTTCTGAGTACATCCAATACTCTTTCCACTCTTACCTCTTAACTTCTGAACCAGCTCTCTTTCCAGACTCCTTCTGACCATTTTTCTAATTAAGCAGGATGGAAAATATGGAGTTATAAACCTGACTGTCCTTCTAACTCCTCCTTTTCGCCAATATTGAGTCTTTGTTGATTCTTCTTTCACAGGCTCTCTTCAATCTATCCTTTGTTTTTCATTCCAACTCTTATCTCCATTGTTCATGTGTACAATTTGTTGAAGGAACCAGGAATTTTTAATCTAGAGAAGAGAAGACTCGGGGGAACAGGATAGCTTGTCTTTAGTTGATGGGTTATTAAATGGAAGAGAGCTTGAGACTTATTTTTCTTGACTTCCCGGTAGGGAGAAATGAAAGCACTTTGGGTGGAAGTTAAAGAGACATATTTATACTTTACATAAGGCAAAAATTCCTTAAAAATTAGACTATCCAGTGCCTTGGCATTTAATGGGTTCTCCACACTGGAGAGCTTTAATTAAAGGCCAGATCATCACTTATTAGATATATTATTGAAGGAATTTTTGTTCAGGTAGAGGTTGTTCTTAATGGCCTTTCTTTCCAACTCTCAGATTCTGTGATACTGAATTTCTAGTAACAATCAAGCATCTAACACTCTCTAGCCTTGCAACAGCTAGGTGGTACAGTAACTAGAGTACCTGACCTGGAGTCAGAAACTCATCTTCTAGAATTCAAATCTGGCCTCAGATACATATTGGCTGTGTGACCCTGGATAAGTCACTTAAACCTGTTTGCCTTAGTTTCCTCAAATCTGCCAAAGGAGTTGGAGAAGGGGCAGCTCAGTGGTTAGAGAACTAGACTTCGAGATGGGAGGTTCTGGGTTCAAATGTGACATCAGACAGTTCCTAATCGTGTGACCATGGGCAAGTCCCTTACCCCCAGAAGCCTAGCCCTCACCATTCTTCTGCAATGGAACCAATACTTAGTATCGATTCTAAGACAGAAAGTATGTTGTTGGGGTTTTTAAATGTCAAGCCACTCTAGTATCTTTGCCAAGAAAACCCCAAATAGGGTCATGAAGAGTCAGACAGGACTGAAACAGTGAACAACAAGAGATCGTTAGTGTCTTGAATGTTCTCCCTATTTACCTCCATCTTTGAAATCCTTACATCCTATCAAGCTTCAACTCATGTGCTACCTTCTACAAGAGACCTCTCAGGATCCCCCAAAGTGTTAATGTTTCCTCCATCCATCCCAAATGACTCTGCTTCTCTTTCAACCTTTAATGCTTAGCATAGTGCCTAGTTCAAAGTAGGTACTTAATAAATCTTTATTGATTGACTGCATTCATGTTGTATCTACTTTGAATTTTCTTCACCATATATAGATTGTTTCTGTCTTGTAGAACATTAGCTCCTTGAGGGCAGACATTATTTTAATTTGTTGTTTTTATATCCTAATTGCCCAGAAGAATACTAGATGGTAGGTGTGTTGGTAAACTAAAAAGTTTATCCCTTGGGAATAATGCCTAAAAAGAAAATATCTCCAGCCACTGTTAAAAATATCTCTTGGGATAATAAGGGAAAAGACATGTACAAGAATATTCATAGCTGCGCTCTTTGTGGTGGCAAAAAATTGGAAAATGAAGGGATGCCCTTCAATTGGGGAATGGATGAACAAATTGTGGTATATGCTGGTGATGGAATACTATTGTGCTCAAAGCAATAATAAAGTGGAGGAATTCCATGTAAACTGGAACAGCCTCCAGGAAGTGATGCAGAGTAAAAGGAGCAGAACCAGGAGAACATTGTACACAGAGACTGATACACTGTGGTGCAATCGAACGTAATGGACTTCTCCATTAGTGACAATTGCAGTGATCTGAACAACATGAAGGGATCTATGAGAAAAACCACTATCCATATCCAGGGGAAAAACTGTGGGAGTAGAAACACAGAAGAAAAACAACTGCTTGATTACATGGGTGGATTGGGGATATAGACCCAAACTATCACCCTAGTGCAAATATCAACAACAGGGAAATAGGTTCTGATCAAGGACAAATGCAATCCCAGTGGAATTGTGCATCAGCTACAGGAAGGTTTGGGGGAGGTGAGGGAAAGAATATGATTCTTGTAACCAAGGAATAATGTTCTAAATTGACTAATTAAATAAAATTTTCCAAAAAAAAAAATACCTCTTGGGGGTAGGGGACACATGTAACCAGATGGTTCAGTGGATTGAGAGCCAGACTGAGGAGGTCCTGGGTAATAATCTCACCTCAGACACTTCCTAACTTTGTGACTCTGGGCAAGTCACTTAACCCTACTGCCTAAACCCTACAGCTCTTCTGCCTTAGAACCAATATACAGTATTGATTCTAAGATGGAAGATAAAGAGTTAAAAAAAAATACCTGTGGAAGTCAAAAACAACTACTCTGTGCTAAGGAGGCTCTATGACAATGGAAACAATGAGTTTAATAAGGTTCAGGTCTACTGTTTTCATTGGGAAGCCCATAAAGGAGAAGATTATAAAGCAGAGAGATGGGGTGGGAAGATTGGCCCCATAGTTGGAAAGGCCTATATTTAAATCTTACCCTCTGACCTTTATTAGTTTAATACCATGATGGAAAAGTTGCTTGACCAAATCAAGTCTCAGTTTTTTCATCAAGGGGGTCATAGATTTAGAATGGGGAGGGACCTAAAAGTCATGGAGTCAAAGACCTAATTTTAAAGATGAGATTAAGTGACTTGTCCAGGTTCAGTTTACTAAATAAGTCTAAGGAAGGGGAGAGAGAGAGAGAGAGAGAGAGAGAGAGAGAGAGAGAGAGAGAGAGAGAGAGAGAGAGAGAGAGAGAGAGAAGAAGAAGAAGAAGAAGAAGAAGAAGAAGAAGAAGAAGAAGAAGAAGAAGAAGAAGAAGAAGAAGAAGAAGAAGAAGAAGAAGAAGAAGAAGAAGAAGAAGAAGAAGGGAGGGAGAAAGGGAGGAAGGAAGGAAGTTACTTAACCCCCACTGCCTAGCCTTAGCTTTCTTCTGCCTTGGAACCAATACATAGTATTGATTCTAAGGCAGAAGGTAAAGGTTTGAGAGAGAGAGAAGGAAAGAGATAAGGAAAAAAGGAAAGAAAGAAAGAATGACCATCATCCTGAAATGTCATCTAAGTAATCAACAAGTGATTATGTTTATTATGGTTTTCATGTTAACTCTATTGACACAATTCTTTAAAAATTGTGAATCTCTGTTGTACATAGCTTATATAGATATGTTTTATCTCAGTTTCCCCCTCTGCAAAATAAGGGGAGGAGAGGGGCTATGTTCAAGGTCCTTTCTAGACTTAGGATTCTATCATTTTATAATACTGCACATGGTGAGTTTCTGTTATATTAGAATACCCCCTTTGTCTGTAGGAAGATGGGATTTAGAATTGGGAAAGACCGTAAAAGAGTCTTTTAGTCCAACTCCCTCATTCTTCCCTGAAGAGGACATTGAAAGCCCAATGTGGTTGAAGGACTTGTCCAAAATCACCCACATAAACCTAAGCCCTTAGACTCTCAATCCCAAACTCTTCCCACCTTTCACTTCATGACCACCTGTCCTGTAAGAGCTATTTAACAGTGATTTACTGAATTTCCACCCTCTACTGCATAAAGGAGAATGGCATTTCTTTGCCCTTAGTGAGTCACTCACCCACCTTCACCTCCCACATTGCACCTCACCACCCTATCACTTCCAAGATCAAATATAAAATCCTCTGTTTTGGCTTTTAAAGCCTTTAGTAACTGGACCCCTTCCTACACTTCCAGTCTTCTTACACCTTACTCCATACCTTATTCCATCTAGTAACTCTGACCTTGCCATTCTTTACTCAAGACTTGCCATCTCCTCCCTCTGGACATTTGCACTGGATGCTCTCCATTTCTCATCTTCACCTCTTTGGTTTCCCTGACTCTCTTCAAGTCTGTTTAAAACCACACTTTCTACAAGGGGTTTTCCCAACCCTGCTTAATAGTATTGCCTTCCAAGATGACCTCCAATTTATTCTGTATGTCTTATTTGTGTATGTATATATATATATACATATATATATATATATATGTTAGTTGTTTGGTTGTATGTTATCTTTCCTCTCCCCATCTCCCTATTAGACTGTAAGCTCCTTCTTTGTATCCCCAGGTTTTTAGCACTGTATAAGTATATAATAAATGAGTGCTGATCAACTGATCCAAGAGCTGAAGGGACAGCAGAAGAAGACAGTCATGAGCCTCTTCCTGCCTTGGTTTCTTCATCCATAAAATGGGGATAACAATAACTTCTACCTAGATTGACCCTATCATTGGATTGAAAGCCAAGCCTAGAGACTGGACTTCTGCCTTGGAACTAATACTATATGTACTGATTCCAAGATGAAAGGTAAGAGTTTAAAAAAAAATAGCATCTACCTCCCAGGGTAGTTGTGAGGTTCAAATGAGATACCTATAAAGCACTTAACCCAGTGCCTGGAACATAGTAGGCACTTAATAAAATGCTTGTCGATTTGACATGACTTGACATTTCTGTACCCCTTTCCAGGCCTCCTTTGGTGCAGTGGATATTCCATTTGAAGGATGAAAATATGACATAAAGCTGTCTCGCCCACAGTTTCCCATCTTTCTCTGAGGAAGATTAACTGAATCTGGTTAGATGAACTCTACAAGGAGTCAACAAGATTTGCTCTTATGCTGAGCAGTCAGGGTAGTTCCTGTCTCACAAGTTTAAAAAGGGGTCTAAAAAGCAATGGGAATTTGGAGGCACCAGGCCAGAGAATCCTGAGTTGCCTGGAGAAGGGCCCTTGCCTCACATTCACCCATATCTTTGGTTCTCCCTTGCCTCCTTTCCCTTACTTTCACTCACCCAAAAGCATGCTTTGCATACTCCAGGGGTCAGACCAAAATAAAATCCATGCAGGGCCTAGCTCCCTCTGGGAGGCCAGAATTTTGGGAACTACTCATCGACCAGAGATATCTCACCTCCCCACCCCTTTTACCTCTCACCCCAGGAGGGTGAGCTAGTAAACAGCAGTCACTTAGTAACACCCCTTAATCAGTTGCCTTTGGGCTATTATTCATCACAGACTAACCTTAAAACCAACTCCATCTTCACAGGCCTCCCCCTACACCCCCCCCCTCCAGAAGAGAGAGGAAATTCCACAGCTCTGATGTTATGTGAAACCTGATCTGCCATCCCTAGCAACTTCTCTCTCTCTCTCTCTCTCTCTCTCTCTCTTTCTCTCTCTCTCTCTCTCTCTCTCTCTCTCTCTCTCTCTCTCTCTCTCTCTCTCTCTCTCTCTCCCCCTACTTCCCTCTCTCTCAATCCCTCTCTCCTTTTCTCTCCTCTCTCTCTCCCTTAACCCCTCTCCTTTTCTCTTTCTCTGGCTCCCTCTCCTTTTTTCTCTTCTCTCTCTGTCTCCCCCCTACTTCTCTCCTTTCTCTCTCTCAAACGCCCACCCCCCCCCATGCCAGTTCCCCAACTGGGTTTTCTTGCTCCCTGTCTGAGCTGTCTCGCCCTCCCCCTCTTCATTCCCTCTGTTTTATACATTGTAACCTGATAGGCTGGAAATACAGTTTCTTTCATCTTCCATTTCCCACATCCTGAAAGTCTGGAGAGAAAGAGCCCACCCAGATAAAGGAATTCCAAGTATGTGCACCCCCTCCCCCTCTAACTCCATTCACAAAGCAGATTAGAAATGGCCCAAGACTCCAAGGAAGCTGCCTCCTCATGCCCACAAGCTTCTCTACATATTACACAAAAAAATATTTGGTCTACAAATGGGGGGTTCCCTGGGATTCATTTTTCTCTTGGCTCCAAACTCAAGAAAGAATGTGGATCTCAGCTCAGTTCTACCTGCAGAGGGTAGGAAACTTTGGCTCCTCAGCCCCCCCACCCCCAACACTTTTCCTTGGAAAGATCCCAGGAATAGTTTGTTGTTAGATTTAGGAGTTATAAATGCAGCACAGGGATTGGGGAAGATCACAGACTGTTCTCACCCAGAATCATTTCTTTCCACCATAAATTCTAACTTTCACAGCTAGAGTATAAAAGATGCTGTTTCTGGGGCCAATGAATGGGAGGAAGGGTAAGGGGTGCAACCAGGTACTAATTACAATCAGACTATCAGGCCTGGAAGGGACCTTAGTGTCTATTTCAGGCCCCTCATTGCCAAGAGGGGGAAACTGAGACCCACAAAGAGCAAATGAATTGCCCAAAGCCACTTGGTTAAGAATTTCTTTAAAATAATAAAATCAAACATAATACTCAGTCCTACTCCTTGGCTCTTTGCTATCTACAAATAAGCACATATAAAGTATGAATGTAATTTGAATAGAGCAATGGTTAACCCATCCAGTGTTTAGTCTTCACTGGTGATGAAGGTAGTATGGGTCTCCCAGTGGAGTGAACATAGAACTCGAAGCCTGGAGACTTGAATTCCAGTTCTGACTTAACCACTTATTAACTCCGTGGCCCTGAGTAAGTCATTTAACTTTTCTACGCTTGCTTGTCTCCTACATATAAAATAAGGGAGTTGCAATATAGGATTCCCAGGGATGTTTGAGGGCTAGGGGCAGAATCTTCCATGACTCCAACTTGGTACCCAGAGACAGAGGGCACAATTACAGGTGCCTATAAAAGATCATCTCTAATCCCTACCTCTTTGAATACTCTATAATTGAAAAGTTGCCCCATCCCCTCCCTCTCCCCAACCTAGTGATCTTTCAAGATAGAGTCTCATCTGTCTAGAAAATTTATCGGTTTAGGCGTAATCATGCCAGGGGACAACCAGCAGTCTGCCTTGGATTATTTTTTTTTTTATTGCCATGCAAAACCCACTTCCATAATGGTCATTGCTGTAAAAGCACACTTATACAGAAACAAAACCCACAAATAAACCCCATAAATACAATGAAGGGAAAGACGACTCCAGCCTTGGTTTAGAATACTTTTCCAAAGCCTTTCCAATGCAAAGATTTTTTTTTGACAAATAGAGAAACAGAGGCACCAGAAAGCTACATGTTAAATGACCTGGAATGGGAGGGGGGGGTCGGGAGTATAGATTTACTTCCCCCTTCCTTATGGTGTTTATAAATTTGGAAACACTTTTTTTCTGGTAAGAGGGTGGGAAAGGAGGTGTGTATAGCCTTGTATCCATCCACACACACACACATAGATAGAAGCCTCCAGAGGCATTAAGAAGACCCTTTACATGGTAAGGTCACTGAGAAAGGAACTCCAGTTACCTGGGGCCTGAAATGACTGAAACCAGAGGCAAATAGCGACTATTTTCAACTCTCTGCTAATTAAAACGGCTAAAACTGGAGTTGAAAGCGTCTTCCGAACTCTAGCCAGGAAAGTGTAAGGCAAGACTGAAGCTGAGAAAGGGACTCTGCCTTTCCTTCGGAATATCCAGCACAACAATCAGGGGATAAAGCAATAATTAGGCCTGATTATCATGCAAGGCAGCCCCAGTTAGATTGGAATGCAGTCGGAGAGACTAAAGGCTGGATGGGGCTTTTGCTACGCTGGAGACATCCTTTGATGTCTGCAGGGAAGGTTGTGCTCCATTCAGCCAACCAACGAACCAAAAAATGTTGCAAGGGCAATCCGAAACCCTTCTGAAGCCTTCTAAAAAGCAACATACGGCAAGCAGAAGTGGGAGAGCTGGCGGCTGGATCTCACTTGTGTGTGTTACATGTATGCAGTCTCTCTGAGATTTACTGTCCCAGTTTGGTCTGTCAGAGGAGAGATATGAATAGAGAGGGCAGACAGGCGGTAAATCATAGTCAGAGAATCAGAGACCAGCAGAGACTCTTCTGGATGCCCTAGTCCAAGCCCCCTAATTTTCCGCAGAAGAAAACTGAGACCCGGGGAAGTTGTTTGCCTCCAAGGTCACACAACGATGAACAGAACACACATGTGAATGCTACCTTGCCTCAATGCACAAGGGACCGACAGCCTCTTAGTGGCTCAGTTTCCTCCTTCTGAGGGGTGGGGGTGGACTATTGTGATCTCTAAAACTCTCCCCACTCCTGCCCCCCCCCCCCCCGCCCCTCTACCGTTCTCCAGCTCGGTAAGTCTCTTTGCTCAAGGCAGGTCTTCATACCTGCTGTGTAGGGGAAGCAGGAGCCATGGACAGTAAATTGCACTGTGTGCTCCTGAGAGGCAATGAACTGCGATAACAATTGCTGATGGAGTCGGGGAGGCTGCCAGCCACCTCAGCTTTTACTCCAAGCCGTGTAGGATGGGGAGGAAAACCAACCAGAAAAGTAGGTTAATCTCCCAGATAAGCACAAAACAGGTAGCAAGTGGGACTTTTACATCTTACACATTTTAATTGCTTCAATCGGGGAGCTGTGAAGCGGAGGGATACACCATATTTTATGGCAACCTCTGCCCGCCCCGACCACCACCACCACACCCAGCAAAACAAGCAGCATTTCCCCAAAAGGGGCTTTCACATACAACTCAAGTGTATTTGGGAGGCAGACAGATAGACTTCCCATCAAATATCCAAAATGAGTGTCAAAAGCAGCAAAATGTCACGATTTGGTGATTCCCCTTAGGCAGAGAGCAAAGAATTGGATGCAGCAGATAAAGGTAGATGCTTATTTAATCCCCACTCGGCAATAAGAAAGTTCACAGACATACATAAATCTTGCATGGGAACTAAATGCAATTTCAATTCTTTAGGGACCACCAAAATAAGGCCCAATCACGGCTTGGCTATGCCACCTATGAATGTGTTTCCACGTTTCTTTTCACAATTGATAAAATGAATTGTTCATTGGGTTGTACCCCAGCATCCCTGAGGACCTGGGTCACATTTTCCTCCATCTCCACCCTCTCCTCCCCACGTCTGGGTTGCCCTCTTTGCCATGGACTTGGGCCCAAAGACTATTCCTTCACTGATTTCTTCTACTGTCTTGGTATCCATTTAGGCCCCTGTATGAAATAATAATGATACTTATCTGCTCTGGGGAAAGAACGAGTGGAGTGATTACTGATGCAGAGCTTTCGTTACACTGATCGTTACTAATATTGTTAACGCACTTGCAGAAATGATACGATGGAAGGATGATATCTCTCCCTTGTTCCTTCTCTCAGAGTCCCTTGATTTGGAAGAAAACATACTTAATCCTGGCTATAAAATTTCCTGAAATTACTCCTGCAGTGTGCAGCCTGAATTCAGGATAAATAGGTTGCACAAGATTGAAAATGCCCTTTCAGCTATCTTATTCTGCAAAAAATCTTTGAAAATCAATCTTGGGGTTTTGTTTTCACTCAGCAGAAAAAGGGGGAAAAAAGGCTTACCAGCTGTGTATTTGAAAAAAATAATTTAAGAAAACAGCGCTCCCCAGAATTTCCAGTAAAACCCGTATGATTCAGGCAATTCATTCCTAAAGTATGTGTGGGCTGCTGGGAGCTCCCTGGTCTTTCCAGGCAGGCTCCCCCCCCCCAAAAAAAAGCCCACAAAAAAACAAAAACAGATGGACTACATCTGAACTAATCAAACTCCCCAGAGGCTTAAGCTCTTTGCTCTAAATGCTAATAGAGTGAGTAATCAGAAACCTACATCCCGTAAATTATTTATCTTATCTCTGGAACTCAGCAAAGCATCTAAGGCAGCAACTTCTGTAGAAAGATGTTGTTGGTCAAGAACTCCAGCTGGAATTTGCACTTTTACTAGAAAAGGGAAAAGTTCAGAGACCAGTGTGGCTCATGAAGCAAAGATGAAAACACACACACTCACAACAGAGGCAAAGCCAAGGAAAACTGACTTCATAGTTCCCTAGAACAGGTCTGGCTCATGTTATTGATGCTACTGCTGTCTAATGATTCTGAAGTTCCAACCCTATTAGGGCAGTGTTACAGCAAATCAGCACTGGGGATCCCTACAGAGTTGAAGAGGGAGGGATCCCTCATCCCTTTGGCCCAAGGCAGCCAATTAGGTTGTAGGATGAGCTCTTTGTGCCTTTTAGTTCACTTTCCATGGAAATCTGAGTCCCTGCCCTCAGGATGAGGTGTGGGACAATAGAAGTATGCCTCTGGCCATATTCTTTCTGGAATGGCCAGTTTAGGGATTAGAAACTTGGAATCTCCAGGGATGGGGTAAACTAACAGTCCTCCCTTTGTTGACAGATGGATAAATGGACAGATGGACAGACAAGCAGATAGATGATAGATAGATAGATAGATAGATAGATAGATAGATAGATAGATAGATAGATAGATAGATAGATAGAAATAGATGGATGGATGGATGGATGGATGGATGGATGGATGGATGGATAGATAGATCAAGAGACAGAGAGAGAGATGGATGAATGCATATATAGATCTATAGATAGATTAGATAGATAGTAGATAGGTAGATTGATAGAAATAGGTAGATGAATATATATAGATTAGATAGGTAGATAGATGGAGAGATGATAGGTATAGACAAAGATAAATGGATAAATGAATGGTCAGACAGATAGATATACTGATAAAGATGGATGAATGGATATATAGATTAGATAGATAGTAGATAGGTAGATAGATAGAAATAGGTAGATGGAGACAGAGAGATAGATAAAATTCAGTCCATGAAAATATTCAATAGAAGTGTTAGTGATTTTAAAAAATATACATGTCTCTCATCCTCTCAATTAAACTGTAAATTCTAGGTGAACAGGGACTCATATAGTAAGCAGAGTGAAAGAACACTGAACTGGGGAATCAGGATTCCCCCAAGTATACTAGCCCCAGCTCTACCCCTTTCACCTCTCTGGATCTCAGTTTACTTACTTTTAAAATAAGGAATCTCTAAAGTTGATCTCTAAGGTTATTTTTGAGTCTAAAAATTCTTCTGTATGACACCAGAGGCCCCTTCCAGATTTAAAAGATCTAGAAACATATGCTTAATCTATGTCTCCAAAACCCTAGTTGTTCTCTTTGTTCTGACTCTTCATGACCCTACCTGGAATTGTCTTGACAATCATATTAGAATGGTTTAATATTTCCTTCTCCAGCTCATTTTTACAGATGAGGAAACTGAGGCAAAGGGAGTTAAGGTCACACTACAGAGTACTGATCACAGAGTAAACAGGCTTTGATTTGATTCAAATCAAGGAACATTTTAAAGTACCTACTATGGGCGCCACAATGTGGTAAATTGGGGGAATTCAAAGATTAATGAGAGAGTTCTTGTTTTCAAAGAATTTACAATCTAATATTTAACTTAAAAAATTTAAAAAGGTGAAAACGTTTTGGATCAGATCTATATGAATTCATTGGAAAAGGAAATTCCTGCCTAAGGAAATTCTCTGCAATTTATAGTTTTAGAGACTTTGTTTGAGGGTACTAAGAGGTTTTAAGTTACAACTGGATTGTGGCTGTGAATTATGCATCATAATAATGAGAGTTAGCCTTTATATGGCACTTTAAAAGCTCTTTTAAAATATTATCTCATATAATCCTCATAATGACTCTGGGATGAAGGTACTATTATTATCATCATCCTTGTTTTATAAATGAGGAAAGTGAGGGTGAAGGAGCTTAAGTGACTTGACCATATCACACAGCTGGTGGTATTTGAGACTGAACTTGAATTCAGGACTCCTGAGTCAGGTTCTACAATCTATTCATTGTGCCACCAAATAGCTTCTGAGGCAGGAATAGAATCTACATCTTGACTCCAGGGCCTGTTCTTTGTTTACTCTGCAATAACTATCTCTCCTTTCTAAAGTGAAGAAATTTGATTAATTTGTCTTTTATGTTATTGTTGAGTCGTTTTCTCAGTTCAATTCTTCATAATTCTATTTGGGGTTTTCTTGTCAAAGATGCTAGAATGGTTTGCCATTTTCCTCTCCAGCTCATTTTACAGATGAGGAAACTGAGGCAAATAAGGTTAAATGACTTGTCCAGGGTCACATAGCTAGTTTGTGTCTAAGAGCAGGTTTGAACTCAGAGCCAGCACTCTAGTTACCCACTTAAGTAGAAGTCTGAATGATTACTTGTAATGTGATAGGAAGAGGACATTTGCAGAACTGTGTAATGCATACATCAGAGTGACTGACAGGAGTAATACTTGTAATAATAGCTAGCATTTATATAGTGCCTACTATGTGCCAGGTCCTTTAAAATATTTTCTCATATGATCCTCACAACCACAACCCTGAGATATAGGTGCTATTGCAATCTTCTACAGTAGAGGAAATGAAGCAGACAAAGGTTAAATAACTTACACAGATAGTGTATCTGTATAATCTGAGGCATGATTTGAATTCACATCTTTCTGATTCCAAGACAAGCAATCTATTCACTGGTGCTTATCCCTAGAGAAGGAATATAATAGATATTCTAGAACTTCTCTATAAACTTCCCTTCCAATCCTAAGATTCTGTGATCAAACCTATTTACTTACTACTTACTGCTGGTATGTCTTTGAACAAGTCAGTTCCTATCTCTGGCCTCAGTTTTCTCATTACTAAAATGATCCTATCATCCTCTTCACATTTTTCTAAGATAATTATTTTTTAAACTCTTACCTTCTGTCTTAGAATCAATACTGCATATTGGTTTTAAGGCAGAAAAGCAGTAAGGTCTAAGCAATGAGGATTAAATGACTTGCCCAGGTCACACAGCTAGGAAGTGTCTAAAGTCAAATTTGAACCCAGGACCTCCCATCTCTAGGCCTGACTCTCAATCCACTGAACTACCCAGTTGCCCCCTCTAAGAGTATTTTTTTAAAAATTTTAAAGCACTAAATACTATTTTACATGCAAATAAAATATAAATAAAATAATTTGAATGGTAAATAAAATAGAAATAACAATGATTTTAATATACTTTGTAAAGAAATATAAATACAATTTCAATAAATTTTAATTATAAGTAAAATACTTTTAATTCAAATACATTTTAATTATAAATAAAAATAACTTCAATACTCTTTTAATTTCCATCACTAAATATTATATTCCTAATAAACACATGAGATTAGAGTCTTTGCTCAAGGTACTTCAAATTCAACAGTATTGTAAATAAAAATAATTTCAATCCTCTTTTAATTTTCCAGCACTAAATGTTATATTCCTAATAAATTTGTGATATTAGAGTCTTTGTTCAAAGCCCTTCAAATTCAACAGTATTATTTATTCAACACCTAGTGACTGAATTGGGAAATAAAGGGAATTCGATTGGTAGTTTCTCCTTTCTTTCCATCTTCCTTTCTTCCCCCTTCCTTTCCTGTCTAACTGTTCGCTTGCCTGCCATCTACAAATATTTGCCTAGTATCTCCTGTGTCTAAGATACAGTTTCTTCGCTCTAGATGCTATAGTTTAATTGGGGGAGTTGGGAAAAGCCCAAAATAGGGAGAGTCGCCATTAAGTAGCCTATGAAAGATCAATATGTTCCAAGGAGAGATCCCTTCCACCTAGCTGGGCTTTAAGGGAGAGGTAGTGCTTTCTGGGCCTGGGAAGATTTCAATAAACATAAAAAGGGGGAAGAGGTTAACTTGAAGGAAGGTTCAGATGCAGATAAACACGAGATGTGTTCCAGAAGTGGTGAGTTTCACAACTGCCCTCACTCATTTCTTCTCACACACAGAGAGCCTGAAAGTCACACACTTTTGAATAGGAGAAACTAAGACTGAGACTGAGTATGTGGGTGTCACAGTATCTATTTCAGTACCTCTTTGGGATACTGACTCAAAATCATCCTCATTAATAAAAATACAATGTAAAAACAGCATCAGCCAGGGCTCAGGATAAAGTCAGACAACACCAGAGCAAAAGGAGGGCAGACCCCAGAAAGGAAGTCGCAGGGCAGCTAGGCTGGACTGAGTTCTCTCCCTGAGTTCAAATCCCACCTCAGACACTTAATAGCTATGTGACCCTGGGCAAGTCATTTAACCTTATTTGCCTCTGTTTCTATATCTGCAAAATGAGCAGGGGGAAAAAAATGGCCAACCACTCTAGTATCTTTGCCAAGAAAACCCTAAATGGGACCATGAACCATACCACAGCAATAATCCTTTGCTACTAGTCAGTGCCTAGGATCATTTGATATGGGGTCTCTCCTTGGTATATTCTGTCCCTCTTACAAGGGACTAGTTCCCAATAATTACTGACCATAGATACATTTTCTCATAAAGGTGTGGAAAGGACAGAAAAGAGTTTCACAAGAGCCCAGTTAGCAAGAGAATAGTAACATTTCCTTCATCCTTCCCTGGAATTTGTTCCTCTGGAAACAAACTCATAACACTTCTAGGGGAAATCCCAACCAAGTGAGTGGAGATTAGGAATCCAATGAGATTAGATTTTTAAGCTTGTTATTGGTTAGTCAGTTTCTTTGTGACCCCATTTGGGGCTTTCTTGGCAAAGATACTGAAGTGGTTTGCTATTTCCTTCTCCAGTTCATTTTACAGATGAGGAAGCAGAGGTAAACAGGGTAAAGTGACTTGTCTGAGGCCAGTCACATAGCTAGGAAGTATCAGAGGTAGGATTTGAACTCATGTTGAGTCTTCCTGACTCCAGGTCCAGTGCTTTCCAGGGGAAAATTGAAGAAAAGTGTAGAAAATACACTACTAGCTTACTTTGCAATTATGATTAGACTTTAAGTTTGCCAGGCCTGGGTCCCTTCCCTTACTTTCTTCCCTGAATTGTAGAAAAGGTCATTCTGGATCCCAGGATTCTCCTCCACCAATTTGATCACAGATGGTTAATAGACTACAAAATTATCCTGACTTTAAAGTCATGTTGGCTGACTTGAAAGTTCTTCTGCTAATCTGAATTTGAACCCAATAAATCATTTCACCAAATCAAATGGCACTCATTTTTCAATTATTTCATCAATCAGGGGCATACCATGCTCTCTCTGTAGCCTGCATTCCCCAATTCTGACTTTTATCCTCTCACTTCGATTATTAGAGGCCATTGCTTTATTAACTCAGTGAACAAATCCATTGAGAGCCTACTATGTGCAATCATTTGAGCATTTCATAGATAAAACACCCCTGGAAAAATCAGAATGATCTCTGTCTTTAAGGAATTTACTTTTTAACTAGAGGGACACCTCATGTACCCATAATAGTAAATGCAAGATGAACTTAAGTGGGACAAAACTGTGACTAATAGGGTATAAGGAATGAAGAAAGGTTTTGTGTAGAGGATGCAGCCTGAACCGAACCTGGATCCTAACAGTTGGAGGTAAGGAGGACGTGCACCCCAGGCATGGGAGGGGAACCAGAATACTAAGAAGTGTTCAAGGATAGCTAGTTTTCTAGCATGGCTAAAACTTAGAGATCATGAAAGGAATTAATGAAGAATATCTAGTAAGGCAGGTGGACATCAGATTATGATGGGTTTTTAATGCCAGGCTAAGGAAGTTCTGTCTCATGAGAGAGAGCTGCTGAAGATTTTTGGCCCAGGGAATAAATGACATGGCTGGTTAAACTTGGGTCTTACCACTATAATTGTTGTGGAAGAATAAATTGAGGAAATAGGTAGCAAAGAGAAAAGTTGGAAGGCTAATACAATCGTTTAGGCAAGAGGTAAAGGATTGAAAAAGAAGGAATTTACTCCAGAGAGATCAGAGAAAGAGGAAAACGTATGTAGATAATTATATAAATATATATACATATACATCACATATGTATAAAAATACAGCAGTTCTTTTTGCAGTAGCAAAGAGTTAGAAATGACTAAACAAATTCATGAATGTAATATAAGACTATTGTGCCATAAAAGACAAAGAAAAAGTTGCAAAGAAACCTGGGAAGATTTTTTTTTAATGAACTAATGCAGACAGAAGTGAGCTGGACCAAGAGAAGAACTTCTACAATAACAATATTATTCATCACCATTCAGGTTATTTCAGTCACATTCAACTCTTCTTGACCCCATTTGGGGTTTTCTTGGCAAAGATAATGGAGTGATTCCAGCTCATTTTACAGATGAGAAACTGAGGCAAATAGGGTTAAGTGACTTTCCCAGGGTCACATAGCTAGTGTGTGTATCTGGATTTGAACTCAGATCTTCCTGGCTCCAGGTCCCGTGCTCTATCCACTTTGCTACCTAGGTGCCAAACAATAATGTAAAGACAAGCAATTATGATCAGTGACCAACCATGATAGCAGGGGACCAAGAGTAAAGCAGGCTACCTCTTTGTGACAGAGACACAAGAGACTCAAGACATTTTTGAATATAGCCAATGTGAGAATTTATTTGGCTTGACTCTGCATATTTTCTTTTTACAAAGTTTTTTTTGTTAGTGGGGGTATAGGTGAGTTAGGATGAAGAGAAAATAAATGCTTTTAAATTTAAGAAATAAAACTTTAGGAATAAAAAGTTTAAAACAAAAACAAGAGGACAACTATGAAAAAATGTTATAGTGATAAAAGCCCCAGGCCTCATAAATGCATTGGATTTGAGAGGCTTGAGAGAAGAAATAATCAAGGTTGACTGAAGCTGGGAACCTAGTAACTGGGACAGTGACAACTCTCAACAGATACTGGGAAATTTGGAGAAGGGCAGATCGAGGGGGAAAGGTAAGCTCTGCTTTAGACACACCTGAGTTTATGGCATCAGGCAGATGTCTAGGTGGAGGTGTCTTCCAGGACATGGAGCTCATGAGAAAGATCAGTGCTGGATGGATAGATCTGAAGGTTCATCTGCATAGCCAGAGAACAAGATAATTAAACCCAGGAGAACTAATGAAATCCTCAAGGAGTGGAGGGAAGCTCATAGGAGCATAGATATAGCGCTAGAAAAAGCCTTCTAGGTTAACTCCTTCATCTAACTTTATTTGGCAAATAATGAAAACAAGAGCCAGAATGATTAAATAACTTGCCAAAAGTTACACAGATAGTAAGAGTAAGGCTTTGAACCCAAGTCCCTTGATTTCAAAATCAACTCTTTCTAATGATGTGGCTGTCTCCAGAAGGGAAGGAGAAAAGGCCAGGACAGATCCTTGGGGGACACCTACACTTAGGGGAAAGGAGAGAAACTGAAGAGCCCACAAAGGAGACTGAGAAAGAACAATCAGATAGGTAACAATAATTAATAATAATAATAATATTTTTATTTGCTTCAACTTCCTCATCTGTAAAATGGGCTGGAGAAGGAAATGGCAAAGCAGTATCTTTGCCAAGAAAACCCCAAATGGGGTCAGATAGAGTTGGACAACCACAACAAAAGTGAATATGAGGTCATAATAATAAAATATAACAATAATAATAATATCATAAAAAATAACAATAGTTAGCATTTCTATAATGCCAGGTATATAATGCCAGTATAATCTCATTTGATCCTTACAACAACTCTGGGAGGTAGAGGCTATTGATAACCACATTTTATAATTCAGGAAATGGTGGAAAACAAATTAAATGGCTTATCCAAGGTCACAAAGCTGGTAAGTATCTGGGTCTAGATTTGAACTCAGATCTTCCAGACTCTAGGATCAATACTCTTATCTACTCCACCATCTGCTAAGAATATTATCAAATAAGATAAAAGTCAGGAGGAGTTAGTCACTAGTATCAAAAGTTACAGAGAAGTATGATAAGGGATAGAGGAAAAAAGCTCTCTCTTAATGTTTCAACTGATGAGCATATAAATTTACTTACTAGTGCTCAAGGAGGAGTAGTATCTTTGGTATGGAGAGCTTGTCCTGCCCTCCTAGGGCAGCTCTCCAGCTTCTGACCCCCACCTGACACCCAGTTCTCACTTGTGGCTCCTAGTAGCTGCTAGCCTGTGGCAGCGGCCACACCCCAGGCAACGGCTTCGACAGGCCGGCTAAACCTTGTGAGGGTAGCCATCAGGTCGACCCCTGGTGAACCAGGGCCTTGCTCACCCAGCATGTGAAGACTGCTTCAGCAGAACAGGCGGAAGAAACCAATAAGAAGGTTCATCGGCTGAGAGGGCGACGCAGCAAAGCACTGTGGAGTGCTCAGGGCATGATGGAGCACAAAGGACAACACGGCCATCCAATGCAGCTGAGGAAGTCTCCAGGTGTATCGACTTTTCGTGCCACTGGACCCAGGCTTCCAACGCCGAGAGAGTGGGACTGTCTCTGTGCATCGACTTTTCCACTTAAATCTCCTTCATGCACAAGTGTCTTTGTGCACAAAAACACACAAAGACAATAGTCATCCTCAGTTACTGAGAGACTACTACTACTACTACTAGAAACCATTTTAATGGAGATAAACTGATACATTGATTAATGAAATGTTTAAGTATTTGAATGTTAATAGTTATCATCAATGTCCTTATAAAATGGTCCCGTATGACGGTGGACCTTATGTTCACTTTGTTGTCTAACTCTTTCTGATTTTCTTGGCAAAGATCCTGGAGTGATTTGCTACTTCCTTCTCCAGTTCATTTTGCAGAGGAGGCAACTGAAGCAAATAGGATTAAGTGACTTGCCCAAGGTCACACAGTTAGTAAATGATTTGAACTCAGATTTTCCTGACTCCAGGTCCAGGACTCTATCCATTATACCACCTAGCTGCCCTTATATTCACTATCTATGGGTTACTGAAGACAAATAGCAAAATATTGGTATAAAGGATATAGAATCAGTATCAAGAAAACTGACTTCTGGTTTCTTTTCTTTTCTTTTCTTCTGGTTTCAATTCTGCCACTTAATTAAATTAGAGATTAATTAATTAATTAAATTATAGATTCTCAGAGTTGAAAGTCTTCTTAGACACATTCAATTTGTTCATTTTACACAAGAGGATACTGAGACCTGGAGAGAGAAAGTAAATTAGCTAAGGTCAAGCACAGCCTGTGACTTTACTGGTTCAGAGCTACCAAAGATATCAATCCCAAACACGCATCTTTTAGTGTCTCTGTCAGATATAGGATCTTGGGTTTTATGGACCAAGGGTGACCCAGGCTGGCAAACCTTATGTTCTTATATTCTCAGTTGGAAAGGACCTAAGAAGCCATTCAGACCAACTTGTCTCTAAGAAGTGAGGTGGCACAATATAAAGAATGTTGGGTCTGGAGTCAGGAAGACTCATCTTCCTGAATTCAAATCAGTTGTCAGACCCTTGCTAGCTGTGTGGCCCTGGGCAAGTCACTTAACCCTATTAGCTCTCATCTAACAATTGAAGGTGGAGAAACCACTCTTGGCCAAGAAAACCCCAAATGGAGTTATAAAGACTTAGACACGACTGAACAACAAATCCCTAGCACTTAGTGCAGTGCCTGGACCATAGGTACTTCATAAATGTTTATTGGATAGGATTGGAAGGGGACAAGATTCCTGATCCTGACTCAAAGTTCATCAACTGTACTGTATATGAGGGGAGACATGATCTCAGATTTTGGAAGACTTCAAAAGAGTCAAGCTCAGACTTTTAAATGATGGATAGTTGAAGCTGAAGACATTTAGGAAGCTGGTCCTAAACATGTTCCTTGATTTACAGCACTCACAACCCTGGAGACTGCTAAGAGTGGACTCCTCTTGAGGGAGAATTTATTAGTTTAGTAGCCTCTAGGGTTATGAACTCTAGAAATCAAAGTGCCTGTTGCTGGCCAGTTCTCTAGGTCTGGGGCTAAAGGAAGATTTGTTCTTCACTTAGTGTTACATATTAAACAAAACCTATAACTATTCCAGGGACATTTGATTATTAACATTTTTCCATCCAGAAAAGTTCTCCTTTATCTCTACGATTTACTTCCTCTCTTTAGTCTCCTTTCATAACAAAATATCTTTGTCTCTATTGTATAACCTAGTCAGAAATTTTTTTGAAAGTGTAAATAAATAAATCTCCACTGGATTTCCCTTGTCTACATTCTCATTATACTTACCCTCAGGGAACTCGAAAAGGTTAGTGAAGCATTATTTCCTCTTTCAGAAGCTATGTTGTCTTTCTCCCCATCGATTATGATTACATATATGTCCAGAGACTCAACCAAGTTGTTAGGGAGGTTTATAGAGTTGTCAGAATAATTTCTGGAGTCAGTCAGAGAAGAACAGAATGTCAGAGCTCAAGAGGACTTTAGACACCAATCTGCCTAACGCCCAAATTTTACTGATGAGAAAACTGGTGCCAAAGTTGGAAAGTGACTTGATCTGGTGGTAGAGTTAGAGGCAGAGCCAGGAGTCCTGACTCCCAAACCTATACTTCCCTGACTTAATATCCTTATGAACGAAAGAGATGTTGACAATTTGATCCCTAATACCAAGCTGAGTTTTTAAAGACAACATTCATTCAAATCCATATTCTAGGTATCATTTCTACAATTTCAACCATCAACTTCATGAAAATTCTAGAATAAAGGTTATAAAAAATTCCTTTTAGGGGCCACTCGACCTATAATTTCATTTCAGATCTACACAGGAAGGCCAATGGACTTGCCCAGGATCATGCAACCAGTATAGGTCAGAGATGATGGCTGGGTGGCACAGTAGATGGAGGACCCAACTTGGAATCGGGAAGACCTGAATTCAAATTTGACCTCAGACTTACTACCTGTGTGACTCTGGATAAGTCACTTAACCCTTTTTGCTTCAGTTTCCTCATCTCTCAAATGAGCTGGAGAAGGAAATGGACAACCACTCCAGGATCTTGGCCAAGAAACCTCAAATGGTGTCACAGAGAGTTAGATATGACTGAAATGAATGAACAAATCACCTGAACCCTGGACTTCCAAGCTGGGAGGCTAGCTCTTTATCCACTCTACCACCTGCCTCTAGTATTACTGGTATTATTTATACCCAGTGGGTCATTTAAGTCTAGAACATCCTGTGTAAGAACAACTGTGATCTAATATCTCCAACTTATCTGACTCAAAAAATAATTTGGGTGTATGAATGTCTTTAATGACTTCCTCAATAAAGATTAAAACAAAGTCTCTGCTATTTCCTTTTTGTGCCCAACTTTTGTACCATGATTATCTTTCCTTTTGATTGGTCCCCAGGAAGGGCAGAACAGCAGGAATGGAGAACAAAGAGCAAATGAACAGATACCATGGCTCAGGTTAAGAGGCTGGGTGCTTTCCCAAGAGTCTGAGAAAGGGGAAGAGCAGGGTCCACTGTGAGCTACCCTAGAGAGGTCAACAGGGTGAAAAATGAAACCAGTTCATCTGGGAGAAGGCACTTCCCTTGGGAGCTTTAGAAAACAGACCCCTTTAGTAAAGGAGAATTCTAAAAAGAAAATGCGGAGATAAATCTTCTCCTCCCCTCCCTTCCTCTCACCCCCACCCTTTTCTGGGAAACCTCTCCCCACTTTCCTTCTCTGAAATCTCTCCCTTCTCCCTCCTTCCCCACAGGACCTCTCTCTCCAATTGTCCCTGGAACCCCACCCCGGCCACTTTTTCACGCAAGAAAGGGTCCAGTGAGGGTGAGGGACTGGAGAGGATGAAGATGGTCAGTATGGCAAACCAGCCCTGCATTTTTCTTTTGAGATGGAGGGTCCTGGGGATGGGAACAGTAAGCTGTCAGACTCCCACTGCAAACTCTTGTTTGATAGAAAGGAGACCTGGAATCCCTACCCCGGCTAGTGGGAAAAGATGCCCATACAAAAGAAGAGAAGAAGGCTAATGTGTATGAGAAGGAAAGTGTGAACCTCTTACCCACTAGTGAACTACAGAGATGTCAATGTTAGGGAAGCAGGGCTTTTGGGGGGGAGAAGCGGGGCTTTGGAAAGCAAACTGATACTATTCTCATTTCAGGGTCTCCAGAATAAGGACGTCCTAGTTTAAAGGGAACAAGGAGGAGGTGGCCAGACGGTGTAGTTCATGGAGTGTCTGACCTGGATTCAGGAAGACTTTTTCCCAAGTTCAAATCTGGTCTCAGACACTTCCTTGTCTGCCTCAGTTTCCGCATCCGTAAAATAAACTGGAGAAGGAAATGGCAAGCCATTCCAGCATCTTTGACAAGAAAACCCCACGAAGGATCATAGAGGGTCCTATGTGACTTAAAAAAAAAAAGCTTCAGCAATAACAACAAAATTTAAGGTGGGGGGTGGTGTGGCAGAATATGGATGGAGGGACTACTAATACTCAACTTGCTTCAAGGATTGACCTAGTTCTGGTTCTCCCTCTGTCATCTGAGGTAATAGCTAGAACACTGGACCTAGAATCAGGAAGACAAGAATTCGAATATGGCCTTGTACACTTAGTAGCCATATGACCCTCTCTACAAGTCACATAACTTCTGCCTGCTCAGTTTCCTCATCTGTAAAATGGGGATAACTTGTGAGGTTAAAATGGAATAGAGTTTGTTAAAGCACTTTGCAAACCTCAAGGCACTGAATAGATGCCAGATGCTGTTATTATCTCCCCTCCCCTTCCCCTCCACTACACCCAGCGCTGGAAGGCAGATCTTCCTGAATGGCCCGAATACTTAACTAGGTATCTTGCATACAGTAGGCAATTTAGAAATGTTTATTGAATTAAACGGAGTTAAATTAAATTAGTATCCTAAGGATTGGGAGGGCAGCTAGGTGGGGCAATGGATAGAGCACAGGTCCTGGAGTCTGGAAGATTAGAGTTCAAATTCGGTCTCAGATAATTATTAGCTGTGTGACCCTGGGCAAGTCACTTCCTTCTGTTTGCCTTGGTTTCCTCATCTGTCAAATGAGCTGGAGAAGGAAATGGCAAACCACTCCAGTATCTTGGCCAAGAAAATCCCCAATGGCATCACAAAGAGTCAGATATGCAACATCAGGGATAGGAATTTGTGGAAAATGTCAACAGGAATAAGGGATTATACTAATTTGTATAAATTCCTTCTATTAGGAAGTCAACTAGAGGGCCAGGACTGTGTCTGATTTCATTATTGTTTGTGCAAGTCTAAGCTCGGAGCTTTGTACTAGTAGGTGCTTAATCAAGGCTAATTAACATTAATTACATTGCACTATAATGAATCATCAGGTGATCTTACTCAACTTTTCTGTTGGCTTCCCCCCCCTGTTTTATTAATATGTAAGGGGCTTTTAACCCAGGATCCAAAATTTGTATATGCATGGATTTCTTTTGTAACTCAATGTATTTTTTGCCTTTAAAAACATTATTCTGTGTATTTCATTAAAAAATTTTTTGTAAACAATATATTGTTGGGTTTGGGTTTTTGATCCACTCTGCTCTCCATTTCCATTATAATTATTAGTTGTATATTTCCATCTACTCTATTTTTCCTCACTGTTTTTCCTTCTCTTCCTCTCTTTTTTTATCTTATTCTCTATTTTTTTTAAATCAGGAAAAGACATGAAATTATGAAGAATGAAACAAACAACTGAGAGAGCATTATATACAGCAACAGAAATATTGTTTGAATAATGACTGCATATGTCTACCTCCAGAAAAGGAGCTGATAAATAGAAATAAACAAAATATAATTTTATAT
Source organism: Monodelphis domestica (assembly GCF_027887165.1). Taxonomy (NCBI): domain Eukaryota; kingdom Metazoa; phylum Chordata; class Mammalia; order Didelphimorphia; family Didelphidae; genus Monodelphis; species Monodelphis domestica. The sequence goes on from NC_077228.1 coordinate 275,600,697, forward strand.
ATACATGTATATCTTTTTGTCAAATGATGCTTTCTCAAACAGGGAGGAGGGAGAGAGGGAGGGAGTTACCTGGGTATTTTAATGTAACAAAAAAACCAAATTAATTAAAAAAGAAAAGAAAGGGGGGGGGGTGGAATTCTGATAAGTGATCCACAGACTGCTAAAGGAGGCCATGACACAAAAAACTAAAGAATCTTGTATTAGTCAAACTAATAATTTATTAGGTGCCTATTGTGTGGCAGGGATGTAAAGAAAGGCCAAAAAAAAACCCAAACAAAAACCAATCCCTGCTTTCAAGGAGCTCACAGCCTAATGAAGGAGAAAACATGAAAGCAACTATCTGCAAACAAGATATATGTAGGATGCATTGGGAGTAGTCTTAGAGAGAAACACTAAGATTAAGGAAAACTGGGAAAGGCTACAAAAGAGGGAGGAAAAGGAGGAGGTAGAAGAAGAGAAAGAGGAGGGAGAAAGAAAGAAAGAAAGAGAGAAAGAAAGAAAGAGAGAAAGAGAGAGAGAAAGAAAGAGAGAAAGGAAGAGAAAGAAAGAAAGAAAGAAAGAGAGAAAGAAAGAAAGAGAGAGAGAAAGAAAGAAGGTAAGAAAGAAAGAAAGAAAGAAAGAGAGAGAGAAAGAAAGAAAGAGAGAGAGAAAGAAAGAAAGAAAGAAAGAAAGAAAGAAAGAGAGGGAAAGAAAGAAAAAGAAAGAAAGGAAGGAAGAAAGAAAGAAAGAAAGAAAGAAAGAAAGAAAGAAAGAAAGAAAGAAAGAAAGAAAGAAAGAAAGAAAGAAAGAAAGAAAGAAAGAAAGAAAGAAAGAAAGAAAGAAAGAAAGAAAGAAAGAAAGGAAGAAAGAAAGGAAGGAAGGAAGGAAGGAAGGAAGGAAGGAAGGAAGGAAGGAAGGAAGGAAGGAATTAAGAAAGAGAGAAAGAAAGAGAGAGAGAGAGAAAGAAAGAAAGAAAGACTATTTGGTACATACAATAGTTCTTTTAGGTTTGCATTGTACCTTACAAAAGTTATCTCATTGTCTCATTGTTGTTCACTGGGTCCATGTTTTCCTGACCCCTTGTGGAATTTTCTTGGCAAAGATATTAGAGTGAGGCCATATTTGAACCCAGATCTTCCTGACTCCAAGCCTATCTATCCATACTCTATCCATTGAGCCACCTAACTGTCCCTGGAGCCTGAATTCTAATGGAGAAAACTGGTGATTCCAAGGAGGCAGAAGGGAGAAAGGAATTTATTCTAGTCTGGGTGGTCAGCCTATGCAAAGGTTGTATCAGCAGATAAGAGAAGGAATGTTGTGTGTGTGAGGAACTTCAAGATGGCCATCTTGGTAGGACTCAAGAATTCATGAAAGGGAAGAAAGCAAAGTAAACTTGCAAAGGTATGCTGAAGCCTGTTTGTGAAGGGCTCCAAATGGCAAACAGGGGAGTTTGTATTTTTATCTTAAAAGTGAGAGAGCCATTGTACCTTATTGAGAAGGGGAGTAACAAGGACAGACCTTTGCCTCAGGAGTATCAGGTAGCTTCCTGAAGGATGGGTAGGATTGTGGAGAAACAAGATCAAGAGATGAATTAAGAGGATATTGAAAGAGTATAGAAAGTAAAGATATTCTGAACCAGGGTGTTGGCCTTGTGACTGGGAAGAAGGGGATAGCTGTGACTCACATCCTGGTAAATATTTAACAACAAGGTCTCAACAACAAAAAAAGAGAGAATGTTAAATTAAATCTGCATTATTAATATTTTATCTATCACTTTCTTAAGTCTAGAAAATCAACAAAACAATAAACCAAGAACCAATTTATAATTCAATGATTTCTAACTGGCGCTCTAAAGCAGGTTCAAGCACACCTAGGATGTGACTGAGAAGGAAGAGACAAGCAAGAGAAGGCAGGAAGATTATGGGCATGCCTTGTTTTATTGAGCTTATCTTTATTGCACTTCTCAGATATTACATTTTTTACAAATTGAAGGTTTGTGCCAATCTTACATGGAACAAGTCTATTGGCACCATTTCCCCAATAGCATGTGCTCACATCGTGTCTCTACGTCACATTTTGGTAATTCTCCCATTATTTCATTCTTTTTTCATTATTATTATATCTGTGATCAGTGATCTTTAAAGTTATCATTATCATTGTTTTGGGGCACCAGGAACCACGGGAAGCCAAAAATGTACGTGACTTGCATTATTACAATATTTGTTTTACTTTGGTGATCTAGAACCAAATACAAAAACTTAATTGATAAATATTGTGTGTTTTCTGACTGCTTTGCTGAGGAGCCATTCTTTCCCCATGTCTTTCCCTCTCCTCAAGCCTCTCTATTCTCTGAGGCACAACAATATTGAAATGAGGCCAATTAATAACCCTATTGTGGCCTCTAAGTGTTCCAGTGAAAGGAAGAGTCCATCTATGCTGGTACACTTCATTGCCTCAGTTACCCCAACCTTCTGCAGCCACCACCCTGATTGGTCTGTAGCCATCAACATGGAGACAAGACCCTCACCAGTAAAAAGATTATGACTCACTGAAGGCTCAGATGATGGTTAGCCTTTTTTAGCAATAAAGTATTTTTAAATTAAGGAATATACATTTTTTTCTAGACATGATACTATTGCACTACAATATACAATAGACTGCAGTATAGTATAAACATAACTTTTCTAAGCATTGGGAAACAAAAAAAAAATTTATGTTACTTGCTTTATTACAGTATTTGTTTTACTTTGGTGGACTAAAACCGAACAAGAAATATCTCTATCTTTGCCTGTATAGCAATATCTTGGAAAGGGCATCTAAGATGTATGGGAGGGAGATCCTTTCCAGCTCTAAAATAATCTAATTCCAACCTTTCCCAGATGACTTTAAGCCACATTCCTTTCTCTCTCTTCTGAACTCAAAAGAGCTTATCATCTGCATCATTCACCTAGATCTTAATCACATGGATTTGTTTAGAGACCTGGGATTTCATCAGTGTGGGGGAACTCCCTCTGCTAATATCCACAAGCCACTCATCTGTAACTGAGGGTCTTCTAAGTCACATATGATATTTAAAACTGGATATATGGCCTTATAAATATTACCTAAATGAAGAAACACTTTTTACCTAACAGCATTTTATAATCTAGTTGAACAGAGGAGAAAGTCTTGGGAAAAATCAAAATAAGGTGAAATTTAGCACCAAATAAGTTGTATAGACATGAAGTGAGCTTTTTTTCTTTTAAAACTGACTTTGTAGTGGCTTAAAAGATGCTTTATGAAATCTTTTTTTTTTTTGCACCTGGATATACTTTGTGGCTTTTCCTGTTCTCACATGGGTAATTTTTTTCCATTTAAAAAAAGATGGCTTTTTTTCCCCCTATGATAGCCTCTTTCTCTTCATCAGTTAGACATGCAGTGTTTTTGTTCACATACGTGGTTTTTTTGATCTGGGGCACATGTTTCTCCTAGGTTTCCAATAAGGTGTTTTCAAAAGTCCAGGTTTCCTGTGGGCTTTTACTTTTTAAATCATCCCTCCTTTCAATTTTTTTTCCTAACCAGCAGTAATGCTCTGCAACCTTGTCTTCTATGTGTCCTGCACAATAAATAGTCATTATTCATACTGAAATAGATAACAAAAGGAAACTTTTTTCAGCTAGCCTCCTCCTTCAGTTTACAAAGTGATTTACATATGTGAATTACACATATGCATACATGTATATAACTCTCTGCATTGATTTTCTTATTTGAGTCTGACAACAACCCAGTAAGGCAAGTATTACAGATAATATTTTCTGTGTTTTACAGATGAGGAAATTGAGGCTCAGAAACTCCCCCAGGTTTTCCAGACAGGCTCTGGCATTCCTACATATGATAATGTGTAAAAATAAATAAATAACCAAACCAAGTTAGTCATGCTTCATTAAGGAAAAAAAGAGTAGGTAATGGAAAAAGATATATTTCTAGTTGCAGCAGCAAATATACTAAAAGCATTTGCTAACAGGCAGGGGGAAAAACAATCCTTTTACAGTTATGCTTGGAGAATGAGACATCTGAAAGGGATTTATACACTTGAAATAAATTTCATATTTTATCTAAGAGATAAAACTGCTGGGTTCTTTCCTGATTTCCATTACACTGATTCCCAACCATCTTATAGGTGTGATGCTGTATTGTTTTTCAATCATGTCTGACTGTGATCCCATTTGGGATTTTTTCAGCCAAGATTCAGGAGTTGTTTGCCATTTCCTTCTCCAGTTCATTTGATGAAGAAAATAAGGCAAATAGAGTTAAGTGACTTAACCCAAGGTCACACAGCTAGGAAGTATCTCAAGCCACATTTGAATTCAGGTCTTCCCAGTTCTGGGCCCAGCACTCTATCTACTGTGCCATCTAGCTGCTCCTAAGTGATGCCATGCCCTCCTTTGACTTCCTAATACCTTCCTACTCTTTCTCAGAAAGACAGGTTGTTATAAATTATTTTAGTGCCGTACTTGCAATTGAGTTTTAGGTGGGTGACCATGGATCAATTAGTTAGCCTCAGTTTCCTTATCTGAAAAATGGGGATGATAAAAACCACAGAGCATCTATTTGCCTCACAGGCTTGTTGCCAGGCTCAAATGAGATAATGGATGTAAAGAATTATATGAATGTCAGAGACTACTATTATTATTCCTTGCTATCCTCCAAAAGAAGTGCTCCAGGGTGACCTTGTTTTCTGAACCAAAAATTAGAACACATGGTTGAGAAAGGATTTTGCTTTTGCAAAACCTGATTAACAAGCATACTTCCATTTTCTTGAAATTGAGATTGTCTAAAAGAAAATCTATTACCTATGTATGGCATATATGCATGTATTTGTGTGTGATTTAACTTTAATTTGTTAGTAAAATATAAAGTTAATTAGGGGGAGGGGAGGGTAACTTAGGTGGAATTTCAGGACATCTTTTGAGACAATTGAAGATTGCAAAAACAGATATGGAAATGGGCCTCATTTGAATTTCCCCTCTTCCCTTTGTTTCATCAAATTTCAAGATCAAACTTTACCCTGTAAAAAAAAAAGGAAAGAAAGAAAAATTCTTTTGTGGAAGAGAAATGCCTGGATACAGAATAAAACCAACTGGTCATTTGTTTTCAAATGTTCTCAGCGTCCAAAGCATATTTATTCTTTATTGTAGGGCTATGAGTATTGCTAAAGGATTTTCAACTAATGATCTAGTCAATTCCAACTCAGCTTAAAAATAGAAGGAATAGGTTGGCTCTACACACCTGTAAAAGACACCAAGGAAGACCCTTCTCTCCAAGATGGCACCAAAATCTAAGAAGGAAGCAGTTATTCCCACCTTACCTCCAAGACAGAAGCCAAGTCTTGAAGGCCATGAAGGCAGTGTTGAAGGATGTCCAGAGCCACAAAAAGATCTGGCCACCCAAGTCACCATGACTACAAAGGCAGGCCAAATACCCTCAGAAAAGTGCTCCTCAAAGAAACAAGCTTGGTACTACACCATGGTAAGTTTCCCTTGACCACTAAGTCTTCTGTTAAAAAGAATGAAGACACCACCATCATGGTCTTCATTGTAAACCTCATAGTCAGCAAGCATCTGATGGAGCTGGTAGTGAAGAAACTGCATGACACTGACATGGCTAAGGCCAACACACTGATCCATCAGTTGGAAAGAAGGCCTATGTCCAACTTGTTCCAGACTATAATGCTTTGGATGTTGCCAACAAAACTGAAATGATCTAAACTGCTATCTACCTTCACTTGAAATAAATAGTTTTCCAGTTTAAAAGAAAAGTGGAAGGCATGGTTTGATAGGTAACAACCTTTTAATATCACCAAAATTTTTTCTTTTTCCAAAATGATTAGTATTACCTCCTTCTTCTACTCCCAGCCAAGTTTAAACTCTAAGAAATTGCTATCTTATTATCATTGGGGAAATTGTCTTTAAAAAACACCTTTGTTAAATATTTCAAATTCAGATGTTTTAATGATTAAAACTTTATGAATCAGGAAGGGACAACTAGGTGGCTCAATGAGTTGAGCACTGAGTTGAGAGACTGGGAGGTCCTGGATTCAAATTTGGATTGGGACCCTTCCTAGCTGTGTGACCCTGGGCAAGTCACTTAACCCTCAATGCCTAGCCCTTATCTGTCTTCAACCTTGGAACCCAATACACAGTACTGATTTCAAGTCAGAAGGTAAGGGTTAAAAAAAAAAAGACAACTGTTTGAGGGATGAAGGAAATACAAGAAATATAAAAAAGACCATTTCCCTAGCCCAGAGTTACTTCTGAATGTCTGAATATACAGCAGCTATTCTTGTAAGTGCTTTTACCTACCAAGCCCTTGCCAAGAAGGGTCCTAATTTGGAGCCCTCCATCCATATTCAGGTATTCAGCCTCCTACTTGGAGTGGTTTATTAAACATTTATCATTTTAATTCTAATTGATGACATTCCTAGCATCTCCAAGATGAAAAAAAGTGAGGTTGAGGTTGATTTTATGTGTCGTAACTATTTTGAATCATATTCTCACAGGAGATGTTTAAACTAAAAAACGTGTGAAAATAGTGCAACAAAATTTGGATCACTTCTAGACAGGTGGCTCACATCTCCAGAATTCACCACAGAAAGTACTTTCCCCACAAAAAAAACATTATTAAGTAACTGGTGCAGGTATTAGGGTCTGTGATTTCATTGACATAAGGAACTCCCACTCCATCTACCAAAGTAGAGGAATACCTTCATAGAAACTTGGAGTCAGGGCAACTAGGTGGCTCAGTGGATTGAGAGCCAAGCCTAGAAATGGGAGGTCCTGGGTTCAAATGTGGCCTCAGACACTTCCCAGCTTTGTGACCCTGGGCAAGTCACTTAACCCCCACTGCCTGGCCCTTATACAGTATTGATTGACTGAAAGTAAGGGTTTAAAAAAAAGAGAGAGAGAGAGAAGGGGACTCCAAAAGGGGATGAAAAGGCCTCACTCCAGAGGTGCTAGTCCTCTCTGAACACTCCATCCACCCTGAGTGAATAGTGCAGAATCGAAGACTTGGGCTCAAGCCTCACCCTTTTTTTTTTTTAATCAATGCTGTTTCAGTTCCAAGGCAGAAAAGGGGTAAAAGATAGGCAAAGGAGGTTAAGTGGCTTGCCCAGGGTCACAGGGCCAGGAAGTATCTGAGGCCAGATTTGAAAAGCCTCACCTTTGATACAGGCTGGCTGTGCCCTTGGACATGTTGCTTAACCTATCTCTGCTCCAGGCCACTGTCAATGGAGAAATATTTATTAAGGGACTACTGCCTACAAGGCATTGTGCTTATATGCAACTGAAAATATAAAGTAGTAATAAAATATTGCTATATTCTCTTACTCAAGGAAAAATGACTCATGTTTATATAGCTCTTTTGAGTTTACAAAGCATTTTCCTGACAATCACACCCTTTGAGGTAGGTAGCACAAAAATGTTATTATCATCTCTTTCCAGATAAGGAAACTGAGACTCTAAGAGACTGAGTGACTAGTTTATGATCTCACAGTTAGCAATGAGAACTCAAAATCTTTGTTCTTTGAAGGCCGGTGCACTTCACTCAAATCTTACTGCCCCTGAAGCATTCATGCTCCTAGAAGCTGTAGCGGGTACAGTGGCCACACTCCAGTAAAACTATCTCATCAAATGGGCTAAAGCCAGGTTGAAAGTAAATGACAGGTCTCAAACCTGTTAGTGAATTAGGAGAGTGTCTACCCTAAACATGTGAAGACTTTCCCCCAGTGAGGTTAGATAGACAACAGTTAAAAAGAAAAAGCACTGAATAACCAAACAGTACAAGAGATGTCAGAAGGCATAGCTGATTTTATTGCCAAATACATAGAATAGATAATAAAAGGGCAGGGTAGGCTTCATAAAGGAGATCAGGGCTGCATTTTTAAGGATGGGTAATAGTATTTGGTTAAAAAGATGAGGTTGAAAAATGCAAAGCATATTTAGGGATAGAATAGGATCAAAGGGAATGGAACAGTTTAGCTTCAAATTATAGTCCCAGAGGTCGAGGTTCCTGAGAGTTAAGGTCATCTTGTGTAGTTTAAAGATGATGATTATTTAGTACAGCAATATCTATTAAAAATGGTGCTTATGAGGTTAAAAAAAAAGATCAGTTAGGTCAGGACTAAATTGCAGAGGGCTTTGAATGCCAGATTAAAAAGTGTGGAGTTAAGCCACTGCTTCCATTAGTCTTTTAGTGTATTCATTCATCATGTATTTTAATAATATGTACAAAGGCACTGGGCAACAAATGCTGGGGCAACCATGTCTCTTATTGTCTTAATGTCAAGCATTAGACCTCAGCGATAAAGGGATGGCTTAGCCGTCAAAAGATCTGGATTTGTAAATCCTACTTCAGACACAGTATCTGGTTGACAAAAGGCAAATTAACAACCTCTCAGAGCCTAGAAGGTTAATATTTGTATTTCTTAAATCAAGGAATTGTTCTGAGGAAACTCTACAAATGTGAGTTATTATTCTTAACTAATAAAGCCACAACATATAAACAAGAAAAGAAAATCTGGCTTAACAGGATATACAAATATGCTTTCTAAAAAGGACTAAGTTTTTAGTAAAATCTGTAAATGCTACAGTTGACTATGAGTGTATTAGATTATATACATGCAGACTATCTTCCCTTTCAAATGGCAGCACCCTAAGCATGAAGAATTTAAAATAAAATATTGCTAACTAAGCAATTGTTATTTCAACAAACTTTTTAGTACCTACTATGTGCAAGGCACTGGAAAGAGGAAATTCAAGAAAAAGTGAAAATTCAATCACATAGCACATGGTGCTATGAATTTGAGGCATAGGAAGACAAAACAGTTCCTACCCTCAAACAACTTACATTATACTCAAAGGATACCTACACACATCATGAGTAAAAATAAAAAGAATTTAAAACGGACAAATTAACTAAGGGGAATGGGGACTGAACTTTTGAAGGAAACCTGGGATTTGAGAAGGGGATAAAGAGAGATGTGCATTCCAAGCAACCTGTGCAAAGGAGATGGCAGATTGTATCCCCAGAGGTTATAAAAGGGAATAGTATGAAATAAACCCAGATAAGGAGGTGGGGGAAGAATTTGAGGGCTCTTTCCAAATCTTTCCGATCCCTAATCCCGGTCAGTCCAGGGAATTTGTATTTTATCCTGGTGGCAGCAGGGAACCAGGAAAGGCTTTTGAATTGGGGAATGAGAAAACTTGGTTAGTCAAGTGCCTCACCAAGATCAGCAACGTGAAGGATGGATTGGAGAAAGGAGAGCCTGGGTGTAGGGGAACGAATTAGAAGCCCATTACAAGTGGTCCCGCCAAGAGGTGATAAAAATAGACAATAGAGGAAAATGAAGGGATGCTGTGGAGTCAGAAATGACAAGGCTGATTGGATGGGGGTGGGGAAGAGGAGGAAAGGGAGAGGTGAGTCAACGATGACTCGAGGTGGGGAGCCTGGATTCCCTCAGCAGAAGCAGAGAAGTTTGGAGGAGGGTTTGGGGTGGAGGCACACCTAGTAAATTCAGTTTCGGGCTGGTTGTAGTACGAATTGAGGAGCACATTTTTCACCCTGCGCTCCATCCGTAATCTTAACTCAGGCCACTTCAGGGTTAACTATCTTCTTAAATTAAGAAAAGGGGGGACAATGGAAAGTGAAAATTCAATCACTCATATTTGCACTTTGTTAGCAGTTTGCAAACGGTTTGGAAGGTAGTGCTGGAGAAGGCTGGGGATGAGCTCTGGAGTAGCAACAAAGCTGGGTGTGGTCAGGGTGGGGGAGGGAGGTGAAAAATGTGAATGAAACCAGAAGCTTCAAATCCAAACCGGCTGGGATTCTATCTCAGATATGCGAGATCTCCCGTTCCCACCCCACCCTGCATCCGAGACAGCGCGAACGGAATCTAGAACAGAGGCGGGGATGACTGGTACCTTGGTCATCTTTTTTCGTTTTAATTGTAAAAAGTATTGAAATGCCACGTTTTGGGGGGTAAAGGCTGAAATCATCTAGATGGATAAATAACCCTCTCCTGGTGTTTAGGGAGTTCTGAGCCCACTTTTGTTCCAAAGACCTATGAGACATCCCCACTCCTTTCATGACTCACGGCCCTGCAGTGCCACCCTCCACCCCCTCACCAGCACCACCGGGCGCTTGCCCTTCAACCACCGACTCTTGTGGAGCAAACCCTGCGTCCACTGAATCAGCCAAAGCAGGCATGGAGGTCACCAAAAAAAGAAAGAAAAAGGCACCCCCCCCCCCTTACCCCGACCACCCTGCTCGACATACACACCCAACCCCCTGGTCTCCCATTCTCCACTGCCACCCGGATTGATAGCTGTAATCGTCATCAAACTTGGTCTATTGCAAAAGCCTGACCCCAAAGCTCTATTGCACAGAGAAAGAGAAGAGCCGGAGAAAAGGAGAGAAGGGAGAGAGAGGGAAAGAGGGAAAGGAAGCAGAGAGAAGGGCGGAAGAAAGAAAGAGTGAGTAAAAGAGAGAGAGAAATAGTGAGAGAGGTGGGCAGACCCCTGGCTTCCTTTGATGGCTTTTGTTATTGTTTGGGTTTGAATTGATAAGCCCCTCCCCATCCTTCCTCCCCAAGGCCCTGCACCCGGCTCCCGCCTCCTCCTCTCGGAGCCCGCACTTCTCTCGCCCCTCCCCCTCCATTTTGGCGCCTTTTCCTTCCCGCCACGTCGAGGCGGCGTAGCTACCATTCTGACGGTGGGGGGAGGGGGCCACTGGGGGGCGGGGCTATCTGCTTTATGCAGATCCGCTGGGCTCTGGTTGGCTGGGGGCTGCCTTGCGGGGGCGGGGTTTAGTCGTGCCGGCGGTGCGGTGGGGAATTCTCCTTCCCAGCTGCTTTCCCCACCCCCCCCTTTTCTTCCCACCACCGACTCGGCAGCCCGGCGCCCCGCCCCCGCCCACCCCGCCCAGCCACCCCGAGAGGCCCCGCCCGCTCGCCCGCCTGCCTGCGCGCCCCCCCCTCCCGCGCGCTACGCCCCCTTTACTCCTGGCTGCCGGGAGAGCCGGGCGTCTGCGGCGGCGGCGGCGGCGGTGGCGGCGGCGGTGGCGGCGGCAGAAGCGGCGGCGGTGGTGGCGGCGGCGGCGGCGGCGGAAGAAGTCTAAGAAACAGCGGGGACGGCGGCGGCGGCAGCAGCACAGGCTGAGACGGCGGCGGCGGCAGCAGCAGCCTGAGCAGCCCGAGCAGCCTGAGCAGCCGCAGCAGCTCGAGCAGCCGCAGGAGCAGCAGCAGCCGCCGCAGCCGCAGGAGCTGGAGCAGCAGCAGCGACCGGTCGGCTTCCGCAGCGGCGAGCTCCGCACCGCAGCGCCGCGGGCTCTGCTGCAGCACACGGATCCCGCCAAGCCGCCCCGGCAGCGCCCCCACCCCAAGCCCGGGCCGCTCCCCAACCCTCTGCCCGGCAGCGTCCGCTCCATCGTCTTGTCACCCCTGTACCCGGGGATGCTGCTGTCCAAGATCAACTCCCTGGCTCACCTGTGCTCCGGGCCCTGCGGGGAGCTGCACTCGGCCAAGCTGCCACCCGGTAAGGGAGGACCCACCCCAGCGTGGAGGGCGGGGACCTGGACCGGACCGAAACCGACCGAGAGAGGAGGACGGGGCTGGGGGGGGGGGGGTGCCGCACGCCTGCAGACCCGGCAAGGAGGAGGAAAAGAAGGACACTTGGGGAAAGGACAGACCGGGAGAGAAGAGGCGATGCGGGGAGTGATGGATAGATGGATGAATATAGGGACTGACCGACCGACAGACGGATGGATGGGTGGGTAGGGGGCTGCTTCAAATAGTCACTGACGGTACCTCTTCCTCCGCAGGGAAAGAAAAGGAGCCCCTGGAGAAGCAGTACCAGGTGGGCCCGCTGCTCGGCAGCGGTGGCTTTGGTTCTGTCTACTCGGGCACCCGGCTAGCAGATGGCGCACCGGTAAGCGGGCTTCAGAAACGCCGGGGATCCTCCTCCTTAACTCTTGCTCCCAGAACCCCGCCGCTTCCCCGGTTTCCCGAAATCCCTGGCTCAAAGTGGGTGGTTGGGGGATGGGGGGGGGAGTTCTTTGGGCGGGGGAGGGGATGGGGAGTGGGTTAGGCGGTAACCTGAGGTCCTTCTCTTTGGGGATTTTGCAGGTTGCTATCAAGCACGTGGACCGCGATAGGATCTCAGACTGGGGGGAGCTGGTAAGCCCCTGGGACTGCAATCTTTTGGGGGGGAGGTGATAGTGTCTATTCCTTGTGTGTCTCCCCTGCGTGTCCTCCCACCTCTCTTTGACTCGTGAATTTTGTCCGCAGCCTAATGGCAATCGAGTGCCCATGGAAATCCTCCTGTTGAAGAAAGTGAGCTCGGGGTTTCCTGGGGTCATCCGGCTTCTGGACTGGTTTGAGAGGCCCGACAGCTTCATCCTAGTGCTAGAGCGGCCGGATCCCGTCCAGGACCTATTTGACTTTATTACGGAGAGGGGAGCCCTGCAGGAGGAGCTGGCCCGAAGCTTCTTTTGGCAGGTGCTGGAGGCTGTCAGGCACTGCCACAGTTGTGGGGTGCTGCACCGAGACATCAAGGATGAAAACATTCTCATCGACCTGAACCGAGGGGAGCTCAAGCTGATTGACTTCGGATCCGGGGCATTGCTTAAGGACACGGTCTACACTGACTTTGATGGTGAGTGGGAGCCCCCTGGGCACCGGGAAAAGGCAGGTGCTGGGCTAGACGTGGCAGCATTATTCTGACCTGGAGCTGTCCCCATCCTGAGGGGCCTCCTTTGCTGCTTTTCTCTCCGACCTTTTTCCAAAGGTCATCTTGCCTTGCTGGAAGAAATCCGGCTGCCTGCTAAGGGACTTGCTTCAGTGGGGTGGGGCGGGAGAAAAAGATATTCAAACCTTTGAAGTTCTCCTGTGTGTTTAGAGAACACCAACCAATTGAGCCTTTAGGATGTTGATAAGCCTGGGTTTGCTGGCTATCCCGAACAAGTTTCTGCTCTGAAGCTGTAATGCCTCTGAGCAAGAATCTCAGTAGTGGCTTTCCTCCCCAACTTTCCCAGTCCACTTGGGGTCTCAGTCTCGAGACTTGGGTTCCACCAAACCTGACTTGTCATCGACCAGATTTTAAAATCCTGACCCAGTTTCCCGGCATCGAGGGGTGTGTGTGGAGAGGGTTGTAGGGTGCCATGGGGAGAACAGGGTTTGCAGAAAAGAGGAATTTGCTGCTAGTTTCTTGTGGGTGGTCTCGGTTTATTTTTCTTTTGATCTAGCTGAGTCAATCAGGAAGGAGAAACCGCTCTTGTCATTTCACTAAATTATTCATTTTGCTGGTAAAGGTGGTAGTGGTTTGTTTTTGTTTTTCGGTCCAGGAATGAGCGTTGTGAAATTAGATCTGCAGATTTTAAAACGAGTTCATTCCCCCCCCCACCCCAATCTCACAACTTTTACACCCCCACCCCCTTTTCCAGTGCCAAAAAGAGGCTTTAGGGTAAGGGGAGGGGTTTGGGGCTGGTCCTTTTCTGCAGCAGCAGGGAGGAATGTGGGAGCTTCCCTACACTTGACATCAAAGAATAGAAGGGTGGGTAATCATCTGAGAGGCTTAAGCTAACAAAACTGCTGACTTTCAAAACCTGTGACTCCAGCTTGCGGTTTCTGTTTATTTGCCCTTGGAAGATGTTGGGCCTGGGCTGCATTTTTTGTATTTCACAGTTAATGGCTGGCAGGACCCTCCCACCTTTCCAAGCCTCTGCTGCCCCCTGGTGAGCGAGAAGCTGGGGCGTGCTGCTGCTTCTTTTTTTTTTTTTTTACAACCTAAAGTTTGTAAACAGGAATCACGTGGCCTAGAAACCAGCCCAACTGCTCTGACCTCAGCCTACTCTTCCTGCCTGGGGAGGAGGAGGAGGAGGAGGAGGAGGTAGCTGGGAGAAGAGGGCGTGGGCTTAGATTAAGCACATGCTCTGGGCATAAAAGCATTTACAAGAATTTGGGAGCAGAATTTCTGATGTCATGGAAGTGTACCAATTTGGATAAGAGTCAAAAATAACTCTTGTGGCAACATTTAGTTTTCAGAATAGTTGGCTGTAAATGGCTTGGATTCCTTAAGACCTACAGTGTTTCTTGTGGGTGGTCCCCTGAAGACAGGCAGGAGGGAGACCTTTGGTACTTAGATTTGGAAGGGGCTTAAAGAGGTCTTCTGGTCCAGATAACCTTTTACCAAAGAAGAAACTGAGGCACACAAGGGTCCCTCCCTTACTGGTTCTCCTAATGTGGGCAAATCACATTACTTTTCTGAGCCTTGGTTTCCCTGTCTGTAAAATGGAAGTTTTACTTATATCTACTTCATTACAAAGTTGTTAGAAAAGTGCTTTTTAAAAAATTGTTGAAGTGTGAAATAACACCCTAGATTATTTTAAAGTTTTAATTCTTATATTTAAATATATGATTCTTGATACAATGCCAGAGGGTAAAGGAACTTAAAAAGTAGTAATAGATTTTCTTTTCTAAATAATTTATTAATTCATTTTCTATATATGACAGATATACATCCTATATTATACACATGTCTATGTGTATGTGTACTTAAGTATCTGTTCCAAGGCAGAAGAGCACTAAGTGCTAGGCAATGGGACTTAAGTGACTTGCCCAGGGTCACACAACTATCTGAGGACAGATATGCACCTTAAGACCTACCTCCAGGTCTATCTTTAGCCATTGAACCACCTAGCTGCTGCCCCTAATTTCCATTTAGAAAATTTTTTTGAGCTCCATTGTCTCTCCCACTCATTGAGAAAGGCAAACAATAGAAAATCAATTATACATGTGAAGTTAAGTCATAGATTTTCAAAATGGTTTAGGTTGTCTTTTGGAAGTTTTTAATTGTTTATGAGTGTTTCTGCCATGATAGGTTGTTATCCCCAAAAGGAGCAGAGCTAGTTTCAGACTCCTGTAGGTGTAATAGCTTATAAATTTGTTCTATCCATGCCACCTTTACAAACCAACAAAAAAAGCCCCATTTCTTGAAGCATTTTTTAAGGAACCTGAGTTTATTGTTAGACATCCAGGAAATACCATAAGCCACCTACTCCCCTATTAATCCTTAACAAACACTTAGCACCCACAATGTCTGGTATGAAATACTTGGGTTAGAGTAACTGTGTGCCATTTAAGGAAAAAAAAGGTATGTTTTTCCTACTAATTTCTTATGGTGTCTTTTGTAGGGACCCGGGTGTATAGCCCACCAGAGTGGATCCGTTACCACCGCTACCATGGCAGGTCTGCAGCAGTATGGTCCTTGGGGATCTTGTTGTATGATATGGTCTGTGGTGATATTCCCTTTGAACATGATGAGGAAATTATCCGAGGCCAAGTGTTCTTCAGGCAAAGAATCTCTTCAGGTAACTTTAAAAAACAAACCAAACAAAACCATTTTGTTTAGACCTTGTATATGTGAGTGTGTCATCTCTAAATAGATATTTAGATACGGGTTCATAAAAGAACTTGTTCCCTATTGAACTGTAAGAATCTTTGAATCAGAGTAGAATCCAGAAAGCCAAATGGATATATTGTCCAGGTTCTTGTATAGGTGGTTCAGAACGTGCCTGGGACCTCTGGGGATGTTGTAACTCTAGAGCAATGACTCATACTTCATACCTGGGCCCAGGAAGAAACTAGTCTGTTTTGCTTTCTTTCCAAGCTAAAAGGAATAGCTCATGGTTTGTTCATTAGCACCAGCAGGGCCACCTTTAACACAGATGAGTGTATTAAGAATTTTTTTAATCCTAAATCATTCAAATTTTTTATTTAAACATAAGCCTAATATTTTCAGTTCTTGATAATGCCAGAGTAAAGAAACTTATAAAGGTAGTTGGAGGCTTTCAAAGTGCTCTAGGTTTTTTGTTTTTTTTTAAATCATTGGTTCCAAGGCAGAAGAGCTATATGGGCTAGACAGTGGGGGTTAAGTGACTTGCCCAGGGTCACACAGCTAGGAAGTGTCTGAGATCAGATTTGAACCCTGAATCTTCTCAAGGTTGGTTCAATCCATTGAGACACCAAGCTGCCCTGAGTTGTCTTTTGAAGTTATATACTATATGTTCCTGCCAGGAATGACCATCTTATTGCTGTTTCTGATGAGGCAGAATTATGAACTAGATGGGTCTTTAGATTGGCTCAACCAAAATTTTTAATTTGGAAAGGTTGACTCAAAGGAAGATACTATTTTTTTTTCCACCAAGTCATCTGAAGGATGCAGGTGTTAATTAATCCCTTTTAAGTAAAGAACAAACAGGGCTGATCTTCCAGTAGGGGTAGCCTGGGCTCAGCGGGCGAGGGGGTCACCACACCCAGTTTTGGCCTTTTATACCTGTCCTATCCCAAAGCGGGCAGACTGCATTGCTAAGCCCAGTTGTCACTCCTATTAATCACCACCTGCCTCCCTTGCCTTATGCAGAATGTCAGCATCTCATTAAGTGGTGCTTGGCTCTGAGACCATCAGATCGACCATCCTTTGAAGAGATCCAGAGCCATCCGTGGATGCAAGATGTGCTCATGCCCCAGGAGACAGCAGAAATCCACCTACACAGCCTGATACCAGAGTCCAGCAAATAATAGCCTCTCTTCAGGCTCCACCCCAGCCCCTCCACCTCCCCACGGGGCAGAGAGGCAGGGGAAGCTTCCTCCCTTCTCCCACTTCCCAAGAACTAAGGACTCTTGGAATCAAGCTGGGCCTCGCTTGTTAACAGGAACAATTCATAGCTCATTCCAGACCCAAGCTCCCTGGAGGCTGCCTCCTACCTAGGAGGAACTACTCCATCCCCAGGTGGCCTGGGCCTCAACTTCTAAGGATTCTGCCTCTTCCTTCCCTTAACATTTGCCCCGGGTTACCAGTGTTTCCCAGCACTGCAGAATCCTGGAGGCTTCTTCAGCCCTGGGCTGAGACCGATTTCCTACATAATAGAGTTCTACTGAATGCTGGGAGGGTTGGAGAAAAAAAAAAACTAGGGGGGTGGGGGGTGGGGGGTAGGAAGGGTTGGAGAGGGGGGAGAAATAGGATAGGACTGAATTGAATAACATTGTATTTCGTCACTGTCACCCCTTCCAACTCTTCAGAGTGCCTTCTGTGGTGACTCCGGCTGTGCTGGGAGAAATACTGGAATTTGCCCTCTACCTGCTGCTTCTCCAAAAAAAAAAAAATCTGCCTGGGTTTGGTTCCCTCTTCTCTCTTCTTTCACCTCCTCCCAAATTTCTACCCCCCTTTCCCATCTAAGAAAGGTGCCATGGAAGAAGCTGTGGGGCCAAACACTGAGCCACCTCACCTTGCCCAATCTCTGCCTCCTTCTAGTAAAACTTTAGAACTGGTGTCTTCCTCCTTGGTTGTTACTTAACCGTTTCAAAGCCAAGACCTCAAGAAAAAAAATCGCACAGACAATGCAACTCAGCAGGAAAAAGAAACTGTAAATGTGTGTGTACATTTGGCATATTAGTGTAAAAAAGATTGTAGCTGTTTGAAAAATTTTGGGGGGGTTGAATTTTGCCTTTTTAAGTTATTTCTTTTGTTTTTCTTTTTTTTTTGTTTTGTTTTGTTTTGGGTTAAAAAAAAAAGAAAAGAAAACCACATCCTAACCTGGAGGTCAATGTTATGTATTTATTTATTTATTTATTTGGTTCCCGGCCTGTTCATCCCTTCTTCTCCCTAACCTCTTCTAGCTTTCCTTGGCAGCCCGTCCTGGTTTTCTTTTTCTTCTTTTCTCTCCTCCAACTTGGGGACCTTCTGGGAGTTGGGATTGATGTGTATGTGGGGGGGAGGATAGGGGACAGCCAATACTTGTATGTGCCTCAGCACTGCATGGAGTAGAAGGACCCGGGCCAGACAGCTGTCTGCAGCTTCTGGATGGACTGCCTTTGTTCCCCTCACCTGCACACATGTGTCTAGTTTCCATGGGTAATGGGGGAGGGGCACTGCTTGTGTATATAACCCTTCTGGATGGTGGGTGGTTGTATGTGGTGTGTATGCTCGCCTTCCATATTCTGGGGCTGTTGTCAAACAGCAAGTAGCCTGCTGGTTTTATCAAGTGTAATACTGTACAGGGGGATTAAAGAAGATCTTATTTTTTTTTTATACATGCTGTTTTTAAATAAAAAAACCTTTTGTCTTAACCAATGGCTCTCCCCATCGATCCATTCCGTGTCCAAACGTACAACGTTCATTAGGTAATCCTAGGGCCAAAGGAAAAACTTTATCCACACTGGGCTGAGCAGGTTTTGAACATAGAAGAATGCTGGATGGAGTGGACAGAGCACTTTAAAATCTGACCTCAGATACTTTTATCCCGTTTGCCTCAATTTCCTCATCTGTTGAATGAGCTGGAGAAGGAAATGGCAAACTACTCCAGTGTCTTGGCCAAGAACCCAAATGGGCTCACAAGAGGACTGAACTACAAAAAATGCTGGCAAGGGGAATAGTAGGACTTTGTACAGTAGTGGCTATACCCTTCTTTTGGAAAGAAACTTCATCTAAAATGACATTGCTGGTAGGTTACAATGGATATTGGCAAAGTGGATCTTGACTTCATGGGCCCCTTTGAATCCTCAATGTTGGTGAGTGGCCATTGGAGATGCCAAAAAGGGCCCAGGATATTTTTGTCCCAGCCTTCCTTGATCTAAACTCTCTCGGCTGCTTGGGGCCCGGGCCATGATATCCTGGGGTTCGACATTCTCCGTCTTTTTGTTGGCAGCTTTTGTCCATCTGGTAAGCTTGGGCTACCACCTAGCACCCTACTCATTAATGTGGGTTTAGGAGAGGAAATAGAATTGGTCCTGTAGGGAGTTTAGGAGCATCTCAGTGGGCTCAGTTTTCAGACATTTTGCCCTGCTTCCCAAGAGGGTGTCCTCTGGAGGTGATGGGAACAGATTCATATGTTCAGGTGGGGTGGCTTTTGGCAGTCTTCTTGGGTGGAATAAAAGTCAAATTTGCCTTGCCCACTTCAGGGAGTGTAATAACATTTAGGTCACATTAAAGTTTGAAAAGTCCTCTTCATGTATGACTGCTTGGAAGTTAGGGGACTGGCCCTCCTCATGTGCTAATAATGATTAGAGCCTAGACATGAACTCCACTGACTCCTAATTCCCCAAATCCAGTGACTAATGCCCTATCCATCTCCCACTCAGCTGCCAAGTTAATACTCAAAAAATGTCAGACCAAAAAAAGGTCTGATCCTGGCACTCTTCACTGCCTTTAGGAAAAAACAACACAGTTCAGCATTTAAACTTCACAATATGGCTCCAGACCAGTTCCAGGCTAATTAGACATGACTACATCCCCCCCGCAGTCCCCCTATGTCATTGTTATTCAGTTGGTGTCCAACTCTCCATAACCGCATTTGGGATTTTCTTGGCAAAGATCCTGGAGTGCTTGGCCATTTCCTTCTCTAGCTCATTTGACAGATGAGGAAACCAAGGCCAATAGGGTAAAGAGTCACAGAGCTGGGAATTATCTGTGGTGGGATTTGAACTCAAGAAGATGAGTTTGGATAGCTTGGCATTGTATGTACTGTGCCATCTAGCTGCCCCCTATCTGAAGTTTTTTTTTTTTACCTTCTGTCTTGGAGTCAATACTGTGTATTGGTTCCAAGGCAGAAGAGTGGTAAGGGCTAGGCAATGGGGGTCAAGTGACTTGCCCAAGGAAGTGTCTGAGGCCAGATTTGAACCTAGGACCTCCTGTCTCTAGGCCTGGCTCTCAATCCACTGAGCTACCCAGCTGCCCCCAAGTCTTTTTTTTTTTTTAAACCCTTATTGTCTAGCAGTGGGAAGTAGCTGAGGCCAGCTTTGAACCCAGGACCTCACAAATGCAGGCCTGGTACTCTATCTAGGATCCCACCTAACTGCTCCCCCTTGAAGTCTTAAAAAAAAGATTCTTAGGGCACTGAGAGGTTAATTCAGACAGCTAGCCCATGACTAAGACTCATTGAAGAACATGGTTTGAGCATTCCATGATTACTGAGTACTAATTTGCTACAGGCTTTTGTTATGGCCCCTCCAACAGACTGCACTTAATTTTCAAGGACCTGTGTAGCTAAATAGGTAGAGTTTCTTGCCATCAGGTTGTCCATCAGCTGATGAAGTTTTGGGCCATGGTGATTCACCGTTAGGTGAGGCAGCTAGGTGGCTCAGTGGGTAGAGCACTGAGCCTGGAGTCAGGAAGACATGAGTTCAAATGCAGCCGTAGACATTTATTAGCTGTATGATGTTGGGTAAGTCATTTAATTTGATCTCGTTTCCTCATCTATAAAATGAGTCGGAGAAGGAAATGGCAAACCACCCAATATCTTTGCCAAGAAAACCCCAAATGGAATCATGACGAATCAGACATGACTGAAAACAACCGAACAACAACAATCACCCATGCAACCTCCTATGAGATAGTAGGCCTTGCAGCTTTAAAAATAAGAATAAATCTTCAAAATCTTTTTGTGATTTAATGGTAGAGAAAAAAACCATTACCCAAATAACTATTGTGTGTGACAGTGGGTTCTATAGTAGAGCTGGGCTGATCAGCAAAAACTCTAAAAAAGAAGATACATTTCTTGATCTGGTTCCTTAAAGGATGGACTTCTGTTTTCTCAACTATAAAATGAAAGATTTGTATTTCTGAGGTCCCTTTGTTGTTTGTTGGTTGTTCAGGTGTTTCACTCATGGCTGACTTCATGACCCAATTTGGAGTTTTCTTGGCAAAAATAGCAAACTGATTTGCTATTTCCTTCTCCAGCTCATTTTATAGAAGGGGAAACTAAGGCAAACAGAATTAAGAAACTTGCCCAGGGTCACACAGCTAGTAAGGTGTCTTTATCCAGATTTGAACTCAGGTCTTCTTGGCCCTGGGTCTGGCACTTTAATCACTGGGCTACCTAGCTGTCCTGGAAGGGACCTTAGAGGTAATCAAATCCAGTTCCTTCATTTTATAGATGAGGAAACTCAGAAAAACAGGATTTCGTGACTTTGCCTAGGGCCACATGACCAGCCTGTGTCTGAGGCTATATTTGAACTCGGGTCTTTCTAGTTCCTGGCACTCTATCCACTGTGCCACCTAGCTGCTCTCTGAGATCCCCACTACAATGCAATTTAATTCCTGCCTCTTCGATGTTTATTAACTGTGCGGCCATGGGTAATTAATTCTTTCTGGGTTGCATTTTTCTCTTCTGTAAAATGAAAAGGTCGGATTAGATAGCTTCCTGCAGGCCCTTCCAGCTGTAGCCCCATATAGGAAGTCAAAGCAAGGATAACTGTCCTTCGGAGGCACGGGATAAATGGAGACAGGTCGTGTTCCTTTGGAGTCATTTATCTTGTTAGATTTGGGCTTAACTTGGTTCTCCAAAGGGTGGAGGAGGGACTGGGGAGAGGAAGGCAGGGGGAGCATTTCTTGTAAATGTTGCTCATCTATTTCAACTGCTCCTCGAGTTCTTGGAAAGCCCCACCACAAAGGACCTATCGAGACCAGAGTGTTAGAGCAGATAGGGCCTCATCTACCCAATTCATTTCCTGCTCAAACTTGTACTGCTAAAAACAAATGCTCTACTACCGCCTAGTGCCTCTGAGCCCTAAAGGAAACCAATGCAGGGAAGTAGGGCTGAGCCAGCCCCCCTGGCAGGGAGGCGGGGGTGCCCAGTCACCCGGGATACCCAGGATGCCAGTTTACAAAACAAGGCTTGGACCTGTTCCTCGAACCTCTGGGCAGCAGGATGACAGAGCCGGGGAAGGAGGGAGAGCTCCTGTTTCCCTTAGAGGGAGCACAACTGGCCAGAGGCCCTCAGGAATGCAGAATTCTGCAAATGGCAGAACAAAGAAAAAGGCGGGAAGACCAGAGAATGGGGCTAGAGCTGAAGCATCATGTGTGGGCCACTACAGGCAGCCAATACCTGTCTCTGGGGGCCTCTGCTTTTCTTTTTCTTTTCCCCCTTGGTCCCCAGCAAGGTTTTCCCTGTTTCCCCACCGTCCCATCCTCCAAATGAGCCCTTATGATTGGGTTCCTGTCTTATGGTTCACAGAGCACTAAAGAATAGCTTGCTTTGCAAATAGGGCTTTCTTGTTAAGTGAAATATTTAATGTATTCCTTAATTTATTTGAGTTTCACAGCAACCCTGTGAGGGAGGGACCCCATTTTACAGATGGGAGAAACTGAGACTCATAGGATCATAGAAGCACAGATTTAGAGCTGTAAGGGAACTTAGAGGCCCTCAGGTCCAACTCCCTTATTACAGATGAGGAAACTGAGGCATAGTGTGGTTAAGTATTCATGACAAGTAAGTGTCAGAGGCCTGCTATGAACCCCAGATTTCCACGACTCTAATTGCTTTCAAATTGCCTTTCAAATACACTAGATCACTTGGTTCTCCCAGCAGCCCTGGGAGATAGGTTGTCAATAAGCATTTTTTTTAGGACCTACCATGTGCCTACAGGCATTGTGGGGATAGGAAGAAGAGCAAAGAACAGCCCTTCTTCTTAAGGAACTCCCAGTCTAATGGGGAGAACCACATGCCAATAACTGGGTGCACACAAGGTACATAAAGGATCAAATGGCAATAATCAACAGAGGGAAGGCAATGCTAGCATTAGGCAGGCTAGTAGTTGGCCCCATTTTATAGATACTGATAATAATTCACATTGACTCTGTTGTCCAGGGACTGGTATCAGCCTCTTGGTTGTTCCTTGAATAAGGAACTTCATCTCCACCTCCCAACACCAGGCATCTCCACTGACTGTGCCCCATTTCAAAGAAGGCTCTACCTCATCTCTACTGCCTGGCTTCCCTAGCTGCCTTCTGTAAGAAGTTGTAGTCAATCCCTCTTAATTCTAGTGCCTTTCCTCTGTTGTTTATCATCTCCAATTCATCCTGTACCTAGCTTGTTAGGCGAAGCTTTGGGGAGCAGTGGAGTCAGTAAGACCTGAGTTCAAATTCAGCCTCAGACCCTTGCTGGCTGTGTGTCACTGAGCAAGTCCCTTAACACTGCTTACCTCAGTTTCCTCATCTGTAAAATGATTTGGAGAAGGAAATGGCAAACTACTCCAGTATCTTTGCCAAGAAAACTTCAAATGGGGTCTTGAAGAGTGGGGTGTGACAGAAAGCAACTGAACAACAACAAATTAATTCTAGCTGGAATGGAGAATTCCAATCAGGCAGATGATTAGTGGAAGCTAAGTCTGGAAAGGTAGGAAATCTCCCACATAGTGGAGTCTCCAAGAAATATCAGTTGAAAGAATTGAGTTTGACCCCAGAAAGAAACAAGGCATGTTAACTAGTCAAAGAGAATATCAAAAGCCTGGTTTGAATTCTAAAACTTCCATTATAACAGTTATTCATGACCAGAAGCCTAGAAAATTCCTTCCTGCCCCACTGAGGAAGTTACCCGGACATCCTGGCTCCTAATGAATCAGTTGCAACTAAGAAAAATTGGTGGGGGAGGGGGAAAATATTGTGAATTTATAGTGTAGGGTGGGAGAGAATGGGGCCTCAGGGAAGTCTCCTTAGTCTCCCCAATACACAAAGGATGTCCCCTTCTTATTAGTCACCACCATCCCAGTGAAAGTATGTAGTAGTCTGGGTTTTTGTTTTTTTTTTTTAGTTAAACCCTTTCCTTTTGTCTTAGATTTAATATTGTGTATTGGTTTTAAGGCTGAAGAGTGGAAAGGACTAGGCAGTGGAGGTAAAGTGACTTGCCCAGGGTCACACAACTAGGAAGTGTCTGAAGCCAGATTTGAGCTCAGGAAGAGGAGTTTTCTGATTTCAGATCTGGCACTCTAAATACTGTGCCACCTAGCTGGCCCTTTGCAATATGATTCTCATTATGCATGTACATGAGGTTTTTGATTTATTGTTAGTAAGTGGAAGTTCAGTCACATCCAACCTTGTAAGATCTTATAAATTGTGACTTTGTATACCTTGGATATTAGTTCTTGGGTTGAAGGTGGGAAGCTGGTAAGTTTGGGGGGATAAGAAGAAAACATGCCTTTTGTTCTCCCCAAGATAAAATATACTACTGACTACCATATTTACATTGGATCCTTATTAACTTCCACTTTAAAGGGTAAGATAGGGACCAGATCTATGATTTCATTGATATAGGGAACTCCCAGGGGAGGAAACTCCTCCCATCAATGTAGGTCATCACCTTCTCTGCAACATTTGTTCTTAGAGATTTTTCTACAGCAAAGAGAGATTTTTCAGTCAATCTGTGAGAAGAAGGACTCAAATCCAGGTTACTTTAGCTTAGCTCTTTATTCATTATACCACGCTTGCTCCCTTACAGTCTTTTTCCAATTCCTTTTTCTTTCTCTCTCTCTTTCCTTCCTTCCTTCCTTCCTTCCTTCCTTCCTTCCTTCCTTCCTTCCTTCCTTCCTTCCTTCCTTCCTTCCTTCCTTCCTTCCTTCCTTCCTTCTCTCTCTCTCTCTTTCTTCCTTTCTTTCTTTTCTCCTACCTTATCTTTTATTTTAGAATTGATACTAAATATCCATTCCAAGAGAAAAATGGTAAGGGCTAGGTAATTGAAGTTAAGGATTTGCCAAGGTCACAGAGCTAGGAAGTGCTTGAGGTCAAATTTGAACTCAGAACCTGCTATTTCCAGATCTGGCTCTCAATCCATTGAGGGAGGCACCTAGCTGGCCCATTCTTCCCACTTCAAATCACTCTGGAAGGGGGGGAAGCTGGGGGCTCAGTGGATTGAGAGTCAGGCCCAGAGATGGGAGGTCCTGGGTTCAAATATGGCCTTAGACATTTCCCAGTTTTATGACCCTGGGCAAGTCACTTAACCCTCATTGCCTAGCCCTTAACACTCTTCTGCCTTAGAACTAATACCCAGTATTGATTCTAAGATGGAAGGTAAGGGTTTTATAAAAAAAAAAACACTCTGAAATTCATCATCATCTAGTCTAATATCTTCATTCCCACCTCCAGACCATGCATTGCATCTACCTTGAGTTATGGAATCTCCGGTTCTTTAATCCAATTGAGTCCATTTTTCTTTTGACTAGCTCTAATTACAAAGTTTTTCCTCCTCTGGATTCCAAGTCTGTCATTGTAGCTTTCAACCACCATATCTAGTTCTGTTCCCTGTGAGGCCAAGCAGAGCAAGCTTAATCCTTTTCCTAGTCAACAATCCTTTAAAAACTTCAAGACAGCTATCGCAAGCCCCACAAGTCCAGGCTCAATATCATCTAATTTTTATAATGAATCCTCCAGTTTCATGGTAGTGAGTTCCTATCTTTCCCTCTGGATGCACTGGCTTGTCAATGTTGTTATTGTTAGTCATTTTCAGTCCATTGACTCTTCATGACCCCATTTGGAGTTTTCTTGGTAAAGACACTGGGGTGGTTTGCCATTTCTTTCTCCAGCTCATTTGAGAGATGAAAAAATGAAGTCAAATAGGATTAAGTGACTTTGCCCAGGATCACACTGCTAATAAATGCCAAAAGCTGGATTTGAATTCAGGTCTTCCTGTCTCCAGGTGTTACACTCTATCCACTGAGCCACCTAGCTGGCTTGTCAATACCCTTCATAAAATGAGGCATCCTGAAGGAGAAAAAAATACTCCCCTTGTGGCCTAATTAAAAGAGTGTACAAAAATAAAAGCAAAATCTTTGCTTTTTGAAATGTGCACTAATATCACATTACATTCTGGGGAATGCTCCCTTCACAGTCAGTTTCTATTATCCTCGACTCCAATCTCCTTCATTCTCTATGTCCCTGGTCCCCAAACTCCTGCTTTCCTTCCTCTGCAGTGTCTGTTACTTTCTTCCTTTAGGCCTTCATTGCCTCAGATCTCAACCTCTGGAACAATCACCTGAATGATCTCTTGACTCTAGTCTCTCCCCAGCTTTAATTCATTTTATACAGTGCCTTTGAAATCTTTTTAAAATGCCATTTTCAATTTTTATATAATTTTTTAAAATTCTGAATTTTACAAATATGCCCCCCAAATTAATTTCAATATACAAAGTAAAATAGAAAATTAGAAATAAATGCAAAACTCAAATCTTGTCATGTACAACTTACTTTTTTAAAGTGTAATAAATTCAACATGCAACTCTCAGAATTATTCTACTTGTCTCTGTTTTCTTTTGTATTTTTTTTTAAACCCTTACCTTCTGTCTTGGAGCCAATACACAGTATATTGACTCCAAGGCAGAAGAGTGGGAAGGGCTAGGCAATGGGGGTCACACAGCTGGGAAGTGTCTGAGGCCAGATTTGAACCTAGGACATCCCGTCTCTGGGGCTGGTTCTCAATCCACTGAGCTACCCAGCTGCCCCCTCTTTTGTATTTTTTTAAATGCTTAAATGAGCCTCTTTTCTTAGGGACAATGCTATCATTGGCTCCCCTTTCCCCTCTAAGAAAAGAAAAATAATAAGCATAGTCAAGCAAAACCAGTCAGCACATTTGCCATGTCTAAAAAGGGAGGGAGGTCTCACTCTGAACTTACGCCAACCCCATTCAGTCAAGAGGTACGTTCAAGCGTTGTTTTCAATATACTTCTATTCTAAAACACACACAACTTCCTATCATCTGACAAATGCACCTTGGAATGTACCTTCCAGGTTCCAAGGCCCTCTGTGGAGCGCTCCTACATGACTTGTCCAATTGCATCTTGTGATCACAGGTGGGCATAAACTTGGTTCTTGGACAGCTAGGCTTCTAGTGTCCTTCGTCTCCTGGCCATTCTCCTCCAGATAAACTGGTCCCCTTACCATTCCTCAAATACTTTCCCTGTACTACTACTGTTTGTTCTTCCTGTCTACCTGAAGTGACTGTTTGTCTGCTTTCTACCAAGCCATGTCCTTACTGCACAATTTAAATTTAAAAGACAAAAGTTCCTTCTTATAATCAATACTGTGTATTGGTTCCAAGGGGTTAAGTGACTTGCCCAGGGTCACACAGCTAGGAAGTGTCTGAGGCCAAATTTGAACCCAGGATCTCCTGTCCCTAGGCCTGGCTCTCAATCCACTGAGTCACCCAGCTGCACCTGCCCCCCAATTTAAAATTTATCATGTCATAAAAAGCCTTTCATGATCACTCCTTTGTTATTCTTGAGTCTCTGGGGGGCATTGTATAGAATATAACAGATAAAATTATATCATATCATATCATGCCATACCATACTATATATATCAATACTAATAGCTTGCATTTCTATAGAGCTTTAAGGTTAGCAAAACACTTTAGATATCTCTTTGAATTCCTATAATAACCCTAGGAGGTAGATGTCATTATTATCTTTGTTTTATAGATGAGAAAATGAGGCTGAAAGAAATTAGGTGACTTGCTTAGAGTCACATTGCTAGTAAGGATTTGCAGGGGGAAATACCTTGGGAGATGGTGGAATATGCATAGATGTTCCATAATTGGTTATGCTTGGCTAACCACTTGTTGAATAGGGGCTTTTAAATTGGCTTCAGAGGCATTCGTAAAGGTCTGCCACCTTTGACTCATTCACTTTGGAGGGATCTTGGTGTCTCTGCATTGTGAGGTCCGATAAATAGAGTGGGACTCCAGTCTTGAGAGAACCACAAGAAACTGGGAGTCAGGATCTAGGCCAGATTTTACATTTAGCATGGTGTCAGTGCCTGAGAAGCAAGGAGAGATATTTTGCAGTGACCATCTGGACTCTGGCCCATTGAAAGGACCCATACATTTGGGTGTGAACTTGTTGAAACCAATATTATGGAGGAACTGATATAAATTTCAAGCATATTTCCTCCAGAGAATAGGGGAGAATATGTTCCCAAGGAGTTGGAAGAAGGGGGAACATTTGCATGTTTGTTCTTGTTACATTTTAAAAGTTAATCCAAATGGAATTGGATTGCTAGTCATTAGCTTCCCCCCTCCATGGGTAACACCACCAATGGGGGCTCAATCTGAAGCTATTACAAAAGAGAGATACGCTAATTCCCCCTAAGATTCTAGAGGAGCTAATACAGTGGTCTGGTTCTAGAAGGGTGAGACCAGAGCCTACTCACTATCTATCCTTCTATCCATCCATCTATCTGTCTGTCTATCTATCTATCTATCTATCTATCTATCTATCTATCTATCTATCTATCATCTATTCATCCATTTATCTATCAGTCTATCTGTCTATCTATCCATTTATCTATTTATTTATATTTGTGTAAATATATATACAATCATCAACTCTTTCTCCTCTAAAAAAAGAAAAACAATAAGCATTATCAAGTATGTATATATGATATAATATACACACACATTTTTTTCTACTAGACTGTGATTTTGTCAGTATAGGGATTTCTAGGATGTCTTCTTCCTTCCTTCCTTCCTTCCTTGGGGGCAGCTGAGTAGCTCAGTGGATTGAGAGCCAGGCCTAGAGACAGGAGGTCCTAGGTTCAAAACTTTCTTTCTTTCTTTCTTTCTTCCTTCCTTCCTTCTTCCCTCCCTCCCTCCCTCTCCCTCTCTCCCTCTCTCCCTCTTTCTTCCTTCCTTTCTTTCTTTCTTCCTTTCTTTCTTTCTTTCTTTCTTTCTTTCTTTCTTTCTTTCTTTCTTTCTTTCTTTCTTTCTTTCTTTCTTTCTTTCTATCAATACTGTGTATTGGTTCCAAGGCAGAAAGAAAATCAGTAAGGGCTAGGTAATGGGGGTTAGGAGACTTGCTCAGGGTCACACAGCTAGGAAGTGTCTGAGGTCAAATTTGAACCCAGGACCTCCCAGCTCTAGGCCTGGCTCTCAATACACTGAGCTACTCAGAACTTTCTCTTTCAATGAGATTTAACATGTTCTCTGAAACATAGTTTTAGAGTTACCTAAAGTTAAGTAAGTTTGCCCAGAAACACCTAGTATATGTCAGAGACAGAATCTAAACTCATATCTCATAAACTCTGAGACATCCTCTAGCCACGACACTATATTAATTATCATTACAGTTATATTTTATGTTGCATTACAATATAAAGTAGAATATACCACAGCATAATATAGTCTAGTATGGCACATTGTAGCATAGCATACATGAATATAAGGAGTTATTTTACCAGGGCAAAGACCTCCTAGAAAGGGAGCTTTCATCACTGAAGCAGCTTATAATTGTCTGTGAGTTAGTTAGTGGAAGGGACCTAAGGAGTGCTCTGAAGCACCCAGAGATTAAGTGACTGACTGAGGGTCCCACAGCTAGTGTCAGAGGTGAGATCTGAACCAAGATCTTCCACCTTGATGCATATACATTTGTTTTTTAACCAGATCTTCCTCTCTCTGTCTCTGTCTCTGTCTCTCTATTTCTCTCTCTCTCTCTCTCTCTCTCTCTCTCTCTCTCTCTCTGTCTCTCCTCATCTCTCTGTCTCTCTCTCTGTGTCTTTCTCTGTCTCTCTGTCTCTCTGTCTCTGTCTGTCTGCTCTCTCTCTGTCTCTGTCTCTCTCTATCTCTCTGTCTCTCTGTCTCTCTGTCTCTATCTCTCTGTCTCTCTCTGTCTCTGTCTCTCTCAAGCTCTTTCTGCATCTCTAGGAGAATTCTAGGAACATAGTATATACTTAGTGTGGTATGAACCAGCCCTGGAAAGATCTAGTTCAGGGAGGAGGAAACTGAGCCCAGCAATGACTTGTGCCACAGCAGGGTAAGCAGTTGAGCCAGGATTTGAAACCAGGTCCTCTAAGTTCTGTGTACTTTGCACAATAATAAGATTAACAAATAATTAAGTTACTAGGTTAGGACTTTATTAGAAGCTAAGTTACTTCTCATCCCAATGTGTTTTCTTCAGATAATCACTACTAGTTTTTTCTTTAGGCCTTTAAACCATTAGGTCAGCTGCAAATGTAACTCTCAGTAATTTGTAATTTTATTGTGTGATTTATTTTTAGTGTAATTATTAATATTTCATTAAAATTACATTTTTTAAAAAATCTGTGATTTTCAAAGCTTTTCTTTATCTTTAGGTGTTATATCTTGGGGCCAAAGTTTTTTATTTTGTTTTCTGCCAGGGGAACACATCTTCAGTTTTATTCTAAAAGTCAATTACAAAGTGGGATTTAGTATATAGTTACCTTTCGATTACTTATACTAATGAAGGGAACAGAGATAAGAATAATCTAAAATGGCAGATAATAAAACAATTTATATTTGTGTTTAAGATTTCCTTTTTTAGTACAACGACTATTTAATTATTGCCTGATATGTGGTCTGACATGACATGACACGGTCTCTATTATTAAGAAGTTCAGAGTCTTTGGGGAGGTAAAATTTACACAAAGAGGAGGTGAAAAAAAAACCCCAGCAGAGTTCTTTTATTGGTAGCAAACAACTGGAAACTGGAGTGCCCATTAGTTGGAGGATACCTGAACAAATTATAGTATATGAAAGTAATGGAATATACTATTGCATTATAAGAAATGATGAAGGGGACAATTTCAGAGAAACCTGAGAAGATTCGTACGAACTGATACAAAGTAAAATGAGCAGAACCAAGAAAATAATTTCTCCTTCAATAATACTGTAAAAAATAAAAATAAATAAAAACAAAAACTTTAAAAGACTTAAGAACACTGATCATAGCAATGATCAATCATGTCTCTAGAGGACCTATGGGGAGAATCCTACCCATCTTCCAACAAAAAGGTGTGGTACTAAATATCCATAATGAGGTACACATTTTGGACAAGGCCAGTATGGGATATTTTTTGCTTAATGATGCATGTTTGTTTTAAAAGGTTTTGTTTGTCTTTTTTTTTCCCCAATGGGAGGAGAGAGAAAATAAATGCCTATTAATTGGACACACGCGTACACATACATATATGTATATATACACACACTGTAAAAAAAAGATGGGTATTATATCATAAAATGAGAAGCTGAAAATTATCAATTGACCTTTAATGTGTGTTGTGAAAAGATGCTAGACTTGGGATCAGAAGATCTGAGTTCAAAATCTGATTCTGCAAATTGCTAATTTTGTGTCTTTGGGCAAATCATCCTCTGGTCCTTGGGCTCTTCATGTATAAAGTGAGGCACTTGAACTAGATAATTTCTAAAGTACTTATCAGCTCTAAATTTATAATTCTATAAAAATGACATGCAATTCCTTCCAACTTAAAGTCTCTAACTCCAAAGATCAACATGTGTGGTATAGGCAACATATAGGGTTATCCAGGAAGGGGAAGGTTGTTTGTTGGGTAGAGTCGTGTGTGTGTGTGTGTGTGTGTGTGTGTGTGTGTGATTCTCAGAATTCATATCAACCAAAAGAATGAGGAAATCCACTGTGAACAGGCCAGGATTTAGGATCAGTTCATACAAGTCTTGGATTTTTCTGAAAAATTGTCTTCAACAAAATTTTTTTTCTTTATTCAAGGATATTTTATTTTCCCAATTACATGTAATAAAAATGTTCACCATATGTCTTCCAAAATTATGAGATCCAAATCATATCCCTCTCCCCTTTTGGAAGTAGTTTTGATCTGGGTCATAATATTCTCTATCATTTCTTATGACACAATAGTATTCCATTACATTCATATACTATAATTTGATCAGGCATTCTCTAAGGGTCCCTGACCAAGGGTAAAGCTCCTAATTGCTTATCTTTTCTTTTTTTAACCTTTACCTTTTGTCTTAGAATTGATATTAAGTATTAGTTCCAAGGGAGAAGAGAAGTAAGGGCTAGGCAAGGATGGGGGGGGAGGGTCACATAGCTAGGAAGTGTCTGAGGTTAAATTTGAACCCAGGTCCTCCCATCTCCAAGTCTAGCTCTCTAACCACAGAGGAGGAGGAGAAGGATAGAC
The DNA here is from genome assembly GCF_027887165.1 of Monodelphis domestica. Classification (NCBI taxonomy): domain Eukaryota; kingdom Metazoa; phylum Chordata; class Mammalia; order Didelphimorphia; family Didelphidae; genus Monodelphis; species Monodelphis domestica. The sequence goes on from NC_077228.1 coordinate 275,632,433, forward strand.
AGAGAGAGACAGAGAGAATCATAAAACTCTTATCCCCTTCTTTTGCATATGAGGAAACTAAGGATCAGAGAAAGTAAGTGACTTGCCTATTATCACACAGCAAATATCTGAGGTGGGTGTCTGAGTACTTTAAAAATCCCTGAACAGTATTAAGTAGTGGGAGGTGGGGTGCTTTGGGGGAATCACACTTTACTTTGACATCTGAGTCTATCCTGTTGCTTATTATGGGGAAAAGTCACCAAATCCAAGAGAGGGTGGAGAGAGAGAGTTGGATTTGGAATCAGAGAACCTGGGTTCAAATTCTATCTCTGTTACTATTTGGGTGATCTGCAGCAGGCCACTTGACCACTCAAGACCACAGTTTTCCTCTTCTGTAAAATGAGAGGGCTCTACTAGATTATCTCAAGGTTCCTGACAACTCTACGTCCTAAAAGCTTCCCTGAATCTATTTCCTTCTCAGAAAATGCCTTAGAATTGTTGTGAGGTTAAATTGAGATAATGTATGAGAATGCACTTTTTAAAAAGTTTACAAAAATGACACTATTATTACTCCTAACTCAATTTAAAAAATAAAATTTCATTAACTTTCTATATCACCTAAATTTTCCTTAATATTCTGCTTCTCACCTCCTCTCTCAGAGCCATCCAATATAGCAGAGAATTTTTTTAAGAAAAAAAGGAAGACGAAAAAAAAATCTGACATTATATGCATAGCTTCTTATATCTTTTCCCCTAATTAATTTTTAAATTTTAACTTTTATTATGAATTTAGCAATCATCCACAGACACAAACATCTCAATAAACAAGGAAGAAAAAAGAGAATTGTATGTAAAAGTGACATTCCATCCTGTACAAGTTGTCTTTTAAATGTATATTAAAATGAACAAAGTTGTAGCAAAATTCAATCTCCCACCTCCCTTTGATGTTCCCTTTTTTCTGTGTATTTTTTGTTATTTTAAATTTTTATAAATTTTATTTTTTTCCAGATTGTATGTCAATAAAATTTCTTAATATTTACGTTATATTTTGTAATCCAAGTTCTCTCTTTCCTTCCCATTTTTCCCTCTTCCCCAAGAAGACAGGTACTATAATAAAAGTTGTCATATAATATACATTTCCATGTTCATTGTGTGAAAGAAAACACGATGGATGCTTTGTGTATTTTTTTAACCTTTACCTTTTAAAATCGATTTTAAAAAGGGCTAGACAGTTGGGATTAAGTGATTTGTACAGTCACAACTAGGAATTGTCTGGGTTTTGAACCCAGGTCCTCTGTGCTCCCTTGTTACTCTTTTTGTGTATTTTTTTTCAACCATTACCATTTGTCCTAGAATTAATACTGTGTATTGGTTTCAAGACAGAAAATCAGCAAGGACTAGACAATGAGGGTTAAGTGACTTGTCCAGGGACACACAGCTAGGAAGTGTCTGAGGCTGGATTTGAATCTAAATCTTCCTAACTCCAGGCCTGGCACTCTATCCACCTCATTGCCCTGCTGGCATCTTTACATCCAAGCCTAACTCTAGGTGCATTGGGGTCCTGGAGCTAACAAGGATTGGGGATTTCCTCCCTCCCTCTTTCAAAAGGTGTGATTTCTCTTTTTAACCTTGATAACCACATGATACAGTGGAAATAGGGAGCCAGAGGGCTTGGGTTCAAATGCTCCCTCTGCCATTTACTTACTATCTCTTTAATCCTAGGCACAGTCACTTAAACTATGGGGTCTCCGTTTTCTCATTTGCAAAGTGAGGAGTGGGATTGTAAAGGGATTCTAAGGTCTCCCCAGGTTCTAAACGTGTGATCTGTACCTTTTAAATAGTAAGAGATTTGTATACTGGGAATAGATTTAATACACAGTATTGATTCCAAGATGGAAGGTAAGGTTTTAAAAAAAAAGAAAGAAATACACAGGAGGGCCCTTTGCACACTCAGTGGACTCCGAGTGGGCTATTTACTGGCTGACATAGCAAGAGTGGCACAGGATGGTCCCATGCTCATGCTGATGACGTCATACATACATCCTCCAGGCTGGTCTCTTTCAGCTCCACCTTCACTGACTTCGTACTATGTGAAAGAAATTGAACTTGGATCCACTGGGCACTAAGCCCAAGGTGAGTGTACCTTCGGGTATCTCCTTATTATCTCTATCTGCAGATCTCTGTGCCTAGGGCAGCTGGGTAGTACAGTGGATAGAGCGCCAAGCCTGCAGTTAAGAAGACTCATCTTTCTGGGTTCAAACCTAGACACGTACTAGCCCTGTGACCCTGGGCAAGTCACTGAGCCCTGCTTATCTCAGTTTCCTCATTTGTAAAATGAGCCGGGGATGAAAATTGCAAACCAGTATCTGCCAGAAAATGGAGTCATGAGTTGTCCAATAGGACACGATTAAAATGATTGAACAATGACAGTTCTGTACCCCCCTGTGCAGTGGCATTCAAGAGTTTTTATCAATGGGGCACATGATCATAAACTCCTATATGTATTTAGTCCAAGTGAATTTTTTATTAGTAACAATGGGGAAGTACAGTCTGTGAATTCTTCAAAAATCCCCTTTTAATTCTGGTTCTAGGTTTTTGTCACTGAAAGTAGCGCTTAGTTTCAATTTCAGCTGTTTTCATGAAAGAAAACAGTCTTACTGAGTCAGGTGAGCCAGAGTTCTCATTCTTTGACCACATTAGCAGAATTTCAGATGTTTGGGTTCGCCTGCCTAATGGGGTGCTAAGTGATGAGGGTTTTGGGGTTTGGCTTGGTTTTGGTTTGATTTAGATTTGTTTTGTTTTGTTTTGTTTTTGCTAACAGTCTCTCAGGCATCATCAAAGAACACTAAGGTAAGGAAGGGGTGCCTGCATATTGGAGAATGTCTAAACAAATGATGTTTTATGGACCTAATCGAATAGCATTTCAACAGAAGAAATGACAAGATGGACAATTTCAGAGAAGCCTGGGAAGATCTCTATGCACTGATGCAGAGTAAAATGAACAGAGACAGGAGAACAATATATACAGTCATTTAGCATAAAAATAAAAGTTTGAAAGCCCTGAGAACTGTGATCAATGCAGTGAAAACCTCAGGTCCTGCAGAGTGATGGAGGAGGAAGCACATTAACCCAACAGTGTGGTGATGATCGCAAGATGCACAATGAGACTATAGTTTTTTCTCTTTTTAAACCCTTACTTTGCATCTTAGAATCAATATCGTGTATTGTTGTCAAGGCAGAAGAGCAGTAAGGGCTAAGCAATGGGGGTTAAGTGCCTTGCCCAGAGTCACATTGCTAGGAAATATTTGAGATTTGAACCCAGGACCCTCCAGTCTCTAGGCTTGGCTCTCAATCTACTGAGCCACCCAGCTACCCTGAGACATATATTTTCAGCTACAGCCAATGAGAGAATTTTGTTCCCCCCCCCCCCACACACACACACAAGTACATTTGTCACAAGGGTTTTTGAAATTTCAAATCAGAATTCATCAAAGGTTATTTTCTCTCTGCCTACTTTTCTGATATCCCCTTGCCTTTTCTGGCCTTCCCTTCTCTTGCCAGATGAGTCTATACTCATCTGATTCCCTTTTCATCCTTTCACCCTCCCTGACTCCCAACTCACTCACTCCTGAAGGTGAAAAGTCCTTATAAGAAGAGAAAAAAAAAAACTAAAGATAAAGAAAAATCCTATTCCTGGACTACCACCTTGTGTCCATTACCGGAACTGCACCTCCCTCCAAGTTCTTCCCTCCCTAATTCAACCTTAAACACAAGATCTTTTTCTCCCTTTCTTTCTTTCCCTTCCAGCTTAGAACCAATTCTGTATATTGGTTCTCAGTCAGAAGAGCAGTAAGGGCGAGGTAATGGGGGTTAGGTGACTTGCCCAGAGTCACATTGCTAGGAAATGTTTGATATCAAATTTGAACCCAGGACCTCCTGTCTCCAAGTCTGGCTCTCAATCCACTGAGCTACCTACCTGCTTGCAATCAGGATCTTAAAATCATAATATCAAATATAAAAGCTAAGAGACCTCAACAAACCTGAGTTCAAATGCCAGATTATTTCCTATCTGTGTCCTTGGGCAAATCATTTTCTAGACTTCAATTTCTTCAATTCACTGACTTCCAATAACCTTTAAAAACCCCCAACAAAACCCAACCCTTATCTTCTGCCTTAGAATCACTACTGTGTATTGGTTCTAAGGCAGAAGAGTGGTAAGGGCTAGGCAATGGGGGTCAAGTGACTTGCCCAGGGTCACAGCTGGTAAGTGTCTGAGGTCACATTTGAACCCAGGACACCCCCCCCCCCCATCTCTAGACCTGGCCCTCAGTCCACTGAGCTACCCACCTACCCCTCAGATTAGGTTTTAATGGTAAGTGAAATTCCTCTATTCACTGATCCTTTTATCAGGTGGAAGATCTCTTTAATCGGGTCAAGAATGCAAACCCATGATTGGTCAAGAGAACCAGTTACTTTCTTTGAGTAGCCAAGTCTCAAGTTGTGAGTCACAAGCCTCCATTGTGAAAGAATTTCAATTTCTACAGTGCCTAATTTGGGGAATGGGAGTCCCAAGTGGAGTAAAAAAGCAGGTCCCTGAAAAAGAATCCCTTTGGGGGTAGAAGAGAAGGAACTTTTCCTCTTCCTTTGTCATGGGAGACTCAAGAGAGAAAAGAGACACAGCAAGGAGAGCTGGATGCAGAAAAGCCAGTTACCCAAGAAAGGCGCTAGCTTCGGGGAGCTTGACCTGCTATGGCAGGCAGATGGCAGCTGCTGACATTGGATGGAGAAAGGATTTACAAAGAGCGTTTTCATTTATCCTTTGTGTATCCTAGATAGCTGCATCTACCATTATACAGTTCCCATGTACCTGCACATATTTGTGGGAGTGGATATCCCAAGTTTGGGGGAGAATGATTTGTACCAACTCTTCCAGCTATAACAGTTTAGTAAATGCTTTTGTTGAAGCTAAGTCTGGCTGGTTTCTTTTTAAGCCTTCACTTTCTAGTAACAAGTCTAAGACAGAAAGGCTCGGCTAGGCAATAGGGGTTAAGTGACAGGGTCACACAGCTAGGAAGTGTCTGAGGTCAGATTTGAACCCAGGAGCTCACGACACTAGGTTTGGTACTCTATCCACTTGTGCCACCTATCTGCCCCATACTGGCCGATTGATGATGAGAAACACGCTAGGCAGGGCTTAGGTACTTCAGAGTTAGAAGTTATTTTTTTTTCCATTTGAATTAGTTTATTTAGTCAATTTAGAACATTATTCCTTGGTTACAATAATCACATTATTTCCCTCCTTCCCCTCCCCCTACCCTTCCCGCAGCCAACTCGCAATTTCATTGGGTATTACTTGTGTCCTTGATCAGAACCTATTTCCATGTTGTTGATGTTTGCACCAGGATGTTCACTTAGAGTCTACATCCCCAGCCATATCCCTTCGACCCATGTATTCAAGCCGTTGTTTTTCTTCTGTGTTTCTATTCCCACAGTATTTCCTCTGAATGTGGATAGTGGTTTTTCTCATAGATTCCTCCAGGTTGTTCAGGATCACTGCATTGCCACTCATGGAGAAGTCCATTACATTCGATTGTACCACAGTGTGTCAGTCTCTGTGTACAATGTTCTCCTGGTTCTGCTCCTCTCGCTCTGCATCACTTCCTGGAGGTTGTTCCAGTCTCCATGGAATTCCTCCAATTTATTCTTCCTTTGAGCACAATAGTATTCCATCACCAACATATACCACAATTTGTTCAGCCATTCCCCAATTGAAGGGCATCCCCTCATTTTCCAATTTTTGGCCACCACAAAGAGCGCAGCTATGAATATTCTTGTACAAGTCTTTTTCCTTATTATCTCTTTGGGGTCAGAGTTTGAAGTTAATAGCCAGTTATCCTTTGAACTCGAAAGGAGTGGCCACTAAAGGTCTTGATCAAGGACACAAGTAAAACCCAGTGGAATGGCATGTCAGCTATAGGAGGTGGGTGGGAGGAGGGAAAGGAAAGAACATGAATCATGTAACCATGGGAAAATACTCTAAATTAATTAAATAAAAAATTTCCAAATAAAAAAAAAAGAAAGGAGCAGCCACTCTCTGAACCTCCAACCCAATGTATGAGTGAGAGTTGGGGAATACCCCAGAGGGGGTAACACAAAGAAGAGGTATTGGTAATGTACTCTGAAAAAAAATCAAGGAAAGAACATCACTGGTCCAGGAGACAGAGGTACCATAGGGGAGGCACTAGGAAAAAAGTGGCATCAGAGTGGAAGGAAAGGGGGAACTCGACAGATTGACACAGTTGGCATACAATAGTATCCCCGGGACAAGATAAGGCATGAATAAAAGCAGAGATGGAACAGAGCAGGAACAGAGGGTGAACAGGTGTCTAATTTGGCTGGAACAGAGACTATGTGAATGAAATGGATATGAGCTAAGAGTAGAATCAGATTGTGGAAGACCTTGAATGTCAGCTTTAGGAGATTTTGCTGTCTGGGGGAGGGAATGGGATACCACTGGATATTTTGAATAAGAGAATGGCATAATCAGAGTCATGCATGAATAAATTACTTAAAAAGAGTCTCAAGAATGAACAAAGAGGGGCAGCCAGGTGGCTCAGTGAATAGAGCGCCAGGCTTGGAGTTGGGAGAATCTGGGTTCAAATCTGGCCTCAGACACTTCCTAGCTGTGGGACCCTGGGCAAATCACTCAACCCCCATTGCCTAGCCATTTCTGTTCTTCTGCCTTGGAACAAAAACCCAAAATTGATTCTAAGACAGAAAGTGAGGGTTAAAAAAAAAAGAATGGATTAAAAGAGAATGAGCTGGAAAGTGGAAGACCAAGTAAGACATGATTACACTATTACAATAGGTAAGAAGAGATGAGGGCTTGAATCAGGATGGTTGTAATAGGAGAGAAGAGAGGAAAGGGGAGGAGAGGATGGCTAATAGAGATATAGTGGAAGGAAAAAACTGAATATCAGGAACTAGCAACTTATTGGATATGTGAGAAAGAGAGGGCTGAGCCCATCTGCTCTGTCATTTCCCTGATATTTTTTCAGCAGGGTCATGTCAAGTTAAAATTAACATCATTCGTTCTCTTGAAGAAGAAAAGGAGATGTCACCAGAAAAAAAGGTTTAAAATGAATAATAATGAGAGCCAGAGGTGTTTCAATAAGAGAGAGGCAGCCCTCTCCCTTCTTTTGATAATTGTGAGACCTGATGGAATAAGTGTGTGGATACAAAACTTTTATCCATTCCTTTTGGAGTGCCCTCTTTTGGGAATTGGAGCCATAAATGGAGGGAAAATCAGGTCGCTGAAAGGGAATAATGTTTGGAGTGGAAGATCCTGGAGCAAAGATATACACCAAGAATAACTGGATGTAGAAAGGACTGGTATCCACACAAGGAATTAATTTCAGGAAGCTTGACCCTTCCTGGCAGACAGAGAGCAGCTGCTGACTTTGGGCTAGAGAAACTAGAGATTTCAGAGAGTCCTACTTGAGGTAAAGGGTGAAAACCATTTGTATGTACCTGCCCCTGACATCTATTAGTTCTCTGGCTCCTTGTGAGAAGGGCTTGTGGCTCACCTGCCTTTCTAGTCCCTTCTAGTTATTCATTCATTCAAAAACCTTGAGTGATGTCCCATTTTGTTCAGTCATGTCCAACTCTTTGTGACTCCATTTGGGGTTTTCTTGGCACAATTACTGGAATGGGGTTTGTCATTTCTTTCTCTAGCTCATTTGACAGATGAAGAAACTGAGGCCAACAGGGTGAAATGACTCTCACGGGGTCTCCTCTAGGAAGTGTTTGAGGTCAGATTCGAACTCAGGAAGAGGAATCTTCCTGACTCCTGGCCTATTACTCTAGCCACTGTGACATCTAGCTACCCATATTCCATTGCTTCTGCATGGATACAAACCCCAGGTTTTTGTTGTGGTTATTCTTATCAATGGTTATGAGAGACAGTATAGGAATAATGGAAAAATCATTGACTTTGGAGTCAGAGGACATGTGTTCAAATCCCATTTCTGACACTACCAAGGTACCTCTCTGGCCTCGGTTTCCTTATTTGTTAAATGAGGGGGTTGGACTAAATAGTTACTTCTAGTTCCTTAAAAGTTTCTAAGCTTCCTCCTCCCATTCCTGCCCAATCCCAAAGAGATTTCAGGTCCACTTACCTGTGACAATGTCTGATCAATGTTATTGGGAGCAGGCTCTTGCTAGAGTTAGGAATGGGGCTTCTGGTTGACTTGAGGACATGTGGGGTTCTGTACCAAGGAAGGGGGACATATTTCTACTGAATTAATTCTGTTCCTATTTCTCCCCTTTTCTTTCCATTTCAAAACAGGAGCCAACTAAGAGAAGAAAACTTTGCCAATCTGTTCAGACCAATTCTTCCAATAAAAGTGCCTTCTAGTCCTCCAAATTAAAGAAATCTAGGCCTCACTTTCTGGGAAGAGTGTGGAGAAAGGGATCCTTGGAGAACCCCAGAGAACCTGAGGCCCAACAGGGGAAGAGGGGAATGGAACTTCTCTGAAGCTTGGTAAAGCCTGAGATATAAAGCTGCAGGCCCTGATGGGAGCCCAGAGCTCCTCCTGGGAAACTGGACCCTTTCACAGTTTCAACTGATAACCCATGACATTCTTTGGAGAACAGAGAAGCCCCTCTGAAGAGGAATTCCCTCTATTCTTCATACTTCTCACTTCAAAACTTCTAGGAGTTTTCTTCCCATCCTCTCTCCCCTCTTACCTAAGGAAAAGGAGGCTCTCCCTAGAACAAAGCTCCCCTCAGTGATAAGTGCTTCATCCCTACCTATTTTATCTAATAGCTGGCTTCATTAATTATCCCCTCTCTTTCATCTTCCCATTTTTCCTGGCCTATTCCTCTCTACCTGTACATACTCAGAATTGTCTTATCCAATGACATTATATTCGTACATTCCTGGCACATAGTAGGTACCATATAAATATTTGTTCTCCTCCTCTCCTCCATCCTAAAACAAAAATAGTTTTAAAATCCCCCTTAAATTTTTTTTCCCCTTGATCCAAAAATCCCTTCAAGCTACTGGTCTGTTTCTTTTTTTCCTTGGAACACCAAATTCTTTTTTTAGTAAAGGTACCAATTACATGTAATAATTTTTCCACATAAGTTTTTAAAAGTTATATGATTTAAATTGTTTCCCTTCCTTCCCTCCCTCCCCACTCCTGGAAATGGTAAGCAATTTGATTTGGGTTATACATGTATTATTATGCAAAACATATTTCCATATTGTTCATTTTTATAAGAGAATAATCATATAAAACCAAAACCTCAAAATACAAACCCAAATAAACTAAAGTGAAAAATAGTATGCTTTGATCTGCATTCAGAAGTCAACAGTTCTTTCTCTGGAGGTGGAGCATAAAGTCATAAAGTCCCTCGGAATTGTGATGGATTGTATTGTGAGAGTAGTCAACTCTTTCACAGTTGATCATTCTACAATATTGCTGTTACTTTGTCCTGTGAACACCAAATTCTTCCAACCAATAATACTGCCTCATTTTCCCCATCACTCACTCATCAAACCTTCCCAAGCTATCGTCCAGTTCCACCTCTCCACTAAAACCAGTCTTTAAAACAAAAATAAACTAAAAAAAGCACCGATTATCTTCCGAGAGCCCAGAATCAAATGGTCTTTTTCAGTCTTTATCTCTTGGCCTTTCAACAACTTTCTACACTGCTGAGAAGTTCAGTTAAGAGGCACACATGGTGTACTAGAAAGAGCTGGACTTAAGAGTCAAGCAGACTTGGTATCAAATCCTGCCTTTGAGGCTTTCTAGCTGCAAGGGCAAACCACTTAATCTCTCTAGACCTTAGTTTGATCATCTATAAAGTGACTGGATGGATGCTAGTCTCAAAGATCTCATCTAGCTTTAAATCTATGATGCTATGATTGTCCCTTCCATGTGGAGTCCATGACTCTGATCAGAATCTCTGAATTGGAACAGATCTCAGAGGCCATTGATCTCTCATACTTGACTAAGAATCCCTCCTAAGAGCATCCTTAACAGGTGGCCATCCAGTCTCTGTTTCTCTGCTCCTTCTCCCATGAAAGGAACCTACTATCTCTTCAGCAGTTCTATTCATTAAAAAATCTTTCCTCTTCAAACCAAAACCTGCTTCTCTTTGCCTTTCATCCATTGTTCCAAATTCTTTCCTCTAGGGTCAAGGGAAAAAAGGCTTATTATCCCTCTTCCAAATAATTTGTTGTTCAGTCATCTTTCAATGATTTCCAACAGTTTGTGACCCCATTTGGGGTTTTCTTGGTCAAGATATTGGAGCTATTTTCCATTTCCTTCTCCAGTTCATTGGACATATGAGGAAACTGAGGCAAACAGAGTGAAGTGACTTTTCTAGGGTCACCTAGTTAGTAAGAATCTGAGGTCGGATTTGAACACAGGAAGAGAAGTCTTCCTGACTCCAGTCCAGCACTACATCCACTGTGCCATCTAGCTGCCCTTCTATAGAATGGTCCTTCACATATATGAAGACCACCATCAGGGCACCCCAAGTCTTCTTACCTCCATATTAAACATTTCTAGGTCCTGGAAACTATATTTTCCTCGTTGTCTGCTGACTGTGCTAAGGGCTTTACAGTTTTCTCATTTGATTTTTACAACATCCTTAAGAGGTAGGTGCTGTTATTATGATCTCTATTTCTTAGGTAAGAAAACTGAAGCAAACAGAGAAGTGATTTTTCTCAGTGTCACACAACTACTAAGTATCAGGCCAAATTTGAACTCTGGGCTGCCTGAATCCATCCCTTTCTACCTGGCTGCTCTCTAGAAACTCATCATCTTGGGGGAAACAGAGCCAAGATGGGGGAGAAGGTAGGAGGACCCACCTGATCTATACCAAATTGTCTTCCAAACAACTTAATGCCTTAAAATGCATTCTGAACCCATGGAAGGATGGGGTGAAACAATTTTTCAGCCTAGGAGCACTTAAAAAGTTGGTAGGAGGAGTCTGTCCACCAGGGTGGGAGTGGAACCAGTGTGCCAAGGTAGGCCCCATCTCAGCAAGTCAGAACAGGCCTTGGGGGTGGCTGACTCAGTGGCAAGAGCTTCATGAGCTCTCAGCTAGAGGGTAAGGGGTTCAGACAACTGCTCAGAAGGAGATTACAGGGGATCTCTTCCTGGCTCTGGGTGCAGGACTCTGTTACATTGGCCATACACAGATCCAGGTCACAATCCTGGGTCATGGTCTCAGACTGAACAGGAGCATTAGCACCCACTAGTGTTTTTAGCCACATGGGAACAGGGGCCTCTGGTCACAATTCTAGGGCAGAAAAGAGTGCTTATGGTCTCTCACAGACCAAGAGAACAGTGACCACACATATCCTTAGATCCAAAGCTATGGTACATGTGTCGGGGGGGGGGGGCACTCAGAGCCCTTCTGTGGGCACCTGCACTATCACCCCAGCACAGTTCACCAGAGTTCATTACTAGAAATCCTGAGGGATGTGAAGTTGGGCTGTCCATGCACATCTAAGGACATTTCTCACACCACCCACCCCTCTAAAAGTTTCACCATCACTGCCTTAGATCATAACATCTTGGAAGAATCAAAAGCTTATAGATCCACAAAACTAATCCTGAAGGCAGCTACATAAAGAACCTGAATCTTGAAACACTGCCCCTTTACCACAAGAACGGAATCCACTTGTACAATTATTTAAGTTAAAAGACAAGAAAATGGCTGGAAAGTGAGCAAAGAACAAAAGACATTCAACAGAGAAAGTATTTGGGTGAGTTAGACCAAGACCAAAACACAAACTCAGAAGAAGACAACAAAGTCAACACTGATACATCCAAAGCTTCTAAGAAAAATATGAATTGGTCTCTAGCCCCAAAAGAATTATTGAAGGACCTCAAAAATTTTGAAAAATCAAATGAGAGGTAGAAGAAAAATTGAGAAAAGAAATGAAAGTAATACAAGAAAAAAGAAAGAAAAAAGCTTCAATAGCTTGGTAAAGGAGGCACACACACAAAAAAAAAAACCTGAAGAAAATAATACTTTAAAAAACAGAATAGGCCATTGGTAAGAAACTAAAACAAACCATTAAAGAGAAGAACTCCTTAAAAAGCAGAACTGGACAAATGAAAAAAATATATACAAAAATTTTCTGAATAGAAGAACTCCTTAAAAGGCAAAATTGGCCACATGGAAAAAGTGGTACAAAAATTTCACTGAGGAAAAGATCTTCTAAAGATTAGAATTGGGCAAGAAAAAACTAATAATTCAATGAAACATCAAGAAACAGTAAAAAGAATGAAAAAATAGAAGAAAATAGGAAATATCTCACTGGAAAAACAAAAACAAAAAAAGTTGGGAAATAGATTCAAGAGATACAAACTAAGAATTATTGGTCTATTTGAAAGCCATGGTAAAAAAAAAAAGAACCTACACATCAGTTTTCAGAGGGTAAAATACAAATTGAAAGAATCCAACAGTTACCTCCTGAAAGAGGTCCTACAATGAAAACTCTCCAGAATATTATAACCAAATTCCAGAACTCCTAGGTCAAGGAGAAAATAACACAAGCAGCCAAAAAAGAAAAACTCAAATATCACAGAGCCACAGTCAGAATAACATAAGATTCAGCAGCTTTTCCATGAAAAGATCAGAGGACTTGGAATATGATATTCCATAGTGCAAAGCATCTAAGAACTATAACCAAGAATCATCTCAGCAAAACTGAGTATAATCCTTTAGGAGAAGGAATGGATATTCAATGAAATAAAACACTTTCTATTTCAAGTCAAAGATGAAAAGACCAGAGCTACATAGAAAATATGATTCTCAAATACAAGATTCAAAAGAAACATAAAAAGGTAAATGAAAAAGAGAAATAAAGACATTCAATAAGGTTAAACTGTTTATTTACATGCCTATATGGGAAGATGGTTGTTGAAATTCCCAAGAACTTTACCAGTATTAGGGCAATTAGGAGATACATAGAGGGCAAGGGTGTGAGGTGAATATGATGGGATAATATTTTTTAAAATGAAATTAAGGGATGGGAAAGAAGAATGTTTTGGGAGAAAGAGGAAGGGAGAATTAGAATGGAGTAAACTGTCTCATATAAAAGAGGCATACAAGAGCTTTTACAGTGGAGGGAGAAATGAGGAAGGTGGGAGGGGAATATTTAAAACTTACTCTCATACTAATTGGCTCAAAGAGGGAAGAACATACACACTCAGTTGAGTATAGACATCTATTTTACCCTACAGGAAAGTAGGAGGGTATGGAGACAAGAGAAGAGGGTAGGGGCTGGTAGGAAAGAGAGAAAATTGGGGGAGGTAGTGGTCAGAAGCAAAATACTTTTTAGGATAGATGGAATGAAAGGAGAAAAAGAAAAATGGGAAAAATAGGATGGAGGTTAATATTGTAGGAAAATACACTCAGGTTTCATCCTAAGAATGGGAGGTTCAAAATGCTATTTAATCTAGAAGTATGGAAGAATTTTATTTGAAGACATTTTAAGATAGTATAATCGTCTAGGCTGGTGAAATGGCCTAGGGTAGTGATGGCGATCCTTTTAGAGGGGCAGGTGATGTGAGAAATGTCCTCAGGCATAGGTGGAGATGGGGAGGGGAGCAGCCCAGCCCCACATACCTCTGGCTTGCTAGTAATGAACTCTAGTGAACTCTGTGCTGGGGTAAACCTGGTATATGTGCCCCCAGAGAAGGCTCTGAGTGCCCCCTCTGGCACATGAGCCATAGGTTCACTACCACAGGCCTAGGGGCCACTGGAATAGCCTTAGGGCTGATAGACTAGCTGGGGAGCTGGTGGAGTAGCTACCTATTCCTGGGACTGATGAAATAGTACCCTCCACCAATGTGGATCAGGATATTATTTATTGAGGGCCCTGAACTCCCAGAACCTTAATACACATGTTCTGTGTTTCCCGCCCCATCATCCACCTGCCATCATTTGTCATCATAGGAGAGGTCTCATTACCCTTGTGGAATGCCCTCATTGAATATGGGAACATAGTGAGGATTTAGTACAGTAGACAATCACTATAGGCAATTAATAATGCCCAACTAAGGTAACTACAGAACAATTTAAGTGATTAATAATATAGAACAGCACAAAGTGGTACACAGACCGGAACAGCACAGAACCAGTAAAAGTGATTAATATTTCAGAATGGTTAACTGATTAATAATATAGATTCTTTAGTCTAAGCTTGACTAATGCTGAAGCCAGTGGAAAAATCCAAGATTACAGAACATGAGGATTCTGTTTCTATCACTGCTCATTGCCCACCCTCATCAAGTAATACATAGTAATCATAATGAGGGGACTTTTTTTATAGTAAGCCTCTCTAGTAAAGACCTCATTTCTCAAATACATAGAGAAACGCGTCAGATGTATAAGAATATAAGTCATTCCCCAATTGATAAATAGTCAAAGGATGTGAACAAGCAGTTCTCATACAAAAGCTATTATATAGCTAATTAAAGCTATCTATACTCATGGGGGAAATGCTCTAAATCACTATTAATTACAGAAATACAAATTAAAACAACTCTGAGATATCACCTCACATCTATCAGATTGGTTATTATGACAGAAAAGACAAACAACACAACTTGGAGGGAATGTGGGAAAATTGAAACACTAAAGCACTGTTGGGGGAGTTGTGAATTGAGTTGACCCTTCTGGAGAACAATTTGAACTTATGCCCAAAGGGCTATAAAACGGTACATACCTTTTGATCCAGTAATACCATTAGTAGGCCTGTATCCCAAAGAGATAAAAAAAAAAAGGAAAAGGGCTTTTATGTACAAAAATATTTAAAGCAGCTCTTTTTGTGGTGGCAAAGAATTGGAAAGTGACCCATCAAGAGGAGAATGGCAGAGTAAGCTGTAGCATGTGATTGTGATGCAATACTATTGTGCTATAAGAAATGACAAGCAGGGGGATTTCAGAAAAACCTGGAAAGACACAAAGTGATGCAGAGTGAAGTGAGCAGAACTAAGGGAGCATTATATACAGTAATCGCAATTATTGTATGATGAACAAATGTGAATGACTTAGCTATTCTCAGCAATACAATGACGTAATCCCAAAGGACCCATGATGAAAAATGTCATCTACTTCCCAAGAAAGAAATGATGGATTCTGAATCCAAGCCAAAGCATACTGTATTTCACTTTCTTTCTTTTTTTTGTTGTTCAAGATTTCTTCCACAAAAGGATTAATATGGGAAAATGTCTTACATTACTGCACATATAAAATCTATATTAAATTGCTTATCATCTCAGCAAGGGAGAAAGAGGGGGGAGAGAAGAGAAATTGGGACTCAATTTTGTTTTAAATGTTAAGATTGTTTTTACATATAATTAAGAAAATACTATCCAAAACCCCCCCTAACCTTATTATCCTGCAAGATCATGTCAATTCTGAAAATCATACCTCCTTATTATGTCCCTGGGGCCTCTCCTTCCTTATAACTGGAGAGGGGAGAGAGTGAAGCTCTTCCCAAATGCTCTATATAATTTTATTTTTTTTACTCTTTTTTGAAATTTTATTTTTTAAAAATATTTTTCCATGTTTGAATGATTCATTTTCTTGCCCCTCTCCCAGAGCCAACAAGCAATTCCACTGGGTTTTACAAATGTTAGCACTTGGTACTTATTTCCTATTATTCATTTTTGCAATAGAGTGATCTTTTAAAACCAAAACTCCAAATCCGATACCCATATAAACAAGTGAGAAGCCATGTTTTTCTTCTGTGTTTCTACTCCCACAGTTCTTCCTTTGGATGTGGATAGCGTCCCTTCTCATAAGCCCCTCGAGACTTATGGACATCCTAGGATATCCATCTCTTCATTTCTCACCTGGTCATGCTCCTCTGAGCTTCATCAGGCTTTCAAGCTGGTACCCTTGCCTTACTCCTTTTGCCTTCCCCCCTTTAATTTCATGTATGGTCTTCCTCTATTGGAGCCATGAGATCCTTGAGAGTGAGAGTGTGCCTGGCAAATAGTAGACACTTAATAATGTTTATTGACTGAATTGTACGGGCTCAGATTCATTTTTCTGGCAAGCCAGAGAGGAAGTTGGAGTTTTTAAGCCCAAGTTAGATAGTTGTCAGTGAAAAAGGGTTGTGACAGCTCCAGATATGGCGTTAGAAGGAAAAGACAATGTCAGCCTGCGGTTATTCTCCATGGCTTTTGTCAGGGATGGCAGCTGTGATGAAAGAGGAGCTTTTAGCCTGTCCTTATCAGAAGACTTCCAGGTTGCTAACTGGCACATAGTAATATATGTTAGTTATTATTATTATCAGAAACTTCCTCGCTGTGTGACCCTATGCAAGTCACTTAACCCCCATTGCCTAGCCCTTACTGCTCTTCTGCATGGGAACTAATACTTGGTATTGAGTAAGGGTTAAAAAATTAATAAAGAAATGGTTTGGGGGTGTTAATGTTAGTTAAATAATGCTTATTATTATTACACTACCCTGACCGATTGATATTCAAATAGCTAGTAGGTGGCCCCAAAGTGATGAAGGATAGAAGCTGGGAGGGAGGGATAACCCGCAGCCGTCACCAGGAGACCCCAAGTAGAAAACATCGGTTGTCCTTCAGCATTAGAGCTGTGAGTTGCTTTTCCGACTCTTCCAGCCTGGGCCCTGGTCACACGTACTCCTTACATGTGTGCCACTATTCTTCCCAGACATTCAATCAGGAACTGAGGCCTCTGTAATACTTCTCCTGTTGCCTATAGTCACGTCTCTGACTTCACCGTCATTGCTAGCTTTCAGGTTCTTGTTACCCATCCCTGTTTTTCCAGTTCTGGCTCCTCTATTTCCTAGATGTGGGAATGTGGGCCCATCACTTAAAATCTTGAAACCTCAGTTTTCTCATCTGTCAAATGGGGGTTTTATTTATTTCCTTATTTTAATCACTAGTCCTCTTTGTTGTGAGGAAAGTGTTTCTTCAGACTTAAAGTGCTCTAAGGATGTGAACTAGAATTGCTCCACTCAAGTCTAATCTTGACATTTCACTGGGGTGAGAGAATGATCCTGAGTTTGTGGAGATTGTGCCAGTGGAATGCATGATCTGGAAGGTCTTACTAATTTGGGAAAGTCTTGAATAGGAGCCCAGTGCTGGCCACTCTTTCAAGGCTCATCACGAGGAGGTGATGGACTGATTTTAGTCAGTTTATGAAACTGTCTAGGAAGGCGTGGAAGAATTACCATAAACAACATGGGAGTCCCTCTCCCCCCAATTACAAATGAAATCATGGATATTTAGGAGTGTGGAAATATTATTATTTTATCTAGAATGTTGCAATGAACAGCTGAAGGGTCTCCCTAACAACACCCCTCCCTATACCCTCAAACCATTTCTTTATTCATTTTTTTAACCCTTACTCAATACTAAGTATTAGTTCCAAGGCAGAAGAGCAGTAAGGGCTAGGCAATGGGGGTCAAGTGACTTGCCCAGGGTCACAAAGTTAGGAAGTGTCTGAGGCCAGAGTTGAACCCAGGACCTCCTGTCTCTAGACCTGGCTCTCTTTCCACTAAGCCACCCAGCTGCCCCCTTTAATAGATATTTAAAATTCAACATATCCCAAACAGAACTTTGTACTTTCCCCCTAAACTCTGCCCTCCTTCTACATCCCCTATTACGATATATACACCATTCTCCCAGAGTCTCAGGCTCACAACGGAGCAGTCATCCTCACGTCCTCACCCTCTCCCCACACTCCCCATATCCAAGTTGTTGCCAAGGCCTGTCAACTTCACTTTTTCCATATCCCTCAAATATGCTCCCTTCTCTCCTGTAACAGTGCCACCACTCTGGTGTCTCACCTCACACCTTGTACGATAGATAGCCTACTGGGGGTTAGCCTGTCTCAGGGCTCTTCCTGCTCCATTCAGCCACCAGTGATTGCCCTAACCCGTCAATTTCAATGGTTCCCTGTTGCCTCTAGGATCAGATACAAAATGCTCTGTTGGGCATTGAAAGCCCTTCATCACCTGCTCCTTCCAACCTTCCAGTCTTCTTACATCTTGCTCCTAGACACGTACTCTTTGATCCAATGATATTCTTCTCCTGACTGTTCTACAAACAAGATACTCCATCTCTGAGCTCTGGACATTTTCTCTGGCTGTCCCCCATGCCTGGAATACTCCCCCCCCCCAATTCCACTTTCTTTTTTTTTTCTTTTAAACCCTTACCTTTCTTTTTGGACATCTTTATTTTTTTTTAACCCTTATCTTCTATCTTAAAATCAATACTGTGTATTGGTTTCAAGGCAGAAGAGCTGTAAGGGCTAGGCAATGGGGGTTGAGTGACTTGCCCAGGGTCACACAGTTAGGAAGTTGAACCCAGGACCTCCAGTCTCTAGACCTGGCTCCCTATCCAATGAGCCATCCAGCTGCCCCCCCACCCCCACCCCAATTCCACTTTCTGACTTCCCTGGCTTAACTTTAAGTCCCAATTAAAATCTTTTTACAAAATAGTCTTTCTCCACTTCTCTTCATTTCAGAATCTTCCCTGTTATTTCCCATTTATCTGGTATATAGTTTGCTTTGAATATATTTGTTTCCATGGTCTCACTCTCCCCCATTGGATTGTAAGCTCCTTGAGGGCAGGAATTATCTTTTGCCCCCTTTTTTAATCTCCAAAGCTAAGCAGTGTCTGGGACATAGTAGACACAATAAATTTTTGTTGATGGATTGATTGAGAAAGTCTTTCTAGTATCTCTGATAGACCTTAGTGAGCCCCCCCGCAACACCTGCCAAACCCCAGCAACACCTGACAGAACATTATTCCTCAGATTGTCCTGCATGGTTGAACATCAGAACTTTCTATTCCTGAGGCCTGTCATACTGTACAAACATCCATTCCTGAGAACCCCCCTACAGAAATAGCCCATGGAATCTATTCAAGTTGCCTTGTTCCCTAAACCCCCTTCCTTCCCCAAATCAATAAGACTCTGTATCTTCCCCCACTCAGATGGGACTCTGTAGCCGTGTACTGGCATCTGGCTCCCCTTGGCCACTCCTCTCCTCCATCTCCCCCCAACCCCTCCCCTAGGGGACTGCCTCGACAATTCTACTAGCATTGGGCTCCCCCTTGTAGCTTCTTGCCCCCTTCCCCCCATCTTTCAACAATTCTCTTGGCTTAGGCTCCCTTCCCACTTCAAATAAACACTGCTATACCACCCAACTCTGGTCTCTTTGTCTCTTGGGTTGAACCTCTGAAGTAGTCAGATGTCTGTTCAAATTGAAATGATTTTAATCTACACATCTGTCTCATTACTAAGACTAGACTATAACTTCTTTAAGGGTAAAGGCTCCTTTTTATTACTTTTTTTTTTAATCTCTCCCAGTGCCTAATATAGTGCACTGTGCATGGTAGGCTGCTTAGGAAGTATTTGTTGGGAGTGGCTAGGTGGCAAAGTGGATAGAACATGAGGCATGGAGATGGGATATCCTAGTTTGGAATGTAACCTCAGACACTTCCTAGCTCTGTGCCCCTGGACAAATCTCCCATTGCCTAGCTTTTACTGCTCTTCTATCTTGGAACCACTACCTTGTATCAATTCCAAGACGAAAGGTAAAGATTTAAACATTTTTTTTAAGTTAGTAGGTCAGTTAAATGAATGAATGATTACATTACATTGCCTGGGCAGAGATTCCAGGAGAACTGACTTCTTGGGAGGTTGAAGAGACTTTCTGAGGGAATAAAAATGTAAAGCTGAAAAGGAGAACCCAAATGATAAACAACTGAAAGACAAAGAACAACACAAAACAATTTATTACTAAGCACCAAAAGGGATTGGATACACTTAACAAATTACCCAAGTGAAATTCTCCTCTCCCCACTTTCCCCCTTCCTACATCAACTTTTGCCTGCAGAACAAACTCTTGTTTGGGGGGGAGGAGGAAAAGAACTCTGAATAACTAGGAACAAGAATCAGCATCAATAGAACGAAAAGCATTAGGATCAGGAATTAGAGTAGGAAGTAGGGGATCTAGAAATCCAGGAGAGGCTATCTTCCCTTCCTTTCTTCCAATTTACAAAGCTCAGGTGAATTTTCTCTCTTTGGGTAAAGTTACATGAGACCAGGAATCCGCGGTGATTTCAGAATACTGTTTGGCATGGAGACCCTTCTTGCTCAACTGAGCATATGGGCCCTTGTGGAGATTATAGGCATAGGCCATGACAAAGGGCAACCAAAATACATGGAGGATCATTCGGGAAATTTGGTTAATCCACAGGTAGTACCTCATAGATGTAAAGGGGTGCCTGATGAACTTAGAGATTAGCAGAAGTATAGAGAAGCAGGTGATATCATAAATGACGATCCAGAAAATATAGACCAGGAGGCCCAGGTAGAGTTTCATGTGCACTGAGTAGAGGAGAAAGGAACTAGCAAGGAGCGTGGTGATAGACAAGAAGATGATGATGTTATTCTTGTAGCTAACAGTCCAGAAGGCCAAACCATGGAGATCCTCAAAAATGCTGTATTTGTTGGGCTCCTTCCCAAAGGAAGATTTCTGGTCCAAATCAAGAATGAGGGACTGGATGGTGCTGAGGATGGTGAAAATACCTGCCATGCGGGAGCCCAACCTGGGATTCAACTTGCATTTTTGTTGCCAAAACATCTGTAGAGAGAGAAAGTTTTAAAAACTAACCAAAAAACTGCCATGGAGGCCAGATGTCAGTCAATTGTGGCATCAATCAGTTTAAGTAGTATGTCCAGACTCAAAAGTGATGAAAAGTAGTCTGAGGTGGCAGAAAGAACACTGAGTGGAAGAGTCAGCAGACCTCATTATTTTAGATAAATATATTAAATGTTTCCAAACTTTTGGGTCTCAGGACCCCTAAATGGGAAGCTCACAAAAATTATGTTAAAAATTATTGAGGACCTCTTTATAGAATTCTTTTTAAAAACCAACCTTACCTTTTGTCTTGGAATCAATACTAAGTGTTTTCAATACTTGGTTCTCAATCCACTGAGCCACCAAGTTGCTCCCTACCCCTTTACACTCTTCTTAAAAAAAAATTTTTTTTTTAACCCTTACCTTCTGTCTTGGAGTCAATACTGTGTATTGGCTCCAAGGCAGAAGAGTGGTAAGGGCTAGGCAATGGGGGTCAAGTGACTTGCCCAGGGTCACACAGCTAGGAAGTGTCTGAGGCCAGATTTGAACCTAGGACCTCCCGTCTCTAGGGCTTGCTGGTCATTTCTTATAGCACAATTGTATTCCATTACAATCATAGTATAATTTACTCAGCTATTCCTCATATGATACCCCTTTGCATTCTTAAAAAATATTTAAGGTGGCAGCTGGGTAGCTCAGTGGATTGAGAGTCAGGCCTAGAGACGGGAGGTCCTGGGTTCAAATTTGGCCTCAGACACTTCCTAGCTGTGTGACCCTGGGAAAGTCACTTAACACCCATTGCCTAGCCCTGACCACTCTTTTGCCTTAGAACCAATACACAGTATTGATTACAGGATGGAAGGTAAAAGTCTTTTTAAAAAATTATTTAAGATCCCTTTACACTCTGAAAAATTAAAGACTCCAAAGAACTTTTGTATATGTAGAACATGTTACACATTCCATAAACACATATGTATATGTATATACGTGTGTATAAAACCATATTAGAAGTTAAAACTGAATATTTTAACATATTTTAAAATGTCAACATGTTGTCATAATAATACTTTAAAATAACAATTTTAAATTAATACTTATTTTAATAATAACACATCTATTACAAGTTAACCTAAATAATATATTTACTATATTTTCCAAAACAAAAAAATGAGAAGAGTGGCATTGATTTATATTTTTTACCCCAAATCTTGTTAATGTCTGGCTTAATAGAAGATAGCTGTATTTTCACATCCTTAGAGTTGAGAGGATCTGAGTTTGAATCCTTTCTCAGAGACTTACTAGCCGAGATTATCTCTGAGGTCTCTTCAATTCTAAAATTCTATTATTTTAGGCTAGGCAGTTGCTTGACTGGTCTGGTCACACACCGGGGGCTATTTTCGTTCTAACCTGACCATAGCCAGAGGTGTAGGTTAAGTCCCTGAGATGTACTCCCATTGCAAACAATATTGTAAAAGTTCAAAGAAGTTCCTATTTATCAGGATCCTGATACTACTACTACTACCATTACCATGATTATTACTACTAGCACTACTGATAATAGCTAGTCTTTGGATATTCTTGTCGTTGAGTTGTTCTGGTTGCATCTGACCCTTAGTGACCTCTGTAGCAGTTAAATTAGTTTCTCTACTAAAAGTATTATGTTTTAGAGGTTTATTAAAGATTATTAGAAATCAAAGATACAAATCAATAAGCCACGTTTCTAGGGCTGATAAGCCCATTCAATTTCACTTACTACATCTTGAGAGAAGCATGAGCTTAGAAGCAGAAGCAGAGAGACCCAAGTAGGCCTTACGGTCAGTTTCAATACAAATGCTGATCTCGCACTCAGGCGAGATTATAGGGAATTCTGGGAAGTGCCAAGGATTTCTGGGGATTGAAGTCTGGGGTTCAAATCTCCATTTTTACAGTACCTGATATTTTGGAGCAGCTAAGTGACTTAGTGTGTCAGGTATGCAGAGTGCCAGGTCTGGGGTCAGGAAGATTACTCTTTCTTCTTTTTTTTTTAAACCCTTACCTTCTGTCTTGGAGTCAATACTGTGTATTGGTTCCCAGGCAGAAGAGCAGTAAGGGCTAGGCAATGGGGGTCAAGTGACTTGCCCAGGGTCACACAGCTGGGAAGTGTCTGAGGTTAGATTTGAACCCAGAACCTCTTATCTCTAGGCCTGGCTCTCAATCCATTGAGCTACCCAGCTGCCCCCCCAAGATTACTCTTTCTGAGTTCAACTCTTATCTCAAACATTTACTAACACTGTGACCCTGGACAAGTCACTTCATCCTGATGGACTTAGTTTCCTTGTCTATAAAATGAGCCAGATCCCCTTCCAGCCGTCTCTCCACTATTTTCACCTGCACATCTTCTCATCTCCTCCCATGAGCCCCTTAACCCTTCCCTGCCCCCTCTACCCCCTCAGTTACTAAGTTACTCAGTGACTTTGCCAAGAAAACCACAAATGGAGTTGGAAAGAGTTAGACACAGCGAAAAACGACTGCACAACAATATATGTAAAGGCATAATGCATGGATGCATATATACATGGATGTATAGACATATATGTATATAAAAATAAGTACATACACACAGATAGGGTGTGACAAAAATTTTAAGCTATTTATATTATTTATATATATTCTATGGAATTTATTTTATATGTTATAGAAATTATATTCATGTAAATAAAATATATTTATTATATATTAAAAATAAACATGTATATGTATTTATGTGTTTTGTTCAGTAATTTTCAGTCGTGTCTGACTCTTCCTGACCCTATTCTGGGTTTTCTTGGCAGATACTGACTCGAGTTTGTTTTGAAAAACTGTTGTTTTCTTCTGCAGCGAAATAAAGCAAACACAGGTCAGGTGATTGGCCCAGGGTCACACTGACGCTCAGTGAACTCAGAAAGGTGAGCCTTCCTGACTCCAGGCCCAGCCCTCTGTCCACGGCACCCCCAGCTATCCCACATGTATACGTGTACCCCATGGGCCCGTATGTGCCCATGTGTGTGTGTTTACACATGCGTGTGTACTTATACATACACACATGTGTATATACACACATCTACACAAAGGCCTTAGAGTGGTACTTCCTCTCACAAGATAAATAACCTCTCACAAAATCTGCTCTAGGGAACTTCTCTGGATGCAGTAAGAGGGGTTGGGATGGGGCAGGATGAGGGGGGATCCCCAGACTCATATAAACCCTCAGGAGCTCAGAAGAGGATTCTAAAGGAAGCCTACGTGAGGCACAGTCTGGAGAGTCATAGCCCAGGAAGCCTCTCCTCTGCCCCCCACACCCACACTTTAGTTCCCAGAAAAGGAGTCCAAGAAGTGCTCACTTCCCGGCCCACCATCCTCAACCCTGCCCTAGAGGGACAGGCACCCAGCCCCCCCCCCCCCAACTGCCCTAACTCCCCTTCCAGCTGTCTCTCCACTATTTTCACCTGCACATCTTCTCATCTCCTCCCATGAGCCCCTTAACCCTTCCCTGCCCCCTCTACCCCCCCAGTTACTAAGACTCCTGGAGTGAACCCCATCATCCTCCATCCCCCATCTTCTCAACTCCTCCCATGAGCCTCCTGACCCTTCCCCCTGACTCCCCCCACCCCATCCCTTACTAGGGCTCCTGGAGTGTCCCCCATTATCAGTCCCCCCCTCTTCTCCTCTCTTCCCATGAGCCTCCTGACCCTTCCTCCTGGCCTTCCCTCTCCTCCCAGTTACTAAGACCCCTGGACTGTTCCTATTCCCCCCCCTTCTTTCTTCTTCCTATACCAGCTCCCTTCCCGCTCTCCAAAGCCCCCCCAGATCCCAGCCATACAGAAGGGGTCTTTGCAGGAGCTTGGATTCCCATTCCCAGGGGTCCTCACCAGTTTTCCAGTCTCAAGGCCTGGTTACCTGTACTTGGGCCCTCTCTTCCCTTCCTAGGCCTTGAAGCTCCTTCTGTCCAGTTGGATCCTGGGGCAACCCTGACAGTAATTCCAGCTGGGGACAGACCACACCTGTTCCTGGGGGAGGGGTGGCAGGAAGTGGGGGGGGGAGGACACCCCAGTTCAACTCAGTGGCTCCCTACACTGGAGAGGCCAGGCAGTGCCACAGGCCCCCCCCCCTCCCAAACTGCCTTTACCTCCCTTCTAGTTGTCTACTGGAATCAATCATCCAGGGAGGGGCTCTCAACTCCCTGTCCCTTTCAGGAGTTACAGGGATGCCACAGACCTGAATTCAAATCCAGCCTCAGATCCCTATTTATTGTGTGGCCCTGGGTGAGTTCCTCAGTTTCCTTGTCTATTATGGGGATAATAATAGCATCTACCTCCCAGAATTGATAGAGTACCAGGCCTAGAATCAGGACAACCTCATTTAAATCTGGCCTCTGGTATGTACTAGGTGTGTGACCCTGGGCAAGTCACTTAACCTCCTTTGTCTCAGTTTCCTCATCTATAAATGAGGATTATAATAGCGCTTACTATCCAGGGTAGTACATTTTTGTTGTGAGTTATGTAAGTGGATTATTATGAGACTCAACTGAAATAATCATTATAAAGCACTTAGCACTGGCCCATGGCAAGAGCTCTATAAATGTTAGCTATAATTATTATTAGCATTGTGAGGATCAACTGAGCTAATATCTGTTTTTTTAATTTCAATATTTTCTTTTTCCCAATTACATGGAAAAATAAAATTTTAACCTTCGTTGTTAACAATTTTGAATTCCCAATTCTCTCCCACATGTCTTCCCTTTCCCCTTTCCTTGCAAGCAATTTGATAAAGGTTACATATGTGCAGTCATGCAAAATATATTTCCATATTAGTCATTTTGTTTAAAAAAAAGAGACCAAAAATCCCAAGAAAAGAAAAGAAAAAAAAAGCTGTTTGCTTTGATCTGCACTCAGACTGCATCAGTTTTTTCTCTGGAAGTAGATAGCAGTTTTCATAATAGTTTCTCTCTCATCCTTGGCTTGGATGAAATAATATTTGTTTGTTCGTTTGGTTTTTTTTAAACCCTTACCTTCCATCTTGGAATCAGTACTGTGTATTGGCTCCAAGGCAGAAGAGTGGTATGGGCTAGGCAATGGGGGTCAAGTGACTTGCCCAGGGTCACACAGCTGGGAAGTGTCTAAGGCCAAATTTTAACCCAGGACCTCTCATCTCTAGGCCTCGCTCTCAATCCCAGCTGCCCCCTAGAAGTGTTTTGAGGGCAAGGATTAGTCTCTTTTTTCCTCAACATGTCTCCATTGTGATCAGTGTAAAGTCTACATATGAGAAACACATAGTAATAATGATGATAAAGAGGATGAGAGTAGGGTGACTTAAATTATAAAATTATATAAAAGTATAAGCTAGGTGGCTTAATGGATAAAGAGTCAGGAGAACTTGGATTCAAATCTGACCTTAGGCACTTCCTAGTTGTGGGGCCCTGGACAATTCACTTAACCTCCATTGCCTAGCCCCTGCCACTCTTCTGAGGTAAGGCTTTTCAAAATAAAACAAAGATATTATCAAAACAGTCTGGCACAGGCTAAGAAATAGAATGGTAGATCAATGGAATAGATTAGAAAGCCAATATACAGGAATGACCTGAGGAACCTAGTATTTGATAAACCCAAAGACCTCAGCTTTTAGAACAAGAACTCACTGTGACAAAAACTGCTGGGAAAATTGGAAAATAGTATGGCAGAAACTAGGTATCGGCCAATATCTCACACCCTATACCAAGATAAGGTCGAAATGGCACATGTGATTTAGATATCAAGGGTGATACCATCAGCAAATTAGGGGAACATAGAATAATTTACCTGACAGGTCTATGGAAAAGGGAAGAATTTTTAAAAATGTTATTTTTATTGTCATGCAAAACACCTTCACTCATTCATATTCACTCATTGCATATTGGTCATTGTTGTAAGAGAAAACTCATCTATAACTGAAAGTCCAAAACAAATCCATAAATACACTGATGGGATAGATGACTCCAACAGTTCTTTCTCTGGAGGTCAATAGCATTCCCTGTCATGGTTTCAAAGCATCCTGATATTTCTAGCAGCTCTTTTTGTGGTGGCAGAGAATTGGAAATGGAGATGTCCATCCATTGGGGAACGGCTGAACAAACTGTGGTACATGTTGGTGATGGAATACTATTGTGCTGTAAGAAATGATAAGCAGGATGATTTCAAAAAACGCTGGAAAGATCTGCATGAACTGATGCAAAGTGAAATAAGCAAAACCAGAACATTGTAGCCGGTAACAGCAATATTGTACAATGATCAAATGTAACAGATTTAGCTATCCTCGGCAATCCAGATACAGGACAATTCTGAAGGATTTATGACAAAGAATACTATTCACCTCCAGAAAAAGAAGTGATAGAGTCAAATGCAGATCAAAGCATACTCTCTTTCACATTAGTTCATTTATGGCTTTCTTTTGTGAGTTTGCTTCTATATAAGTATTCTTTTACAACAGTGACCAATATGGAACTATGTTTTGCAAGATAACACATGTATAATCCAGATTGTATTACTTACCATCTCTGAAAGGGGGAGAGGGGAGGGAGGGAAACAATTTGGATCTTATAATTTTGGGAAATGTATATTGAAGATTATTATTACATGTAATTGGTAAAATAAAATATCTCTGAATAAAAATAAACAAACAAACAAAACAAAATAAATTTTTGCTAAATGACTGACTTTTCCTCCCTCAAGAGTGGAAAGTACCAGTTTACTTTGTATTCTGTTACTTTGCTAAAGTTATTTCTTGTCATAATTAGTGCTTTGGTTGATTCTCTTAAGCTTTCTAAGTAAATTATCCTATCAGCTGCAGAGAAATTTGAAAATCTACTCATCTGTGTATATTTCCTTAATTTCTTTTTTCTTTTATTATTGCTTTCCTAAAATTGTGTCAAGTAATAAGTGATAGAAAACATCTTTGCTTCACCCTTGTTCTTAGTTCAGGAAATAATTAAATTTTCCTAATTACATTAGCTATGTTAAAGAAAAATCCTTCAATTTCCTGTTTTGTATTGTTTTTCATGTAAACACAAATGTTAAATATTATCAAAGGGTTTTTCTGCATGTATTCTATAACCATATGGTGTAATTTTTGAGTTCAACTCTTCATGACCCAGTGTGGGGTTTTCTTGGTAAAAATTCTAAAGTGGTTTGCCATTTACTTCTCCACCATAAAATATATGATAAATTGATCATATATTTTATATCCTTTATTTGCTTGCTAGTTTAAAATTTTAAATCTAGGTTTTATGCTAAATATGAGAGTTCTAAAGTAATGTTGTGGTCCCCTATTTAAAAATATTACAGCTTAAGTCAAAATGACTTTTAGTAGCTTTATTTACAAAGAGGTGGAAAGAGTAAAAGTGGAAAAATGTACAGAGACAGAAAGGACTAACTAAAAATACCCTCAGTTTAATCCTAATGTCTATAGACAAATCTAAACGTGAATCTCACCAGAATCCAAAGTCCTAATTAGAAAGCTGAAATCCGAAGAGCCAGAGATGCTGAAGAATCTTCAGAGAACCTTCCAAGGCTAAGACCTCCAAGAATCTCACCAGAAGGAATCACTTCAATGCAAGATCCACGGAAAGAGTCTCCTCCTCCAGTCTAGCTCAGCACTGAAGAATGAATCACTGAATCTTCCAGCTGGTCTTTTTAAAGCAGTTTTCTCCAAGTCACTTCCTGTTGCTCCTTATGCAAACCAATCACAGCCTTTAAATTTGCCTAGCACTGCCCTGGGGGGAGGTGGAGACCAGTGACCTTTGGAGGTGTGAGTTTACTCTAGTAAGTGACTTTCAAACTCTCTTCCTTAGTATCAAGTAGGGGTACTTGATTTGTTTAGCTAAAAATAGACAAGGGGAGAGTTAATCCTATCTTCACATTAGCATAGAACCAAGTATCTTGTATTTTGATAAATATTCATCCATTTCATTTAGATTTTCAGTTTTTCTGGTATATCAATCAATTTTTATTATTTTCAGTATTTTTTTATGTTCATTGTGATTTTATCTCTTGTTTTTTATTTTGATAATTTGATTTCTCTCTCTTTTTTGGTAAATTTAGCTAATGGCTTATTGAATTTGTTAGTCCTTAAAAAACCCAAATTTTTTTGTCCATTTATTAAATAATGGGGGGGGGGTGTTTGTTCTCAATTTGCAAATTTCTCCCCTAATTTTTGAAATGACTTTTGTTCTTGTTTTGTGTTATTGACTGATTTTATTTCTAATCTATAAAATGTACTTTCAGTTCATTCATCTTTTTTACTTTTGTTGACAGGCATGTTGAAAAATATAAATTTGCCTTTGAATACTCTTTTAGTGATAGCCTATACATTTTTATTATATTTATTACTTTACAATTATCTTATAAATTTTAGTCTGTCTTTATAATTTGTTCCCTTTCCCATTCATTATTTTAATTTTTTGTTCCCATTTAGGTCTGCTTCTTTTCTGAGACCTTGGAAATGAAAAAATTCTACAGTGTTATTTGTGCATTCCTATGTCAGGATTTCATAACCTCAAACAGGTAGGGTAAGGCTGTTGTAAATTTAAGGGCTTAATTCTAGAACTTTATTACATAACTCATTCTTGTTTTCTTCTTTTTGAACAAACCACCACTAGTCAATTTACAAAAAACTGTAACCCAATAAATTCACTTTAGTGTCATTAAATTTATTTCTACTTACAAAAGAAACTTCATTTAAAAACCAACTAAAACAAAAAAATCACTTTCTATGAACATAATGACTAAATCCTCTTGAAAGGATTCCTTTAAGTAGAAACTATTTATTTTTAACAATGATATGGTCAGAATTATTATTATGACAACTTAAAAGTTCTTTTTTATTTAGTAATTATTTTGTAATTTTTGATTTTTAAGCATATATGTACTATAGAAAGTTTTCATGATTTTTTCATTCAACATTATTTCTCCCGTTGTCTCTCTAATTTTAATGTTTCTTTTTCTTTTTCCTTTCTTATTGCTAAGTGTTTTAATGTTTTGTTGACTTTTAAAAAACAGATGGTTTTGTTTTTAATTCTGTTGTTTTTTCTTTATTAACTAGCAAGCATTTATTCTCTTTCCCACACTTCTCCCTTCTCATTAAACAAACAAAAATGAATAAAATAAATCTTTGAAACAAATATTCACTGCCAAAGTGAAGAAAATTTCCTCTCTGGTTATGTCCAAAAATACATGTCTCATTCTGCATTGTCAGCTCACCACCTCTGTGTCAGAGAGTGGCTAGAGTAAGCACTTTGGTCCTCTAGAATCATGGTTTATTATTGTAGTGATCAGAGTGCTAAAGTCTAAGTTTTTTCTTTATTATATAGTCATTGTTATAAATTTTTCTCTTACTTCTGTTCACTCCATATTACATTTATTTATAAAAGTTTTCCCAATGTTTTCTAAACTGTCCATTTCATCATTTGCTGTACTTCATTACATTCATATATCTTAATTTGTTTAGCTATTTCTCAGTAGATGAGTTATTCTGTACTTTCCAGTTTTGTTTTGTTCTTTTTTTCTACTATGAAAAGAGCTGCTATAAATATTTTTGTTAGGTTTTTTTTTCTTCTTTCTTTAATTTTATTGGGAAATAGTATATAGGTTTAATAGGCACTGCTAGACATGGAGCTGGATGCACCGGTCCAAATTTCTTTCCAAAATTTCTTTTTAAAATTACCAGATTAAGTCCTATCTGTTTTCCTGTAGCCCCTCTAACATTTGTCATTCCCTGGGTCATTTTAGTCAATTAATGGGTTAATGGTATAAGGTAGAACTTCAGATGTATTTTAATTTGCATTTATTGAATTCTTTATGGTTATGGGCAGTTTTTGTGAATAGTTTGGTTCTTTCTTTTGAAAACTGCCCACTCATATCCTTTGACTATCTAACAGAGATTGGATCTTATTCTTATAACTTTGAATCATTTCCTTATATAACTTGGAGATGAGACCTTTATTAGGGATTTGCTGCAAAGATCCCTTCCACTCCTGAGTTATCTATTTCTGGGCTGTTCTAATCTTACCTGCATAATTTTGTTCATGCAAAAAAAAAAAATTCCATATAATCAAAATTGTTCATTTTATCTTCTATGATCATCCCTATACCTTGTTTGAACATAAATTCTTCCCTTCTCCATAGACATGAGGGGTAATTTCTTCTTTGTTCCTCTAATTTAGTTATAATCTGACCTTTTATGTCCAAGACGTGTTCATTTGGAGTATATCTTAGCATATGATGTGAATGTTGGTCCGACTTCTGCTAAACTGCTTTCTAGTTTTTCCAACAGTTTTTGTCAAAAAACTGAATCCTTATCTCCTCCCTCACCCAATTGGGGTCTTTGAATTTGTTCATTTGTTTTCACATTGTTTCACTCATCTATTTTTTTACTTTTTAAATAGTTTTGATAATTATCGTATTGTAAAAGTTTGAGATCTGCTATTACTAGAATCCCTTTCCCCCCCCTCTATTTTTCATTATTTCCCTTTAGATTCTTGACCTTTTGTCCCTCCAAATTAATTTCATTATAATTTATTTTAGTTCTATAAGTTAATCCATTAGAATTGAATCGATACTCCACACAATTAAAACTAGATCTAAATAATTGGAAAAACATTAATTGCTCATGAGTAGGATGAGCTAACATAATAAAAGTGATAATCCTACCCAAACTAATTTACTTATTTGGTGCCATACCCACCAAACTACCAAAAAACGTTTTTACAGAATGAGAAAAAACAATAACAAAGTTTATTTGGAAGAACAAAAGATCAAGAATATCAAGGGAAATCATGAAAAAAAATGTGAAGGAAGGTAGCCTAGCGGTACCAGATCTTAAATTATCACCTTTGATGATAAAGCAGTGATCATCAAAACAATTTGGTACTGGCTAAGAGACAGAAGGAAGGATCACTGGAATAGACTTGGGGTAAGTGACCTCTCAGCAAGACAGTGTATGAGAAACCCAAAGAGCCCAGATTTTAGGACAAAAATGTGCTATTTGACAAAAACTGCTGGGAAAATTAGAAAAAAGTATGGAAGAGATTAGGTTTAGATCACCATCTCATATCCTACACCAAGATAAACTAAGAATGGATGAACAACTTGAACATAAAGGAAACAATAAGTAAATTAGGTGAATAGTATACTTGTCAGATCTTTGGGAAAGGAAAGATTTTAAGACCAAGCAAGAGTTAGAAAAAATTATAAAATACAAAATAAATAATATTAATTACATTAAATTAAAGACTTTTTGTACAAATAAAACCAAAATTAGAAGAGAAGCAACAAATTGGGAAACAACCTTTATAACAAAAATCTCTGACAAAGGTCTAATCACTCAAATTTATAAGGAACTAAATCAATTGTACAAAAAATCAAGCCATTCCCCAATTGATAAATGGGCAAGGGACATGAATAGGCAATTCTCAGATAAAGAAATCAAAACTATTAATAAGCACATGAAAAAATGTTCTAAATTTCTTTTAATCAGAGAAATGCAAAACACAACAACTCTGAAATATCATCTCACACCTAGCAGATTGGCTAACAATTAGCAAAGGAAAGTAATAAATGTTGGAGGGGATATGACAAAATTGGAACATTAATGAATTGCTGGTGGGGTTGTGGATGGATCCAACCATTCTGGAGGGCAATTTGGAACTATGCCCAAAGGGCACTAAAAGACTGTTTGCCCTCTGATCCAGCCATAGCACTGCTGGGTTTGTACCCCAAAGAGATAATAAGGAAAAAGACTTGTACAAGAATATTCATAGCTGTGCTCTTTGTGGTGGCAAAAAAATTGGAAAATAAGGAGATGCCCTTCGATTGGGAAATGGCTGAACAAATTGTGGTATATGTTGGTGATGGAATACTATTGTGCTCAAATTCCATGTGAACTAGAACAACCTCCAGAAATTGATGCAGAGTGAAAGGAGCAGATTCAGGAGAACATTATACACAGAGACTGATACACTGTGTTACAATCAAATGTAATGGACTTCTCTACTAGTGCAGCAATACAATGATCCAGAACTATTCGGAGGGACATGTGAGAAAGAACGTTATCCACATCCAGAGGAAGAATTTTGGAAAAGAAACACAGAAGAAAAACAATTGCTTGATCACATGAGTTGATGGGGCTATGACTGGGAAAATAGACTCTAAAAGGTCACCCCAGTGCAAATATTAATAATATGGAAATGGATCTTGATCAATGACACATGTTAAACCCAGTGGAATTGAGCGTCAGATACGAGAAGGAGGTAGGGGTAGGGGAGGGGAAGAACACGAGTCTTGTAACCATGGAAAAATATTCTAAATCATCTAATTAAATAAAATTTAAAAAATTTAATCAATATAGCATGAAATAAGTAAATTAATTTAGGTACTACTGTCAACTTCATTATATTGACTCAGGCTACCTACAGATGATTAGTTTATCTCCAGCTATTTAAAATCTATCTCTATTTCTGTAAGGAGTTTTTGGAGTTGTATTCATATAGCTAACTGTAGAAATCCCAAATATTTTAATACTCTCTGTAATTATTTTGAATGAAATTTCTTTTTTCAGCTTCTCTTTGTGGAATTTATTGATAATCTACTGGAATGCTGATGATTTAGGTGGATTTATCTTATGTCCTAAAACTGCTGAATTTATAAATTGTTTTAATTAATTATTTTAGTTGACTATGATTCCTTAGGTGGTCATATCAATCTGCAGAAAATGATAGTTTCTTCTTCTTTGCCTGGATTTATATTCCTTTGGTTTCCTTTTCTTATCTAATTGCTATCACTAGCATATCTAGCTCTATGTTAAAAAGGAATGATAATAATGGATATCTTTGCTTTACCTCTTATCTTTTTGGAACACACTAACTATTTTATATATAATTTGTTGGCAATTTTAGATATGTCTTAATGATATTAGAGAAAAACTCATTTATTCCTTTGCTTTCTGGTGTGTGTGTGTGTGTGTGTGTGTGTGTGTGTGTGTGTGTGTGTGTGTGTGTGTGTGTGTTTTTAACCCTTACCTTCCATCTTGAAGGCAGAAGAGTGTTACGGGCTAGGCAATGGGGGTTAAGTTGCCCAGGGTCACACAGCTAAGAAGTGTCTGAGGTCAGATTTAAACCCAGGACCTCCCATCTCTAGGCCTAGCTCTCAATCCACTGAGCCACCCAGCTGCCCCTTGCTTTCTAGTGTTTTAATAGAAATGGGTATCAGATTTCATCAAAAGCCTTTTTAGCACTGATTGACATAATTCAGTCAATCAGTCAATAAGGATTTATTTATGAAGCACCTACTTACTATTTTGCCAGGCACTGTGCTAAGAGTTCAGGATACAAAAAGAAACCAAAAAACAGTCTCTGCGCTTGAATTCTAATGGAGGACACAAACAAATTGTATAGACAAACTATATACAGGGTAAACAAGAAATAATTAATTGAGGGAAGGCACTAGAATTAAAAAAAGGTTGAGAAAAACTTCCTATAGAAGATGATATTTTAATTGAGATTCAAAGGAAGCCAGGGAGGTCAGAAATCAGAGTGGACAGACAGCTAAGTGGATCAATGGATTGACCTTGGGCATTTCTCTTATTATTAGTGATTTGGAACATTTTTCCATATGGTTGCTAATACTTCACACTTTTCCTTTTGTGAATTGTTTGTTCATATTCTTCAGCCATTTATCTGTTGGGGAATGGCTATTAGTTTTATATATATATATAAATAACTCTAATATATATATAATTAATATATACACATACATATAAATAATATATATTTTATATATTTATATTTATATTATATATATTTATATATCTTGGATATCAAACTCTAATCAGAGAAATATGATCCAATGATTTTTTTCCATTCAAACACTTCTCTTCTCATCCTAGATGCATAAATGTTGTCCATGCAGTCTTTTTTTCCATTTGAAGTAAAGTTATCTATTTTTTCTTTTGTTCTTGTTTTTTTTTTAGAACTCTTTCCTTAGAACCAATATAAAGTATCATTTCCAAGGCAGAAGAGTGGTAGGGGCTAGGCAGTTGGGGCTAAATGACTTGCTCAGGGTCATAGAGGAAGTGTCTAAGGCCACATTTGAGCCCAACTCCAGACCTGGCTCTCTATTTTCTGTGCTAGCTAGCTGTGCCTGCTTTTATCTCTTGTTTATTAAAGAAGACATCTCTTACCCTTAGCTGTGAGAGTTACAAGAGCTTCTCATTTTAAAAGAAATAGTTTAAACTTTAATATTAAGGTCATCTATCCATTTAGAATGTATCATGGAGTGTAATATATTTATCTAAGTCTAGTTTCTGTTAGACTGTTTTC
Source organism: Monodelphis domestica (assembly GCF_027887165.1). Classification (NCBI taxonomy): domain Eukaryota; kingdom Metazoa; phylum Chordata; class Mammalia; order Didelphimorphia; family Didelphidae; genus Monodelphis; species Monodelphis domestica. Next base: position 275,667,439 of record NC_077228.1, read on the forward strand.
TCATCATTTTTTAAAAAGTCAAACAGGAAGTTGTTCCCTAAGTAATTTATGTTTTTCACTTTATCAAACATTGGATTATTGAGTTCTATTGCTTCTAAGTCTTACCTTGCCTAGTCTATTCCATTATTCTATCCCTCTATCTTTCAGTCTACACCATATGGTTTTGATGGCTGATGCTTTACAACATACTGTAGTTTGAGGTCTGCAAATACCATTTTCCTTTCATTCTTCTTTTTCACTATTTCCCTCATGTTCTAGATCTTTTTATCCCAGATGAATTTTGTTATTTTATCTAGCTCTGTGTAGTATCCTGCTGGTAATTTGATTGACATAGAGCTAAAAATGTAAATTAATTTTGATAATATTGTTATTTTTATTATATGGCCACAGCCTGGTCATGAGCACTGAATAGTGGGTTGTTCTTAATTCTCTGAGGCATGCTTTGTGATCGAATCTACACAAATCTTTTGTGTGCTTTGAAAGGTTAATCTCCAGATATTTAATACATTTTGCAGTTATTTGGAATGAGATTCTCCTTTTTATCATTGCTTGTAATATCTTTTCCTTAGTCTGATAGTTCTTGAATTTGACTATAACATTCCTGGGTGTTGTCAGTTGGGGATTAAGTACAGGAGGTGATCTGTGGATTCTTTCAATCTCTATTTTTCCCTCTTGTTCTAGAATATCAGGGCAGTTTTCTTGAATAATTTCCTGTAGTTTTATGTTCAGGCTTTTTCTTTTGTCATGGTCTTCTGGTAGACCAATGATTCATAAATCCTCTCTCCTCAACCGATTTTCTAAATCCTCTGATTTGTGAATGAGATGCTTCATATTTTCCTCAATTTTTTCATTCTTTTGGTTTTGTTTTATAGTGTCCTGCTGCCTTGTGAGGTCATTTAATTCTAGTTGTTGTATTCTGGTTCTTAAAGACTGGATTTCATCCCTGGCTTTTTGGTCATCCTTCTCCTTCTGGTCTGATTTTCTTTGGAGGTCATCTTTCATTCTCTTTACATCATCTCTCATCTCCTTTGCCTCATCTTTCATCTTTTTCACTTCATCTTTCATCAACTTTGCCTCATTTTCAAGCTGGTTGATTTTGGCTTTCAAGACACTATTTTCTGATTCCAGATGACTTATCTTAGTTTTTAAGTTCTTTTTCCCAATTGTCTTCAGCCTCTCTTAATTGTGTTTTGAATTGCATTTTGAGTTCTTTCAAAGCCTGTATCCAATTTTCTGGGACTTCTCTTTTATTGCTTGCCTCCTCTGTTCCGTTTGCTCTTAGATCATTGCCTGTACAGAAGTTGTCTATTGTAATTTCTTTCTTCTTTTTTCTGTTGTTTGCTCATATTTACCCTTTCTTTGCTCCCTGTATTTGTCTGTGCTCTTGCTCCTCTCATTATTTTGGTTTGGGGGCTTTCTGTCAGTCTCCCCTCTTGGAGCTTTTTCAGATCTCTCAGTGCAGTCTATGGGGAATGGGGGTTGGCTTTTGAGATTCCCTGTCCTCTGGAGGCTTTTGATTAGATTAAAGTCCAGCAGTCTGTGGGGGAGGGGTGTTAGAGCTTGGGCTTCCCTGAACTCTGAAGACTTTTGATGCAATTAAGTTCAGCTGGGTTGGGCTGGGTGTGCTCTAAGGCCAAAACCTCCTGGAAGGCTGGAGCAATATGGAGGGTCTCTGCAGCCCTTACCAGGCTTCCTGCTCTATGCTACCTCTCCAACTCCTTCCCCACCACCTGTGTTCGACACACTGAGCCTGGCACAGCCCTGCCCTCAAGGTACACCCTCCAGACCAGCGCCTTTGCCTGCCCAGAGGTTCCCGCTGCTGCTGGAGGCTTAGCACTCTAGGTGGAGGGAGGGGTCCTGGAACCTTCCTTCTGCCTTCCCCTTAAACCTGAGTGTTCTCGGAATCTGGCTTGGGGGGGGCATACCTTTTGAATTGAGTCCAACAGGAGGGTTCCTTGGTTTTGTCTTGTTGTTAGGTTTGATTTTCAGTCCCCTAGGAGCATTCAGTATGTGATCAGTAAGGAAGGGTATTAAGAGGTCTGAACTTCTGCTGCTTCTAGACTTCCATTTTGACACTCCCCCCCCCCCCATATTGCTTTGGCTGTATCCCATCAATACCAATCAATCCCATCGATCAAGGGCTAGGCAATGGGGCTCAAGTGACTTGCCCAGGGTCACACACAACTGAGAAGTATATGAGATCAGATTTGAACCTAGGACCCTCCATCTCTAAGCCTGACTCTCAATCCACTGAACTACCCAGCTTCCCCCTCCAATTAATTTTTTATTTGCCTTTCCATGAGCCCTTATTGATTATAGTTTTTATTGCATTATGATATGAAACCATTGCATAATTTCTACTTTTCTGCATTTGGTTGTGAAGTTTTTATGCCCTAGTACATTATCAATATTTGTGTGTGTACCACATGTTTCTGAAAAGAAGGTATATTCCTTTTTATCCCCATTCAATTTTTTCCAGATATCTATTAAGTCTAACTTTTCTAAAATTTCATTCACTTCTTTATTTTTTCCTTGTTTTTGGTTAGATTTATCTAGTTCATCAGATTGAAGTCATCCACTAGTATAGTTTTGTGTCAATTTCCTTCTTAAGCTCCTTTAGTTTCTCCTTTAAAAATCTGGAATCTATACCATTTGGTGAATATGTATCAAGTACTGATATTACTTCTATACTACCTTTTATCAAGTATACGTCTATACTACTGTTTATCAAGATGTAATTACCTTCCTTATCTCTTTTAATCAGATCTCTTTTTGCTTTAGCTTTATCTGAGATCATGATTATTATGCCTCATTTTTTTAAATTGTGGTTGAAGCCCAATAGATTCCATGCCATTCTCTTACCTTTATTCTGTGTGTATCTACCTGCCTCAAATGCATTTCTTGTAAACAACATATCATATGATTCTGTTTTTTAATCCACTCTGCTATCTAGTTCCTTTTTATGGGTAAGTTCATCCCATTTACACTGACAGTCATGATTACCATGTGTCTTCCCCTACTCTTGTTTTTCCCTTTTAATCCTGTACTATCTTCTTTCATTCTGTCCCTCCACACAAGCGTTTTGCTTTTTGTCACTCCCCCTCATTCCCCCTCTACTCCCTTCCCCACCACCCGCTTTCTTATTCCCTTTCTACTTCTCTATAGGGTGAGATAAAATTCTATATGTCAATGAATCAGGCTGTTATTCCCTCTCTGAGCCAAGTCTGATGAGACTAAGGTTTTAATATTACCTGTCACCCCTCTCATCCTCCTCTCCACTATAATATTTTCACCCTGCCTCTTTATGTTATATAATTTATCCCATTTTACCACTCTCCTCCTGTTTCTCTTAGTACAATCCTCTTTTTCACTGATTTTTTTCTTATCCTAAATAGCTTACTACCATACTCTGTCTATGCATACTCCTTTAAACAACTATGATAATGCTAAAAATTTTAAGAGTTACAAATATTATCTTTCCATGTAGGAATATAAACAATTCTACCTCATTGCATCCCTTAAATTTTTTTTTTATGCTTCTCTTGAATTTTGTATTTGGACATCAAATTTTCTGGTTAGTTCTGGTCTTTTCTTCAGGAATGCTTGGAAATCTATTTTATTAAATGATAATATTTCCCCCTGAAAGAATATAGTCAGTTTTGATGGGTAGGTGATTTCTCAGTTCCTTCACCTTCCAGAATATCATATTCCAGGCCTTCCAATCTTTCAAGGTAGAAGCTGCCCAATCCTATGTAATCCTGAACTGGGGAGCCATGATATTTGAATTGTTTCTTTCTGGCTGTTTGCAGTATTTTCTGCTTAGCCTGCGAACTCTTGACCTTAGTTATAACCTTCCTGGGAGTTGTGATTTGGGGATTTATTGCAGGAGGCTATCTATGGATTCTTTCAATTCCTATTTTACCCTCTTGTTCAAAAATATCAGGGTAGTTTTCTTTGATAATTTCTTGTATTTTGATGTCTAGACTGTGGCCATCTTGGCTCTTCCCCTCTTTATCCCAATCAGATTTTTGACTCAAAGTTTTTGTCATGATTCTTTGGTTCAAGCCACTAGTTGAGGCACTTAAAAGGACTTTGCCTAATTCTCCATAGGAACCCAGAGACATTTCTGGAATTGAGGATAAAGGATAAATGTGTCAATTACACCCAAGTTAACGAGCTGAGGATAGGCAGGTGTCATCAATTTCAAAACTGACTCATTTCCACATTTTGGACTGAACTGTAATTCTCTCTCTCTCTCTCTCTCTCTCTCTCTCTCTCTCTCTCTCTCTCTCTCTCTCTCTCTCTCTCTCTCCCTTTCCCTTCTCTCTCTCTTTTTCTTCTCTCTCTCTCTCTCTCTCTCTCTCTCTCTCTCTCTCTCTCTCTCTCTCTCTCTCTCTCTCTCTCTCTCTCTCTCTCTCCTTTCTCTTTCTGTTCTGTTTACCCTAGCAGAAATTACTACTGCTTGTACATGGTAAATAGAGCACAAAGAAGAGTCTAGATGAGTCTCTAGCAAAAAAGCTAACAGTTACTTTTGTTTTGTTCTATGCCTTTCACTTAGCATAAGTGAGTGATTTGGAGCTAGACATTCCTAGTATTGGTGGCAGATTTGTTAACAAGTTCAAGATTTTAGTAGCCCCTAATTCCTTGAATATGGGCCAGTTTTTATCAAGAGAAATTTCCTACATTAGAGAGGATTCCAATGGTTGGTTGGTTAGTTGTCTTTTATACTCAAAGAGGACCAAAATGGCATCTCTATGTTGGGGCCAATGTACAGCATGTCCATTTTTGGCTGATCAGAGCAATATAAGCTTGAAAGGCACTACCAGAGTTTAGGCACAAATGGAGATGTCTCTAAATTTGCAGATCTCACTTTTCTTTTGAGCTACTGCAATTCCACTTTGAGGACAACTACTGATAGGAAGGGAGAACCCAAGCTCTCAAAGGCTTGTCTAGAATTCTTTGGAATTTCCTGAGTGGCAGTTCCTGACCTCATCCTCTATGCTGGGTCAGCTAGGGAGCAGTGGCAGTGGCCCAGAATCATTAGCTCCATCATTAGGGAGGAGAGGCAAGCACAGGAGGGCAAGTATTGGTAACTGGGAGGCAGAGACTTGGATCCCATCAGCAGAGCAGAGAATGAGAATAGCAGGCTAGCCAGCAGAAGAGTTGGCAAAAAGTAAGACTACTGAAGTTCACCTTTTCTATACCATAAGAATGTTGGTCCTTCCGCATTGCTGTTTTCCTGAGGGAGGTTTAAAGGACCAGGGGCTGGCATTATTGGGAGGGGATTTGCTTTCTGGTAAAAACCAAGGAAATGAAAGTGTCTAAGCAGTTCCCACACAGTCCTTCAGAGGTGAGTTCTATCTTTCACTCCCTATCATGGGACTTCCAAGAAGAAGGAGGTCTAGTTGGTAGGCTAGAGAAAACAAAGTAGTTGGTGGTATAAGGCATTTGATGATGAGGGTCAGTAACTGTGCAACATGTCATTATCTTTGTAATAGCCCTAATGTTCCTGGTATTTATCCAACTTACAGTCACCTTTTTACAGTAAAGGACCAACTGCACTGGGGTCGTTAGGTGACTGGGTGGATTGAGAGGTCTAGAGATGGGAGGTCCTGGGTTCAAATCTGGCTTCAGACACTTCCTAGCTAATGTGAACCTAAACAAGTCATTTAACCCCAATTGCCTAGCCCTGACCGTTCTTCTGCCTTGGAACCAATTCACAGTATTGATTCTAAGATAGAAGGGAAGGGTTTAAAAAAGAGAGAGAGAGACCAACTATGAATTCTAAACTTTTGTGTAGCCTGGAGCAGACTTCTTCAATAACAGAGGTCAGGGTTAATGAACAATAGCACCAAAAGTTCTATTAAGTGATAGATGGAATGATAGAAGAGTAAGAGGTTGAAAGGAAGTCTCTCTCTCTTTCTACTATGTACCTTAAAAATGGTAACAAAAGCACCAGAAAGGAAGCAGAATTACTTTAAACCCTATAAGGAAAAACGAAATAGATCTTAAGATTCTCACCACTAAGGGACTGAGTATGAGGGGAACAATATCTTAACCCCTGCTCCAAAGCAAATTAGTCTAATTTTTCCTTAAGATGTACTGAAACAATTCTTACTAACTGCCTTAGAAGACTAAAGGTTCAAAACATTGACATTCCTTCCTGGTTTGCCTGATTACAAACCTGACAATAGTCAGAAGAAGTTTCAGGCACTCTCTGATGCTTGATGGGCCATGATGGATATTTAAAGCAAGTGAAATCAACTTGAAATGTCCTCAGTGCATATTTTTTAAAAAATTCTTCTATGACTAAACAAATCTTTTGTTATTAACTGAATGAGTATCTCATTTTGTTCCAATATTAATCCTAAAATACTAAGGGATCTACCTCAGTTACCAGTTTGGGATGGCTCTCAATATATTTTTCTTCTTGCATTTTTGTTTTCCAGGGCAACTAGGTGGCATAGTAGATAGAATGCCAGGCCTATGGTTAGGAAGACTTATCTTCCTGAGTTCAAATATGACTTCAGACACTTTCTAGCTATATGATCTTAGGCAAGTCTGTTTGCCTCGGTTTCTCATCTGTAAAATGAGCTGGAGAACAAAATGGCAGACAACCACTCTAGGATCTTTGCCAAGAAAACACCAGGTGGAGTCACAAAGAGACAAGATTGAACAATAACAATATTTTTGCTTTGGTTTTTTTTTTTAATCCAGAAAATTATTTTCTTCATGTTGAATTATTTTCTTTTTGGCTCTGCTCATTTATTATTTATCATATTATTTTTGCTTATAGATCTATTTTTTAAAAATTATATATAGAAACCATTTCTTACCATTGTTTTCTGACATTTGTGATTCAAATTCTCCCCTCCCTCCATGAGGCAGTAAATTGTCTGTTATAAGAGATTGATAGGTTATCAGTGCTTTCATTTTGCTCATTTGAGTGCTTTTCACTCCTTTTTTTTTTAATTTTAAACATTATTTTATTTGGTCATTTCCATACATTATTCACTGGAAACAAAGATCATTTTCTTTTCCTCCCCTCCCCCCTCCCACCACCTTTCCCTCTCCCATAGCCGACGTCACTTTTTTTTTTTAAGATTTCAAGTATTTGCTCCCTTTCTGGTGTTTTTTTTTTTTTTTTTGCTATTTTTGAGGCAGATAGTAGAGAGCTAAGCTTCCTCATGACCTCTCACTCTTCTATAATCCCACAACTCTCCCCTGATTTCCATTCAATTAATATTGTCCCGCATGTCCATGATGTTTCGGGCTTTGTAATCAATCACATTCCACTGCCCCCTGCCATATATGATGTTGCCTTTTTATTTTTTTTGGTTGTTCCTACTTTTGTCTATAAAAATGATCTAACAGTCTTCATTTTAGGTCTTTTGGATTACTGAAGAGTGAAAGACCCCATTTGTTAATAACTGCTAGTCCTACCAATAAATTGAACATGTTTGGAACTTTATTGCCTCAGTTTACTTTAATTTCAATCATGATAGCTGACAACTCTGCCAGGATGGGTGGAGGGAGACTGGTCCCTGAGGGCAAACTTTTAGGGGAATCCCCCCCCCCCCAGAGAGGTCTAGTGAAATTTTTACTGGAGAATTTCTCTGCAGAGGAATGGACCAGAGACCTCTCATCAGTTCCATTCAACAAATATTCCTTAACTATTGTATTGAATTAAACTGGTCTTGTCATAGGAATGATGGCACATATTGTAGGTTCCTTTACCTACTGATGGATTGGGACAGAGATACAGATGATTTCTACCCCTAGTATCTAGAGACTGGACTGAAACCAGTGAGAAGGACAATGGTTCTAAGATGGTTTTAATGGTTGAATGTAAACATATAAAAATACAGAGGCAACTACTTTGTAACTTGTCTTTATTTCTTTTTTTTTCATCATCTCATAAACAGTTTCCAATAGAGAACAATTATTGATCTAATTGTGACATTCTAAATGTGAACTTTACAATGTCCTTCCTGTCCCCACCATTAGGTACTTCTCCAGTCACACATGCACTCACATCCTCCCAGAATCAAAAACACAACAATTCTACACCACAAATTGAGTGGCTTTATTTGTGGTAAAACCATTAGAGAAACAGAAAGTTCAGGATTCAAATTCAAATCCAAGTTCAAAAAAATTGGAAGAGAATGAGAATTTGAATTATGATTCTTATATCCACGAATCCTGACTCTTGGGAAAAATAGATCGGTTTAATCCAAATAGTCCTCAGATGGGTAACTGAGCTTGTGGCAATATGCAGCGGTTTGCTGATCTGGTATTAATTCCACATAGGAAGAGAAAGGCCGGTTGTAGGAAGCAATTTTATTTTCCATCTGTTTTTTATACACTATGTGAGCATATTTGAGCACAAAAAAAATCCAAAACCCGTGCATGAAGACACGGGAGATCAGGCCGAACCAGCGTAAATACCTCACTTCTACAGGATTCATCTTCCCTTCACCAGCTGTGTTGGTCAGGGTCTGTAGCAGGGAGTTGACCGCTTCAAAGAAGATAATCCAGATGACATAGACTACCATTCCCTGGTAGATCTGGGCACGCACAGAGTACAAGAGCAAACAGCTGATTAAGATGGTGACCATGGACATGCCGAAGGTGATCTTGAAGCTCCAACAGATAATAACCTTATTCAGCAAGTTAACCTCTTCCGCAATTTGAATGGTACAGTTAGGGTCTCCCATGTGCCTCTCTTCAAACACCACAAACATATTGGTGGTGAAGATGGTAAAAACACCAGAGAGAAAAGTGCCCAGTTGGGCAGTCATGCCACAATAGCGCTGTGTTCTCATGCTGAAACTTCCACAAAAAAATATCACCTAGAGCCTTGTGCTAAGGATGTCTTGCTTCCCAAACCTAAACTGGAGCCAGGTTGCCAGGTTTCCTTTTTTTTATTTGCTACAACCCTGTGGAAAACCCTCCTTTCTCAGTTACCTCTAAACTTGTCCTTGTTGCTATGCAGTTCGATGCTGGCAGTTGAGGGATAGTTGAGAATAGAACTCAGAACTTTCTCTCCCTTTCTTACCTTCTCCCCAACTTCCTCTTTTTTTTTTTAACTTCTGCTGTCTTAGAATTGATAGTAAGTATTGGTTCTAAGGCAGAAGAGAGGTAAGGGCTAAGCAGTGGGGATTAGGTGACTTGTCTGGGGTCACACAGCTAGGAAATGCCTGTGGCCAAATTTGAACCCAGAACTTTGCATTTCTAGGCCTGGCACTCTATCTACTGAACTATGTAGCTGCCCCTGTTCTTTCTTTTATTTCTTTTGTTTGTTTTGTTTATCGCTTTTCTTTTATTTCTCTTTCCTTCCTTCTTTCCTTCCCTCCCTCTCTCTTTCTCTTTTTTCTTTCCTTTTCTCTTTTTTGCTTTCCTTCCTTCCATTCATTCTATCTTTCTTAATTTTTTTCTCTTCTTTTCTTCCTTCTTCCCTTCCTCCCTTTCTTTCTCTCTCTCTTTCCTTTTCTCTTTACCTTCTTTCTTTCCTATTCTCTTTCTTTCCTTTCTCTCTCCTTCCCTCTCTCTTTTCTTTTCTCTCTTTCCTTCCTTTCTCCTTCTTTCTTTTTCTTTCTTTCTCTCTCTTTTCTTCCTTTCCCTTTCTCTCTTAACTTTTTATTTCCTTTTCTCTTTCCTTCCTTCCATTCCTTCTTTCTTTAATTTCTTTCTCTCTTCCTTCCTTCCTTTTTCTTTTTCCTTCCTTTCATTCATTCCTTCTCTTTGTCTCTTCCTTCCTTTTCTTTCTTTCCTTCTCTCTCTTTTTCTTTCTTTTTCTCTTCCTTTCTTTTTTCCTTCCTTCTTTTTTTCCTCTCTCTCTCTCAACCCTTATCTTTCATCTTAGAATCTTTACTAAGTATTGGTTCAAAGGCAGAAAAACCTAGTAAGGGATAGGCAATTAGGATTAAGTGCCCTGGGTCACATGAGTAAGAAGTATGTGAGGTCGCATTTGAACTCAGGGCCTCCTGTCTCTGCCTGATTTCCTCTTTCTAGCTTTCCCTCTATTTATTCTCTAGTAGAATGTGAGCTCATTTTTGGTTTGTTTGTTAATTTCAGGATGTAAGAATCTTAAAGGCAGAATTTGATTCATGCCTTTTATTCCCAAAAACCTAGCCCAGTATCTGGGATAGTGAATTCTTCAAAAATACTTAAGGAGTCAGCTAAATGGTTCAGTGGATTGAGAGCCAGGCCTAGAGATGGGAGGTCCTGGGTTCAAATTTGACCTCAGATACTTCCTAGCTGAGTGATCCTGGACAAGTCACTTAACCCATCCTTGCCTAGACCTTACAACTCTTCTGCCTTGGAACCAACTCTCAGTATCAATTCTAAGACAGAAGGTAAGGGTTAAATAAATAAAGCAAATTGAATTATATCTTCTAGTCACTCTGCATATGCATCTTTCTCCCTATATATTAAACCCTCTACTCTGTCTCTCCAATGTGATTTCTCCTGCCTCTGAAATCCTCAACGATTATTATTTGAATAATTCATTTGACATTAAATCATGGACCGACTCATTGTCTTCTACTATCCTCTTGGACATTAGTTAAATCTTTTGTTGTTGCTTACTTTTTTACATGTTTATATCCTTTCTCCCTACCTAGATCAAAAACTTCTTGACATGAGAGTCCCTGTTAGTGTTGTGTGGTAGAAAAAGTACTGGAATTTGAGTCAGGTAGCCCCAGTCCCCATCTTGTCTCTAAAACTTAATAGGTGCATGCCATTTGCAAGTTACTCAACCTCTGCAGTTTCCACATTTGTCAAATTGATAATAATTCTGGCAGTGGGCCATTGTAATAGGATGTTTATTAATTAAGAGTTAATTAGGAAATAGGATTGGTTGCAATAGATAAATATAGAAATTTGAGAAAAGCTGGATTTCTTTGAAGCTCCCGTTAGAGCCTCCGCTCATGTATCTTTAGCTCTTTTAGGAAGGTCTTCCTTCCAGACCTCCTTTCCTTTATGCCTTCCTCTCTAGCAGTGTGGGCCCTTTTTCTGCAAGACTTACAGGTCTCAAAAAAAAAAAAATCTCTGAAGCTGCCAAGATTTGAAGGAAAGCAAAAAATTGGGAGGAATTGTTATAGACAATTTTCTAGATAGAAGTCTCCTATCTAAAATTCAGAGAGAACTTTGTCAAATTTATAAGAAGATCTATCCCTCTTATTGATAAAGATATGAGCAGACAGTTTTTAGATAAAAAAAATCAAAGTCATATATAGGTATATGAAAAAATGTTCTAAATCACTACTGATTGGAGAAATACAACTCAAAACAATTCTGAGATATCATCACACCTCATATCAGATTGGTTAAAATGATTAAAGATTAAAGAAAAAATAGACAAATGCTGAAGGAGATGTGGAAAAATGGGGATTAAAACACTGTTGGTGGAACTGTGAACTGATCATTTTGGAGCCCAATTTGGAATTAGGCCCCGAGCATTAGAAAACTGTGTATACCCTTAGGAGACCTATGTATATCCTTCTTTCCCAAGGACATCAGGGAAAAAGGAAAAGAACCTATATGTTCCAAAATATTTCTAGCAGCTGTCTGTGTTAGCAAAGAACTGGAAACCAAAGGGATGCCCAATTGGGGAAGAGCTGAAGAAATTATGATGATGGAATACTAGTGCACTGTAAGAAATGATGAGCAGGTTAATTTTTTAAAAACTATACAAAATAATGAAGAGTGAAATGAGTAGAACCAAAAGAACATTACATATAGATACAGAATTAATATTGGAAGAATGACATGAATGTCTACCTCCAGAGAAAGAACTAATAAAGAGAAACACTAAAGATATTAATTTATATATACCTATCCTTTTGTCAAGTGATGCCTTCTGTGGTGTGGGGGAGGGAGGGGTTGAGATACCTTGAAATAAATTCTATTTTAAAAAAAGATGTAATTTGACATTTATGTGAACAAGAAGATAGTTATAAACTTTTGTAATAATTAAAAAATTATAAAATTAAAATAAAACAAAATGATCAAAAAAATCTCTGTAGTAAGTTACTCTGGTAAAGATTTCATATCAAAGAAATAAAAATACAAGTCAATCTCCAGAAGATCAAAGGAGATGTCCAAGCAGTTTTCAAAGGAAGACATATCAACAATAGTATAAAAACACTACAAATCACTCCTAATTACATAAATGCACATTAATTGACAAAGAAAACAACAAGGAAAATGAAAATTGGAGGAACTGCTAGGAAACAGGTACACCAAAGCATTGTTGTTAGAACTTTGAATTAGGCCAGTCATTATGGAAAGCAATTTAGATCTATACTGCCAAAGTCACTAAAACAAGGATTCTGGGTTTGTTTTTTAAATAATTCTTCCTTTCTATCCCACTAACAACAGAATAGTAAGGGTTGGGCAAAGGGGGTTAAGCTCAGGGACACAGAGCTAAGAATTATCTGAACCTAGGTCCTCCCAAATCCAGGCTGGCACTATACACTATGCCATCTAGTTGCCCCTCAACCAGCAATTCCTAACTTGGGATCTACTTGTGTTTTTCTCCTTTTTTCCACAAATAAATATTCTCCAATTACATGTAAAACCATTTTTTTTAATGTTATGTTCCTAATTCTCTCTCTCTCCTTCCCAATTTTCCTCTCTCACTCCTTCTCAGCACTCCCCTTTCCCTGAGATGGTAAACAATCTGATACAGATTTTATATGTGCAAATATGCAAAAGTTTTCTGTGATACCTGAATTTCATTATAATTAGTATCCTTTATACTCTTATATATTTAAAATATTATTCTAAGTAGAGGCCCACGACACAGAAATATTAAGAAATCCTGCCCCAAAATATATCAAAAAGGGATGCATTGTTACAAAATTATTTATGGCAGCTTTTTTGGTAGTAGAAGTAGTAGCAAAGAACTGAAAACTATGTGGTGTCCACCTATTAGCAAATGACTAAACAAATTACATAGTATATGTACAAAATAGAATAGCATTATACTATAAGAAAGAATGAAAGTGAATTTTTAGAGAAACTTGAGAAGACCTCTATGAACTGATAGAGTGAACAGAAACAGAATAGTATATACAATAACAACTTTGTTTTTTAAAAAAAGAAAAATCCTTACTTTCTGTCTTAGAATCAATACAAGTATTAGTTTCCAAAGCAGAAGAGCCATAAGGGCTAGGCAAATGGGATTAAGTGACTTGCCCAGGGTCACCTAGCTAGGAAGTGTCTGAGTTTAGATTTAAACCCTAGACCTCTTGTCTCTTGTGTGAGGAGAAAGAAGAGAACAAGAAGAACAAGAGAAGGAGGAGGAGAAAGAGGAGGAGGAGAACAAGAACAAGAACAAGGGGGGGGGAGGGAGAGAAGGAGGGAGGAAGGAAGTGAAGTGTTATGTTTCAGTCTGCATTCAGTCCCCATCAGTTCTTTCAGATGGCATTTTTCATCATGAGTACCTGAGATTGTCTTTGATCACTGCACTGCTGACAATAACTAGGTCATTCACAGTTCATCAGAAAATATTGCCATCACTGTGTACAGTGCTCTTCTGGTTCTGCTCACTGTACTTTGCATCAGTTCATGTAAGTCTTTCCAGGTTTTTCTGAAATCATCCTGCTTATCATTTCTTATAGCACAGTGGTATTCCATCACCAACATATACCACAACTTGTTTGACCATTCTCCAATTGATAGACTTCCCCTTAATTTCCAATTCTTTGTCACTACAAAAAGAGCTACAATAAATATTTTTGTACAAGTATGACCATTTTTTTTAAAGCTCTTTAGGATACTGACCTAGTAGTGGTATTTCTGGATCAAAGGGGATGCACAGATTTTTAGGCCTCTGGGCATGGTTCCAAATGTGCATTTTTATTTTTAATAAATCTGTCCAACTACACTATTGGGCCAGGGACTGAACATATTAAGGATACTATTTACAAAATCCTTTACTATGTAGGTTAGACTCGTTCCTTTTCCTTCATTCCTTTAACTCATTTATTAGCTCCCCTATGATCTGACTCTTTTTGCTTTGCTTGGTTGCTATGATCAAGGTCACCAGTGATATTTTTGTAGTGTGGATCAAAGATTTTTTTAAATTATCATTTTATATCCTCCCTCACGAATACTTCAAGCTTGCAATTACTTTCTCCTTAATGTCCTTCAGACTAGCTCTTTTCCATTTCCTATTATATATATCACTTCAGGGTTTAATCTTCCCATGAAATCTTTTGAAATTGTTGGAGAACAGTCAATCTTTTTTTAATTGAAAATTTTTATTTAATTAATTAATTTAGAATATCTTTCCATGGTTACATGATTCATGTTCTTTCCCTCCCCTCCCCCAACCCCCTCCTATAGCCAGTGAACAATTCCACTGGGTTTTACATGTGTCACTGATCAAGACCTATTTCCATATGATTAGTATTTGCATTAGGGTGATCTTTAGTTTCTCAATCAAATCTACTTTCTGATATTCCAAACTGTTTTCCCATTCCTTATGACTAAAGATAAAAAATAGATGAGTGAAAAAATGATAAAAGGCAAAAAAAAAGGTACAGTAAGGGTAGTTTCCAAATAATAGAAAGTTTGTGAAAAAATCATGGATAATAGATACAGAAATAGTTATTAAAAGAAAGTTAGGGATATTCAGGGCAGCTAGTTGGTGCCATGGATAGAGTCAAGGGCCTGGAGTCAAAAAGTCTCATCTTACTGAGTTTAATTCTGGCCTCAAATAGTTTCTGGCTGTGTGATCCTGGGCAAGTCACTTCACCTTACTTACCTCAGTTCCTTATCTAAAATAAATTGGAGAAGGAAATGGCAAACCACTCTAGGATCTATGCCAAGAAAACCTCAAATGGAGTCTCAAAGAGTTGGGCACAACTGAGAAATGAGAAAGGTTATTCAGAGTAAATCCTTTACTTTTGGAGGATAAATACCTGTATTCTGTGAATACTAGCTAGCTAGCTTAGAATCCTTGGGGCAAATGATTACTCCTCACCTTCTGACTCTATCTATCCCCTCTGTTAGTTTACTCTAGATTCTTATGTCAGTCTAGAGTTATGTCTATGCTTGCCAATCAAATCTTTATGCTCAAGTCCTAACCCTCCAGCTATTCCTTTCTTTCTTCCTACTATCTACCATTAAAACCTTTGGATAAGTCATTATCTTAGTAAGTATTTAATTTGATTAGATAAAATGTGTGCAAAATTGGAAGTTATTTCTATCATTTTATAGATGGTGCATTCCATTTGATCCCAGATCACATTGTCAGGAAGAAAAAACTTGTTATGGGTTGTTAGCCATTTCGTGAAGCTGTAGCCTTCCCAACTGAGTTCTGATTAAGGAGTGCCATAGTATCTGATCATACACATCCTGGTCCCAATGAAAATGGAGCTGGCACACACAATTAACTCACAACCCATTGTCTATGCCACAGGTGTCAAACCTAATGGCATGCAGCCTATCAAACCACTGAACAAGATTAAAATAGAATTTGTTTTTAACAAAAAAAAAAAAGAAAGAAAACTGCAATATAATGTAGGTGATGTTAATTTATGGTTTTCAAGTAAAAATACAGCAGGTACCTATCTGAGCATTTCAACAAATATAATTATTCTGAAGAAAGTTTCTATATGGGAAATCACTGAGTCTAGCCTCACACAAGAATATTTGATGGAAGTAAATAAGTGGCTCTGCTTTTTCATAACACATACTTTACTCTGTAAATAAAACTGTTCTGTGTTTTAAGGCCCTGTGCCTTCCTGGTAAAAGTGACTTTTTCCAATTTCTTTTTTTTCTAGTTAAATTTATTTTATTTTTTTTCCAAGCCCTTACTTTCCATCTTAGAATCAATATTGTGTATTTGGTTCCACGGCAGAAGAGTGGTAAAGGCTAGGCAATGGGTTAAGTGACTTGCCCAGGGTCACACAGCTGGGAAGTATCTGAGGCCAGATTTGAACCCAGGACCTCCATTCTCTACACCTTTACTTCACTTCACTCTCCACCACTCCACTTCAGAGGATCAATCAAGTGATGATTATAGAGGATTCTAGTTCTCTGTAATCATGAATTGTAATTGCATTAATTGTAATTCTGAAGTCTTTCCACTTTAATGTTCCTTTACAGTATGGTGGTCACTGGGCACCTTGTTGTCCTGGCTCTGTTCATTTCACTCAGTATCAGTTCATATAAGTCTTCCTAAACTTCCCTGAATTCTTCATATTTGTCATTTCCCTCTGAAACCCAAAAAAAGGAAAGAGAAGGTGCTAATGGAGTTGAAGACTTACCACTCAGGTGCTGGGGGAGGGAACAGATTCGACATGAACAGATTCAAAGTAGATAGTAGAAAGAAGTGGGAGAATTTAATGAACATTTGACTAAGTGCTTTGAGTAGAGCAAGTTTTCTTAACCTAGGGGCCATAGATTATGAAAAATGTTTTAATTATATTTGAATATAATTGGTTTCTTTTGTAATATATATATATATATATGTGTGTGTGTGTGTGTGTGCATATATGTATGTATAAGCCCTTTCCTTCTGACTTAGAATCAACACTGTGCATTGGTACCAAGGCAGAAGAGTGGTACAGGCTAGACAATGGGGGTTAAGTGACTGGTCCAGGGTCACATGGCTAGGAAGTGTCTGAGGGCAGATTTGAACCCAGGACCTCCTGTCTCTAGGCCTGGCTCTCCACCTACCAAGCCGCCTAGCTGCCCTCACCATATAGAAGGTTGTTGGTAAATTTCATTAGACTACCAAAGTGATCCATTACACAAAATAGGTTAAGAACCCTTAGTGTATAGAGTGGTACTCTGAAACTCCAAGGGTTAACATCAGAAGGTGTATATATCATAGAGCAGTGAATGGCTACTAGGCAGAGGGGCAGGGTAAGTGAGGAATGGCCTCAGTTAAGGAGAAGAAGGGAAGAACAGCTCTTCCCTGAGTCCCTCTGACTTTCTAGAAATGAACTCTGGTGGGTGATGGCATACTGTGGCCACAGAGAGGGCTCTGTGTGCCATCTGTGGCATGTGTGCCATAGGTTTGCCAATATGACCTAGAACCATTCTGGCCCCAGAAAGGAGAAATAGCTACCTGAAATACAGTAGCTGAGGCTCCCCAAATGTCATTCATTATTTTATGGGCTGAAGAGCTAAAGACCATAGAGGTAACAAACATTAATAGCATATAAGCAGATTAAAGGAAAGAACAGTGAATAAGGAAGTGCTAGAAAACATTAGAGATAATGGAGGCAACAGAAATAGAGCATCCCAGTGAGGGCACAATCAAGGTGGTATTGCAAGTCATGAGGACTGCTCAGATTCCTGGAAGGCAAGGTTGGATGATAGGGGGAGGCATCTCCACTTTTTTGGGTTTAGATGTAATAACTTTGAAACCCAGTGGACCTGATTGTAATAGTTGCCCTGGTGGTTGCCCTTAAGGGAGTGTTAGATTCCCAAGTTTTCCAGATTTTACTTGGATGGAGATAAGGAGAGAAATAAATGAGAAGTTTCCTCAAAGTATATCTAGGCCCACTTCAAGAGGGAGCCTCTTTTCTGGGCTATTTGGTTGCTAAGGTTAAGGTTGACTAAGTTCTCTTAGACTGGAGATTTTTCTGTAACCTGCACAAAACCATGGTACATCCATAGATTGAATGCTGTGTGTAGCACTGGTCATGACATTTCATGAGAGATGTAATTAGAAAATTAAATGATCAAAGGGATAGATGGAGCACTTTTAATTTGAGTATAACAGCTCAGGAAAAAAGAAATCTGGTTGGGGGAGAAGTAAAAGAATATGATCAGGGTCTATAAAGCGTGAGTTAAGTGATTTCTCCATCAAATCCCACAACATTAAAGTCATGGGACAAAAGAAGTTTGAAGCAAGGGCAAAAGTTAGTTTGAAATTAAAAGACAAAGATATATATATATATGTGTGTGTGTGTGTGTGTGTGTGTAAGTATATGTATGTGTGTGTGTGCGTGTGTATGGTCCTCTTTTCTGTTCTTTGAATGTAGAAATGTTCATATTTGTTAATGCTTTTCAAGTTCATAGCAATAAAAGAAAAAAATTTTAAATAAAAATTTAAAAAGATATATACTAGGGTAGTAAGCATAAGAAGCTCATCCCAAAAGGCAGTATAGCTTGAAAACAAAAATAGATCCAGAGAGAGTTTTTCTAAATACAAGGATGTTTGGAGAGTATACTTCTTTCTTTCATTTTTTTAAACTCTCACCTTCCATCTTAGAATCAATACTCTGTATTGGTTCCAAGGCAGAAGACCTGTAAGGGCTAGACAATGGAGGTGAAGTGATTTGTCCAGGGCCACATAGCTAGGAAATAGCTGAGGCTAGATTCGAACCCAGAACCTCCCATCTCTAGGCCTGGTTCTCAATTCACAGAACTATCTTGCTGCCCCTGGACTTTACATTTCTTTCTTTCTTTCTTTTTTAGTTTAATTCAATTTTTATTTTTACCAATCACATGTAGGAATACATTTCCCCATAAATTTCCAAAGTTATATGATCCAAACTGTCTCCCTCTCTTATGCTGTTCTGAGAACAGAGTATAGGTTCAGTTTGAAAAGGTAACTGCATTATAAACATGGTCTTGTTGCCAATGTAGTCCAGAGAATCGAATATCATGTGGGTCATTTTACTATAAAGTATGTTGTAGACTCAGAATCCAGTAATAGGTGCCATAACCACAGCTCCACAGATAACCTGCTTAAACATCTTACCTACTCTGTTGTTTCTAAGGATTGTGGGGTTCAGTCTGTTTTAGATAGTAATTCCGAGGGTGTATCTGATTGATATCCTAGATGACTAATGGATCAAGTTTTCCTACCCTCCTCCCAGTTTTCCTCCCTCTTCAAAATCCTTCAGCTTCCCCTTCCCCTTTTCCTTCACTTTATATTCCTAACAATAGTGATTGAACCTATGGAGAATAATCATACTCTCACACAAAATAGTTTTTGGTATCTTGATCTCAATGAATTGACTGAAACCATTATTGAATTTCTTACATTCTGTTTATCAGCATCTGGGTTGTCATAAACAGATAATGACTTTCCTCCTCATTTTTTTTTGCCCATTTCTAATGCATTCATGTAATACTATTATAGTCAGCTATTTGCGTTTTAGCCTCTGTGATCTCCTAGATAGATAGTATTCTTCCCATAATATTCTTCAATATCATCTTTCTGGATATAGGTACTTACCCAGTCAGCCTGTTCTTGTCTATATGGTAGAAACTTAATGTACATTGAAATTAATGAATAGTTGACTGGATTTGTTTTAATTTCTATAGGGAACTCCCTCTACCAGTGCAGGTCAGTCCCTTCATTTACAATTTTATGTTTAATTTCAAGTCATTTCAATTGTGTCTGACTTATTGAAACTCTGTTTTGGGTCTTCTTGGTAAAGTTTGCCATTTTCTTTTCTAGCTCAATTGATAGATGAGGAAACTGAAGCATACAGGGTAAGGTGACTTGTCCAAGATCATACAGCTAGGAAATGTCTGAGGCTAGATTTGAACTCAGGAAAATGACTCTGCCTGACCCTAGGTCTGGCACTCTTTCCACCTTGACACATGGCTGCTCTTAGAGAATTGCCTTCAGCATTGAAAACATGACTAGTTCAGGGTCACACAGTCAGTAGTGTCAGAAGAGGGACTAGAAAACACATCTTGCTTGGGGCACAGTTCCCTATCCACTTCACCAGGTTACCTTTCTGCAGTAAGAGAAAGAATGTAGGATACTTAGAATGTGAACTTCGTTGGGACAGTTTTATTTTTTAAAAGCCCTTACCTCAGCTAGGAAGTGTCTGAGGCCAAATTTGAACCCAGGTTCTCTGGCTAGTGCTCTACACTGTGATACCTAGCTGCCTCTAAAGACTATTTCCTTTATGTGGCACACCTCACCAATCTTCTAAATGCTTAATTGGATTCTCATTAACCAACTTCTATTTTATTGCAGAAGTGGTAGACCTGAATCAAAGGCATTTTCTTTGCTTTGTGGGTAAGGAAGTTGTGGTGCAGAAGGTGAAAGTTTTTCACTGTGGTTTAAAAGAGCCTCAGATAGTTGGTAATGGGAAGTAGGGCATCAGAACACTAGGGTTAACTTTTTTTTTTTACATTTTATGAAATTTTAATATTCTTTTCTTTTTATATTTTGAGTTCCGGATTTTCTCCCTACCTCCCACTCACTGAAAAGGATAGCACATCATATCAGTTATACATGTGAAATCATGCAAAACATTTCCATATTAACCATATGACTAAAAAAGACAATAAATAATGCAAAAAAATTATACTTCAATTTGCATTTTTTCATCACGAGTCCTTTGGGTTTCCTAACTTTTAGAACAAGAGTTCTTTCACTTCTCAACTTGTCTTTCCGTCTGCACACCTCACCCCCACCCCCAAAGGAAAGGATACAACAGCACAGGAAAGGAAGGGAAGGAAGGGAAGAGAAGTAGAAGAGAAAAAAGTCAACTCAAGTTCTAAAGAGTCGCTACTTAAAGGAAAAGTGTCCCCTTCCTCTCACAAAAGTGTATCTTTCTTACCTATTCCAGTTCTCTCCAGTGATTGGCGCTTGCCAGTTCCGCCCCTCCCACCCGTTCCTCTAGGGCTCCTCCCCCACTGCCCACCTGTATGCCCGACTCCTGACGTAACTGATGGCTTCAGAGGCACACAGGACGCAAGTTCCTCATTGGTCTGCGATGCGACGGCCTCCGCCGCTGACCAATGGCAGCGGCGCGGCGTCGTGAGGCGGAGTGGGGGGGGCGCCCACAGCCAAGATGGCGCCCCCAGGAGGTGGGAGCGGGTGACCGGCGGCGGCGGCGGCAGCTGGAGAGTAGCGGCCTTGCTTGGCCCTCGGGTGGCGGGGTCCTGGGGGCGCCTCTCCGGCTCCCCCTACCCCGGCCCCGCCTGCAACCCGCTCTCCAGGCCCGCGCCATGGCCGGAGACAACAGCAAGCAGTTTTGGAAGAGGAGCGCCAAGCTACCGGGGAGGTGAGCGAGCGAGCGAGCCGAGCAAGCAAGGGAGGGAGGGAATGAGGGAGGGAGCCCAGGACTGGCGGGCGGCAGCCGGGCCGGGGCCGGGAGTCCCCCGAGCCCCATCCCCGCGTGTGCGTGCTGCCTCCCGCTTAGAGGGCCCCACAGGGGCTCGGGGCCGCCGCGGTGTGGAGGCTGCTTGTATCTGCGAGGTGTTTATAGAAACCCCCCGGGAGTTGGGGGAGCGGGCTGAGGATCGCTCTCCCTTCGATTGCTCTTGGTGGTCCGTCTACACGGCTCTTTCCTCACTACAGCCCCGTGAGGGCAAAGGGATGCAAGAGCTGCCAGCCCCCGTTTAAAGACGCAGAAATAGGCACCGAGAGGGGCAGCGACTTTATGTCACACAGCCTTGAAAGGAATAAACCCAGATGAACACTCAGGATTTGTGATTTTGCTGTCCAATACTGTCAAAACTATTACTCTATATGCTACTTTCTCGAGGAGGTAGGATGAGAGGATGAGGTGGGGGAAAGGGAAGCTGGGGAAAAGTTGGGTTGGAAGGAACCTCATCAAGGTGGGCAACTTGTTTCTCACCTAAAAAATGCCTCCTCTTGAGCCCCAGGGCTTCACAGGTAGAAGGTTGTGGCTTGAGCATTGTCCCCTCTTGAGCTTCCTAATGCAAGGCCATCCTTTTATATCAGAGAATCAACAAGCCTATTTACAGCCCTTTTCTTGACCACCCCAATTGTGAAAAATAAACTCCAGTTGAGGGCCGGGAACCAAGGGATTCTTAGGAGAATTTGGGTTCTTTCTTAGGGCACAGATGTTAAGTGACTTTCTTATGTTCACAAAGCTTGTGCTTGTCTAAGGTAGGACTTGAAGCAGAGGATAGAAAAAGTAAAGCTGTTTCTCTACCATTTTATTTATTTCTCAGTAGTTTTCCTTCCATCTTTCCCTTCCTTCCATCTTTCCTTCCTTCATCCCCACTTCTTGTTCTAGCTCCTTCTTTCTCTTTCTTCCATCGTTCTTTCTTTCTCATTCTTCCCTCCTTCTGTCTCTTAAGTTTCTCCTAGTTTTCATCCATATTCTTTCATGATCCCATCTTTATAAAAGTATATAGAATTCTCCTCATGCTTCATGTCTTTAGTTTATGTGTTCACTTTTTTTGTATTTGTTACATCAGAAAAAATGCTCAGCATCAGAAAATCCATTTCTAAACATGTGGTTTGCAGGATGCAGGGAGGATAGAATACCTCCTCAGAGATCTCCTAAGAAGTTTGTGCCTCTTGGGTACACTGGCCCAGCTCCAATGTTGCTACATATACGACCTTTACCACTTTTTTTCTGCTTCTTACTTTTTTAGTTCCTTGACTTTTGCTTGTTTTTCTCCCCACCCCTGGAAAAAGATGTATTGGATATGACTTTTTATGGGGAAAAACAAATGAAATAAATGAAAGGGAAAGTTGTATAGTTAACATTTTATTCCGGATCTGACTAAGATTCACATGGCAGAGGAGGGTGGGAACAGAATAAAAAAAATCTGCTTCAGATACAGCTTAATGTTAAAATAGGTTATTTTGAATACATAATTGAAAGGCCATTTCCTCCCAACTGTTCCATTTTCCTTCCTGGTTCATTAGGGTCTCCACCTCTGTTAAATGCTCTGCTCTGGGGGTTTTCCATGGTGAGATCATTACATATTGCCATACCCTGGAAGCCTGGGAATATGACATGAGTAATTGGGATCTTTGTGGGGGAGGTCTAAATTGAAAAAGGGCTGTATGTACAAGATGTGGACTATTGTCTCTACATCTAATTTAGGTGTTTCTAATGTTGGCCTATAGAAGAATTAATGGGAAGATGTAATCTTTTGCAACCCTATACTTTAGCGAAGAATACTAGAAGAGTTTTTTTTATTGTGTCCTATGGGCCTCCCCCAACCCAAGCCAATACTTTTAAATATCAGGACAAGTGAACCTTTTAACCAGGCCTTTTACCCCTGCTGGTTATAGATGAACTTACTGTTAATCTTTTATCCATTATGCATTTGATGTATTAGGTAATTGGTGATTTTTGTTAGCATTTTGTTCCTTTTCTTAGATAGATTTAGATCTCAATTTATTGCTAGACTAGAGAGACATGGTGTTTTAGAAATAATAAAGAATCTGAAGTGATGCTTTGACTTGGAAACAACATTTTTAACAGTTTCCTAATCAAAAAACTATTAATCATGCTAAAGAACTATATTCTTTTATCTTGTGTGGAACTGAAAAATACTATGTATACATTCCTAGTAACTCAAAAGTAAAATTAATTTGCTAGTCTGTAAGCTGAAAAAATAAAGCAATGTCTGATTGCTTCTATTTTTTATAATCCAGAGAACTTTGTGACAAAAAATAGGAATTTTACTTCATAAAGTACTTCAACAAATACAAACCTCCCATAAGTCATTAAAGAATATTTTAAAAAATTGTCTCCTTTAAGTTCTTTTTTTTTTTTTAACCCTTACCTTCCATCTTGGAGTCAATACTGTGTATTGGCTCCAAGGCAGAAGAGTGGTAAGGGCTAGGCAATGGGGGTCAAGTGACTTGCCCAGGGTCACACAGCTGGGAAGTGTCTGAGGCCACATTTGAATCTAGGACCTCCCGTCTCTAGGCCTGGTTCTCAATCCACTGAGCTATCCAGCTGCCCCCTTCTTTAAGTTCTTGATTGGATCTTTTTTCAATTTTTTTTATTCAAAGATATTTTATTTTTTTCAATTACATGTAATAATAATTTTCAACATGTTTTCTGAAATTTTAAAATCCAAAATGTCTTCCACTCTCCATTCCCTCTCCCCTGTCCAAGATGGTAAGCAATTTGATCTGGGTTATACGTGCACATGCAGAATATACTTCCATATTAGTCATTGTTGTAAGAATATACTCATATAAAACCAAAAGCCCAGAATAAAGACATAAATAAAATCATGTGAAAAACAGTATGCTTTGATATGCATCTTACTCCAACAGTTCTTTCCCAGGAGGTGGATAGAATTCTTTGTCATAAGTCCTTTAGAATTGTCCTGGATTGGGGGCAGCTGGGTGACTCAGTGGATAGAGAGCCAGGCCCAGAGATGGGAGGTCCTAGGTTCAAATGTGGCCTCAGACACTTCCCAGCTGTGTGACCCTGGGCAAGTCACTTGACCCTCACTGCCTAGCCCTTACCACTCTTCTGCCTTGGAGCCAATACACAGTATTGACTCCAAGACGGAAGGTAAGGATAAAAAAAAGAATTGTCCTGGATCATTGTATTGCTGAGATTAGCTAAGTCTTTCACAGTTGATTATTCCACAATATTGCTATTACTGTTTACAGTGTTCTCCTGGTTCTGCTTATTTCTCTCTGTATCAATTCATATAGACCTTTCCAGCTTTTTCTGAAATCAGATAGGATCCTTTTTAAAATAACTTCTCATTGAGACTTAGTTTGATGCTCAAGAAGATGGTACTTTCCTTACTGGACAGTTTGATTTACAAACTTAACTTTGTTCTCTATCTTGATTCTGAAACTGGAATGGAAGAATACTAACCAGGAATTGTCTAGTCCCTATCTGAGCCTCAGGGAAAATAAGTTCTGCTTAGGAGACTTGTAGGTGGTGAGATATTAATTGGTGATTAATAGGATTATAAGCATGTCTGTCTGACCATGGAGAAACCACTTGGCCTCTCCCTGCCTCAGTTTCCTAAACTGTAAAATACATTTGGTTATATTACCTGACATAATTGTTGGGAGAAAAATGCTTTGTAAACCTTAAACATGAAGTGTTATTATAATACACAGTGTGGTAGAAAGAGCACTAAAACACACATCAGGTGACCTAGCCAGGAGACTTTGGAGACATATGTTTGCTCTCCAGGCCTCCCTTCTCTTTATCTGTAAAATATGAGTAATTGACACTGACTCTAATTCTACGACTATATATCAATCTCTTCAAATTTTCCTGTTTCTGGTGGCTACAGTGGATTTTATTCCCTTGGTGCTCTGATGGTCCCCCTGAGCATTCTAATAATTGGAAATTAATGCTACCCACTGTGGGTGTTCAGGTTAGAAATATGAAAGTTTTTGGTTTATACTAATATATTCTTTTTCAGTCACTTCTGTGACTGTCCCTGCTCCCCACACCCACCACTCCAACCTCCAACTTCTTTACATAATTTCCTCATCTATAAAATGAGAGAGTTGGATAAGTGATCACTAGCAAGTTGCTTCCACCTTCAAATATCTGATCCCATTCCTGTTCATACTTACTGTTGCTTCAGGGAATAGATTCTACTTGTAAGAAAATGTAGAACAGATCTAAAACCACAGGCTAGGCAGCTATGGGGGAAAAGTTTGAGATGCATGCTTAGTTATGACATCCTTATCTTCATTCCTTCTGGGAGCAGAGCTCTTCCTTCTGTATTAATGATTACTGTTAATCAAGCAATTTTTATTGCTTTATCAGGCTCAAAGGGGATTGAGGAAAGTACCTTAATTAACTATCTAAAGAAACCTTACTTTTGATATTTCTGAATTGGAATCTTCTAGATAGTACTGATTAAGTCTTAACAGAGGCTGAACTTATTTTTTTAATAATTTAGATGAATCTGATGCACACATAATATGATTCAATTCAGTTCAAAAGATCAAAGTTTAGAGTAGAAGATTACTGTTCTCATGGAACTTACAGTTTGGTAGGAGAATTTATTCAATAAACACATACTTCATGCCTGCTACTATATGCAAATCACTGTGCCAGAGGCTAGAAGATGTGATATTTAAGCATCCCTAACTAGTACAGAGTAGTGCATGTCTAGGTCTTCAGGGAAGAGGGGGAGAATGGCTTTATGATAAGGAAAAATCATTATCTGTTGATGTGATAAAAGTTTTCTTGAAAGAAGTGGCATTTGAATAGATGAACAGGAATTTAAAGATGTAAGAATTGCCCCCTAGTTGCAGTGGCTTCAGAGGATGAATATAAGGTCAGATCAGATGGGATAATAACATGAAGTGCTTTATAAACCTTACAGTCTATACAAATTTGAGAAATTTGATAAGGGAGTTTTTTACCTAGGGAAACACCAATCAGGGAACTGGGCAAATATAGGCTAGGTGCAGATATAGGCAAGTACTTCAGTTTGGTTCCCTGAAAGGTGTGGCCCTCCTAGATTGTGGAGGGCTTTGAATGCCAAGCGAAGGCTTTTGGACTTTACACAGTAGACTATAAGGAACTATTGAAAAATTTGGAGCAGAGGAGTGACAGTCACCAAGTCTATATGTAAAGAAGGTAAGTTTGGCTTGGATATAAAAGATAAGTTTGTAGGGGAGAAAGAGTGGAGGCAGGAAACCCCCATAAGGAGGTTGTTGTCATTCAGGTAGACAGTGGTATACCAGAAGGGGGCTTATATCATGACTATGACAACATAAATAGAGGTTTAGGGACAGGCTTAAGACATTATAGAGGTACCTCTATAACTGATTGAATGTAAGAGGGAAGGAGGAGTCAAGGATAAGAAAAGTTTTGAACATGAGTGAGCAGATAACTAAGTTCAGTTTTGAATATGTTGAGTTTGTGATACTTATGGGATATCCATGAAGGCCAACTTGTATGTAATTAGATCTGTGCTCTGTAGCTAAGAAGAGAGGTTTGGGCTGGAATAAATAAAGCTTTGGGAATTACCTAAGAAGAGATGATAGTTGAAATCGTGGAAGCAAGTGACCTTGTGAAAGGACGAGAGCATGGAAAGAATGATCAGAAGGCAGCCCTTAGAAGAGTCCCAAGGTGGAAGAACGAATGAAAGATGAAGAATCAGTCATTTAACAAGTATCTAAGTGACTCCTTTATGCTAAGTATTGCACTAGGCATTAGGAATATAGAAACAAAAACCAACCAGTCCCTGCCCACAGGAGCTTACATTCTTTTAAGGGAGACAACAGGAACACATGTCCATTCACATGTGTATGCAAAATGAAAATAATTTTGCATGTCTATGCAAAATGAAAATAAAAGTAATTTTGATGATGAGTAGCAAGGGAGATCAGGAAAATCAGCCTCATGTAGGAGGTGACATTTGAACTGAGCTTTGAAGGACAGTAAGGACTCTAAGAAGTTTAGGAGAAGATCAAGTCATCCCAGGCCCCAGGCCTATGAGACACCTGGTGCTAAACACTGGAGAAGTTAAAAAAAATCCATAGAGGATGGACTCTTAGAAGGCAGGGGAGAAAAAAATTTTGTTAAAAGGGGGATGATAAGCAGTGTCAAGTGCTGTGAAATCCAGGCGGATGCAGACTGAAAAAACTGTTGGATTTGGGAGCTAAGTCAGTGGTGGTCCTTGAGATGGCAGTTCCAGTGTGGTGGCTCCAACTTTTCTATTGCTTAAGTACATACAGTAAGTCATTTTGTGGTTAGAAATATCTTAATGAGGTAGCAAGTATCTGAAAAGCCCTGAGTTACTGCCAAAGTCTGGTAGATGTAGTTTTATAATGAACATATGTGACACAAAGCAGTTCCTGAGATAATTGTCCTTCCCATTAACGTTTCTCAATCTGTGCAATAAAGGGGGCAGACAAGCTGATCTCTAATGTCTCTCACAGATGTTAATCCTGTGTCCTTTTTTGTATTCCCAGCTTCTACATTTGCTTTATTCCATTGTCAGTCATTCACTTGTTTGGATCCAGGTTTCTACAACTATCAATAAATGTGTGAAACAACTATCAATAAATTCCACTCTGTCAGAAACAGAATTACCTTAAGCATTGACTACAATTTTTAATCTTTCAATTCTTTCATAGTATGTTCTATAGCAACTTGATGAAATTTTGCAGTTTACTACTTTTGGCTTTATATCTTACTATTAAGACTTTGGCATTTAGAAATTTTCCTGGGTATTCCTTTTTTAGATTCATTTATGAAAGCATTAAATATTATCATCACTAAATCTGATTCTTGAGGGTACAGGGAATCCACAGTTTATACTTTTCCTTTCAGAGAAATGAGTTTTTATTTCTATCCCCATACCCTAGCACCTGCCCAATCACTCATTCTTCTTTTAGGATTGTAGACTTAAAGCTAAGGGAACCTTATGGATCATCAAGTTTGATCCCTTCTTTATACTCATGAGAAAAGTCAGGCAGACAGAGGTGAAATGACTTGTCCAGGGTCACCCAGCAAGGAAGTGTCTGTAGTGGCATTTGAGCAGACATCTTCTTGACTCTAGTTTCAGCCTTCTGTCCACACCTCTTTGTGCCTACATGATGATTTGCCTTATGATTCTTTGTTTCTTAACTTTTCATGCCAACTCCCATAATATTTGCTTATAGCTGAGAAACTTAAAGCTAAAATTAAGGGTTAGGACCTGTATCCAGTGACTGTCAGTTAAGCAAACAAAAATAAAATGCCTCTACGGTGATGACATCAGAGAGAAAATATCATAGAATTGACTAACATTTTATTTAAATATAATTTTTAGCACCACATCTGTTGTGTAAAGTGGAGTATATTATAATACTAATTAGCATTAACATAGCCCTTTAATGTAGATACATATAATATACATTTATTACTATCTTTTGTTTTTACATCACCTTCTTTTCCAAATATATCCCTCATAGAATCAATCTTTGAAGTATCAAGGAATAAATAAAAGAAAAAAATCAGTTCTACAAACCGACCCACCCATCAACAAAGTATGACAGTATATGCAATTTCTACATCTGTGGAAATAGAAAATTACATATATTCTTTATTTGATCCTTAGAACAACCCTGTGAAATCTTACTATGCATGTATAACTAGTAAGTATATGAGGTGCAATTTAAAGCCATGTCTCTCCAGACTGTAAGGCCAGTGTTCTTTTTGCTCTACAAGCCTATATTTGTAGATGAAGCAATCTTTTTCCTTAAAAGAATAAGACAAGGAGCAGTTAGGTAGCTAGGCCTGGAGAGAGAGGAAGTTATTGGGTTTAAATTTTACCTCAGATTCTTCTTAGCTATGTGACCCTGGGCAAGTCACTTAACCCCAAATGTCTAGTCCTTACCACTCTTCTGCCTTGAAACCAATACATAGATTCTAAGACAGAAGATTAAGGGTTTAAAAATAAATGAAATGAAAAAAATAACATGAGAAATTGGTTATATCTGGAAGAATTTGTGACTATAAAGTTTGTGAAACACTGAACATTTTATGTGGAGAAATTAGAATGTTGGTAGATTGCTATCACTTGGGATGATTTGAGTACAAGCTGTAATAACCAATTACATTAGCTATATTGGTGATCGTTTTTCTTCCTATTTTTCCCTTTCAGTATTCAGCCTGTATATGGTGCCCAGCATCCTCCTTTGGATCCTCGGCTAACAAAAAAGTAAGTGATGTACTTGTCTTTTCACGTATACACTTCTCACTGCCTTCTTCACTTTGTTGAAATGACTTTGGACATTTCTCAGCTTTACTTCTCCCTAGTTTAAATCAGACAAGCTATTTTCTAGGCAAATTACTGACTAAGAGATTAACTCCTGTCTGAGATAGGGGGAGGGAGGATTAATTTGTTTTTGTTTCCAAACTGATGGTATGGAACTGCTTGACTTCCTTTCCCAAGAAGAGCTCCTGAATCTAGTTCCCTTCATATCTCTTGGAAGTTCAAACAAAACAAGATATAGCCAGAGGGTTGGCATGTTTTCAGGACCTATTGCTCATCATTTCCCTCTTCTTGGTCATGAGCATGTGGCAGAGATAGAGATCAGGTGGGTTATCTCCCTTCTAAACCATTAATAAGATAAATCACAAGCAGAGACCTTAATGTCTGGTTGAATACCAAAGAAACAGAAACTTTAAGCGTGTGTGTGTTCAAACTCTGAACTACCCTTTCATTTGGCTTCAGTATTGGGAAAGACTGGATAATTAAGGACCAAGAACTGAAATAGCCACAGGGGTGCCCTGGAGTCTCTCCTCCCCTTAAGGTGATATCTGAGGTCTTAGTTTTCTCCCTGTGTTATGGTTTCTCTACATCTTCATAGGTGCTAAGTTTAATAATCTGTTTTATGAAGAATGACTCTTTTAGTGAAAAGATAATTGACTTGGGAGACTTAGGAGAGACCTCAATTCTAATCCATTTCAGCTACTGAGAAAAGTTGACCAGTCTGCTTATCCTCTGTTCCTCAGTTTCTCCATTTTGAAAACTGGAAAAATAATACTCTTTTTGTCTTTCACAACACAAGTATCAAACATGAAACCTGTCTACCAGAATTAGATTAAAACATAATGGGGAGGAGTGTGTGGCTAGATGGCTCAGTGGATTGAGGGTCAGGTCTAGAGACAGGAGGTCCTGGGTTCAAATCTTCCCTCAGCCATTTCCTAGCTGTGTGACCCTAAACAAGTCATTTAATTATTACCTTTGCCTATCCCTTACCACTCTTCTGCCTGGGAAACAATACACGATATTGATTCTAAGAAGATAAAGGTTTTAAAAAAATATGATTGGGAATTATTGAACAAAATAAACAAAAATACAGTAGAGCACAGACAAAGTTTTCTATATGGTTTTCTAATTCAATATGTAGCCCACATGAGGTCCTTATGTAAGGTTTAGTGACCACTTTTTTTAATTGATTTTTATTAATTTACAATTACAATACAAAATTAATTTACAATATTGCCTCATAGGAATATTTTGATGATTAGATCACATATGTAAAAATGCTTTGTCTACTTAAAAGGAAAAATACTACATAAAACTATTTATTACTATTATTACATTTACACAGATGATTCCTAGATTTTGATAGCCAGCTCAGCTTCTCACTTCAACTCCAGTTCTGTTCATCTCAACTATCTTTTGGATATACCAGCTTGTATGTTTGTAGATGTCTCAAACTTAAAATGTTCAAAACTGAACTCATTATGTGTCCCCAATCCTCCCTTCCTCTGGACTAATTTTTGTTGAGTATGCCATCATTTTCTAGTAAAACTTTTCAACCTCCACTTTTTTCTCTTCCTCACCCATCATATGTGGTCATTTGCCAAGGTCTTGCCCATTCTGCCTCCACAACATCTCATATCCATTCTCTTCTTTCCATTCACACAGTTACCACTCTTAATTCAGGCTGTCCTCACTTCTCATCTAGGCTAGTGCAGTAGTCTCCTAACTGGTCTCTTGGCTTCTCTCGAATCCAGCCTCCATACAGTTGCCAAATTGACATTTTTTAAAAGTAAAAATCGTCTGATATCTTTTGTTTTTACATTACCTTCATTTCTGAATATATTCTTCCCTCCTTAATAATCCAGAGAGCCAGCTGTTGTATCAAAAAATAAACAAGAGAACAGAACTAATTCTGCTGACCAACCAGCCCATCAAACTTGTGTGACAACATATGCACTTTCTATACCTGTAGACTTCAAACAAGGAAGGAAGATGCATTTTCTCATCTCTTCTTCAGGGTAAAGGGTGGTTACTATAACACTGATATTCCTAAAGCACAGTCTGAACCATTTAATTTTCCTGCTGAAGAAGCTCTTATAACTCCTTTTTGCCTCTAGGTTGAAATGCAGAATCCATTTTCAGCATTTAAAAGCCCTTCATAGCCTGACTCCAGCCTACCTTTCCATATTCATTACACTTTACTCACATTTACACACTAACTATTTTGTCAGACTAGGCTATTTGCTGTTCTTCTCACATGGCATTCCATCTCCTGTGTTCATGCCTTTGAAAAATTGCTACCTATGCCTGGAATGTACTCCTGACCTCCACCTCTTAGAATCTCTGACTTTTTTCAAGGCTCAATTAAAGTACTATCTCCCACATGAAGTCTCTTCTGTTTATCCCTTCTAGGAGCTAATGCCCTTCCACCACATCATTTTGTTTTTCTTACATTTACTTTTCCTTGTACATGCTATTCCCCAAACCCCACCCCAAACAGAATATAAGTTTGCGGCAGGGATGATTCATTTTTGATCTACATATTCCCAACTCCTTGCATAGTACCTGGCATACAGTAGATGTTTAATAAATGTCCACTGAATTAAAGAATTACTTCAAATTAAGTCATAATAAGCTCCTTATCATACCACCATTCCTATCAGTTATACAAGCAGTACTTTCTGAGTGTGTTGTCACTAAAACTTTAAACTCCATTTCTGTGAGATGGTTGTCTAGTTGGTGGATCTGGAACTGTTTGCTACTTAGATGACTAGGTTTCCTTTGTGTCCCAGCTTAACTGCTAAAGCCACACATGTATTTTTATTTCTAGGATAAATGAAATAATTCTTCTGCTTAGTTTTCTCTAGCAGCAGTTTAACTTAACCAGCATTTCTTGGTATATAATGGTTCTATTTCAGAACCTCTTGTAATAATTTATCTTTGGTTAATATTTTATTTTTGTGTTAGCCTATTTCTATACCCACATTTGTCATCTCTTAATTCTCATTTTATGTTTGATCTGCTATTAACTGTAACCATATGTTGTTTACCTCAATCACTCTGTACTATACAAACCCTTCCTATTCCCCAAATGTTGCTGCATGTTATTTTAGTCATGTCTGATTCTTCATGACCCCATTTGGAATTCTCTTGACCAGGATACTGGAATGGTTTGCATTCCTTCTCCAGCTTATTTTACAGATGAGAAAACTGAAGCAAACAGGGTTAAGGGACTTGGCCAGGGTCACATAGCTAGTTAAGTGTCTGAGACTAGATTTGAACTCAGGTCTTCCTGACTTCAGGCCCAGAGTTCTGTCCACTGGGCCACCCAGCTGCCTGTTTTTCAATTAACAAAACTTATTTTCTCTCTCACCCATCCCTTTCCTCAACTAAAAACAAAACCCTCATAACAGATATGCAAAATCAAGTAAAATAAACTCCCATGTTGTTCATGTCCAAAAATACATATATTTCAATCTGCATCTTGAATATATTACCTTTCTTTCAGATGGTGTAGGTAGTTGTATTCTTCCTCATCCTGTGAAATAATGTTGGTCGTATCAATTAGAGTTCTTAGTATTTCAAAGTTTTTGTCTTTATAATGTTATTATTATGGAAATTATTCCCTGATTCAGCTGATATAAGTCATGAAGGAGGCAATTTTCAAACCTGTTTATAAGGGTTCTCTAATTCCCTGTCCTGAATGCTGATTTTGACTAAATTACATTGTGTGTATCCTGATGGTTTTTTGTTTCAACCCTTGTTTTCAGTTTGTTGTTAGGTGTTTTGTAATCTATTTTCTCAAACAGTGGTGCAAAAATATGACAATTTTTATAACCAGTTTTACAGGTTTCCGTCAGACTTGCTATAGAAGTAAAACTGTTTTTTAGTCTATGAGTAATATAAATTATTAATGCTTATTACCTTCCTTTCCTAGGATAAGGCATATAATATAAGTTTTAGATGCTCGTGATTTTTTTGTGTTGCCATAACATCTAGATCTGTATTAGACCATTTAAAAATTCTAAATTAACATTTCAAAATAAGAACTGAATACCATTTGTTAGTCTAATTTCATATATGCATTAAGATAAATTTTTAAATATTTTCTTTCCAAGAAAACTGAGAATTTAACTTTTTAATTCATTGCTTCTTACTTCATTTTTGTCAACTGTAGAAGCTAAGATATTTATAGGTATCTTCTTGCACTGGTCTTCAGTAATTTGAACAACATCATTATAGTAAATCGACCCCTCACCCTTTGTATTAACTTACATTTACTTCAGTTGCATCTATGATCTCATCAATATGGGTAAACCATCCATACTTATCCTGTATGATGCTTATTCATATCTTTCCACAAATCTCTGTCATCACTCTACCGAAAGCATGAGAGGCCTTCATCTAAATCATTATTTCATAGATACTAGTGGGATGCTTAGGCTGTGTGTTAAACCCTCCTCTTGATACATGACCAGCCCACCTTCTTTTTCCATAGCCCACTTATAACCATCAGACACCTTTCCATTAACCTTTGAAGTATCCGTCATTTTGATTCTTCCAGGATTGTGGTGTTCCATAAATTGGAACCATGTAGCATCATTGGCAGAATGTGAGCTTTGGTGGCAGTAAACCATTTTGTATTGGCAAAAGCACTGTGTGGTTTCCCAAATGAAGCCCAATCTGTTCTCCTCCTATTTAATTCTGACTTCTGCTTGTTGTCCGTCGTTGGGGCCTATCTAACTTAGATGTACTGATGTACACCCATTGGTTGCCCATCCACTTGTTATTTCTTGTGTGGTCTTTTGGTCAGTTGTCTCCGACTGACCACGTCTTCATGTTCATTTAGTTTATTAAAAAGTATGGAGAATATCATACTAGATCCCACTGACTTATTCTTTGTTGACCACAAAAACCCATTTGATTTAGTAAGGTAAAATTCATTATTCAAGGCTCTTCCTATAAAGTATCTCCCATTCATGTTAAGATCATGACAAAATTTACTAATAAATGAAATTACAGAAGAAACTGTGTTCAATAATTCTCTTATCAATATTAAATGAGGCATTACTATAAGACAGGCTTTTGTCAAATATGTTTGCCATTGTCAGGGAGTAGTCCTTATGCTAACTTCAAATGAAAATGTCTTCTCTGTAAATGGTGTGGCACCTTAGCTTTCTATTTCTGGATAATTGATCTCTCTCTCTGCTTCAAGTCTCTCCCCTCTCCAATCTATTTTCCACACAGCTGCCAAAGTGATATTTCTAAAGCATGACTGACCATATCACTTTTCAGCTCAGTAAATTCTAATGTCTTTTTATCACAACAAATACAAACCCTTCTGCATATTTTTTGGGTTTTGTCTTACACAACTTTGCTTATTTTGTCAGTGTGACTAGAAACAAATTTCCACATAGAAATGTGATAATGCACACACAAAAAATTGTACTTAATTAACATAACATTTGTTACTCTTAGAGCTATATTTGATATTATACCCCTCAGGATTCAAGCTGTCTTTGTAAAGCTTTAATTGCATTAGCACCATATATTACTTTATCCATTCAAAATTTTCTTTAAAAACATTTATAAAAAATTCTGACAAAAAAATTCTTAACAAACACCAAATAAAAGAAGCATTTTCAAATAAAATGTAGAGTAGATAATGAGGATTATACATGAAACCAGTACTTTTCAAGTATATAATAAATTTAATGTTGCTCTCAAAGTTGTTTTGCTTGTCTTTTTCTTTCTGTACTATCTTTTATTTAAATAGATTTTAAAAATGCTTCAATGATCCACTTTTCTTCTTTTTTTGATAATTTAATTGCTATCTATCTCTTTTTCTTCCCCAAGTTCCCCTTCATTAAAAAACAAAAACCCCCTCATAGCAATTATGCTCAGTCAAGCAAAACAAATTCATGCATTGCTCATGTCTGAAAGCATATGTCTTATTCTGCACTTTGAGATCATTATCTCTCTATCAGGAGGTGAATAGCAGCATTTATCACCAGCACTCTTTAATCTGGTAGGTCATTCCATTGCTGAAATTTATTGAACCCTTTGCTGATGACTTTTATTAGATAAAGTCTTTGCTTAATTTTTCTCCCTTCATCCACCTCAATTCATATAAATCTTCCCAGATTTCCCTGAAACCATCTCTTTTGTAGTTTCTTATGACACAGTGATTCATATTCATATACAATAGTTTGTATATGTCTTCCCTAATTAATGGATATGCCCTTTATTTCCAGTTGTACATGTTGGAATTTTCCCCTTATTTCCTTATCTTTTTGGGGCTATCTGTCAGAAAGAATGGTCAGCTTAATAACTTTCAGGACTTCTAAAATGTTCTTCCTTCCACCAATAGTACAGCACCTGCTGTTCCACAGACCCTCCAACAATTATCATTTGCTTTTTTTTTTAATCATCTTTGCCAGTCTGATGAATGGGAAGTTGAACCTCAGTTGTTTTTATTTCTCTATTATTAATTTGAAACATTCTGATTTTAACTATATTGATCTTGTTTATGTAAAACTTTTGATTTTATGTAATCAGAATTATCCATTTTCTCTTCTTTTGTCCATTGTATCATTTGCTATGAATCCCTCCCAAATCCATAGCACTTGTTTGCTGTGACTCCCTCCTCAAATGATAATTGCAAAAATTATTTCCTGTTCCTTTAATCTGCTTATGATGAGGCCTTTTATAGCTAAATCATATCTCCTTTTAGAGCTTACCTTTACATATGGTATAAATGTTGATTATATCTAATTTTTGCCAGATTGCTTTCTAGTTTTCCTAGGTTTTTGTAGAATCGTAGCTTTTACCTCCATAGTTGAGAGATGTTAGGTTTCTCAAGCATTGTGCTATGTTCGGAAGTTATGTTCATTTACTTCTGTATGTTATGCACTTAATCTGTTCTAATTACCTACTTTTTCTATTTTTTAACCAGCACTAAATTTTTTTAATGGTAACTGTTTTGTATTGCTGGTAGACTCCCTTTTGTCCCACCATTTTTAATTTTTTCCCCTTAAGATTCTTGACCTTTGTTCCCCCTGATGAATTTTGATATTTTTTCCTAACTCTGTAAAGTGTTTGCTTATTGGTCTAGCATTGTTTAATAAATAATTTAAGTAGTATTATTTTATTTTCCCATAGTTATTTCTAGTACTATGCTCTGATAATGGATAGCCTTATCTTACCCCTGTCCTTATTAGAAAAATATGTAGCCTTTTGGCCTTGGTTTTATTGACATAAGTATTTAGGGATATAAATTTCCCCCTAAGTACTGTTTTGGCTGTATCCCCATAAATTTTTGTATATTGTCTTTTTGTTATCATTATCTTTTTTGGGGGGGGGGGTTATCATTATCTTTAGATTGTTTCTATGACTTATTCTTTTATCCAACCATTTTTAAAAAGATTAAGTTATTTAGTTTATAGTGAAATTTAATTTATACTTCAGGGCCCCTTTTTTGAATGTAATTTTTATTGTATTATGCCCAAAAAAAGATGCATTTAGTTTTTCTCCTTTTTTGCATTTGTTCGTTAGGCTTTTGTGCCTTTCTTCTTGGTCAGATTTTGTGAAGGTGCTATAACCATTGGAAAATTTTATATTCCCATTCAAGATTCTCCATAATTTTATCATATTTAACTTTTCTAAAATTCTATTCCTTGCCTTAATTTCTTTCTTATTTATGTTATGCTTAGATTTATCTAGATCTGAGAGGGTTAAACTGAGGTTCCCCAATATTTAAATTTTACTATTTCCTCCTATAACTCATTTAACTTTTCCTTTAAGAATTTAGATATTCCATTTGGAGCATATATGTTCAATACTAATATTAATTCATTGTCTGTGGTATCTTTTAGCAAAATGTAATTTCACTGTTTATCTCTTGTCTATTTTTTCCTTTGTCTGAAATCATGATTGCTACCTTTGCCTTTATTTCAGCTGAAGAACAGCCCCTTTTTAAAATTCTAGTTGCATCTTTCTGTTTCAAGTATGGTTTTTTGTAAACAATATGGTTTCTAGTCCATTCCACTATCCTTTTCCATTTTGTAGGTGAATGAATTTCATTTACACTCATAATTATATTAGTTAACTATATGTTTCCTGGCATATTTTCTTATACTTCACCTTCTCCTTTGAACTCTGTCCCTTCTTTCAGAATTTGCTTTCCTTTTAACCACTCTTTCCCTTAACCTTCCCTTCCTCTTATTCTATCCCTTCTCCTTTTTTCTTAAACCTTTTTCCTGTTCCCTCTGTTTTGGTTAAGACTCTGTAATGGACTGTGAGTGTATGTGTATTCCTGCCTCCTTGAACCAATTCAGATGAGAGTGATATTTGAATTGTTGCTAATTCCCCACTCTACCCACACCATTGTATAAACTCTCCCTTATGTGTCCTGTTTATGTGAGATAATTTTCCACTTTTTTTTTCTCTCCCCACCCTTGTATTCATCCTTGGAGATCATCCAAACATAATAGTGCCCTGACCCTCTGTCTAATTAGACTCTCTCTAAATCCCCTAGTCATGGTAAAGTTCTTGACATATGTATATCATCTCCCCGTATAAAAATTTAAACATTTTGACCTTTTTTAGTCCTTTATTATTTCTCTAATGTCTATTTTTGTTCTTGAGATCTGTGTTTGAATGTCAAATTTTCTCTTCAGCCCTTGTCTTTTCAAAAAGATTATTTAAAAGGCCTCTATTTCATTAAAGATCTTTTTTTCCTTCTAGTTTTACTGCATATGTTATTCTTGGTTGTAATCCTAGATCCTTTGACTTCTGGAGTATCGTACTCCAAAGCTTCCATTTCTTTTTAGTTATAGTTTCTAAATCTTATGTAATCCTGTACTTAAATTCTTTCTGACTGTAGTATTTTCTCCTTAATTGGGGAGTTTGGGGTTTTGTCTGTAATATTCCTGAGAATTTTCATTTTGAGGTTTAAATCAAAAGGTAACTTGTAGATTCTTTCAAGTTCTACTTTGCCTTCTGGTTCTAAGAGATCTGGGCAGTTTTCCTTTGTGATTTCTTGAAATATGTCTAGGTTTTCAGGTAGTCCAATGATTTTTTACATTCTTCATCAATCTATTTTCCAAGACATTTGTTTTTCCTATGGGATATTTCAGTCTTTTGGCTTTATTAATGTATTATTTCTTCATGTCTCATGAACATTAGCTTCCATTTAACCAATTCTAATTCTTAAGTATTTATTTTCTTTAGTAAGGTTTTTAATACCTCTTTTTCTAAGCTTTTATCATATCTTTCTTACATAACCCTCATTTCTTTTCACATTTTCCCCTTCCCCTTTTTTTGTTTGGATTTTTTAAAATCTTTTTTGTTTTTTTTTTAATCTCTTTTATTAACCTGTTTTGGAATTCTTATTGGGTGCGGGGCCATTCTGCATTTGTCTTTGAGGCTCTGCTTGTAGCTTTTTTAAAGTCATTGTTTTCTTCTATGCTTATGTAATGAGGTTCCTTGTCACTATAATAGTTTTTTATAATTTATGATTTTTATGATTCTTTGTTCAATTTTCAAACCTACTTCTTGGACTTTATGCTTATTTCTGAGGTAATATCTGGCCTGAACTTCTATCCTTTTATAGGCCTCTGCAGCTTTCACAGCTTAGTCTTGGGGACTGCAAGTTTTCAGTGCTCCCAAAGTGGTGCAATTCAGGGAGAAGCTTATTCATTAGCCTCCTGCTCTGAGCTTTGCAAGTTCTTGACCCAGTTTTAGGTCCTCTGATTGTGTATGCTTAAGTTTCAGTAGACTGTTGGACTCTATCATGCTTAACCTACTGGGAGGTTCTGTTGGTTCTAAGTGACTGATCTACTGGCTCCAATGAAGGCTTATGTGCTGGGCTAAATATTAGAATTAAATCACCTGCTCCTGGGCTCAGAGCCACACATCTACTTTTCTGTAACTTGTCCTGTACTCACCATTCAGTTAGATCTCACATTTGCTCAAGATTGCTCTACCCTGAGTCTGAGAACTGAAACTAGTTAATGTGCAACTCTCTAAAGGAAGGATTTTTTTTTCTTTGCTCCTGGCTAATATTCCCTTTATTACTGCCCTCACCTCATTGTTCCTTGTTCCCACTTTTTTCTCTTGTTGAGTTTGATGTTTAACTGCATCAAACTCTGTGTGCATGTTTTCAACTCTCCTTTGTCTAGTTCAGATGGAAGTGAAGTTCATATATGATACCTATTTCTCCTATCCATTCCCTCATGTTTGTATAGTCTTTTTCTTTCACCTGTTTTCCCTTTAAAATATATATTTAAAATATATATTTTCTTTTTTGTTTTTGTTATTTAGCCATTTTCAGTCATGTCTGAATCTTTTTGACCCCAGTTGGGGTTTTCTTGGCAGAGAAAGTGGTTTGCCAACTCCTTCTCTAGCTTTAAAAATAATGAACTCGAGGCAAATAAGGTTAAGTGACACAGCTAGTAAGTACCTGATGTCATATTTGAACTCAGGTCTTCCTGACTCCAGGCCTAGCATTCTACTGTATCACCCAGTTGCCCTTTCTTTCCTTACTTCACTAGTGGTAGTCTCTCGGTGACCGAGAATGACTATTGTCTTTGTGCAGTTTCATCTATGGTGTACCCTCATGTGACTTTGGAGTCCAAAGGCTGAGGCGCAGATTTTGTGGCACATGGGGCATGGAACTCCAGTTGTTATGGGAGGTGCGGTTGTGGCCTGGTGTTGGCATTCACGCGCATTCATGAAAATAAAGCATAATCACACTTAGATCCTCTGTTTTTCTTCTTCAACTCTTTCCCATAATTTGAAGATATTGGGATTTTTGAGAAGCCACTTCTTTTCTTTCTTATTAGAGGGTAAACAGATTGTCATCATATATTCCTTTATGGTGTTGCACTGTATTTTTCCCTTTCTAGGTTTCTCTTGTATGGTGAAAATTTTCTTAAGAATAATCATTTGGATAAATAAAGTCAAATTCTCCAAGTCGGGTATTTAATTAGGTTTTATTTTATTATTTTATTTAAAGAAGACTAAGTCCTCCAACAAAGTTGGACCCTTGAGTAACAGGAGACCCAGAGCACTGGGAGGAACTGTCTTTTATACTCTTAGAATGAGATTCTGATTTTTCCAACAAATACACAAGATTATCACAAGACTGATCATCCTTCAAAGGTGTTACTGTTAAGAGTGGTTGCCTTAAACTGTGACCGCGAAAATATGGTTTCAAGACAGTGTCTTGAGTTAAATAAAAAATAAGGTGATCGCTATGGGAAAAATTCCCAAATATGAAATACCCAAGTCAGCTGGGTTTTATGGAGATTTTAATTAATACAAATTAAGGAATTAATGAAAGGGAGAAAGAACACGAGGAAATAATGAGAAAAGGGCTAGGCCAGCCTAGGCTTAAGCCTTAAAAAGAGACTAAGTCAGTCTTTTATCAACTCAGATCCTTCCAAGCAAAACTCTAGTGTTCAGAGAGACTCTCCAGTATAGCTCAGGAAGCTGAACTAAGTTTAGACACCGAGAGAGAGGCCAGCCTCCAATTCAGCTCCATAGCTGAATTTCCTTTCAGAGGCCTTCTGACCTCCTTTTAAAAAGAATTTTCTCCTATGTCTCCTCTCCTAAGTTTTCACATCTACCAATCACAGTAGACCTTTTCACAGGACTGACCATTCTTAATTCACATCTTGTTATCACCTTCTCTGGGTAAACTAAAACCTCATACCTCTTGCTAAGCTTGCTTGAACTTTTAGTGATTAATTTGACCTTCATAAGTACTTAGCATCTTTTTGTATTAGATCTAAAAATAGACCCAGCTTAAGGGCTTGGCCTCACTATAAGTATAGGTTAAGTACTTTTTCATTGTTCAGTAAGGAGTTTACAACTTTATCTTCCCCTAAAGTATGCCTAAGTATGGGTGGAGTAATTTTAAAGTTCTCACATACATTCCTGACTAAGTACCTCCATTGTTTAAAATGGGGAATAGCCTTAACCAAATGTTCTGAGGTAGAGTCTGAGAAATTTTAAGATTCACAAAGGACATAGTCACACAGTAACAATGCTCATTGGTCAGTTCATCTAGGAAACAACTCATATTTGTCCATAGGTTAGGTCATGTAGGAAGTACCCCTTATTTGGTGAGAGACGTCTTTTGGTGGTGGTCAGGGGAAGAAGGATATTACTTGGCCCACTTACTCCAGATAAGGATGGGTGGTGATGATCAGTTCCATATCTGATTATGAAACTCAAAAGTCAGGCATCCTGATGTGTAATGGATCACAAGTTAGGGTGCCTGATACATTTGCATCTCATAGATTCTGTTTAGCTATAGTCTTTTCATGAAGAATGCTTGGAAGTCCTGTTTTTTATTTGAGGTCCAATTTTTCTCCAGTAGGATTTTACTTAATTTTCATGGGCAATGTATCCCCTCACCCCCCTTTCTTTTAAGTTTCTGTGTTATCATGTTCCAAGCTATCCTCTATAATCTAGTGGTAGCTGTTAAGTCATGTCATCCTGATCCTTAGTACTTGAATTCTTTCTTTCCTACTTTGTTGCTTGCAGTATATATTTTTAAATGTGGAAGCTCTGGATTTAGGGTTTTGCTTTGCTTGTGTGTTTCCTTTTTAAGGTATCTTTAAAGAAGTGATGGGTAGGTTCTATTTTCACTTTGCCCTCAGGTACCAGTAGTCCCAGACAGTTTTCATTTATGATTTCTTGAAATACAGCATGCAACATTTCATTTTTTTATAATAGCTTTTGGGTAGTCCAATGATTCTTACATTCTCTTTAATTGACTTATTTTCCAGGTCAGTGTTTTACATTTTTTTTCATTTTTTTGGTCTTTTGGTTTTATCATATTTCTTATTGTCTCCATGCACTCATTGATTTGTGTTTGGTTCACTGATTTTTAGTAAGTCAATAACTTGAGTAAGATTTTGAGCCTCCTGTATTAAAAGCTTTTCATTTATCTTCTAACCCATTCTTTAACTTTCTCATTTAATTTATAACATTCTTTTTAAAAAATCTCTTTTTTCATTTCTTCATGAAATTCTAATAGACTTTGTTGGGAAACTATACCTGTATTTGAGATTCTACCCATAGAGACTATGGACATATGCTCTTCCTCTAGGTCTATTACTAAATGTTCTTAGATCCCTAAAATTTCTTAATTTTCAATATTTTCTTCAGTATATTCATATTTCTAGATCTAATTCCTAAACTAAGACTTTTTGTTTGGGACAGATTCCAACTGCTCTTGCAATCTTCTTGGATAGGTTAATGGACCCCCATCAACTGGGATCTTGTGGCCTTCCCTTCGCTGCTGTCTGCTCTGTATGGAGTGCTGGCAGGCTTCAGACTTGTTTGTATCCTCTAGGTAAGAGCACTAAGTGAGCTCTCTAAAGCCATTAGGATTGGGTCATACCTTCTTGCTGCAAAATTCCAGAGTCCCATGAATACTGATCACTGTCCTCTGCTTCTTTTCAGTCTTTGTAATCCTTAACTATCCTAGGGCCTCATAGAGAACTCTGGTCTAAAGTGATCAAACAAGGGGGTGCATGCCTTTAGTATACCCAACCATATTGTGATGTAATTAGAAAATGTTTAACAAAGCAAATAAAAATACATTAAAACAAAGATAATATTCCATTTCAAAAGTAAGTTAATATGCAGTCCACAGGGATTCTTATTTACAGAGTAGTGGCCCTGTTCCTATTTGAGTTCAAATTGCTTCTCTGGTATTCTGGTTCCTGAATGATTGCTTCCTGACTTGAGCACTCTCATGCTTGCCCCCAACCTACCCTCCAACTAGGCTCCTGTCTTAGTGCCAGTAGGCAGTAAGTAGGCTTCTGACTATTTAATCTAGGCTGGATGAAGCTACTCATGGTAGTTTATTTCTTTTTTTTTTTAATATACTCTTCATTCTGGCACACTTTTTTTTATCCTTACTGGAATACATAATGTTGAGATTTGAGCTATTATGCTCCTATTCAACCTACTATCATCTTAACCAATATCTCTATATAATACCAAGTACTTCCTACCTTTGCAGCTCACCTGCAGACCATATGTCCTATCTTTTCAATCCATAAACATTTTTAAAGCACAGTGCCAGGCACTCTGTTAAGTGCTGGGGATACAGAAAATAGTAAAAACACAGTTCCTGCCCTCAAGGAGTTTACATTCTAATGGGAGAGAAAGGATTGAAACAATTATCTCAGTATAGGTCAGTTGCTCTTCAATCATATCAGACTCTATGTCTATTTGGGTTTGGGTTTTTTTGTTTTATTTTGGGGGGGGGGGTAAAAATACTGGAATGGCAGCAATACAGTGATCCAGGTCAATTCTGAGGAACTGAAGACAAAGAAGGCTATCTACATCCAGAGAAAGAATTGCTGGAGTAGAAATGCAAAAGAAAGCATATGATTTTCCACTTATTTATTTGTGTATATGTTTGGGGGTTTGGGTTTTATAGGATTATTCATGTATAAAAACATTTTATAGATGAGGAAAATTAGGTAAACAAGGTGAAGTGACTTACCCAGGGTCATACAGATAAGTACAGTATAAATGTGAGGTAATCTCTGAGGGAAGGAACTAATGAGGGTTGGGGGAGATTATGAAAGGCCTGTAGAGGGGAGAATTAGAGCTGTGTCTTTAGGGAAGCCAAGTCTTCAGGGAGTTGAGAAGGTAGAGCAGTTTCATGATTTTGGAAATATAATATGTTACTTCTCTTATGAATATGGTAAACTCCTGCATGGCCTCCAAACAATTTCTCAGACATAAAATTGCATCTCCTATAATATTGCATCACCATCTCTTTACCATTTCTTCTTAATCAACACTCCCTCCAGCATGAAGCCTCTCCTGATTTCTCTTTCCACCAGAGGGCTAGAATTTCTCCTTCCTCCCTCCCTGCATCCTATCATTGTACATAGTAAGAGCAAAGTTGTAATGATCTGCTGAGAAAGACTTGGCTACTGTAATAATGATCTAAGGCAATTCCAAAGGTGTGACAATTAAAGTAGTGGAAGCCATAAAAGAGTGTTTTTCTTAAATTGTGACCACAG
Source organism: Monodelphis domestica (assembly GCF_027887165.1). NCBI lineage: Eukaryota > Metazoa > Chordata > Mammalia > Didelphimorphia > Didelphidae > Monodelphis > Monodelphis domestica. The sequence goes on from NC_077228.1 coordinate 275,711,919, forward strand.
AAATATGGTTTCAAGATATTATCTTGAGTTAAATCAAATATAAAGTGGTCACCAGGGAAAAATTCCCAAATATGAAATATACCCAAGGCAGCTGGGTTTTTATGGAGATTTTAATTAATACAAATAAGGAATTAAAGAAAGGGAGAGAAACAGAATAAGAGGGAATAGTAGGAAAAGGGCTAGACCAGCTTTGGCAGCCTTAAGGCTTAAGCCTTAAGAGAGAGATTAGTCAGTCTTTTATCAACTCACCACAAGATTTTTCCAAGCAAGACTTTAGTGTTCAGAGACCCACCAGTTCAGCTTTGGCCAGCTCCATCTCCAGAGAGAGTTCTCTGAGAGAGAGTCCCTTGCTCTCAGCTTCTCATCTCCTTTTAAAGAGAATTTTCTCCTATGTCACCTCCCCTAAGTTCTCACATCTACCAATCACAGTATACGTTTTCTAAAGGACAGACCATTCTTAATTCACACCTGAGTAGACTAAACTTTTGAGTAATTCACACCTGAAAAAACCTCTGAGTAAGTTCTCACCTCTTTGTCACTTTAAGTTTACAAGTTGCCTGACCTCATGGGTACTTAGCACCTTCCTAAAAATAGACTTAGCTTAAGGCTTTTGCTTTACTATAAGTATGAGTTAAGTACTTTTTCATTGTTCAGTAAAGAGTTTACAACTTTATCTTCCCCTAAAGTATGCTTAAGTATGGGTGGAGTAGAGTTCTCACATTCCTGACTAAGTCCCTTCATTGTTCAAAGTGGGGAATGGTCTTAACCAAGTGTTCTGAAGTAGGGTCTGAGAATTTTTAAGATTCACAAAGGGCTTATGATGAAAAATGTTATCCATTTCCAGAGAGAACTAATGAAGTATGAATGTAAATTGAAGTATATTTTCCTTTATTTTTTTGCTTTTTTTTGTAATATGGCTAATATGGAGATACATCTTTCAAGATTTCACATATACAAGTGATATCAAATTACTTATCTTCTTAGTGGTGGATTTGTGAGAAGGAAGGATTTCTGAATTTAAACTTTAAACTCAGTAACTATCTTGTCTCAGTCTTTTCTGACCAAGAACCCATTCAATAACATTTAAATGAAATTAATCAAAAATGTAATTTTTTTTGTTATTGCTGTTTGTTTAATGGAAAATTTAAAAATTTTTAAACTGGAAATTCACAGAGAAAGGAATTGAATGATTCCTACCCTAAAGGAGTTTACATCCTATTGGAGTGAATGATTCCTACCCTAAAGGAGTTTACATCCTATTGGAGTGAATACTTCTAATGAGTTTCCATCTAGCTTCTACTTGAAGTCTTCCAGTAAACTGAAACCCAATACCTCCTGAGGCAGGCTATTCTGCTTTTCGGCATCTTTAATTATTAGATAATTTTTCCTTACATTAAGCTGAAATTTATGTCTCCAACTTTATTATTTTTTCACATAATATTTTTTCCTTTAAAAATTATTATTTATGGGGGCAGCTGGGTGGCTTAATGGATTGAGAGTCAGGCCCAGAGATGGGAGGTCCTGGGTTCAAATATGACCTCAGACACTTCCCAACTGTGTGACCCTGGGCAAGTCAGGCTTAACCCCCATTGCCTAGCCCTTACCACTCTTCTGCCTTGGAACATACATAGTATTGATTCTAAGATGGAAGGTAAGGGTTTAAAAAAAAAAGTTATTACTTATTTAGACACTGCTTTTACTACATATAATGATCTAGATCTCATTTCACTTTGTATAAGTTCATATAGATCTTGCCATATCTGTCTGAAGCCACTCCCTTAAATTTTACTTTTTCCATTCTTTTTACTTTGTTTTATTGCTTCTTTTTAAATTATTTTTAATTTTTAATTGAATTTCATTTTTTTCACTACATGTAGAAGCGACTTTTGACAATTGTTTTCTGACATTTTACAATTCAGACTCTCCCTGCCTTGCTGCCCTGCCTCCCTGAGGTGGTAAATAGTATGATATAGGTCATATTAGTGCTTTCTTGAAATACATATTTCCACATTCCCCATGTAGTGTCTGAAGTAACATATCACATATACAATGAAAAACTCATGAAGGAAATAAAGCGAAGAAAACAAGCTTTGATCTGCAGTCAGATTCCAACAATTGCTTCTTTGGCTGTGGTTAGTGAAATAACAATATTAATTTGGAGGAGTTTAGGATAGAAAACAGATAGGAATTAACATTTAAATATTTTTGCATTTATTCAACAGAGTAGGTTTGGGAAAGGAGGGGGAGGGAGAAGGAGGTTTTACAACTTAATCCCTTAGTTTAAAACTACTAACTAATAATCCTATCTTATCTTATCCTAAACTCCTAAGGGCCAGTCCAACAGAAAGTGCAGAGATCTTACATATAGAGTCTTTTGCCAAGTAGAGGCTGGAGTCCAGATGAGGAGTCCTAGATGGTCTAGAGAATGAATGGAGCTCCCAATCTTTCCCTTGGTCCATCCAAGGGTAATTGGGACACACCTATCCATTCTTGTCCAGAGGGCTGCTTGAAGGATGATCCAGAGTTGTCCACAGGAGCACAGATCAGCAACTACCAGCTTCTTTGTTAGCCACAAACCCCCAAGTGAAGTCCAACAGTCTCCTCAACAGTTTGGAACCTTTCCCTTGCCAGATCTGAAGGTTCTCTGGGATTCTGTGTCTCATGGCCTGCCTGACAAATCCTTTTAACTCATCTCTATGGTCTCCCCTTTGCACAAAGCCTAAATCATGTTGAAAACACTATTTTGGCATTTCTGCATTACTTACAAATTACCTAAACTAAGATATCTACCCAAAACAACAAACCGCCTACACTCAACTATCTTAATCTATCTAATACTAACCTATTCTAGGGATTTTATCAAGGAAAGGGGAAAAAAGGAATTAAATAATGAAAAATATAAATTTCAAAAATATGCAAAACACAACATCAAAAGCAAAAGATAAACACAACTTCTATGCAAACATTAAGCTCATAAATCCTACTCTTATCAACTAATACAGAACATTCTATTGTAATACATTAACATCGAACGTAGAGAAAAATTTTTGAAAATTACAATAAACTCAACATTGCATAAGTTTTACACAGAAATTAGAAATTAAAACAAAACATTAAACTCACTTATGCAAACTACATGTAACAATAGTTTAAATTATACATAAGTGATCTATTTACATATATACATGCAGTATACACATATAATATATACATGTATGCTATACATATATACACTCCATGTTTATACATATGTTACATATATATACTTACACTATAATACAATTAATTTACTATCCTATTATACACACTATTTACATATATTTATATCTGTATTTATAATTTTGTTTGATATTTGATGTTGTATATTATGTTATGTAATATATGTTGTTATGTAATAAAAGTCAGTATCTAATCTTATCTTATTCATCTTATCTAACTAAATCCCTATCTTCAAAATTCTTCTGGCTAACCAAATTTCTATACTAAACTAAGTACCTAAGTAGCTAATTAAGTTTTGTTAGTAACTAACTAATTTATAGCTAATTATAACAATGTTAGTATCCTAACTATACATTGTTTCACTCATTCAAATAGTGATTCAATGCAACCTAACCCTGTTTATGTATTTGTGTTTGTTTTGTTACGTTGTTACTTTTGCTATGTCATGTTGTTTTGGTAGTGTTATGTTAGTGTTATGTTACTGTTGCATGTAATATACTCACCACTACTTCAGATCTTTCCTTCTCTTCTCATCTTATCTTGATTGAATAATTCTTCTCCAACTCCATGGGAGTAAATATATTTTTGTTTATTTGTGAATGTTATGTTGTTTTGTGTTATAATACATTACCCCAAATTTTAATTAATTAGTCCATTAATCCTGTTGTCCTCTTCATTGCAAATTTTCCAAAGTCTTTAAATTTATAAGTTTTCAGACCTTTAACAATGACCATTAATTTCCTGAATTCTCCTCTTGATCTGCATTGTCCTCTTCTATCCTCTTCCACTGGAATGGGCCTCTCCTTACTGATATTTTTGACTGCAGACTTAATTTTGCCTGATGATTTTAACTTTCTACGATCTCTTTTTCATTTTCTTCTTCATTGCTTTGTACATTTTCATTATTTATACCATGTGCTAATTTTATATGTGAACAATATATACAGTCAATGGACATCCCAAAACTAAATCTGCTGGCTTCTGGACTAACACAGCTGTAGCTGCTAAATCCCTTAGACAAGGAACTGTACCAGCAGCTATTGGATCAAGCTGACAACTGTAATATCCAGTTGGACAATAACTTTGTCCTAAAGTCTGTGTCAGTACACCAAAAGCAGTACCTTTTGTTTCATTAACAAACAGCTGAAATGGTTTTGTATAGTCTGGGATACCCAAATCTGGGATAGATACAATTGCTTCTTTAAGCTTAATTAAGGCTTGCAGATGTTCAGGTTTTAGTTTCAGAGGCTCTGGTTGTGTATTCCTGGTTAGATCTGTTAAGCATTTAGTTATTTCACTATACCCAGGTATCCATTGCCTACAGAAATCAGTTGTTTCAAGAACAGCTCTGAGTTTCTTTTTGGTCTTAGGTGCACTCAGTTTCTGGATGTCTCCTATTCTTTCCTGTGGGATGCTTCTGGAACCTTCTGATAACACAAATCCAAGATATTATACTTGAGGCAAAACCCACTATAATTTTGCCTTGGAGACTTTATGCCCACATTTATATAATTCAATCAAAAGACTCTTGCTATCTCTTAAACACACTTTAGCCCTTGGAGATTCTAGGAGGATATCATCAACAAAATGAACTATTTTACTTTCCTTGAATGTTATGGTTTTAAGGTCTCTATTCAAAATTTGTGAGAACTGGCTCAGGGAATCTGTGAATCCCTGGGGCAGATGAGCCCAAGTCCACTGTACCTTGGAGAGAATACTTCATGAGGAAGAGAAGTGTAAACAAGACAATATAATGGAATTTAGTTATAGAAAAAGAAAAAAAGAAAAACTGAGTTCTCTGAAGACCAATTGAAGATCCTTGCAGAGCATTTTAATAGAAATCCGTATATTGCCTATGACCAAGCCAAGGTCTTGTCTGCTGAAGTGGGTTTGAGTCCTGTTCAGATTAAGACCTGGTTTGGTAACCAAAGATCAAGAAAGAGGAAAATTAAGGGGTGGCTCATAACAAGAAATGTTCGAACGAATTGTGTCCAAGAAAAAATCCATCCTCATTCAAGTGAACGGAGTTCCCAAGCTTGTTCTAGTCCTTCATGCTTGGGTCTCTTTCAACCAAATATAGTGGAAATTGATGTTTGTAATGAACATAAAACTTTTATTAACCTTTAAATGCCACCTTTTCTTTTCCCAATTTCCCATTATTCCAGTGGGACTAAATTTTTGACCATGTGCAATTGAACTCAATATGAGACCCGTGTCTTAAAGAAATGTCATCTGGCTAAATGTAACTAAAGGAAATCTATTTTATACACAGGCATTTGTTGATCTTAATTTTATTTTTTTTTTTTTTGGTTTTTTCATTTGTCAATTTTTAATTTATTTGGGGAATAAAAATAAAAATTAAAAAAAAAAGGTAAAAGCAGGTAAAAGCAAAGACCTTTCGAGAATCCTCGTGGATTGGTATGGAGAAAAATGCTGAGCATAAATATACCATGGTGAAATATCTTACCTGACTTGGAATGGAAGAGATTATAACAGCTGGGCTTGGTATAATAGAATGTGTCTTTACCACATGATCATTTACAGCTCTCAAATCCTGGATGAATCTGTAGACAACTTTGACATTCTGATTTAGCTTTGGCTTTTTAATTGGAAGAATAGGTGTATTATATTCTGAGAAGCAAGGTATTATTATCCCTTGCTAGATTAGGGACTCAATGATTGGTTATTGAGTTACAAGGAACTGGTACATCCTTAGTCCTCACCCTTACAGAAATAGATGATTTCAATAGACTTACATCTGTGGAAAACTTTGACCATAAATATTCAGGGATATCCTTAAGAATAGGATAGATGGAATCCAACTCATCCTCTGTACTGACTGAATCTAAGAACAACAATGGAAAAGCTTTCAGAGATTCTTCTGGTAGATATAACAATATATTCCCAGTATCAGTACATTGGATTGTTGCTCGTAATTTACACAATAAATCCCTACCAAGAAGATTCATGGGGCAGTCTGGCATATAAAGAAATGCATGCTCCACAGATAAAGGACCTAAAGTAATTATTTTAGATTGTAATTTTTCTACTCTCTCTGGTTTTCCAATTGCTCCTATTACTTCCATGGTACCAAGAGCTCTACAATTGTTAGGAAGACTTTGCAAAATTCATTTACTGGCTCCAGTATCAACCAAAAGATCATATATCTGATCACCTATTGTAACAGATACATATGGCTCTGTGCTGTTTAGAGGTTGAAATGTTTCTAATACTGGTGCTAGCACAATAACATCAGTACTAAGCTCAGTCATTTCCTGTCCATCCAAGTTTACATCTTCTTGAACTACATGACATTCTCAGGATTTTTCATCATCAGCTTTTACACTACTCTCATTGATCCTTATATTCTCCACTTTGGTATCATTGTTCTCATTTACAATTTCATTATTATCCACTTTATATTCTTTACTAATTTCCTTTATTTTACATTCATTAGGATTTCCTACTAAATTTATATTACAATTTTCTTTTCCCTTACAATTATTTACACTGATTATATTATTCTTTGATTCATTTAACTCATTTATATCTTCATCAACCTTATTATCATTACACTCATTTTCATTTATACCCAACTCATTATCCCTTAATTCAATTACAGATATATTTTGGGTAAACCTTCATAATGAACATGCACCCTTGCTCTGGTCTCCCTTGATAGCCTGGCTATACTTTGGCCTACCTCTAGACTTTACCCACTCCTGCATAGTGGTCAGATCTGGGGCTTGGGCTCCTTGGCAACAGGCATTTTGGCACTGATTTACAGATCTCATTTTATTATTATTATTATTATTATTATTGTTATTCCACCAGTTATTATTCAATTGTTGTAGCTATTATTGTTCCAATTGCTATATTGTTTATTAAATCCTCCATTTCTGTTTATCTGTCTATTAAATTGGCCTCTATACCTACATTCTCTGACAAAATGACTGACCTGATTACAAAGGAAACATTTGGGACCTGATCTGCTGTCCCTAGGCCTATAGTTGTTCTTAGACTGCATGGATCTCAAAGGCAGCCACTGCCTTGACTTCTTTTATCTCACTGTCTTTAGCTTTCCCTAAGCTTTCTTTTTAGGTCTTCCAACTACAGTATCTTTCTCCTCTTTGTCAGTGGCCAAGTATGTCGCCTTGCGTCTGAGGTCTTCCAGTTCCATCTCTTCCCGGTCAGGGTAGTTATTTTTAAAGAACAACTTGATTTTTGGGATTGCATTCTTAACAAAGATTCTCTTTATATGAGCTATTATCCCTTCCTCGAGCACATCCATGTTTAGGAATGTCTCGGCTATTTCTATGATTCTATCTAAAAAGACTATAGGTATTTCTGTGAACTTTTGCTTTATGGATTCAAATTTTGGCTAGGCATTTGGTCTTTTAGTGTCTCTCTCCATGACTTCAATAATTGCTTGCCTACCTTCCTTCATTCTTTCATATTGTACTTTGCTATTCATATCCTCAGGGTAATGTTCTGGCCATAATGGTAGAATGGGGTCTTCCCTAGACTCATTAATAAATCTGTTTTACTCTCTCTTTGTCAATAGCTCCTTCATCAATAATGCAAAGTCATTGTAGTCTGGGTCAAATAAATCTATTGCCCTTTTCATCTCTTTTATTACATGGTTGGGTTCTTCTATAAAGCTAGGAGTTCTTTTTATGGACTCGAAGACCTCTGGGGTGAATCTCTTGTGTGTTTTGACTTGAAATAGCTCATCCCTTGAAACTACAGGGAGATCTCTTAGTGGACATAGAGTAACCATCCCTACAACCTCTTCCTCTTGTAACCTGTTGAGATTTTTCATTTCCCCAGTGTTTACATTATTGTCACAGTTTTAGTTGGAGGTTGTACTATTATTTGTAATTCCCCTGTGAAATCTAAGTCTATTACCCCCAGGGTTACAACTATTCCCCGGAGGGAGACAGAGCTCTTTCCTATAATGAGGCCCATTGTCTCCTCGGGAAGGGGACCCTTCACCCCTGTAGGGATGAGTGTGGGGGGGAATCAGGGGTCAATATGAGACCAGAGGCTGCACAGAGGTCCAATCCTGCACTTCCTGGTGTTGCTTGATGCAAAGAGCGAATTGTTGGGTGTAAAGATTAAATTTTAGGGAATATGGGGAGACTGAGGCAGGTAGAAATTAGTTTCTCTCAGCAAGAAGTATTATATTTTTTAGAGGTTTATTAAAGGTTAAAGATTAAAGAATATACAAGTAAGAAACATGTGCCTAGGCCAGAGGCCTAGACAAAATAACCTCACATCACGCAAGAGACGCACCTGCTCCAAAACGGAAGTCCAAAAAGAGCCAAGAGAGCCTCCTCAAAAGCCTTTGAATCAGCTTAAATACCTTCTCGATCTTGGCCCAGGTGAGATTACAAGGCATTCTGGGGGAGTGGAGCAAAGGCTCATGGGGATTGTAGTCCTGTATTCGAGTCTATTTTTTTACATTGGGAAGGAATGGGTTTTTCTGACTGAGCCTCACAGTTGTTGCCCCATTGTTTTGAGGGGCCTGGGCCGGGCCCCGTTTGAAGTTTCCCTGTTGCAGGTTTTGAGGAAGCCTAGCAGGTAATAAGTACCCATTACTGTGGTATCTTGATTGACTGTATTTGGGCAAATGGTAACCTTTTCCACATCTGTTGTAGGGACCCAGTCCATAGTTGAATGTGGGTAGTGGGGTTCTAGTGGGTCTCATGTCACCCTGTGGGCATTCTCTCCAATAGTGTCCTATTCCCCCATACTTGAAACATTCTTTTCTAGCTCCTGGATTTCTAATCATCTGAGGATATGTCTTTTCCTGGAGGGCTGCTGCTATTTCCACTCCTTGGACAAAGGAGGGAGTGAAATCCTCACAAGCCTTTACAAAGTCACTGATATTCCCTGTTCTTTTTACATTTTGGAGCATTCCCTGGCAGGTCTTATTGGCATTCTTGTATGCAAGCTGATGGATTACAATGTCAGCCTCATCCTCATGTGGCATAGTTCTCTTGATTTGCTGAATTAATCTATCCAAAAAGTCTGCATACTTTTCCTCAGAGCCTTGCTTGATGTTAGCCAGCCCTGAGGTTAGCCCTTTTGATACTGGGATTTTTTTTCAGGCTTCTAAAGCACAGGTGGTACATTGGTACAGAGCTTTCTTGGGCAGTTTAATTTGCTCTGCACAGTTTATCCAATCATCCTCACCCAGCAATATGTCTTTAGTAATCCTATTTCCCTTTCTTTTATTGTTAGCTGCTTCTCTCTTAGTGGATTCTTCATATTCCGCTTTCCAAAGAAGGAAATCTCCCTCTGTCAGACATGCTTTAGCTGTCTGATTCCAATCATATGGGGTCATCCAGTTCCTTACAAGGGTCTCTACTAAGGTTAAAGTGAACGGGGGAAGTGGGGCCATATGAGGCGCATGCTATTTTGATTTCTTTAATCATTTTGTAGGGGAGAGGTTCCCACCTGGGCTCCTCTTCATCATCCGAGTCTCCTCCCCCTGCATAAACGACAGGGAAGAGAGAATAATCTCCATCTCTTTGTGCATTTTGTATTGCCCCCTGAAAACCTACAGTGCGGGGTCGGGGTGGAGGTCGACTCTGCTCTCCTTTTTCCTTTCTTTTCCCCTTTTGTATTGAGGAGGTATGTATAGGGAGTTGGGGTAGCCTGAGCCTAACCAGGCAATCCCAGTCAACATTATATTTTGCTGCCTCTCTTTCTAAGGTCTCTTCATCTCTGGAGGGGAGTTTCTCTTCATTGTCATCCTCCTCTTCAGACTCCTGGTCTGATACTGAGACCTTGAAGATTTTAGTCTTAGAATTTTGCCTAGATAATAGGGGTGTTTTTTTAGTTGCAGACAAGTTTGAGAAGGTTTGTGCAAGGCAAGTGGCCTCATAAGTTGGATCTAGTGCATCCCTAAAGAGGGACCAGAATGAGAATGTTTCTGCAGGGCCAGGCTTGGCATAATAAGATTTTAAATCAAAGCCAATCTTTTCCCAAGTGTTTAAATCTATTGTCCCTTCCTCAGGGAACTAAGGACTGCAAATTTGGATAAAATCTAAAAATTTAGTTAGTTGAGTCTTGCTGACTTTGACTCCTCTTTTCTGTAAAGTATGCTTAATAATTCCAGTGAATAACTTTCTTTCTTTGGATTCACTGTGTCCCATGGCGGCCCTTTTCTTCTCCTAACTTTACCTGTTCTGAAACCACTCTTATATTGGGAGCCCTGGATTACTCCCTCCCCCCAAACCCTGCTCTATCCACAGGGGGACCCGGGACCTCTTTCTGGGGGAGAACCTGATCCGTTCGAAACTTTCAGGGTTAGAGGAAGGGCACTTACCTATCCGGGAACGTCCCTGTTTGGGCGCCAGACAATTCCACGGGCAAAATCCACCCTTGCTCAAGACTACAGGGTTTCCTGACAGGTAATGAATGATCAGACAACAAAAATAACAAATGGAAGACAGCTTAATCATTACAGCCATGGGATTGCTTTGCATCTGATAGCTGCTCTGCCATCCCAGTCTTGGTTTTTATTTTTATACCCATTTTCTTGGCACTCAAATACACATAATCAAAGAGAGATAATTGGAAAAGTGATACATTAACTTTTAACAAATCACTTGATTAACATTCTATATTTTTGTATTATGATTACAGACAGAATAAAGGTTGCACACAAGATAAATGATTTTGTCACAGGTTGCTTAATTTTCTCATTACCCTGTGAGAAGTTTTGAGCTTACAAACAATCAAGGAAAATTACTTATTGCTTTTAATAAAATGGAATAATTAATCAGCAGTTCTTAAGAGACAATTCAATAATCATATCATTGAGGTTGAGGGGTACTGGGAACACAATTCAAATTTAGACTGGTCATTTCTCAGGGTTCTTTACTAGGGAGTTTCTGAGTTACTGATTTGTGTAATTGAGTCACTGAGGTATACTGAAGCTTGATGTACTTGTACTTATTGTGTGGGCCTCTATGATTGATTTGTGTGCTGGCTTCATGAGAATAGGTTTCTGTGAGTGGGAAAGTTTTGGGCTTGGCCTGTAGCTGCAGTTTTTCAGGGAATTATGGACTTAAATAAAAGTTAACCCATGATAGTCTTTTGGGGATTGAATTTGAGGGTCTGATCTTTTGGTGATGTTTTAGAGAATTAGGGTACAGGTGTTTTGCTCTTGCATTATTTCTTTTGAGACTAGGGGGAATAATAATCATGTCAATTCATAGGTAATGGGCAGTGATGAAAGAGGTCATGTAAAGGGGGATTGGGTGGGCAATCACATCTTGCCAAGGACCACTCTGTGGTCTCCCCAGCTACCACTCGTGACTCTGTCAAGGCATCATGGTCTCATGGCTCCCAGCATCCACACCCATATTCCGCGTTTAAAGCTTTGTGTTCTCTTATATATAATTCCATCTGATCAAGTTGGTATTTCATTTGTATCACTATCAATTTAAGTTCTGAATCCTTAGTTACCCAGATGACCATAGCCTTTAAGCATTTGCTGATTAGAAAGAATGCAAGTCGAGACTTGTACATGACATACAAACAGATAAAACATAGGGGGAAATGTGCCAATACATTTTTTACTTTTACATCCATCAGTGGTTTCATCCATTCATCCAGCACAAATAAACACATATTAGGAAACAAAATAAATACAATGTAGGGAATGTGCAGAATGCAGTCCCACAACACCATCAACACAGTAACTAACATGTCCCCAGACATGTGTACATTAAACAACAATACCAGATTAACAAGTGAATTTGAATTATTATAATCCACTGTGAACAGTTCTTTAATAAACATTTAGTACAATAAAGAAAAAAGAAAAAAAATTTCCAAGATGGCCACCTAGAGCATGTAGCAATAGCCCCTTAATATTTACATGTCCCCACTAGCTTGCCCAGAGTCTCAGAATTCTGCTGGCCTCTACCCATGGGCTATACCATTTCTCAGAGTGAAAATGGAATGTTCCACTCTTAACTGCCTTTCTCTATTCAACCTTATCTAAATAAATAAGGCAACATAAAATATAGGTTTTATATAGGTTTTACAGGCTATCTGCCTCAGCCAATTGAAATAATTAGTGCTTGTAACTCATCTCTACAAAAGATTTTTTTTTTTAATCTTGAGTCTTTTGGGGTTTTCTTGGAACCCTATTTTGCTCATAATAGCTGGTCTTGCTATGGTTGCTTTAAAAACCCTTACCTTTTGTCTTAGGACCAATATTGGTTCTAAGGCAGAAGAGTAGTGGGGGCTAGGCAATGGAGAGGGCTGATTCTCCTAGGGTCACACAGCTAAGAAGCATCTAAGATTAGATTTGAACCCAGGACCTCCCATCTCTGGCCTGGCTCTTTATCCATTGAGCCACCTAGCTACCCCATGCTGATAATAGTTTAATCTTTCACAATTGATCCTCATACAGTATATCTTTTAGTATATACACTCTTCTCCTGATTCTGTTCACTTCATTTTACATCAGTTCATGTAAGTCTAGGTTTTTCTGAACTCATTCTGTTCCATCCTTTCTTATGGCTCAATAGTTTTCCATCACAATTGATCCAACCATTCTGGAGGGCAATTTGGAACTGTGCCCAAAGGGCACTAAAAGACTGTCTGCCCTTTGATCCAGCCATAGCACTGCTGGGTTTGTACCCCAAAGAGATAAGGAAAAAGACATGTACAAAAATATTCATAGATGCGCTCTTTGTGGTGGCAAAAAATTGGAAAATGAGGGGATGCCCTTCAATTGGGGAATGGCTGAACAAATTGTGGTATATGTTGGTAATGGAATACTATTGTGCTCAAAGAAATAATAAAGTGGAGGAATTCCATGGGGATTGGAATGACCTCCAGGAATTGATTCAGAGCGAGAGGAGCAGAACCAGGAGAACATTGTACACAGAGACTGACACACTGTGGTACAATCCAATGTAATGGACTTCTCCATGAGTGGCAATGCAGTGATCCTGAACAACCTGGAGGAATCTATGAGAAAAACCACTATCCACGTTCAAAGGAAACACTGTGGGAGTAGAAACATTGAAGAAAAACAACTGCTTGAATACATGGGTTGAAGGGATATGGTTGGGGGTGTAGACTCTAAATGAACATCCTAGTGCAAATAACAACATGGAAATAGGTTCTGATCAAGGACACAAGTATTACCCAATGGAATTGCACGTCAGCTATGGAAAGGGTGGGTGGAGGGGAAGGAGGGAAATAAAGTGATCATTGTAACCAAAAAATAAATAAATATTTTTTAAGAGGATAGTTTTCCATCACAACTTTATACCACAACTTGTCCAGTCATTCCCCAGCTGATGGACACCCCATCAGTTTCCAATTTCTTTACCACTACAAAAAGAGCCACCAAAAAATGTTTTTGTAGAAGTAGGTCCTTTCCCTCTGTTTCTGATCTTTTTGGGATTTAGACCCAGTAGTGGTATTGCTAGGGCAAAGGATATACATACTTCTATGGCTCTTTGGACATGGGTTCCATATTGTTCTCCAGAATGGTTGTGTCAATTCACAGTTCCACCAGCAGTACATTGATGTCCCAGTTTTCCAACATCTCCAACATTTATCATTTTCCTTTTTGGTCATATCAGCCACTCTGCTAGGTATTTGGTGATCTTTCAGAGCTGTTTTAATTTGTATTTCTTTAATCAGTAGTGATTTGGAGCATTTTCTCATATGATTATATTAATTTCTTCTTTGGAAAACTGCCCATTCATATCTTTTGACCATTTTTCAATTAGGGAATGCTTTGTATTCTCATAAATTCTGCTCAGTTCTCTATATATTTGAGAAATGAAGCCTTTGTAAGAGTCATGCTATAAATTTTTCCCCCAAGTTGTTTCTCTTCTAGTCTTGGTCACATTGGTTTTGTTTGTTCAGAAGCTTTTTAATTTAATGTAATCAAAATTATTTTTCATAATGTTATATATATCTTATTTGGTTATAAATTCTTTCCTTATCTAGAAGTCTGACAGGGAAACTTTTTCCATGATCCCTTAATTTGTTTATGGTGTCACCTTTATTTCTAGATTAAGTATCCATTTTGCCTCTCTATAACTTTAGCCAGTGCATTGTCTCTGATTCTGTCTTCTAGGGAAGTGTTGGTGAACCTTTTAGAGACTATGTGCTGTGCCCATCTTCCCCCTCCCCCCCCCAGCACCTTACCCCAGACAGGGGAGGGGGAAAGGGAGAGAAGTGTCCTGGATGCTCCTCCTCAGAGGAGTAAGTACTTCCATTGGGTTGCTGAACAGAGAGGCAGGGAGGCAGGGAGGCATGTAAGAGAGGGGGAAGGAAGCAGCTCCGTCAGAGTCCCTCTGCCTTACTAGTAACTAACTCTGGCAGCCAGTGGTGCCGGTGCCCACAGAAAGGTCTCAGCATGCCATCTTTGGGCATGTGTGCTATAGAACCATCATGGTTCTAGGGCCTGGCAAATTGAGTCTAATTCTTCCATATGATCATTCCTTGGATACTTAAAGATTTTTTTGCTCTCTGCTCACAAATTTTTCTTTTCTCTTGGTTAAGTAAAACATCCCCAGTTTCTTCAGTCAGGTTTAATGCATTGATTCAGTTTGGTTCAGTGTTAGCTCAATTTGTGGCAGTTATTTCCCAAAATTTTATTAGGTTTGGGGGAAAGCTGTGTGGCTCAGTGGATTGAGAGCAAGGCCTACACATAGGTGGTCCTAGGTTCAAATTTGGCCTCAGACACTTCTAGCTGTGTGACCCTGGGCAAGTCACTTAACCCCCATGGCCTAGCCCTTACCTTTCTTCTGCCTTGGAACCTATATACAGTATTGATTCCAAGACAGAAGGTAAGGGTTTTAAAAAAAGAAAAAAAAAGATTCTTAGGTTTCTACATTCTCTGATTCAACTTTTTTCAGTATTCATCTCCTTTATTTAATTTTTTTTTAAATCCTCACCTTCCATCTTACAATCAGTACTGTGTATTGTTTCCAAGGCAGAAGAGTGGTAAGGGCTACACAATGGGGGTTAAGTGACTTGCCCAGAGTCACATAGTTAGGAAGTATCTGAAGCCACATTTGAACCCAGGACCTCCTGTCTCTAGGTCTGGATCTCTAGTCACTGAACCACCTTGCTACCTCCTTCTATTTACTTGTATAGCTACCTCCTAGCTCATTCCCTCATCATCTCTTGCCTGGACAATTTAAATAGCCTGTTAATTGTTCTCCCCACCTCAAGTCTCTCCTTACTCTAATCTATCCTCCAAACAACCACCAAGGTAGATTACTTTAAGGTCTAGTCTGAGCAACACCACTCCTACTCCTTCCATATTCTTGATAAACTCCAGTAGTTCTCATTGATCTCTAAGATCAAATAAAAACTCATATGTGACATTTAAAGTTCTTTACAATCTGACCTCTTTCTGCCTTTCTATTTTTCTTACATATTACTCCCTCTACAGATTTTATTATGCAGAAATATGGGTTCTACTTTGTCCTTATATTCCCAACCTTTAGCATAGTCCTGCGTATATAGTAGATAATTAATAAATGCTTATAGGTTGTTTATTAAAATGAATTAAACACTAATCTAACTATACTATACTAACTATACTAAAGTATAGTCTTGATTAGCATTGTGTTGCTCTCTGTTAGAATTATCATTAGCCAAGGAAGTGCTGCCTTCAGTTATATGTTCAATTTGTTATATGGACAATTTGCTGTATAGCAAGTAATCCTTTATGGGATAATTGAAAATAAATCTTATATCGTTGAGAGAATTTTTAAAGGCATTTACAATAAGTGCTTGAGTTTCACCAAACAATATGATTTGATTTAGCCATAAGTAAGATACATCCATATCTGTTGTCAGCTAAACTTCATAGAAACATATTGAGATGCTAGTATGGATTGATCAAAATATAAACTCTAAGGGAACAACTGAGAATCCATGGGATTGGAGGTCCTGGTATAGATGAAGAAGAGCAGAGCTGGAGTTTACAAGGCAGAAGAAGTAGAATGGCAATAGATTGTGATCATATAAGGGAATTTCAGTGTTCGTGCACCTGGAAGTGTTATATTTGTGGTTGATGGCAAGATAAATGATAAAGGTATATTTGTGGCTGACAAGGGATGAAAGAGTAGGTCATGGAAAATGAGTTAAGCTGAACAGCTGAGAGGTTAGAGTATGTGAGGTAGTATCATTCTACTGAGGTAGTATGAAGTCCCCTAGTATGAGAGCAGAAATTGGGAAGGAAAAACCGTGAGCCAGGCACTTGAACCCATTGAGGAAAGAAGAGGAGTATCCAGGAAGTCAGTAGGCAACAGCTGGTTGATGTCTTTCATCCTCAAAGAGGACCACTGTTTCAGGCTTAGTGTATAGTGACTGATCACACCAATATGAACTTAGAAGGCCTTCCCACAGGTTAGGCACAAATAGCCCATATGAGCATTTGGGATGGAAATGTCTCTAATTCAGCAGGACTCTCACCATCTCATTCAGTCAGTTAGCAGGCATTTATTAAAGCTTTCAATAGATCTATGAGTTGTTTACATAAATAATAATTAAGCCCATTGGTGCTGGTAAGGTTTCCAAGAGTATATAGAGAAGGGAAGAGGGGCCAGGACAGAACCTTGGAGAACAACCATAGTTAAGTGTTCTTGAAGCAGGGTCTCTCATAATGCAACTCAACATTACCAAGCCAGTTTTTTGTTGCCATTTCATACTTTTGACCCATGTTGAGCTCAAAGTCCACGAATTTTAATAAAGTCCTCTCTTTCCCTCTCCTATTCTTTTTTAGAAGAACATTCTTACTGTGCCATACCCATTCTATATTTGTGAAGTTTTTTTTAAAACCAAGTTTAAGACTTTATATTTATTTATCCCTATAGAATTTCATCTTTTTTTTAGATTCAGTGTGATATTCTGACCTGCCATTTTTGGTCTTCCCTCTGTCATCCAGTTAGCTCACTCTCTGAACTTTGTATCACATGCAAATCTGATAAGCATATCCTCTGTGCTTTCATGCAAATCATTGATAAAAATATTAAACAGCAGTGAGCCTGATACAGATCCCTGGGACGGGGAGGACTCCACTGGAGACCTGTGGCCAGGTTAACATTGAATTACTAACAGCTACTCTGAGGTTAGTCTGCCTGGCCTATAGAAAATTCTTTTAAATACTTGTTGACTGACCTGTTCAAAACCATGCTGGTATTTTGTGGTTCTAACTTCCTTTTCTAGATGTTTATAATCATCTCTTTAATAATCTGTCAAAGTCAGTTTCACTGGCCAATTTTTTTTTTGAAAATCAAGATATTTGCCCTTCTTCAAGCCTGAGGATCCTGTCTCATCTCCCAATATTTTAGATATCTTTGGCAGTAACTCTACTGGCATATCTACCATTTCTTTTACCTGAGGATACAGTTCATCTGGGCCAGGAATCTTGCCTTCTTCAAGGTTAGCCAGGTATTCTCTTCCTATCTCCTTAACTTGGGCATCAGTTCATTCTTAGTCATTTTTGTCCTGTTCTATCCCATCCTGAAGTCTTTCATCTTGAGAGAGAAAACAGTAAAATATGAGTTATACTACTCTCCCTTCTCTCTGTTGTCAGTTATCATTGTTTTTCCTACCCCAATCTGTGGTCCTATTGTTCTTCCCCTTTTTCATAATATGGCTTTTTTAAAAACCTCTTTTGTTGTCATTAGGTTTTCTTGCTAAAGTTCATTCTAAGCTTTTTGGTATTCCTGACACTTGTTTTTGCAGAATTGTGCTATATTTTTATATTTGCCTTCTGTGTCCTGCCCTCTTGCATCAATCTTCTGTACATAGCTCTTAAAGATTTAAGTTGACTGATGAGCTTTCTGTCTGTCCACATTGATTTCTTCAAAACACCTCTGGTTTTCCTCCCTCATGGAATTGATTTCCCTTTGTCTTCAGATTTAAAAAAAAAAAAATTAACCAGACTTGTCATTTCACTGCTAAAGAAGTGAGTTCACTCCTCTGCTGGTGCACATTGAGAACTGCTCTACAGTCCTAGAGTCACTTGAGGAAACTGAGAAGTTGTGACTTGCAGAGGATCATATAACCAGATGTGTCAGAAGCAGAGCTTCAAGTCTAGGACTTTTTGATTCCAAGATCAGCTTTTTATCCAGTAGTTAATGCACTAAATGCAAGAACAAACATCTGAGAGAGAGAAAGAGTATAGAATCATGGTTTTAAAAAAATAACACTTTTATTTCTATCTGGAGAGATGGCAAATATAGAAAAATCAGCAATATATACACATGTATATAATGTGTATAGGTGTGCATATATGTATTTTGTGCGTGCACATATCACATATACACATATATGGAATAGCTGGGGGGTTTAGGAAAGGCTTCGTGTAGAAGGTGAGACTTGAAGGCAACAAGGGATTTTTAAGAGATGGGAGTGAAGAGGAAATTCTTTCCAAACAGAGACAGGATATGAAAAACAGATTTGCCTTCTTAACATTTTTTTTTATCTAGACCTATGTTTTCATTGATTTAGAAACTCCTTGTGTATAAATTCCTTCCACCAATGCAAAGTTACAGTTATTCTGATTTGTTGTATTAGAGCTATATTCTAGAACTTATTGCCTGGAGCACCAAGAGGTTCAATAACCTGCCCAGAGTTACCCAGTTAGTATGTATTGGAAGCAGAATTTGAACTCAGATTCTCCAGACTGATACCAGCTCTTTAACCCTACACCATGTTACCTTCATTCTTTTTCTACTATACCACAGTTCCTGGCACATAATAAACCTTAAAATGTTTGTTGACTGCTTATGATTGACTCTTTATATTAGGACCTCTAATTCATGTTGCTTACTGCCTAAAATTAGTATATAAACATTTGAGGCTCTAGGTTTTATTCTAGCTCTTTTCTTGGATTTCATTATCGATGAACTGAGAATCTCAACTACTGTTTTTCCTTCATTATAGTTATTCTTTATGGAATCTGGCTTAGTGAGGATATATGGATACACACAAATACACAAGTACATGCAGACAGGTTTCACCCTTCTTTACCCTTTTAGTTTAACATTCAGGCAAATACTTTTATCAGCTTTTTTGTTAGATAACCTTTTCTCACTAAAGAGTTTCTTGTTTTTATATTTTCAGCTGTGGTTCAGAAATCCAAATCTCATCTTCAAGCACCATATTCTTAGCCAGCTGTTTACTTCTCAGATCAATTTTTCTCTTCTCCATTCCTTGCCTTCAATGGGCAGCAGTGTGAAAAACACCACCTGTGCCCCAAGTGGTCTTCAGTCTCATGCCAAGACTTTCTAATCTTTGGCAAATGGTTTCTGGGTTTCTCCTGGCAGTATCATTGTGCCCATATGAATTTCTAGAAGAATCTGGTAGTCATCTATTCTGGCAAGCCATGGGGAGTTTCTCTATGATGTCCTGGATTCATGCTCCAGAAAGATAGCAGACATTTCTTTTGTTATCAGGTTGATAAATAGGTGCCTTGATGCCTGTGCATAAGGAGTCATAAACCACCCTTTACTCTCTGCTTCTTTCCCTGACCCTGAAGGAAAGGATTTTACACAGAGATGGAATGCAGGAGAAACAGAGACGACATGCAAGAGCAATTGGAATGTTCAGGAGAAAAGGTTTCTGGGAAAGTAACGAACTCTGGGGGGAGTTCAGTTCTGAACCCTGGAGAGGAAACAGCTCCTAGACCCACTTCAGACCCCATTCCTGAGGATTTTCCTTGTCATACCCGAAACCCACTTTACTGATCCTATCTCTGCAAATTCAAGACCTGTGTGGACTGATTGGACATTAAGCTTGCCTGAGAGGGTTTTACCCTGAAGTGTAGGCTGGGTCAGTATTCTCAGTCCTGAAGCCTGAACCTCTTCATCTGTGCCAGCTACACCTAGAGACATTGCTGCATCTTAGTTTAGCCTAGGTTAGCTAGCATAGAAAAATCCATCAGACAGAGAGGACTTCCAGACCAGTCCCGGCAGTTATCCAAGGGCTGAAAGGACCTGCCATCGACCTGTGTTTTTAACTAGGGAAATCCTGTTGACCCCTCCTCCCTAACTTCACCCTTGTTGTCCTATCCTTAAATAAATATCTGTTATTATATGAAAGCAGTAAGATCAGTGTCAAGCAGAATCAAGAAGGTTAGTGGGTGGAGGTTTTTTTTTTTAACCTGGAGAAAGAGCTTTCTCAGACCAGGTTACATTAAACTCCTTAGTCAATTGTTATTGCTCTCTCAGACAGCATTCTGTTCAGAAGAGGACATCGTAGGAGAGGCTAGGTTCAGCAAAACTTCCTAGACAACCGATTATCCCCTTCTCCTGAAGTGTTCTCTATCCTGACACAGATTGCTGCAACAGTTTGCCCACCAAAGTGCTCTGACCTAAGACAGAGGGTAGACATTTTTGCTCTATCTAAATATAAATATAAATAATTATAAATATCTAAGATATTTCCTTAACACCTTCTGTGACTCTCCTTTATTCCCAGTATCTGGCTACATAGAAGGAACTTTCAAAATAGCTATTGACTGATTAATTGTTCCTTTGAGGACAAGCAGCTGCTTCCTCCTCAGAGCATCTAGCTTCCTTCTTTTCAAAATTTTTTAGCCATAGGCATACAGCTGACCTTTTCTGTCCTTTCCTCTTCTGTGTGCTATGTGACATTCTTCCATACTCCAACCTTCTGCAAAAGGTCAAATTTCCCTTCTGTCAGAGAAAGGAATCTGTAGTTTCGTGTCCTTTTAAAACATTTTTCACCATTTCTACCCTGTTTCTGGTTTTTAAAGGAACCTTTCATTGTACTTGACAACCTGGAATGTGGAGAAGTAATCCATTAAGCTCATTCACCTTCACTTTAAGAATTGGAACTAACCTACACTTGGAACATAGTACTTGGTTGTAATAGAAATACAAATTTCTCACTTTTGACACAAATTCCTACAAAATGTTATTTGTCCTTCTCAATCTTGTTTTTGGAATAGCTTATTCACACCTTGCCCTTTTTTTTAAACCCTTACCTTCCATCTTGGAATCAACACTGTTGCAAGGCAGAAGAGCAGTAAGAGCTAGACAATGGGGATTAAGTGACTTGCCCAGGGTCACACAGCTAGGAAATATCTGAGGCCAGATTTGAACCTAGGACATCCCATCTCTAGGCCTGGCTCTCAATCCACTGAGCCACCTACCTGCCCTCATACACCTCACCTTTGTAACAGTTAAAATTTAGGGGAGACTGAGGCAGGTAGAAATTAGTTTCTCTCTACAAGGAGTATTATATTTTTAGAGGTTTATTAAAAGTTAAGGATTAAAAGAAAATACAGGATAAGGAAAACGTGCCTAGGCCAGGGAGGCCTAGACAAGACCTCACCTACATTATGGAAAGAGCCACATCTGCCCCAAGACGGAAATCCAAAAAAAGAGCCAAAAGCCTTTGCAATCAGTTTAAATCCCTTCTCGATCTAGGCCCAGGTGAGATTACAAAGCATTCTGGGGAAGTGGAGCAAAGGCTTGTGGGGATTGAAGTCCTGGATTCCAGTCCATTTTTACACCTTCTAAGTACTTCCTTAAGATTTTTACCTTTTTCACCTTTTTCACCTCTTTACTTGATATCCCCATCTACCTTCTTTTCCCTTCTCTTTCTAATTCTTATTGGTTTTGTTTACCTTGCTTTGTCATCTACCTTTTCCTTTTCCTTCTTGAGCACCCTCTTAAAGTTACTTCTTATTCCTTGCCTTCCTTCTCCTTATTTCTGTACATTTGGGCACTTCCTAGAGAAAATCCTTTGACTAACTTTTCTTTTGGTTGTAGGCACTCAGAATTAGAACTAGATTGTGGTGGGCCTCATGTGCCAGGCTTAAGAGTTTATATTTCAGAGACAGTATGGTATAATTGATAAAGTGTTGAACTTGAAGTAAAAAAACTTGTGTTCATATCCTAACTCTGAGACTTACTATATGACCTTAAGTGAAGCACTTAACCTTTATGAGACTCAGGTTCAAATTTTAGATCGCTGTGTAAATGTCAGTTATTATCATTATAATCCTCTAGAAAGTAGGGAACCACTGATAGATTTTTAAAACCAAGGCAATGTGTTCACACCTCTGCCTTATTTTGATAGCCACTTGGAAAATGAATTGGAAATAGAAGAGGTTGGCACTAGGGAGACTAATTAAGAAACTATCGCATTAGACCAGGTAATTATGGTCTGAAATAGGGTAATTGTTTATAAGTAGTGTTACGGGTAAAACTTATGATTAGACTGAATATATTTTTAGTTGGTCGCCAGGGATTTTAATTCTAAATCCCAATGAAATACTCGTCAGAATGGAATTTTATGGTGGTTTATTTACAATAGAGTGAAGATATTAAAGAAGAAAGAAAGAAAAAAGAGATATACTGGGGGTGAGAGGGGCAGAGGATTAAATCTAGCATGACTTCCAGCCACAAGGCCTCCTCCAAGATGAGGGGCCTCCTTGGAGGCTAGTACCTCCAGAAAGCCAAAGGAAAGGAAGTCCCAAGAGAGGGGCCTCTCCAGAGACTTGTGCCTCTAGAAAAGCCAAGGGCAGGGGAGTAAGGCTATCACCACGTGATAGTCTAAGGGAAGCAGTCTGAGGTTCAGGCTTAAGCTCCTCCACAGTCAAGTTCAACCACCCAGGTCCTCTCACAGGAAGTGATGCAAAATATAAAGGTAGTTCTTGACATCACTTCCTGTGTCTCACATGTACCAGTGGTGGCTAAAACTTGGCTTTGGACAGCCCAGGGGGTCAGTCAGTTGTTTCTGATTTGTCACTTGCTAGCACACATGGGTCATAGACCTTCCTCCCCCACACTTAATCCTTAAGTGGGGGGTGTATACATTCCTGGTTGCTAAAATTCTAAAGACTAAGCAGGGTGGAGTAAATCTCAAATTCACAGCAGGGAGAAGGGAATGAATGTAAGAGATGTTGTAGAAATAGACTTGACAACTTGGTGGGCTCTGGGATGTGGAGGTGGTTGGTTTACCTGCATAGAAATGATCATTTAACTAATGAGAGAGAATGAAATCACCAAAGGAGAGAATGTTGGGAGGAAAAAGAACTTATGATAGCTCATTGTGTGATGTCCATGCTTAAGAGTGAGAAATTGATAATGATATAGCAAAGGAAATAGCCATGTGCCCAGATAGGAAAGAGAACTAGGAGAGACCAGTATTAGGGAAGTCAAGGAAAGAGATCTTATCTAGAAAGTCACCAATTTTACAAGCTTTAGAATGGTTGACTAGAATAATGATTGAGGAAAGGCCATTGAATTTAGCAATTGAGATATCATTAGTATTCTTGGAAAGAACAATTTCAGTAGTGTAATGAGGTTGGAATCTAGATTGTGAAGTTTTGAGAAATGAGAAGTTGAGAAGAGACAGAGAATATAGACAATTTGTGTATCAATCCTCTCATCTGTGACTAGGATGTTAGAGAAAAGGACTTTAAAAACCTCAGCATATGGGCAGCTAGGTAGCTCAATAGATAGAGTACCAGGCCTGCAATCTTGAGGAGCTGGGTTCAGATTGATGCTTTAAAAAAAAAAAAATCTGTCACTTACCAATTATTCCTCCTACTAGTAAAACTCTACCTAAAAAACTAAATATAATGAAACAAACTAATTATGACTGACAGTATTTGCCTTCTTCCCTGTCAACTCTTTGCAAAGAGGGGGAAGTAATGGTAATAATAATAATAATGAAGATGATGATAAATAGCTCTCACTTATATAAAGCACTTTGCAATTGTTACATCATTTGGTTGTCTGCTGGAAAATAGGTGCTTCTGTTAATCTCAGTTTTACAGATGAGAAAACTGAGATAAACAAAGGTTATGATGTGCTCCAAGGGACTTGGCTAATATCTGAAACAAAATTTGAACTCAACACTTCCTACATCAAATCTAGCACTTTATGCACTGTACCACTTACCTACCTAAGGTGTACTTTACTGTCGGTGCCAGGAGGCAAGATTGTTCAGTTTCTTGATCAAAAGGTCTGATAACTTTCATTGTTGTTTTCCTTTACACTATTGGTGACATGTATATTGTTCTCTTGGTTCTGTTTATTGTATTCTGCCTCAATTCTTGGATTCTTGTTATTTCTTACAGTGAAAAAATATTTAATTACTTTCATATATCATATTTGTTCAACCATTTCCCAATTAGTGGACATTTACAGTGTTTGTGGTTTTTTTCTCTAATAAAAAATATTGCCATAAATGTTTTTGTATGTATAGGGTCTTTCCCTGTCTTAGACCTCCTTGATCATTGTCCCTGGACTGGTTATATTGCTGGGTGAACAGGAATGTACAATTTAGTTTTGTTTTCCCAGTATAAGTCCCATTTCTTTTCCTGAACACTTGGTGGCTGTTCACCACCAATAATGCATTGTATATCTGCCTTCCCATAAGCCCTTTCCCTCAACTCTTTAGTTGATTAAAATTTTATTTACTCCTGTACTAGCATTGTGTTCTCTGACAACTGGAAACTTTGAGTAGCTGCCTTTTTTCTTAGTTGATAAAGCATTCCTACTAACCTAATGCAAGTAAGTAGTTAGTTCTAAGATCATTGTTTTTCATATCAGATCATCTTTAGACTTTCTTGCCTAGATTTTATTATGTAAGCTTGAGAAACAATTAGCAATCATTCCTCTTTTAACAGAGCAGAGTAATATAACTTTAGATTAATATTTACTAAATGCCTCTTATAAAATGTATAACATTGCACCAGGCACTATGGAGAGTATAAAGGCAATAGAAGGCATATCTGCCCTGTAATACCTGTGATCTAAATGGGAAGGGAAGGTGTAAGTATTTTTGGTCCAAATCCATGCTTTCTTCCATGTAAGGAACTCAACACATAGAAACTCCCTCCATCAAAGCAGATCTCTAATTTGTCTGTAATTTAAACTCTTAAAAGATTCCTGAGGCACTGAGGAATTAAGGGATTCTCAACCACAATATGTCAAAGGTAGGATTTGAATCCAAGACTTCCTGCCTCCAAAGCTGTCTCTCAGGGATATGAAATGAGGATACCTCAAGTTGATTCAGGACATCTTTTTCCTGCATTTTCATTCACCAGCCAGCCCTCCCAACAAACCTGGCTGTTTTGTAATCAGATGATGAAGAAGTGAAGTCTATACCTTTATTCCCCTGAACCAACCAAGTTTCAAGCAATGTCTCCATACCTTTTAAGGAAAAATTAGCATAACTTACATGAGGAAAGGGTTACAATATTACTTTTATCATACAGTCTTCATGAATTCTTTTATACTTCCCCAGGTAATTAATTCTCTGTTGCATTCTGTGACTATTCCAAATCTTTTTTTCTTTCCTCAGGTCTCACATAGTATCTTCCTTTCACCACTCTCTTAGTAGAACTTCATACCAAAGGACAAAATAGAAATCATTAACTCTAAATTCCCTCTTCTTTCCCCTCTGCTTCTCAAAGTCTTTGGATATCATCTCTCATTCTCTCCTTCTTTACTCCAGTATCTGATAAAAAGTTAGTCTTGCTAAGGCTGTTCCTTCTGTGTGTTCCTCTGATCCCCTCCCTTCCCAACTTCTCTAGCAGATTGTGCCATCCTTCCCTGTTCCAAATCTTCCCATCTCTCCTTTGTATATACTTAATGTGTACATGTTGTCTTCCCCTATACAATGTAAGCTTCTTAAGTTAGTTTTAGTTTTGCTTTATATCCTCATTGCCTTGCACAGTGATTAGAACATTTAATAAATGCTTATTGATTGCGGAAACTGAGACTTGGAAATTAATTGACTAACATATATATAGCTAGTATCGTCAGAGGTGGAATTTGAACCCAGGTCTTACCCACTACAAGTTCAGTATTTTAGCCACTGTGGCATACTCTTATGGATACTGTCAGAAAAATTTGGGCAATCAGTAAAGGGGAGCCAGACTGGGCAATG
Source organism: Monodelphis domestica (assembly GCF_027887165.1). Classification (NCBI taxonomy): domain Eukaryota; kingdom Metazoa; phylum Chordata; class Mammalia; order Didelphimorphia; family Didelphidae; genus Monodelphis; species Monodelphis domestica. The sequence goes on from NC_077228.1 coordinate 275,738,085, forward strand.
GTGGGCCATGATCCAAATGGTGCTATCCTGTAGGCAGTTGAAAATATGAGATGAAAGGTTGAGATTTGAGATGTAGATTTGGGAGTGACATAGTGAATTAGCTTTCTAAAGGAATGAGTTTGGAGAGAAAAGAATAGAGGACAGCCTTGGGAGATGCCTGTAGTCATGGGGTAGGAGAATGAGGCCAGCAAAGAAATGAAAAAAACAAAAACAGTCAAAGATAAGAGAAGCCAGAGCTTTGCTAGAGCTGTGTCACTGAAATAATCTAGAGAGAATTTGAAGAATGCAAAGATTGGTCTATAGGATCACATGCTGCTCCAGTGTTTAAAGAGGATGAGGACTGAGAAAAGGCCTTTGTGTTTGTCTAGAAGGAAAACATGGATGACCTTTGAGAGTGTAGTTTGTTAAAACATTTTAGGCATAGAGGGTAAAGACAGAGTAGGTAGTTTAGGAAATGTTAGCAGAAGATACATTTACTTGTCTAAGTTTGGGAGTGAAAAGGCAAAGTAATAAGGTCAAAATAGGCAGCAGAATCATTTGAAGTGTTTTTTAAAGTAGGAAAGACTAGTATGACAAGTTAAGAAGAAAAGGACAGAAGAAAAGGAATAAGTGGATTTTTACTTATTTTGGTTGGTACTTTTTATTTGAGAAGGTGGCAATTGATTTTTTTTTTAACCCTTGCCTTCCATCTTAGAATCAATACTTAGTATTGGTTCCAAGGCAGAAGAGTGGTAAGGGCTAGAGAGTGGGATTAAGTGATTTGCCCAGGGTCACACAGCTACGAAGTGTCTGAGACCATTTGAACGCAGGACCTCCTGTCTCCAGACCTGACTCTTAATCCACTGAACCGCCTAGCTGCCTTGAGAAGGAATAAGTGGAATAGAAAAGCCCCTTAGTGAAATAGAAAAGAATGGATTCTGCAAGGATTATTTCATTCTTGGTATTTGCAACTACTGCTAGCCCCTGGTACAGTGCCTGGTATAGAACTTGATAAATCTTTGTTAATTGATAGTATGTTTGTTGATTAGCTGTTTCTGAATTGCATGCTTGGAATATTGTCCTGTTTTGGTTTTGATGATGCATTTATTTATTACATACTCTAAGGCAGTTCGACTTTGGATGACTTTCTTTTAATGTCAAAATATTTTGACATTCAGCAACTAAGAAGTTGTTCTTTAAATTTCTTGTAATTCTTGAGCCGGTTTTACCATGATGTGAGATTCACCTTTGGAAATAAAAGTGCTTTTTGATGCCTCAACCTCTTTCCTTTTTGGTTGATTACAGAAATAAAGGTTTGATGAGTCGCTAGTCCCCATGTGAGTCAATAGTTGTGTTAGACAGCTCTTATTATTTAAAATAATAATTAATGTTACTAAAGATAGACAGCTTGATGCAGTGGGTTAAGTGTTTGATTTTGAATCATCTGATTTAGGTTCAAATCCTGCCTTTTCCACTTAGTAATTGTGTGACTTGGGCAAGTCACTTAAACTATCAGGGGTTTAGTTTCCACATTTGTAAAATGAGAGAATTCATCAAAGATGACTTGTAAGATCTGTCAGCTCTAAATCTGTGATCCTTCCATAAGGCTAAAAAGCCTTAAAGGCAGCCAGCTATTTTAGCAAATGGAGAGCCAGGCCAGGAGTTAGAAGGACCTGAGCTCAAATTTGACCTCAGACCCTTCCTAGCTGTGGGATCCTGGGCAAGTCACTCAACCTCAATTGTCTTGCCCTTAGTGCTCTTCTGCCTTGGTACTGACACTTGTATTGATTCTAAGACAGAAGGTAAGGGTTTAAAAAAAATTATCTTAGCAATGATGTGAGGACAGGTGGTAAACTTCAGACTTCCTTCTTTATTTGGAATTCTATTCTTGTCTTGCTTTTCCTTTTTTATTCATTCTGCAAATACAGGACTATGTCCTTTGTTACTATGAGGCAGAAAGGGAATTAGAGAGGAAATTTTGGACTGAAAACATCCCATTTAGCTAAATCATCCTTTGGCACTGGAGTAAGAACCTTTAGACCAGTGATGGCTAACCTTTTAGAGATGAAGTGTCATGCCCACCCCATTCCCCTTGACCAAGTGCTGCCCCCCCCTTTGTGCTTCCTGCTGTCCCCTTTCCTTGCTTACCCTAGACAGGGGAGGGAGGAAGCATTCCCATTGGGCTGCTGGGCAGAGGGGCAGGTCATGTGAGAATTGTCCTCAAGTATATGAAGAGGGGGAAGGGAGCAGCTCCACCCCAAGATCCTCTAGCTTTCTAGTAACAAACTTTGGCAGGCTACTGCAGCTGTGCCCACAGAGAGGGCTCTGTGTGCCCTTTTTGGCATGAATTTGGACTTAAAAATAAGCTAGAAGAAGCAGAGAAATATTCTCATTAATGGACTGGTCTAGTTCTATAATGCTAAATTAGGAATTGGTTTCAATGAGTTCTTTTTTTATGAATCTCTTTTCCAGCAGATTATTCTATTACTTTTGGCTATCATAAATCACTGTCATGGGAGAGGTAGCAAAGTAATACAGTAAAGTACCGGGCCTGGAGTCAGGAAAACTTGAGTTCAAATCCAGATTTAGTTACTTATTGACTTTGTGACCCTGGTCAAGTCACTTAACCACTACCTGCTTCAGTTTCCTCAACTGTAAATTGGATATAATAACAGTACCTACTTCCCAGGGTTATTGAGGATCAAATGAGATGATATTTGTAAAGCCTTTAGCATACTATCTGGAGCATAGTATATGCTTAATAAATGCTTGTTTCCTTCTTTCCATGGTCCTTGTTCGGTGGTATAATTAGGATTCTTGGTATTTAGACAACTCCTTAAATTTCCAGCTCTTTCTACTTTGTGGGACAGTGAATTATGGAAGAAAGATCACCTACTTAAGGAATGAACTGGCCCTAAATTACACCCTGGCCAATACATACACAATTCCTTTAGAGGAGAAGCAAATAAGAGGTGATTTCATCAGCAATGATTTTTCAGGTTATGTTTTTTTTTTAATTTAAATTAATTTATTTAGTCAATTTAGAACATTATTCCTTGGTTACAAGAATCATATTATTTCCCTCCCTCCCCTCCCCCCATCCTTCCTATAGTTGACATGCAATTCTACTGGGTATTACTTATGTCCTTGATCAGAACCTATTTCCATATTGTTGATGTTTGCACTAGGATGATCATTTAGAGTCTACATCCCCAGTCATATATCCCCTCGACCCATGGGATCAATCATATGTTCTTCTTTTGTGTTTCTACTCCCACAGTTTTTCTTCTGACTGTGGATAGTGTTCTTTCTCGTAGATCCCTCCAAGTCATTCAGGATCACTGCATTGCCACTAATGGAGAAGTCCATTACCTTCGATTGTACCACAGTGTATCAGTCTCTGTGTACAATGTTTTCCTGGTTCTGCTCCTCTCACTCTGCATCACTTCCTGGAGGTTGTTCCAGTCTCCATGGAATTCCTCCACTTTATTATTCCTTTTAGCACAATAGTATTCCATCACCAACAGATACCACAATTTGTTCAGCCATTCCCCAATTGAAGGGTCTCCACTCATTTTCCAGTTTTTTTGCCACCACAAAGAGCGCAGCTATGAATATTTTTGTACAAGTCTTTTTCCTTATTATCTTATTATCTCTTTGGGTTACAAACCCAGCAGTGCTATGGCTGGATCAAAGGGCAGAGAGTCTTTTATCGCCCTTTGGGCATAGTTCCAAATTGCCCTCCAGAATGGTTGGATCAATTCACAACTCCACCAGCAATGCATTAGTGTCCCAACTTTGCCACATCCCCTCCAGCATTCATTACTTTCCATAGCTGTCATGTTAGAAAATCTGTTAGGTGTGAGGTGATACCTCAGAGTTGTTTTGATTTTATGTGCTTATTAATAGTTTTGATTCCTTTTTTCAGGTTATGTTTAATGGTTTCTGCTTTTTTTTTTTTTGGTAGCTTCATTAAAGAACGCTCAAAAGTGAATGCAGTATCCTTGAAGAATAAAAAAGCCTCCAGTTTTCATGAATTTGCCCGAAATACCAGTGATGCCTGGGACATTGGAGATGATGAGGATGAGGATTTTTCCACATCCTCTTTTCAAACTCTGAACTCTAAGGTTGCTTTGGCAACTGCAGCCCAAGTGCTAGAGAACCACAGCAAGTTACGGATGAAGCCAGAGAGGTCTCAATCTACAGCAGCTGACATAACAGCTAATTTTAAAGTCATCAAATCCAGTAGTGATGCCCAGCTGTCTAGAAATTCTGGTAAGCCTGTGTCTATATTATGAATCCTCTGAACAAAGCTTATCAGGGGAGCAGATATTCTGCAGTATGATAGGTGGACACAATCCCAAGATGTAATTCCCCTCATTGGTAGCATTCTACCTGCCACGCCTTCGGATTTCACCCTTCCCCATTTTATGGTGAGGCCTAGCATTTGTTAGATTTGATTTCTTCAGACCACCTTAAAGCTTGTCAAGTTATATGTGCTCAACTAGGGACATTAAAATGTTTTGTGCATGGATTTTACAGATCTTTGGTTCCTTTGAATAGACTTAGCTCTTGCAAAGAGCCATTGGCACAAGTTTGACCTCCTTTCTGTGCCCAGGGTGTTGTGAAACGAATTTTTTGGAGACATTTCCCTGGTAGCCCCAAATGTGTTTATTGAGGGTGGAGTAGGAGATGAAAAGTAATTCTTTTTTTTCTTTTTAAGAAACTGACCTCCATTCTACTTTTTTTTGGTGCCCATCCTCCATATTTAGAGGATTTGTGATTATTTGAGTCAGTCATCCACAGTAGAAAGGAAAAGCATCTCAATGGCTGAAGTATGTATTGATATTTGAGAACAACATTTTTATTATAAGCAAAATTTTTGTATAGTTTCAAGTTCATGAATACTGAACTTGGTTGGGATACCTTCAGAGCAAACCATAAGGTTGATTCAGAGGAGACACTTCAGTCCCCTGAATCATGCCCTAACAAATTGTGTTGTACAAGTGGTTGTTAGAACGCCAATACTGGGAATTCTGTTAAGTGTTAAACTATTAGTAAGTAGCATTGTGGCTACTTCTAAGAGGTTGGGGAAAATGCCAGGAAATGGAGGATAAAGATCTCTTGTGACATTGAGAAGAAGACAGGCTTCATTTCAATTCCTGATTTTTTTCAGTGCTGGTTTGAAAAGTAGATGACCCTCTTGTAATTGCCACTCCTACAAATCTTTGATGCATGAAGATTTGAGTGAACTCCTTCTGAGGACCTTATAAATGCAGATGGGATGAGGAATAACCAGTTCCTCTCACCTATCTTTTGCTAAGCCTCTCTTGGATACACAGGAACATAGCTACTTCATTAGCTATTTCTAATTTTGTTTCTCAATTATGTCAAAAATTGAAGCTAAGCTCTGAGGTTACGTTTTTTAAAAGAATGCTCCAGGGAGGCTGTAGCTCTCTCAGAGGGGAGAGAAGCCACAAGGTAGGAAGATAGAGACAGGATAGAAGTATTTGATACCACGAGGGGAGTGACGGAGTCCTATTAGAGATATGAGGTGGTCAGAATGAGTCTTTATTAATTATCAATGAGCCACAGCTAAGCTCTGACCAAAGGACCATTGCGTAGGCTTTTCCAGTCCTGAGATCCATACCACACAGGTCAGAGAGGTGAATAGAGAAAGATTAAAGATGGAGCTTGGCCAGAGGCCAAGCTCCTGCAAGGACAGCCATCAGGTAGCCTGAAAGAGAAGGGGGAGCAGAGAGAGAGAAGGCGGAGCTTGCTGGGCTAAATATATCTTTTGATATGCAAATATACACAGTACATAGGGATGATTCTCATTGGTTAATGACAAGGCATAGGTGTGGTTTCTCTTAACCAGGGGAGAACAAAGAAACCTGTTTTCCCGCCTAACCTGGGAGAAGCTGGGGTCAAGGGTCAGAGGCCTTCCCAGCCATGAGCACTACTGAGCATGCCCAAGACTGACTGTTCCCCTTGCCCATAGCTAGGGGGCGGACTGCTACAGAGGCAGTATGATAAACTGAAAATAATTTTTGTTGCCTTAGAGGTCTTTGATCCAAATTCTACTTCTGGCCTGTGTGACTCTGGGCAAGTTATTTAACCCCTCTCGGTTCCAGTTTAAAGAGACTTAAAAACAACGTATAGAAGAAGATTGTTTTATGTTAGAGAATTGTGACCTTAAGGTCTAGGCACTGGGTAAATCTAAGATTGATGATAGATGTTATAAACTCACTCCCAAAGCATTTGGGTTTCTTCTCATTTGGAATACAAAAAAATAAAATAAAATAAAATAAGTTCTTGGGCCAGGTAGAGAGAAGTTTAACTACTTTGAAAAACTGCCTAAATTTTGCTTTAAAACATTTTCCAGGTGATACATGCTTGAGGAACCCTCTTCATAAACAGCAGTCACTTCCACTCCGACCCATCATCCCCCTTGTTGCCCGGATCTCAGACCAAAATGCTTCCGGTGCTCCCCCAATGACTGTCCGAGAAAAAACACGCCTAGAGAAATTTCGGCAGCTTCTCTCTAGTCACAATACAGACCTAGGTGAGTTATTGTCGTACCACGAGCAGGTCATTTTGGTAACTTAATACTTCTAGAATTCTGTAATAAACACTTTATTAGAAGTCAGAAAAGTCAAAAGAAGACAAGGAAAGAAAATAATTTCTGGACTCCCTTAAGTTGATTCTTTATCTGGTCTCCTTTTAAATTTTCATCATCTTTTAATAAAATAATATTTGTGGAGAGTTAATATCAAGTTAGATGTTGATGGAAATAAGGACTCCAGTTAGATTAGTCTGAGTTCTGTGTCTTCTAACCTACAGTTCAAGAGATAATTCAGGACTTTCTAACTTGCTTTAGAGATGAGTCTTTCTGAAGGTCCTATTACTGAGTATATTTTTATTTTTCTCAGGCAAAGTGATGAACAAGACAGGGTTAGTATTTTAGGCTTGTAACATCACCTACCCCTCTGAAAGGTTCACCATTATTGCTGATGGAGTTGTGAATTAATCCAACCATTCTGGAGGGCAATTTGGAACTATGCCCAAAGGGCGATAAAAGACTCTCTGCCCTTTGATCCAGCCATAGCACTGCTGGGTTTGTACCCCAAAGAGATAATAAGGACAAAGACTTGTACAAGAATATTCATAGCTGTGCTCTTTGTGGTGGCCAAAAATTGGAAAATGAGGGGATGCCCCTTCAATTGGGGAATGGCTGAACAAATTGTGGTATCTGTTGGTGATGGAATACTATTGTGGTCAAAGGAATAATAAAGTGGAGGAATTCCATGGAGACTGGAACAACCTCCAGGAATTGATGCAGAGTGAGAGGAGTAGAACCAGGAGAACATTGTACACAGAGACTGATACACTGTGGTACAATCGAATGTAAAGGACTCCTCCATTAGTGGCAATGCAGTGATCCTGAACAACTAGGAGGGATCTATGAGAAAAAACATTATCCACATTCAGAGGAAACACTGTGGGAGTAGAAACGCTGAAGAAAAACGACAGCTTGAGTACATGGGTCGAGGGGATGTGATTGGGGATGTAGGCTCTAAATGATCACCCTAGTGCAAAATCAGTATATAAAACACATACCAGGGAAATCTAATCCATTGAGGCCATTATCTATTTACAGATGAACTGAGGAAGTGTAGCTGGCCAGGAGTTCCCAGGGAGGTTCGGCCTGTCACCTGGAGGCTCCTGTCGGTGAGTTGGGCTATTGGAAGGTTGTGAGCACCAGGCAATCTTTTTTGTATGATTAGACAATGATTAGACACATTTGCCTTATTTTTTTTAACTCTGTTAAACCTGTCAGGGTGTTGTATACCTATGGGACTATGCCTCCTAATTATTCGATATGGTTATCTTTCTTTTGAAATTTATTTGTAGAAAATTTTGTAGCTACCTTTATGTTTTTCTTAACAATCATCAATAGATGCCAAGAACTTTAGTATAGAAAAATGAGAAAAGAGGATTACATATGAAGCTGAATGTATTTAAATTTTACAATATAGTAATAGTATCATCCTGCTTGTGTTCCTTTCTGAACCTTTTTGTTTTCTTTGTGCTTTTAAAAATGTTTTATATTGATGCTCTCTTATTTTTATATTTTTATCACTACCTCTTTATTCATTCTCCTCCCTATCCCATTAGAAGCTTTTGTCTTATGAAACTATACTGAAATAATATATATAAATATAACTAAAATAATAGTTTATTTTAAGATAAGGGAAAGAAGGGAATTGGGATGATCTCTCTAAACCCAAAATCAAGTTATTAACCCATACTATCTAATACTTCTCTACCTACAAATCTTCTTCCTACAACTAGTTAAATTAAATCCCCTTAGTTAATATTATTAAATGGGAAGGAATTGAAGGTAGCAGAACAGGTTTCAAAGGAAGGGTCTCACTGTCTCACTGACAGTTGTCCTCTGGAGTCTGTTGGAGATCACTTTCAGTATCAAAAGGATTCATTCATATCAACAGGGATAGGCAGAATCACAAGGAAACCCATGGGATTGAGAATAGTTCTCTAGGTCCACCCCAGAAGAACCAGACAGAAACTCCTCAACTCTCTCTCAGAAAAAAAAAAAACTGCCTGTTAATTCTCCAGAGTTCTGGAATCTTGCTCTTCTGCCCTACAGGATCTCCTGTTCCTGGTTTGTAGCATTGCTCTTGCTCCTGCTAATTTCCCTTTAACACTTATAACAAAGAAGTGTAGACAATAAAACAAATCAATGTATTGGTTATTTCTGGATCTATCCACCCTTACCCCTGCCACTAGATGAAAAGCCTACTTCTTCATCAGGCTCCTGAAGCTGTGACTTATCAGTTAAAAAGTTTTTCACAATTGTTTTACTTTACATTACTGTGATCATGATGAAAGTTCATTCACTTAGTTAACTTTTATTAAGTACCTCCTATGTTCCAAGCACTATGCTAAGCACTAGAGACACAGAAAGAGATAAAAGACATTCCCTATCAGGTAGCTAAGTAGCTCAGTG